>NC_141699.1:301584665-302284288 GCF_964263255.1 Lissotriton vulgaris | reverse complement strand
AGTGTGAGGGCGTTGACGTCAACCATGCTCTTGGGAGGCTGCAGATCAGTTTTGCAGCGTGCGGCTAAGTTTTCAATATTAATTCCTCTAGTGTCTGGTCCACTTTTTGGGTTTAATAGCTTGTGTGGACGATTTAGCTTTTCTGAGGGGAATTTCAAAGGTAATTATGTGGTGGTCCGACCAGTGGCACGGTGTGATTACAATGTTCTCAATAGATTTTTCTTTAGCTAAGATCCAATCTAATATGGACCCTTTGTTGTGGGTGGGGATATGGCATCCTTGGATTAAAGATTGGCCATCCAGGACATTTTTCAACAGGGTGATTTGATTGTTGTCATGATCTTCCCAATGAATGTTAAAGTCTCCCCAAAAAATATCGTTCGTCTGCAGATTTGCGTTAGTAGTAATGATTTCTATCGACTGGTAGATGAATTTGGTCTTAGTACCCGGGGGTGGTATAGTGCGTGGAGTTTGCGGTACTGGTTGTCTGCTGATCTTAAAGACATGCCTAGATATTCACAGGACTCAAGAGGATCAGCCTGTATTTTTGTGAAGGAAATGTCAGATCTATGTACACAAGCGATGCCTCCACCTTTTCAGATATTTCTGTCCTGTCTCATAATCTGGTAGTTCAGGGGGACAAGGAGGTCTAGGCAGGGCGACGAAGAGTCAGAAAGCCATGTTTCTGTTGGAATGATTACGTCAATTTCATGGTTGAGTATGAGGTTGGCAATGTCTGCTGCATGTTTATTCGCTGAGCGACAGTTGAGTAGAGCGCAGCGAATATGTTTCTGCTCAGTGCTCACGGGTGGCAGAGATTGTAGAGGCGTTAATGAAACTTTCTTTAGATTGTTGGTATTGATCCTTCTAATGTTTGTCTGAGAGGTTCTACAGGCGTTTGTTATGATTGTTTGAATATTGTTGTTTTCTTCTAACTTAGTTTGAGAGGTAGGCGTGGGTTCATATGTGGACACAATGGATAGGATCTCGCTGTCAGACAGATATTTGAGTTGCTCTCGAGGACTGTAAATTCTATTCGCATGCGCCATAGGGGTGGAACAGTATTTAACGTGCTTTTCAGGGGAGGAAGATTGAAGAGCCTCCATTTTTGCAAGCCATTTTTCAGGTAAGCATAGCAGGTTTTTCATATCTTTAATGGCGGCGAGCATGGCTTTGTAGGTGTTGCACGATTGTGATCTGAGGTCTATGATATCACTATTAATTTGAGGGGTTCTGGACCTTATCGAGTCTGGACTATCGGGTGTTCTAGTAGGTTGTTGAGTGTGAGACTCACTGGGAAGTTTCACTTTGGTTGTCCCATTAGGGTCTGGGCAAGTTACATTCTGCTTAGGGATAGTTCCTTGCCTCCCTTTGAGGTTTCCCAATGCTCCATTCTGGTTTACTTGATATTGATCCATCTGAGTAATTTCCCTATTGCTACCGGTGCCTGCTAGTGGGACGATATCAGTGTTAAAGGTAGGATGGGTGTTAGAGTCGAGAGTCGGTGGAATAATTGTTAGTTGTGTGTTTTTGTCCCGGTCTACTTCTCAATTAGAATCATGACAAAGGCGTTGTACTGTATTGGGTGAGATGACTTTCAACACCAAAGGGAGGTCCGTCTGTTATGCTTCAGAGACCTTATCACTCAAGTTGCCACCCTGACGTAATAATTGAGGTTCCGAATAGGCGTTTCTGCTGATTAGTGCAATGGTGGTTCCATTAGCATTAGTCTGTGAATTCCTGATTTTCTGATGTAGAGTTTGAGTTTCATTACTAGAGTTGCTGCACTCAATCTCACTAATTTGGGAAGGTCGAGTAGATTTCGTTTCCCTGTCAATTTCAACTATAGTTGGTATATTCTCCGGTGGCACTATACTAGCTTGGGAATTACTGTTAGAATGGGTTCTTTTTATAGAGGGGCTGCTGAGGAAGTAGTTTTTTAGTGTTGAAAACATTTCGTCAAAGCATTCCAGACCTTTATTGGCTGCTTGAATGAGAAACATGCCATTTTTATCACACATGATATTTAATGTGACCCTACATTTCCTATAAGGGGTAGTGATCAACTCTGTTCCATAGGGAATGTTTTAGTTACCTAGATCTACAGTTGACTACTATCACCACAAGCGGTCTTGCCATCCGACAGGCAAATAATCAGTCCCTGCATATTTATAGATGGGCATCTCATGGCCACCAGGATAAGGGAGTCACACAGGGCAGATTTCAGTCATTAATGGACAGCATACATTCACACTTTTACGACTCCCTGTAATAGCCCTTGATCACTCTGTGGTGCAGCATCTGTATTTCGTTTCCTTTATCTTCCCCAGCGGGCGGTAGGTGTCTTCTCATGTCATTGATATGTGTACCCCAGAGTGTCTATAGTACGTTGTGCATTTTACGTAAATTGTCCAGTACAAAAAGTGCTCTCATGAGTGTGCACTGATCACATCCATTGTGCCCAAAATGTTACATGCGGGAACACATGTCAGACACACTCACACATTCTTAAGGTCACTCTTTTGCTTTTTATATTTAGATCAACTCTGAGTTTCCTAAAATGCACATCAAGGAATATAGTCTGACCTCGTTACAATCCAATAATTTTATAAATAAGGTACACTTATCACAAAGTTTTTCCCAAAGGGATTTTTCACATTTTATAGATGACAACCAGCAAATGGGTAAGCAAGGTCATTGGGTCCTGCGAGTCGGTGTAATGAGCACCTGTCAAAAATATAATTTGTGACAACCAAAAGGTCAGTCAAGTCTTGAATCCCTTGATGCGAAAACCTGGCACCTGGCTACATGCTATGTGTGCAGGGTTACACCTGTTCCAGGTTCCATCTACACAGCTCAGTAACTGGTTAGCGGTTACATCACAATCCAGTTGATTCTTAGGGAATCTGCCCACCTATGGCACTAACCAGCCTTGTGTTAGACTGTTGAATTCTTGTGTCACTCAGTGTCCTGTCCTAGAGAGGCCTGGTGCAGTCTAGAACCTTCATGGAGAAATCACTTTTTCTCGTTGGGAGCAGAGAAGAAGTCTGAGACTTCACATCTACCTTGCTTTGCTGACATTGTTCTCCAACCACAGCACACAAAAAAGTTCAGCATCAACTAAAGCATTCTCCTCTTTCAAACAAGGCCACCCACTGAAGGCGATCAACTATTTAGACATCTAAGCACATTGCCACTAATTCCAAATTTAAACATGAACTCTGGATGCACACTGTCCCTTCACTCTAATCAATGATGATGATCCTCCCCCCAAGGTGTCACACAGTGGAGCACTTGCCTGAACATAACACTACCAAAGTCCTGCACAAATACGAGACATGGTCTCTACGTACAATCTCACTCATTCTTGTAGGACAGAGTTCACATGGGTCTGTGACTTTTTTGACATTTCATCAACTCCATCAGGTGCTGGACGTCTTGGTAAGTGCTAATATAATTATCATCCAGTAATTTGACTATATTCTTCAGCCCTGATCTTCAGTCTTCTTGGCAAAATACCTTCTCAGCAAGGTCTTCAGGAATCTTTTTTAATGTTTATAGTGGCCGGTGAAGCTTTGTACCTCAAGGCAAAAAGTAGGCTCCTGAGGCATTATAGGTGTTCGTTTATGGTAGACTGTACCTCAGGCGTAGAGGAGGCGAATGAGGATCAATATACCAATACAATGGTATCCTGTCATCTCTCCTTGGGTCTGATACAATTCCAGGTGTTGCTCGTCTAAACTGTTTGGTCACAGCAAGGCTTATTTTCCATCCGATTTAGGGATCAATAGGCCCACTATTGAACGAGCTGTGGCCTGGCCAGAATGGATATGGTGAAATCATATGATGCGGATCCCAGCACCCCAAGGGGCCCAAAAGTGGTCTTGCGCAAGCTAGGACATTGACAGACATAGATGCTGTGTTGTTGCTCATATCATGAGTCCTGCTTTGGTGTTAGTGAAGACAGGGTGCTGCGGACCTCAAGTGAATCTTGATGTGGCCTTACGGCTAGAGCGGTCGACCTTGATGCTGAGGACCTGGGTTTGAGTCTCGGCAGGGTCTCTCAACATCCTGTGATAATGGACAAAAAATGAATGTGTCCGTCTGGAACGCAACTGGTACTCATATTAAGCGCTCTGATACCTTCGAGTCAAGTTCACGCTCTATAAAACTCCGGGGAAAAAAACAAAAAAAAATCTTCCGTCCATCTCGGATCAGTGTACGGATCCACTGGGTTGCCTGCACCAATGTAGTTCTTAGCCTCAAAAAAAAAAGTGACGGAAGAAAGTGGATTCCTGCACACTAGTTGTACCATTGTCGTGCTGGAGTGATTCAGTGTGCTGTGCAGTATTTCTGTTTTGGCTCTTTTGTTGGAGAGGCTGTTTTAAAAGGGGGATATTTCCACTATTTCTAAAATATTCGTCATTGTTGAAGTAGATTGGTCCCAGAGACACAAAAGGGATCAGGAGGAGAACCTGGTCTCTGCTGTGGTGCAGGACCTCAGCATGTTGACTCCATCATGGCCCCAGTTGGGGAGAACAAGACGGGACTCCCCGGAAAGCTTCAGAAACAGTATTGACCTCTGCAGCGCTCTCCCCATGCCATATTGTCCACCAATGTGATCTAGGGTCATGGGATATAGTATAATCGGGCAGACGGTGATTTTGGGACCCAGTGTCTGGCTCACAAGTGACTGTAGGGCACACGGGCCTGGTTGTTGAAAGCTGAGGTACGGATTCATATGGTGAATTTCCACTCATTGGGAGTTTTTATCGGTTTGCCTGCATCTAACTCTGAATCAGCGCTAATCGAAGTGGCTTAGCACTCATGCAATCGCCCTATTCTCTGGACAGATAGTTGAGGATTATGACTCATGAGGGATTGCCTTAGAGGGCTGAGACACAGAATCAAGCAGACTTTGTCGAGTGCTAGGTTGCCTTCTATGTACTTCTAGGCGTTCCTGCTTTCATGGGTAAACTGCTACTTTTTTCCGACCTGAAGTTTCTTACTGCCATGGGTTTATTTCGTATACGGGTAAGGTCTTCTGAAATGACATTAGGAAATCCTACCCTTTTTTAGTTTCCGCCTCCTGTGATTTTTTTTTAACCTAGTGATAGTAAACGTATTTTGTGTCCCAAGAAGCTTTGCGATAGAGCTCTTTATAAATAACTATTAACATAATTAAAAAAAAGTCAGAGATTTATGGATTCTGACCTCCACACTTTAAATAAATAAAATATTCATCCTCCACATACAAACCTAGCTGATTCTTAGATCTGCAAGATCCTACCCAGATTATAGCTGAGAGTTCCCTACTTGTACACATACGGCTGATGAATTATTTATAAATATGCAAAAAATTAGATGGAAGGGATTCACGACTGTGCCATTTTATGGAAAGATCTCTTACCTATTCTAGCATTCAGTTAGATGAACTATGTGAGAGAGTGTTTAAAGGTTTCTTATGTGCATAGATTTATAGCCAAGGGCTTCCCACTCGCACAAATATGAGTTTTAATTTATTTTAAAAGATGTCCTGGAGCACTACTCATGACCCATAGGGCATCTGGTGCTAGAATACCGTGAATTAAAAATCATATAAAGATGCACAATTTGATTACAGTACAGCACAATGTATCATTAATTAAACATCTTTCATTTCGCAGCGACTACCACAGATATATTGGTGCATTTACATTGAATATATACATTGGTAAGTGGGAGAATGACCTAAAAATATATTAAATTATCAGAACAGATATATGCTCGAGAAAGGGATGCATCCATAACATTTTCACAAATCTGGACAAAGCTATGCTGATTTGAACGCATATCCAAATTCTAAGAGATCATGCTGAATAAAACTACATAGGTAATCAATCCAGAATATTGGTAAATACCATGAAAAAAAAGAGTTTTAAATTAATCTTTTTTGTGCTAAGTGGAGTGTGACAATATGGCACTCGGAGCTCCAGAGAGTGGCAGCTTTTGTAGCAAGGCGAGATGACCTTTTATTTTCTGTCATAAAGAATCCAATTGTAGGTGTCTGACTACACTGAACATTCATATGATCAATACAGGGCTATGGCATTTCACGGATGATTACACGTCGCCATTGACTTTACATTATGGCTTTGGTGATGTCGCGAAGTAGTTTTTTACTGCACACAGAGACAGCGAAGATCTGTCAAGAACAGAAGCAGCTCCCCCGTTGCAGTCAGTCTTTCTACTCCTTTAGGTTCTGTCTTCCCATATAAAACCACGTGATCAATTCAGGTTTATGCAACTCCATATAAAATCCCCTCAAATAAGTAATATAGTTGCTTGTAAATGTATATAATTGAGAACTCTTGTTTGCCTAGGTATATACGGAGCTATGCGAAATGCACAGGTGTGTTGACAAGGATTTCATATGTGCATGATCTGGCTAATTGCGTCATACATGAACATGCCCACTTGGCTGCGCAGGTCTCAATCAAGCATGTTTTCAATGTGTTTTATCTTCTAAATACCTACTTTAATTCTCATTGAATGTAGTCGAGGATATGGACTTACAGGTATGCGATTTTCCCCGGACAATATTGGGAAGCTGACAAAGTTTACACTGTCCAATGTTTGCTAATTCAGTTGACTTTGGAAAATCTCATGAATATGGACTTTGCTGAAAATAGTATATTTTTCAGCAATTTTTCCTGTATTTGTTTTATAGCAATGTTGCCTTTGTGAAGGTAATACAACTCAAGAAGTTTGAAAACCATAACTTAACAGAGAAAGGCAGGAACTCTTCTCAACTTTGTCAAGCTGGCCTGGACCATTACCAGAAGTTTTCTGAAACGACTAGGCTTCAAAAGTTGTTGTGTTTTTCCACTGAAGTGCTTGATTTCCTTCATGTGCTTCTTTGCTGCACAGGATTACAAATGTTGAGTGTACTGATAAGAATTTGTGATCTGCAAAGATATATAACAAGTCTTTTCTTGCATACACATGTATAATTGAACCATGGTATGATACATTATGCTCTGCAGGTCATAGGAACCCTTGATATTGGCAGCAGGCACACCTTTCATGGACTGCTAATATCAGCATGCCTACTGTAATTACACGAGAGGGTCCTGGGAGGAGGACTGGCTAAAACCAGTAAAAAGTCTTCTGAAAAACCTTGTTGAGTTTGAGAAGTGTTCAGGCTAAGATATCTACTTCCCATGGTTTAGTGGTGGTTTTCACTTTCCATGACATTAGAAGGTTGTTAACTTCACATGCCTTTCCCAATGTGGGTATGCACTCAAAGTGAAGGCTCATCTGCTATGTGGGGGTCATATTGCTACTCTTCCTGCTTCCCTGCCCTGCCTTTTTCTACTCTCAAATAAACCAGGCCACCTAGTGCACTGTAAGCACCTCAATGGTCCACGCAGATTCTTCTCACATTAAAAACTTCAGCAATAGATTGGAAGGAAGACCATGAGAGAGCGGGAGTGCACAGAGCAGTTCATGAATCATCTGACTGTCACGCCGATGTGTAGTGTTGCTGCCCTTCACTTTGGAAGGCGCATCTTATCTTAGTATTGGGAGATAACGCTCCTCAGACTTCAGATATAACTTCATATCACTTCTTTTTGCACCAGCGCGGATGCATGGCTGTAATTATACAGTGCTCTGCCTAAAGTGCTGGAGGATGCGAGTATGGCCAAGATGGAGTGGCGTGGGGATGCAGACTAAAATAGATATGCACTGGCTCGCCTAGGGAAGCTGGTGCTTTAACCAGGGGGTGGTCTTTCACTGTCCCATGGTTACCAGCTGGACTTGCTCTATCTTATACTAAAGAGCACGACATTTTCTGGGAATTAGTTCTTGAGTATTGAGATCCAGCCAAGACAGTGTATCCTTTTGACCTCTTAATACTGTTGAGCCCAAACGGCTCTAGATTGTTGCTCAGAATCCATTTGAGACCATTGAAGGTGGCATCCTTGGAGTCATAGGACCATAGAGTTTGTTATGCTTGGTGGTGAAGAGTATACAACCCAAGAACTCCCCTCGACAAAACAAATCTGCTATAGAATACTTGGGTTGGTGTCAGATTTTGAATCAAGTGAACAGTGTTGTTCTGCTAATATGATGGTGAACACAAAAGCTGTTTATTGAGTGGGACACTGTTAGCAGGCCAACGAAAATTGATCAGGGGGAATGATTACCCTCACCCAAAAAAACATCTGGGGAAAGGATGAAAGGGAAAGGATGAGGGGAATATTCCCATGAGCTCCCCCAGTGGCAATATCATGGAAATGTAAACCACTACAACACCCCCGGTTATTGGAAAATCATTTCAATACCCTTCCCTTGTATACCGGATGCGATCCCTTGAGACAGTTTTTGGACTTTTTCTACAGCCCATATTACAGATGTAAACAAGTACTAAGGATCTCTCTCGCAGTGATCCAATTAAAGGAAAGAGGAACTGGCTCAAACATTATTGTGTCTATTCACCATTGAAATCGTAAAAGTACGGGCAGAGATTTTTATTGCATCCCAAATGTACGTTTAGGTTTTTTCTTATTAAGCTAATATTTCCCAGTAGTATGTATGGAAAGTTCTACTAGGTACAGGTTTCAAGCCATGCTATTAGGAATGTGGGGTAAATATTTACTCTTCGAAAGGGTGTTATTTCTGCCATTAGTTAAATTAAATCTCTGACCATTGGAGAGGATTTTGGGAATTGCGACTGATTTACATTTTGGGTGGGCGAAAGACCACCAACACTCGGCCCTCAGCGTATAGGGCCACTATTTTGGAAGCAAGCAGAGCTCACATATAATTCACCCTCTTTAGGCTTCATGACTGGCCCCTTACTTATCCAGCTGTCAACGCTCCCCAGCTCATTACCATCAGACTAGAGATGAGGTGCAAGGAAGGAAAATCTAGGTACCAAACCTTTGCCATCTGTACACCTTAAGATCTGGAACAATAACAGTTTTAAAGGACACAATGTCATAATGCAATTAATTCCCCCCTCCTCTAGATGCCCTCACAGACTAGTTTTGCTCTGTAATTGTATATTTGCCTTCTACCATGTAGAGCAATCTGCTGTCTATTGACTGTGTACACTACAAAGACTGCATACGTATGTACATACAGCACTGGAGGAAAGATTGTGGTCCAGTTCTGCAATATTAGTAAATAAAAAGAGCATCATATATGTGTTTGCTTCTAATTCATAGTGCATTAAAATATGTACAAAAACCACAGAGATACAAAGGACTTATCCCATAGGAGAATCATATTGTTTAAGTGAATGAATTATTGGGGTGAACATTCCAATGACTTTGGTCTCATTTGAATGCTTATAACCATAAAAGAGGAAAGCTCTGCAGAAGCCGTCTGTGCGCTGTCATCGGTCACTGCCTGCCAGTCAATCTTATGTCATTGACGCCCCAGAGCCCGTCGGAGGCGGAGCGGCAATGCTTCATTACACCAGGAGGCTTGGAAATGACTTGCTCCCAGTGATGAGGATTAATGGGCAATAAGTCTGTTCGCATATCCCTAATATCCTATTAATTTATAATTAGAGAAAGAGTCTGGGATGTCAATATAGAGTCAATAAGGCCTGCATATCGTATGCGGCGAAGGTAGTGGGTCCGTCGACTGATGGTGGACTCGGGTGCTCCTGAGAATCTTCTTAGAAATAAGAGTGGAGCTGCTCTTGCTATCTGCTTGGTTGGGAACACTGCAGGGTGGCCTTGACCACCTGGAAGTGATCCCATGTCTGATCATTCTCTTGGCCACACATTGCAGTGGGGTAGTGTCTCTATTACTCAGAGGCTTGGTTGAAAACCTCTATTGTTATTTAGAACATATACAGAGCACGATCTGTCATAAATATTGCTATGCATTGATTAATTTTAACAATGATCCTTTGCCTCTGGTTAATTAGTGTCTAATAGAGGCAAATTAGGCAACGTTGTGATTCTGGCCGAAAATAAATCTCCTCATTTTCAAAGCTGAAGCTTGGGATTCCTTTTTATGCTTGGTAACCATCTTCAGTGAGACCCATTTTATTGGTTTAGAGAGGACATAGCACATAAGACCAGTGTTAATCCTGACATGCCTGGCGTTACCTCTGCTGTTACATAACAAGCATTGGCAAAGTCAATAGGTCCTGGCAATCCGAGAGCTATAGGTGTTGTCAGTGCTAATGGCACATCTGACCAGTCATGCACACTTGTGCCAGGTGAGGCTTGCCCTCCTCACAGCATCCGCCGTGGAGCGTGAAATGTACCCTCGCCCCTCCAGGAGCCGGAGCACTGCAAGCAGCGCAGAAGACACCCATTGACATAGAGAAGTAACATTTCCACAGCTGTTCTCTGCTTACAAATGGCATCATGTAATAACAATGTTATTTACATTAGATAGCATAATGTAAGCAATTGTTATTGTGGTCTCCCTGCATGCATTGAACAATGTTTATGTTTCTACTGAGTATGTTTGTTTCCAATATATATTTCTTGTTCTGTCATGTGAAGGAGTGTAATAAGAGGCAATAAAAGAAAATGCATGTTGGTAAATATAACATAGTCACTATTTCCATGCGATGGTCAGTCTTTAATTTGGTATAATGTGACAAGTGAAAATCAGGCGCACAGCAATGATAAAAGAATACGTCAAGGGGAGATGTAAATATAAACTTTTACTTCTGTATATTTCAAAGAGGCTTAATGTGAGTGCATTTCTGAGACCTGAAACCAATGTAAAGCCTTTTTTAAGCAAGTATTTTGAAAGTAAATCCAAATTAAAAGTAACTTTGCACTGCCAAATTATTGCAATTATTTGTACCCTGATATATCATACCAATGCTGGACCTGAGTGCTGATGAACACCAATCATGTGTGGAATGCATGTGGCTTACTTTTACAACATGCGCTTGAAAAAAGGCTTTGCATCGCTTAATTTTCTTTGAAAACACACACCCAAATAAAGTCTTTAAATTGAAGTGATAAAAGTGAGATTTAGCTGCGTGTTTTGAAAGTCAGCCACGAGCACTCAGAATAAGTATATCATATCGAGTGTTGACATACACCAATGATGTATTGACCTAAACATTTACTTGTTGCCACTTGTGGATGTGTAAAGGTTTTCAGTTTCCTATCTTACTCTTTTCCGTAGCATACAAAATATCTCCCAAAACGATTAAGACCTCAAATAAATAAATCTAGGGCTGGGCGTAGTTTGCGAAGTAGCGCTTCACACGATGTGAGCTACGCGTAGCACTAAGCGAACTTCATAGTACCCTGTTCGCACTGTTCAAGATGCCGTTTTCTATGATTGCACAGTGCGGACAAGCATCCGCACTGTGCAATCATTGAAAACGGCATCTTGCACAGTGCGGGCTGTAGTTTTTTGCCGCTCGAGTAGATTTTTACTCGAGCAGCAGCTTTCTCAACACGGACTGGTAGTTTCCCATCGCGAGAGGTCGCGAGCATACGTAACCACTCACAATGAGAAACCTGACCTCCGCGCATTGAGAATCTCGCCGGGAAGTTTATTTTCGACACTCGCGATAGGCAACTTGGTGTTGCTGATCACAAACGAGGAAAAAGTCTTCCCGGGATGTCATTTTGCTTGCTCGCGGTCTCTAACTTGACATTGAGGACCACGAGCAAGCAAAAAATGACCGCTGCACTATGCTACGCCACGCTACACGTGTTTGCACTGTGCTATGTGCAGTTCGCATAGTGCGAAGTAGCGCAGACTTGGCAGACTACGTGAGCGATGTGTAGTGCTTTGCCCGGGGTTAAATAAATACTCACTCTTCACGTAGTTTCATTACCTATAGTAGGATTTGTTTTCGTTTTTTTTTTAAAAACAACTTTACCTTATATGTGGTGATGAAATATGATGGCCTCTTAAGTGGAAAGAGTGTATACAATTGAACACCTGTACGCTGCAAACAAAGGCAAGTAAACACAAAGGTGTTAAAATAATTATTTAGGAGCTTACATTCTCTACTTTTTATTGCTTTCATGCCACAGGAAAGTTAAGAGGATGGGCCCTAATTTGAAATCGACTGTGTATTGAATCAAGTATTCTGATGGAGCACTAGAAGTGCAAGATTATGTGTGATCTTGAAATTGGCAGTAGCTTAAATTGTATAACGTTGATATTTATGCTCTACCACAGGGGCATTTACAATATAAGTTGTTCTCCATGTTGGTTGCTGTTCATTTATTATGACCCTAGTGACCATGGTAAGTTATGTTGGCTATGACTGCTCTCCACAGAGACCTTGTGTAGAGTATTTTTCACCATCTTATATTGAGGTTATGAGGGCCATACTTCCAGTGCTTAATTTGTAAAAAATAATAATTCCACAGGACAATGTTGTGCTCGGACGCCCGCGGCCAGTGCTGTTGAATGTCAGATATGACGGATAGAAGGCTGTTTAGTCTTGATGCCACATCATGCCACTTTAATTCACCATCAAACTTGACCTTCCCCTTGACCTCACTCTTGAGGTTTTTTTCTAATCCCTAATTTAATTCTTTGTCACTGTTTTTCTGACTTTCTCTTCCTTCTCCTATCATTCTTTTGTGTTTTTCTCTCACTTGCTCTGGGTGAACGGCTGGGGAGGAAAAATAAGTGCTGGTCATCAAAGGTCTGTGCCTGTGGGCCACAACAGCAACTACTCACTCAAATTAAGCACTACTTCATGTGTCAGTCCTAATTTGAATAAGTAATAATTTACATGCACTAGAGTATGTCTCATTTCATTAAAATCTATTTCAGCGTCAAGTTACATGAAGTCTGGCGACGAATGCTGGTCCTCATTGTATCAAGGTTATGAGACTGATCCCCAAAGCATTCCAGGCATTTTTGAGTCACAGACAAAAGAACCCCCAACTTGTGGAGTTTCTGACTACATATTTTGGTGGGATTTGCACTGTGCAGATCGTTGGTGCAAACTCAAGTACAAGCTGGACTTGAGGTGATGGACCTTTAATCCCGGACTGAAGCCTAACCTTATCATTAATAATTATAAAACACATTTGTCCCACAAGGATGACCAAGAATAGTATATTTGCAAACTATGAAGGTTTATTAGTATATTTGCTAAATTAGAGACCCACACCATTTAAGGTTATCAAAGATAAATGGTAAGTACATGAAAACTTGTTCTAATTCCAATTGATTCAAAATTAGCAAATAAAAAAAAAATTCAGGAACTTCATAGAGAACATTTTAACAAATTCAGTTCCCCTTTGTTGGACTTGGCCCTTTTTGCTGGGTTATCCCCAAACCTTTTGCTTTTTCCTCCTATTTTTTCCTGACCTGAGCTGTTGGTTTTAGGACTCTGGGCACTTTACCGCTGCTAATCAGTGCTAAAGTGCATATGCTGTCTGTGTAAATTATGAACATGATTGGTTTTCCATGATTGGCATATTTGACTTACTGGTCAGTCCCTATTAAAGTGCATTAAGTGGGCCAGGGCTGGTGAATCAAATTATACTAGTGGGCCTGCAGCACTGGTTGTGCCACCCACATGAGTAGCTCTGAAAATGTAACTCAGACCTGCCACTGCAGTGTCTGTGCGCAGTTGTTAACTGCCATGTATACTTGGCAAATGCACCCACTTGCCAGGTGCTAACCTTCCCTTTTCTCAATGTTAGTTACCCCTAAGGTAGGCCCAAGGATACCTTGGGGGCAGGGTGCAGTGTATGTGAATGGTAGGACATGCCCTGATGTGTGTGGCATGTCCTGATAGTGAATTGCTGCCAATTTCGATTTTCACTATTGCAAGGCTACCTGTTCCCAAAGGACAGAATGTGGACTTTGTTTATAACATCTTATAAACATAACTACCCCTGGGAACAAGGTAGGAAAATAAAGTTGAGAATACCCAAACTCAGAATGTTAAAATGCCTCTTTTAGTAAGGGTGATTTTTACATTCTGTGTTTGAAGATACCACTTTTAGAAAGTTATTTTCTTGCTTATCCATCCTGTGTGCTTCTGCTAGGCTGTGTATTGGCTGTCTGTCTTTGGAGGGACAGTACTGGGGATGTGCAGTGGCTCCAGAGAGATTGAATGAGTCAGCGCTAGACTGAATAAGCATGATCTCCATTTGGAGTGGTGGGAGGAGTAGCACCTGCACCTGAATAGGGCTGTGTCTACCTTCTACAATGATGGCTCTGCCCCCCTGTGGTGTTTCTGAGCCAGGGCTCATACTGACAATGGAGGTTGTTGTGCACTTGTAGAGTGCCACCCAGAACTGTTTTTGACTGGGCACAGGGCCTCTCTGCACAAAGAGAACAAGGTTATTTTGGGGTATATGCACGAGACCTAAAACTCCTGAACTTTAGACTACTTCTGGAATCAAGAGGAAACTTTGCCAAGGAGAAGAGATGGAGAAACTGAGGAGAAGTACTGCCCTTGCTGTGTGTCTGGGGTTGGCCTGCAGTTGTTTTTTTCTGCCAAGGAAAGGAGAAAGACTTTGCTCTCTGTTGTGTCCCGCTGCTTGAGGAAAGTCTCCAAGGACTTGAGTAGAGCTTGCCTCCTCCTTTGAAGTCTCAGGAACACATAGACTTCACCCAGCTCCCCTGAACTTCCTTGCTGGGAGTTCTGACCTGCCAGGAGTGCCTGTGGCTGTGTGTGGCTTCTGGAGGTTGTTTCTGCTACTGGGAGCGGGAAAGCAACTCCACAACAAGAAAATCGATGCATCTCTCTTCTTGCAACAGTATTTCCGATACAATGCCGTGCTGCGAGAAGAATCTCCCCGCACCGCCACGCTGCTGCTGAAACTGACACAGCGCCTGTCGCCGCTGCAAGAATGGACGCATCGATGGAGCATGGCTGAAGAAATCGATGCAGCGCTGCTCGATGCCGCTGCATCGTTCGCCAACGCAACCTGGATTTCCACGTATCATCCCTGTGCAGCAAGTATTCCCCAACTCTTCACCCGCGGATCGGAGTCATCTCAGACTCTAAGCATCACTTCACCCTACAGACCGGACCCGACGCACCGCTCCTCTGTGCCCAGCTAAACTGTTGCATCGCATCCACCGAGGTCTCAGGAATCAATGCATCTTTTTGTATTGCAAAGCTTCCCATCACTGCAGCTGTTTGGCTTGGTGAATTTTGTCACGATGATGGGTACTTTGCAAGAAATCACGCATCCATAGTTGTCTATCGACTTAGTTGCTAAAACCATTCGAAAGTCATTTTTCTTAATACTTGTATATTGGATTTTTGTTGTTTTGGTCTTGTTAAAGTTTAAATAAAGATACTTTATTTTTCTAAACTGGTGTGGTGTCCATTTGTGGTGTTATCACTGTGTTACTGTGAGTGTTGGTACAAATACTTAACACATTGCCTTTCGGATAAGCCGGTCTGCTCGTGCCAAACTACCCAGGGGTTGAGCAGGGGTTATATATAGTGTGTATCCCCCTTACCCTGACTAGAAGCAGGGGTCCTTATTTGGACAAAGGTTCTTACCTCTGCCAATTAGAGACCCCCCTTTCTAACACCCTTGAACAGACACTTTACTAACATGTTAAGCTAAACAAAATTGGGAACATTAAGAGAAGTCAAGCAGGAGGTGTTAGCAAGTAAAGGCAGAATCAAATGAAGATTGTCAGGTATGTCAGAATGGATTTGCTCAGAAGTCTAACCCCGAGCAGGAGCAGACAGGGGTCTAGTCTTTAGAGTGGGAAGGGGCATCTGAATCTTACTGCATCAGCAATGCACAATTATAACATACAAATCCTTTACAGTGAAGAACAACTCCCTGAGGTTGCCATGAAGAGAACCAATCAGAATCTAACATTTCATGATAAGACATGTTGACTCTTATTCCCAGACATCACATGATGTAAGCTTTCTGCTGCACGGTCTTCAAGAGATATCTCGTAGCAGGGTGATACATCAGTCGACTTGTCCCCAGCACAAGTACTGTGATTCATTATTCAGCTCTCCATGAAAAACACACAGATAAACATTTGCATAGAAAATTTAAACAATTTAATATAACTAATTCCAAGTTGGCAGCAACAGCTTGGCTCCTGAAACGAGAGAAAGGGAAAAATACACAGCAGCCAAACGGCAGTTCATGTTAGTGTGATTAATTTCCTGCGGTCTACATAACTGTTGCCAACTTTAGCATGAAGATCACACTATACGTAAATGTGTATATGCAGTGCAGATTAGTGTAAGTAATGCAAAGAATGAGACTGTAACCGCATCACCTCATTCATAAGGAATACTTCATGTTTTGTGGGCCAATTTTCAGTTTGGCTCACAGACCATCGTCTGGGAACCCAGAGACTTGTCCTTGTTATGGTTGCAAAAGGCATCAGTTGATTTAATGTAAAACCAGTCTAGATGTGATACTCATTGCCCACTTTAAGCATTAGGATTTTCAGGGCAGGTGTAAAACACCTTGTTTACATGATGGTCAAGTTATTGTGAAGCACAGAAAAGGAACTTGCAATGAACACTGATGACCTATTTTCCTTAACTTTCTGTATTCCTTAGTTTTATATGGTCACTTGCTTCCTCCACTTACCTAAAGGAGTAAAAAGCCACTGCTTTTTCTCCTAGTCTTCTGAGACCATCTTTCTTTCGGACGCTACACTCACTTCCTTCACTAGCCATTCTTTCAGAAGTTGTAGCATCACCACAGATCTCTAGCTGCTCCTCCGCAGTTGCCCTCCGATACATGCTATTGCAATAAGTCTCATTCCACAATTGCCCTCAAATCAAAAAGCACATCCATTGGGAGGCATCAGTGCATTCTGCTGTTTTCTACTGCTTTTTAGTTCCATTTCCAAAACTTGTCTAGGTGTGTAATATTCACAATTATATCTTTGAGACATGCCAGAGTGCCTTGTCTTGTGTACGTGTGCAATTCTGTGTGGGACAGAGGAATTGTGGACCTGTTGTTCCCTTGGGTTTACACTTAACAAGGGCTTGGAAGAATAGTTCACAAGATTCCATTAGGAATTGCTGAGCTGCTGCCCCACTTTATTGGTCTATCAGCTGAAATGCATTTGGATTTAAGTATCCATAGGAAGCATTGGTCCAAAGGTAAAAGTGACACAAAACATGAGGGCTAATTAAACACACCTCAACAGTGCAGCGAGGCACTCAAATTAAACTGTCACATCTGGTCATATTCATAACGAATCTCTGACAGAATATCGAGAGACAGGATATCGACAGACAAAATATCGACGCTGGAATATCGAAGGCAAGTATATCGACACCCTATCTACAACATGGTAAGTACAAAAATATCGAAACTAAAATATCAATGTTAAAAATATCGTAATTAAATATATCGTTTTTTTGTTATTAAAATAAGAAATATAAAGTAAATAATACTTTTATATAATTTAAACTTATGTAAAAATATTGTAGAATGTTTAAAATGAATAAATAATACATATTTAATGTTAAACATTTAATTAAAATTAAACATTCAATTTGTAATATATTTAATTTATTATAATTATTATTTTTTAATTATTTTAAAAATATGAACAAATACTATACATTACAAATACATCAACACTCATAAAATAATAAAATACATAATAATATTTATATTTAATACATAAAAACAATGAAGTATAATTTCAATATTTAAATAGTTAATTAAACACAACATTATATAACATAATACAAATATTATAAAATACATAAATAAATATAAATTATATTGGATAGCGTAAGGCTAAAAATTACTATTCAAACTCCATAGGGTACAACAGTAGGGAAAGTGTTGGATAGCGGATAGGTAAAAATTACTATTTCCACTCCAAAGAGTGCAACATTAGGGAAAGCATTGGATAGCGTAAGGGTAAAAATTACTATTCCAACTCCAAAGGGTGCAACAGTAGGGTAAGCGTTAGATAGTGTAGGCGGTAAACTTACTATTCCCACTCCAGAGAGTGCAACAGTAGGGAAAGCGTTGGATAGCGGGTGGGTAAACATTACTATTCCCACTCCAGTGAGTGCAACAGTAGGGAAAGCGTTGGATAGCATACGGGTAAATATTACTATTCCCACTCCAGTGGGTGCAACAGTACGGAAAGTGTTGGATAGTGTAAGAGTATAAATTACTATTCCAACTCCAGTGAGTGCAACAGTAGGGAAAACGTAGGATAGCGTAAGGGTAAAAATTAATATTCCAACTCCAAAGGGTGCAACAGTAGGGAAAGCGTTGGATAGTGTAGGGAGTAAAATTACTATTCCCACTCCAGAGAGTGCAACAGTAGGGAAAACATTGGATAGCGGGTGGGTAAAAATTACTATTCCCACTCCAGTGAGTGCAACAGTAGGGAAAGCGTTGGATAGTGTAGGGGTTAAAATTACTATTCCCACTCCAGAGAGTTCAACAGTAGGGAAAGCGTTGGATAGCGGGTGGGTAACAATTACTATTCCCACTCCAGTGAGTGCAACAGTAGGGAAAGCGTTGAATAGCGTACAGGTTAAAATTACTATTCCCACGCCAGTGGGTGCAACTGTAGGGAAAGCGTTGGATAGCGGGTAGGTAAAAATGACTATTCCCACTCCAATGAGTGCAACAGTAGGGAATGCGTTGGATAGTGTAGGGGGTAAAATAACTATTCCCACTCCAGAGAGTGCAACAGTAGGGAAAGCTTTGGATAGCGTAGGGGGAAAAATTACTATTCCTACTCCAGTGAGTGCAACGGTAGGGAAAGCGTTGGATAGCGTGGGGGGGGGGAAATTACTTTTCCCACTCCAGTGAGCGCAACATCAGGGAAAGCGTTGGATAGCGTATGGGTAAAAATTACTATTCGCACTCCAGTGGGTGCAACAGTAGGGAAAGCGTTGGATAGTGGGTAGGTAAAAATGACTATTCCCACTCCAATGAGTGCAACAGATAGGAATATGTTGGATAGTGAAGAGGGTACAATTACTATTCCAACTCCAGAGAGTGCAACAATAGGGAAAGCTTTGGATAGTGTAGGGGAAATAATTACTGTTCCAAATCCAAAGGGTGCAACAGTAGGGAAAGCTTTGGATAGCGTAGGGGGAAAAATTACTATTCAAACACCAAAGGGTGCAACAGTAGGGAAAGCGATTAATAACATAGATTTATATTTTAACATACTTCTAAATAATGTTTATATTTGAAATAATGTATAAATAATTTTTCAAATACATCAACATCAATAAAAAACAATTAATAATTAATAAAACCAATTACATTTGAATAATTAATTAACAATAAATTAACAACAAACACCAATAAATAAAAATTATTAAATATTACTCACAAAATATTAAATATTAAAAAATAAATTATCATAACAATAAAATATTACTTAAATTTAAATCAATATTAAAAATTAAAATACATTATACAATTTTTTTTTTAAATGTTTAACAATTATTAAATACATGTTTCTAGTTATAAAAATTATTTACAAATTACAAATATTAATTGACAATTTAAAAAATAATTAACTATTAAAATAATAATTACTAATTAATAATTATTTAATACATTAATTATCCATAACTAAAAATGTATAAATAATTAAATATTTACAATAAAATTTCTTTCCACCCAATACCCGAATAAACCCACAACATGCTCAGGTACTAAAACATAACATTTATTTAAAATTAACATTAATTACCAATTAAATAAATAATTTTTCAATTGAAATAATTATTTGCAAATGAATAATTAATTACAAAATAAATTATACAGAATTTTTTTATTTATTAATTACAATAAAAATTACTTCTCACCCTATTCCCCTACAAACCCACAAAATATTACATTTAATTAAAATTAACATTAATTACCAATTAAATAATTAATTTATCAATTAAAATAATTAATTGCCAATTATTAATTAATTACAAAATAAATTATACATAAATAAATATTTTATTAATTACAATTACATTACTTCCCACCCTATTCCCCTATAAACCCACAACCCGCTCCGGTACTAAAACATATAATTTACTTATAAATGCATTTATTAATATATAAAATTAATACACATATAATATATTTTTTTAAAATACTTAACTAAAACATATAACACATACATAATAAAAACCAAAGAAATAATACAAATATCGATATTAGTGTCATCAAAATTAGTTACATCGATATATATGCTATCGATATTACTAACTTCGATATTACTTACATTACTTACTTACCTTAGGGTCGATATTCTGTCCAACGATATTCTTGACATCGATATTCTGCACCTTCGAAATTTCAAACACGATATTTTGGTAGGTCGAAATTTAAAACTCGATATTTTGACTGTGTTCCATTCATAACATAGTTTTTTTTTGCACATTTTATATGGCACGAATGCGCCCCAAGGAAACTGTAGTGCTTTACACGAGCACCAGATTATATTATACAAGGTTAGATTGATTAGTTTTTTAGGCAGCTGTGTGATTAGGAGAGCGGTGAGGAGAGCGATCCTTGACCCTTTCATAGGCAGGATGCTCCCCATGCCACACAGCACCACCTGTGTGTCCTGCCCTTAAGCCCCAGCTGCCGCTGCTGAGGAGAGTTCGAGGCCCTTCTCCACCCGCAGGCTACCACCTGTGCCTCATCCCTGGTGGCCAGTGGTAGGCCGTAGGTAGTTTTGCTGTAATTGTATTGCTTCTGTCTTATTTCTTTATCTGTTTCTTTCCTCCTTGTACCTTGTTTTATTTCTGTGCCCTGTGCCCTTTTGCCTTCTGTTTCCTTCGCCGTTCCTGCACTGTTTTCCCACCACTGCGGCCCCACCCCCGCTTGCCCATTTGTCCGCTCCCTCCTCCCAGCTGCCTCCTCCCTCCCACCCCCCCTTCTTATGGCGGCCGCTGCACGGTGAGGAGAGCGACTCTTGACCCTTTCATAGGCAGGTTGCTCCCCACGCCGTACAACATAACCTGTGTGTCCTGCCCTTAAGCCCCAGCTGCCGCTGCTGAGGAGAGTTCGAGGTCCTCCTCCACCCGCAGGCTACCACCGGTGCCTCATCGCTTGTGGCCAGTGGTATGTTGTAGGTTTGTTTTGCTGTAATTTTATTGCTTCTGTCTTATTTATTTATCTGTTTCTTTCCTCCTTGGTTTTTTTCGGTGCCCTGTGCCCTTTTGTCTTCTGTTTCCTTCGCCCTTCCTGCCCCCGTTTTCCTGTCGCTGCGTCCACTGCGGCCCGCCCACTGCTCGACCATTAGTCCGCTACCTCCTTCCAGCTCCCTCCTCCCTTCCACCTCCCCTTCTTATGACAGCTGCTGCGCATCCGCGCCGCTGGCGCGCCTAAGGCAAGTCCGTCTGCGCCCTTCCGCTCCTGGACCGCGCCCAGTGCCAGAAACTCTAGTCCCCGCAAACGCCACAGCGCCCGTCTCCACTACGACAGCAACACCCTCCATGCTCACCCTCCATGTACTCAACACCGGACGAGCATACCCTCCACATGCTCCGCAAGATCTACAGGTGGATCCATACCGACACAAGAGAAACGGTCACCCAGACCCTTGTCAGCAGCAGGCTGGACTACGGAAATGTCCTCTATGTGGTAGCCCCGGCCAAACTGCTTAAACGACTGCAACGCATACAGAACGCCTCGGCCCGCCTGATCCTTGAAATTCCTCGACACAGCCACATCACCCCCCACCTGAGAGACCTGCACTGGCTGCCTGTCAACAAGCTCAACTTCAAGCTCCTCACCAACGCATACAAGGCACTCACAACACCGGACCAGCATACCTCAACGGATGACTCACCTTCTACACCCCGAACCGCCAGCTCTGCTCCGCCGACCGCACCCTCGCCACCATCCCCCGCATCCGAAGAGCGATCTCCGGTGGCAGAGCATTCTCCTACCTTTCCGCCAAGACCTGAAACACCCTCCCCATCCTCGTGCTGCAGACCCAAGACTTACAAACCTTCAGGAGGCCACTCAAGACCTGGGTGTTCGAGCAGTAGCAGCATCCGCCCCCCCCCCCCCAGCCCCACCCCAGCGCCTTGAGACCCTGACGGGTGAGTAGTGCACTCTACAACTTCTTTGATTGATTGATTGATTGATTAAATGATTTGCTAAGAAGGTTGAGCAGATGCTGGGGCACAAACCGGATTCCTGAGTTCTAAAGACTGCAGCACTGGCCTTTAGGACACATATCCCCCTTCTTAGGTATTTCACAGTCAGTCAAAGGCGGGCTGCTCTAGGAGGTATTTGATAGACTTCCCGGCAAGTGATTCCTCTGAAAGGTCAGTAGGAATGCAGCAGAGTCTGTCTAGACAAACCACAAGACTGTCTCTCCTCCAGCAATCCCAGCCTTTCGTTACACTGGTTTGTGTGAAATCTTCTTCTCTTCCTAGAGACTAGCGTGCCTGTGTAGATCACAACACACATGGGAGAAGGCAGTCAGAGTAAATGCTCAGGAAGGGAAAAATTAAATGGATCATGTTCTTGCAATTTCAAAATGCCAGGGCACATGTCTTTTTACTCTAGTGATCTGGAGCTTAATCTGTAACTTTGAATAGTGTCTAACTGAGAAAAACCAGAAACTTTTCTGTGGAATGCTTGACTTATTTTTAGACACTGGCCATTACTGTAAGTGGCATTTCAGTTTATCGTTTTTACTGACTGTGCATCTACAGACCGGGACCAACCTTATGCAAATTAGCAATGGACCGCCTCTGATTGGAAGAGTGCAGACTGAGCTGCCAGGTTAAATCCCCTCTGAATAGGAAGAAAAGTAACCCTAGTCTGGCCTTCAACTCATGATGAAAATGAAGTTTCAGCTCTATGACACATGAAATGGAATGAAATTAAATGAAATATCAGCATTTGTAAAGTGCCCAGCTACCTCCGGAGAGGTATCCCGGCGCTGGGGGCCGTCGGGAAGATTAAGCAAGTTATTGCCCAGAGTCTCATGGTGCTGGGCTAACCTGCCGCTGGAGCCGGAGTTCGATCCGTGAACCCTGTGGTCTGGAGTCAGGCACCCTGGCTGCTGTGCCACACTTCTTCTCCATGGAACACAGGACTCACACTGGACATTGTTGGACTTTGCCTTTTATGCAGGGTCATCCCCAAATGTTTTGCCTTCACTCTTGCATTTTTGCTAAATTTGTTTTGTTGGTGTTAGGACTCTATGCGCTGTACCACTGCTAGCCAGTGCTTTAAGTGCTTGTTCACTCTCCTTAAAGCATGGTTGAATTGGCTTATATCCAGTTGGGATAATTCATGTACCTATAAGTCACTAGTAAAGTTGTGCTAGATATACCCAGAGTCTGTAAACTTAGTGATACTAGTGAACCTGCAGCACTGATTTTGCCTCCCATTTAAGTAGCCCTTTGAACATGTCTCAGGCCTGCCATTTAAGAGCCTGTGTGTGAATTGTAAACTGCCATTTTGACCCGGCAAAATAAATCTTTCTCCAGGCCAAACCTATCTTTTTAATACAAATAAGTCACCTCTATGGTAGATCCTGGACTTCCCAGAGGGCAGAGTGCAATGTATTTAAAAAGTAAAATGTGTACTTTTAAGTTTTACATAACCTGGTTTTGAAAAGCTCCTCAATTTGTTTGTCACTACTGCAAGGTCTATCTCTCCCATAGGATAACATTGGAGTTGCCTTAGTGCATTTTATAAGGTTTCATTTCCAAATTGGAAGAGATAATCAGTTCATGTTTGGTTTCTCTAAGATTACAGTTTAAAATCCTAATTGTTGGTGAAATCTAAATTTAAATTGCCATTCTGAAAATGCCACTTTTAGAAAGTTGGAATTTTGTTACCTTAGCCATTTGGTGCCTGCAGCCTGTCTCTG
This sequence comes from Lissotriton vulgaris, assembly GCF_964263255.1. NCBI lineage: Eukaryota > Metazoa > Chordata > Amphibia > Caudata > Salamandridae > Lissotriton > Lissotriton vulgaris. Next base: position 302,260,486 of record NC_141699.1, on the reverse strand, counting down.
CGTCACATGACTGGGTGACAGTTGGGCTTTGTGTATTCCTCCTAGAGAGCCACACACTATGGGAGCTTAAATGTGACTGAAGGGCCATCACTGGCAGGGTGGGAGGGAGTAGCTGGACACAGCCCTTTTTATTCCTGAATAAGCTCAGTCCTTCCTCCGCATAAAGAGCTGTATACCCCCTACAGTTAGCCTGTAACCAGGGAATCCAGGTTATCTATGCACTTCAAAGGCATGCCTCTAGATACTTCTTGCCGCTTCAAAGCCACAATGTGTATAAAAGAAGGACCCCAGAGACCAACTCTGTTTATACTCTGCCACTCTACTGGACTACTGCTCCAAAGGAACTGCTTCCCTGCTCTGCTGTGCTGCTGACCTGCTGCTCTCTTGCCTAGGGAAGAAAAACTGGACCTGCAACTTCATATTGAATCTAGGACCCCAGGGTGACTCAAAGGACTAGTCTGCTGGCCTCTTGATCTGAGCCTCAAGGAATTACATGGCTCCCCAGCAGCTCCTGGCTCCCAGCTGCAGTGAGTCCCTGATCCCAAAGTGGTGCCTCTCAGGCCCTGGACCCTTGTTGTGGCTCACAGGCTCTTAAAATCTGACCAATGGGCTCTTTGCAATTGCGGAACCTTGCTGTTCGCACCAAAAATCAGCACGAGCAGCAGCCCATCTCTTCTTACAGCAAGCCTCTATTGCCCGTGGAGGACTGCAACCACGAGGCTCCGTCCCGTCTGTGACACCCAGCCTGCTCTTCATGCGACTCTGAACAGCACCATCGGCACTTTCCTTGCTCCCTGCGATCCCCTCCAATACGAATAGGACTTCTGGCACAAAACCTGAGAAGGTAATACTTCAGCTGGACTAATCTGGGACTGTATTCGAATTGCCCACCATTGCAATCGGCCTGAACTTTTGACTTTGACCTGGTCCAACATGAACAGATAGCGGCAGTGTGTACTTTCCACTATTTTACAGTTAGTATGTAAAAATTCATAACTCTGGTTCTACTGATCGGAGTTTTATCGTTTTGATCTTGCTTTATTTATTAAGTTCAGTTTTTCTAACTAGGGGTGAGATCCTTTTTGGGTGGTGTTTTCACTGTTTTACTGTTTGAAGTGTTGTACAAATACTTTGCACGTGGTCTCTAAGGTAAGCCTGACTGCTCTTTGCCAAGCTATCAGGGGTTGAGCACAAGTTAATTTGGGGATTGCTTGTACCTTGCCCTGACTAGGATTGTGTTTGTTGCTTGATCAGGGCTCATACTCCAGCCAAATAGTACCCCAATTTCTAGCATTGGAGATCAGCAGTGGAGGATAGGACTTGTTTGTACAGTGCCATACAGGGAATTGGTGTATGCTACCATCCCAGATCTGAGACCATTACAAAATTTTTTTAATGTCATATGGCCATTTTTTCAAGTTTGATCCCTGCTTCACCTACATACACTTGGGACACTTTTGTTGTACATGTGTACAAGTGATACCTTGCCAGAATGAAACTGAATTTCTTCGCCTGCCTGTCAATGTATGAGGGAACTGGAGGATCTCTGCAAGAAGACAGGGCTGGCTGTGAGGAGGAGGACCCCTAAACGGGATCTTCAGACATCCCTGTTCACCTTTGAGGAAGACCGTCAGTGGGAGCTTTTACCAAAGTTCCAAGAGTGATGACCTGAGGAAAAGGCAACCATTAAACTAATATCTACCAGGCATGCAAATCATGCTCTGAGTGTTTCAGTGAAAAGAACAAAAAATGATAGGTAGTTTGATTGGCATTTTTTCAGCCACTTGTAACTGTAAGCCAGGTTCCAGCCCTTTGTTTTTCGCTCACTCTGCAACTACAAATAGGGACAACTCTTATGCCTCAGTCTACACCTCAAGGGGGAAACCCAGCAAGGCCGAAATAAGAATGGAGTTGCTTTAGTGGGCTTTCAGAGTGTGCATGAATTGTGACTTCAAGGAGGGCTGTTCTATTAGTTACCAGTGGCTGACATTACTGAAAACAATCTCCTGTCATGTTTTTAGGAGTGACTTATCCGTAGCTTTAGGTGTGTCACCACCCTTTTGTATTCAAGAAAATTATAACAAATATATGTTGACCGATTTTCTGGCTTGCTCACAGTGTGCCATCCGGACCATCAACCTGACAGGGCGCTGGATGGTGTCTACAACCTTAGAACATGACCACTCAAATTCCCCCAGGGAAATTGTGGAAACAGTTCTAACCCTTTCATTAGTCACTCAGGCATGCCCAAAGGGATATACAAGAAGCACACAGTTTGGCATTTCAAATATTTGACGCGATTAGACTCTTGTATAAAATGTGTGCTGCAATGTTTAATATAAGGAATCAGAAAACAGTAACCAGCATTATTACAATGGTTTAGAAAATGACCAGTTCAACTATTGTGCTGGTGCATTGATTATACGAATATATGTAATTGTACTCCTACTCCTACCTGGAGCTTTCTATCCTAATAAACATAGCACGTGTGGAGCTGCCAGAAGACCTTAGAGTGGGCTAACTCTCCATTTACCTGTAGGCATGCATCATCTGGTAGCCAGTGTTGCAACAGGCTGCCGTCCTTCTTAGGATTGTGTTGGAATTCAGCTGGACTAGAATTAAGGCTAGAGGCAACCTTCGACAATCCATTGAGATGCTCCTCTTTCTAAGCAAAGTGTTCCACAGTTTGTATAATAAACTCGACCCATTTTTGCCATGACCGAGTCCTGTTCCTATTGTCAATGTTGATTCTATTCATTCAGAGCTGTCGCCAAACGGAAAACAATTTGCTCAGTATACAAAGTCCTTGTACTATATGTTCTAAAGCCTGATAATGTGCCTACAAAGAAGTGTAACTGTAAGCAACACCATTTCCATGTGCTTTATCTATTGAGGCTGCACATGCAAATGTGTGTTAAGTCATTGTTTAAAAAGATGTCAACTCTAAATATGAGCATGCAAAATGGTAGTGTGTGTGCCGGGTGCCTATGCAAAACACAATACTTGCATGGGAGGCTTGTTGTCGGCCCTTTTCATCCATTGACCTGTTCAACTTTCATTTACGTTTATAAAGCCAAGTCTGGGGAAGTAAACGCTATGTAAATGGAATTACAATATACTTCTTGCTCAGCCCAGCATGCAGCAATTAGTCCGCATATTTCTGCCATTTGCTCTCTTGCACAGTGAGTACAGACTTTTAACTTATCATATCCTTCCTTGTCGATCGCACCCAAGCAGTAAGGTTGGGGAACTTTACTGCCCCAAAACTTGCCTCGGCTTGTGGGGTACCACAGGGCTCTTCTCTGTCCCCGCTGCTGTTTAATCTATATCTAAGACCTCTGATTCACTCATTAAAAAAAAGAAACGTTACCCTCTTCAACTATGCTGACGACCTCCAACTTATCTTCCCACTCTGCTCCCCTAACGCCGTAGCTGAGTGCCAGTCCACTATGCTCCACATCCAGCGCTGGATGGACATGAACCATCTCAAGCTCAACCCGGGGAAAACAGAGCTGATCTTGCCAGGGAAGAGTGAGAACAGTTGGAGCTCCAATTTTTGGCCGGCGGAACTGGGGTCTCCCCTTGTGCCCACCCCATCGGTGAAAAGCTTGGCGGTTATTATTAAAGCTGATCTCTCACTCCGCGGGCAGGTGGGAGCCGTAATCTCCTCTAGTGTCCACCAACTCTGGAAAGTCAGGAAAATTGCTCACCTGTTGACCCACTTCGCTCTAATACAGGTGGTGCTAGCTCTTATTCTTTCACGGCTGGACTTTTCCAATTCCATCTAACTGGGATTGCCAATGGGCCTACAAAAAAGACTTCAAATGGTACAGAACCAGGCAGCAAGGCAGATTGGAAAACAACCCAAATGGACGTCCGCCAGACCAGTTTTGAAGAAACTACACTGGCTTCTGATAGCCCAGCGTGTAGCCTTTAAGACGGGATGCCTAGCCTTCAAGGCTCTACAGGGAAATAGCCCTAAATTCATCAGCTGCATGATCACCAAGCACACCCCCTCGCGCAACCTCCGTTCTGCACATCTCAGCCTGCTTACCTTCCCGACTTTTAAACGGAAGCGTCTGGGAGGTTGCCGCTTTTCTTGCCTAGCCCCCAGGCTTTGGAACTCTTTCCCTCTGTCACTCAGAAACTGTGATAATCTTCTCAGTTTTAGGAAGGCTTTAAAGACATGGTTATTTGAGCAATCCTACGTTTAAGTAACCTCGCAATTGCAGCTTTTGGTCTACAGCGCCATGAAACTCAAGGGTGTACGTGCGCTATATAAGCATCTATTAACATAACATATCTGCCTAAAGGCAATGCACTTCATTGCCAGGGTTGGAGAGCCAGCACTTGACTTTGTCAGTGCAGTTTCTTTCCATTCAATATCCTTTTATATTTTTGTCATCTTTGTGCATTTTCAAGTTAAAGTAATTCAAAGCCAATAGTACTTCTTTAGATAGCGACTGTACAGCTCGCATGCACTGTCAGCGAAAGCTTTTGTAAAAAAAAAAAAATCTCAAAAATGAATTTACAGCCTTCCCCATATTTACTGTTACTTAACATTGCTTGGCTCCCACGTCTATCTCATCTTCTTGCTTCTGATTGGCCAGAGCCTCCTGCTGCTTCACTTTATCTTCGCTAATTGCTAACGTCCAGTCATACAGGGAGCTTGGACCAGGTACAGTGGTGTGTTACCGTTAAAACGCATCTTTTACAACGCGTTCCGTTACAACGCGATTTTTACATCGCAAATACCATTACAATGCATGCCATTACAACGCATGGCATTACATAGCAGATGCTATTACAACGCATGGCATTACATCGTAAGTATTGGTAAGTATTTAATTTTTATTTTTATTTTATTTAATATTTTATAATTGATTTAATTATTATTAATTATTTAAAAATATTTATTTCGTTTTTAAATATTATAAATTAAATATATTAATTTAAGTATTTTTTAAAATAAGTATGAGTATAGGAGTATATGTTTTGGGGTACTGATGTATATGTTTTGGGGTGTTTGGGTATTTTTAGGTTTTAGGGCAGTGTTTGGGTTTTGGGGTACAGGGGTGTTTTTAGGTTTTAGGGCAGTGTTTGGGTTTTGGGGTACAGGGGTGTTTTTAGGTTTTAGGGCAGTGTTTGGGTTTTGGGGTACAGGGGTGTTTTTAGGTTTTAGGGCAGGGTTTGGGTTTTGGGGTACAGGGGTGTTTTTAGGTTTTAGGGCAGTGTTTGGGTTTTGGGGTACAGGGGTGTTTTTAGGTTTTAGGGCTGGGTTTGGCTTTTGGGGTACAGGGGTGTTTTTAGGTTTTAGGGCAGGGTTTGGGTTTTGGGGTACAGGGGTGTTTTTAGGTTTTAGGGCAGGGTTTGGGTTTTGGGGTACAGGGGTGTTTTTAGGTTTTAGGGCAGGGTTTGGGTTTTGGGGTACAGGGGTGTTTTTAGGTTTTAGGGCAGGGTTTGGGTTTTGGGGTACAGGGGTGTTTTTAGGTTTTAGGGCAGGGTTTGGGTTTTGGGGTACAGGGGTGTTTTTAGGTTTTAGGGCAGGGTTTGGGTTTTGGGGTACAGGGGTGTTTTTAGGTTTTAGGGCAGGGTTTGGGTTTTGGGGTACAGGGGTGTTTTTAGGTTTTAGGGCAGGGTTTGGGTTTTGGGGTACAGGGGTGTTTTTAGGTTTTAGGGCAGGGTTTGGGTTTTGGGGTACAGGGGTGTTTTTAGGTTTTAGGGCAGGGTTTGGGTTTTGGGGTACAGGGGTGTTTTTAGGTTTTAGGGCAGGGTTTGGGTTTTGGGGTACAGGGGTGTTTTTAGGTTTTAGGGCTGGGTTTGTTTTTTGGGGTACAGGGGTGTTTTTAGGTTTTAGGGCTGGGTTTGTTTTTTGGGGTACAGGGGTATTACGACTTTATAAAAATTAAATTAATTAAATTACTTTTATTTAATTTAATTAAAATAATAACTATATTTTCAATTATTAATTTAATTGTATTAATAAACGATTATAATTAAATTATATTATTTAAAAATGTTTAATTAATTAAATTCTTTTAATTTTATTAAATATAAATATTTTATGTATTATTTATAACTTAATTAAATTATAATTATATTTATTGTTATTAATTACATTATATTATTTTCTATTTATAAACTTTTTATATGTCATTAATTATATTATTTTAAATATATTACATTTATATCAATTTTAATATTAATTAAATTACTATAATTAAATTAATTACTGTTTTAAAAATGTTATATTATTTTTATTATTTTAAATTAATTTAATTAACTTCATTACATTTTTTTTAAAAAAAATATACTTACCTATACTTACGATGTAATGCCATGCGTTGTAAAAGTATCTGCTATGTAATGCCATGCGTTGTAATGGCATGCATTGTAATGGTATTTGCGATGTAAAAAACGCGTTGTAACGGAACGCGTTGTAATACATCGCGTTGTACTGACACCAATCCGGTACAGTACCAGTCCTTGCGGCCAGCCTCCCTCTACTGGCCACAGTTTGTACACATACTTTTTTCTTCATTTTAATGAGATACTCCTTAAGAGTGCATGTCTACCTCTTTTAAACCCTGTCCTTGTTTTGTATTCTTAGGAACAAAGCTGAGGTTGGGAGAAGGGGTATCCACCCATCCATCTCTTCTTCTTTTGCTCACTAAGCTGGATTGCCATTGCAGAGCATAGGTTTGGACAAGAAGCATTTAACCCATGGCAACCTAAATCCCAGATCCCTAGAGTATGTGTTTCACTCTGGAAGATGACAGGCCCATTCAGAATGTGCTGAATGCCCCCTAAACACTTCTGTCACTCTCTAATATTCATAGGCTGTAGGCTAAATGGAGCTCCATGCACCACAGACTGCAGAGGTCGGCGTTATGCCCCTGTCAAAAATGTATACCTAAAACATCTGCCTGTGCCTTGATTCTTGTTGTAAAATCAAATCCCTGGATTGAGGTCTGCTAGGTATAGGGGCTTGCATAATTATGAAAATCAGTAAGGAAAAGAAAGAAACTGTACGTTTTGGGATTTTTTTGTCTCTAGTTTTTTCTCCATTTCCAAGTCCGAAAGTGACTCAAAAGTGGCTGGTGGTGCTTTAAAAATCATAGACATTATGTGAGTAAAAAAATATTTTGCTGGTACTAGCGGTGCAGCAAGGGTACCACAAACCGGGTCCCCAGTGCCACTGTACCTGATGCACCATTGATAGCTGTGCCCGTTGCAGTTCATGGACAGAGTCTAAGTTCAGAAATATGTGGCTTAACATGAACATCAGTAGTAGCGTGTAAATGATCCCAAACCTTTAGGCTTCACCACATATGTATTTGCCAGCAGGTCAGAATGGCACTGGTTAGTCAAAGTGTGGGCCTTGGATACCAAATAAGCCTGAGCTTCACCCTTATTATAAAGGAGGGTTTTAAGGTCTAGTGATAATTATCTGGTGATGATGATGGTGCGCGGAGTTACCTGCTCCTTTCCAATACTCACCTGGGCCCATAAACATACACACTTTGAACAGATAATCCTGCTTTACCTTCCGCCTATCAGGATTTTATTCACTTTAGGACTTATACCTGTACACGTTGACTTACCAATCCTTGTCTCCTGTACCTAAAGTCCTAAGGGGTCAAAGGGAGTTAGCATAATAGGTAGATAATAACATTTACCTTCATAAATAACCATAGACTCTGGAAAGTTTTAAACGCTTTATCTATGCATAGTATTAAATGTCAGAGTCCATACAAGAGCAGTTAAAGCTTTTTCAATTAGGAAAATAATAACTAATACAATGATATGTTGAAATATTACGAGATTTCTTTTAGACATTGATACCTGGGAAGGGTGAGAAAGGGAAACAGTACAATGACATACCACACAGATTATATTTACCTAAAATGTTGTAAGGACCAACCCTGGCCACGGGCTGGGGCAAAGAAACAGGGCTCCAGACAGAATCCGGTGCCAACAGGACAGGGCAGGTGCAGATCAGGACAGGATCTCGACTAAGTGCAACACCAGCGTCACCCCCCCCCCCCTCTCTCTCTCTCCGGCTAACACTCGAACCCCGACTGGGTCATCGATTCTTCTCCCCCAGCAATTCCCGATTCTTTTGACAGAGTGCTCGACTTGCACCTCTGCTCTCAATCTCCTTCAGCATACGTTGGGTCAGTGACAGGTCTGTGACAAGTCAGACAATCTAATTAGCTAAGCCTACCTTAGTTATACCATTTTCCAGAGCAATGTACCACCCCCCAGTGTTGCGAATTTGTGTATTCCCTTGATTTGATTGGTCAGATAGACAAGGAGAGGTCATCACACCATACCAGTATGAGATCATTTATTTTAACTATAGCATTAATAGTTAGGCAGAACAATGTTTATTTAAAGCAGGAGCAAGTTCTTTAGTATGTGAGACATGAAGCAGCCATCTTTAATACTAGTGCGCAGCTGCAAGAAATTCCCACCAAAGCATATATACGTCACACCACGTGGATCTGACAAATGCATGCGCAGAAGAGTTCTCTTGTTTTCGGTGGCCATATTAGGTCACTCGAGTTAGTGTTAGTAAAAGCACATAGGCGAGCTTCCCCTAGATACTAAAATGTTATGCAATGCAATTATTAGAAATACAAAACATGTTGATTAATAGGTTACATATTATTTCAAGAGAATTGAATCCGAGCAAGTCTCTTTACGTATGAAACCTTGCTCCATCACCAGCATTGTTATTCAAATGCAACGGTTATTTATTTATTTTTCAAGCCCTTAGTGTTCATGTTTAGGTGGCAGTGTGCTTTCTATTTTTTCCCCTTTTTATTTTTGTGCTATGTGCTTCCAGTGAAAAGTAACCATTGTACTAGCTTGCTAGAGCCAAAACTCTTGGTGTTGGCATTTTTTTTCTCTTTGAAACTTTAGTTAGCATCTGTTTTCCGTTAATCTCTGTTCTTTTCTGAGTTTACACTTTTAGTGTAATCTAGGAAGGATACATTTAGATGATTGTCCACTATTTAGGAGCAATGGGTCTAAAAATAATTTCAATCTCCTTTTGTGGCTATTTATAATGTGTAAATTGCCGAATTGTTAAATGAGTTTAAGCTGAGCCGATATTTTTTTTAAGCTTGATCAGTTTTAAATGGTTTTAAATTAAAAATCAATTTTTATTTGTTTTGAAAAAAACAATACAATGAATCGCATTATTAGATGCTGGTCATGCTGCATCTGTTGTAAATGCCTGCATAAGAAATAAGAAACACTTGTTGTCTCCATTTAATTGGTAATTAATTTGATTAGATCACTGCAATTATTCAATTTGGCCTTCTGTGATGCATCGCCTGTTAAATGGGCAGGCTGCAGTCTGTTACATTTTACTGTTCCTGCCTGACACGATTCCCATTGTGCCTAATGCTAGGAGCAATTTTAGCTCCGAACCGGTCAATAGATTAGGCATACATTTAGTGCTTTCATATAACTTAGAGGTCCAGGTATGAGTGTTTTTTCTGACCAATCTATTACCTGCCGTAAAAAAAAAAAAACATATATATATATATATATATATACACACACACACACATTGTACTTAAGAGGTATGTTTAGCACGCGATTACGGAAACAACATACCTCCATGCAAACAGGACATCAATTTCCACTGCTGCGCTTTCATTTGAATGCCAGTGCATTCTGGGAATTGTAGTCTTTACCCCATTAAATAGACCAATTCTATAACACAGGCTCTGGGATGAAGTAAAGCTGCCCCGATTTTGGTTTTCCACAGTGTTATTTAGTTTGAGGCCTTCAAGTTACACAAACAAGGAAATATTGTACATTAGTTCACTAGATAATTGTCATCAGAATTAGTTGAATGAAATCTGCAAAAGAGAGCAGGTTGACTACCTGAATTGGCTGTCAGAAGCCTAATGTAAACATTTAAGAGAATGGGCGAAAGAGACGTGAGTCGCATTGGATGGGCTAACTTTCAAAAACCTCCCGTAAGTCTTTCGGAACCCACAGTTTTTTCATGATCTTGAAATTGATGAGGCGATTGACCAGAGGACTGAGCTCTTCAGTTAAAACTGAGTGCAGAGTTTGAACTTTGGTATATTGTTTCAGAAACTGGGTGGGAATTAGGGATATTGAAGAAAGGCCTAGCACCATGATCTGAAACTGTGCACAATGTTTTTTTGAGAGGTAAGTGGATGAGAAATGTGGGATTTTGGTGGAATTCTCAATCAGATAGAATATTATTGCATGTCTTTGGTTACACTATGAGAGCCCAATCGAGAAAGGTAAATCCAAGTCTAAATCACAGAATCCTGATTGGTGGAACTGTACATTTGGAAAGTGTACTTACTCATGCAGAAATTCAACCAAGCTAATGGAATTTATCCAATTGGCAGTTTGACATCAGGGCAGGAATGGGAGAGCTCTGAGCCAGGTGCCCTACAAATCTTGATGCACACCTACAAACTCATATGTTTGTGAGTATTCATATGCCTCTTTTAGGTAATGTCCCACCCTGGAGCTTGTGTTAGTTAATACGTTGTTGGGAAAGAAAGGATTGGAGCAAGTGCCTTTCTAGTGAGTAAAAGTGGAGGGAGATCCATTGTATTGAATGGGGCTGAAGGAAAATGGCTTTATTCGTGGAAGTACTTTTTTGCATTTGAAGAAAAAAAAAGTTGCACATGCTGATGCATATTGGCGCTTAACTTACTCATGCAAAGCTTCACACCCGGTGACATTTCTGTGACTCAATGTACATTTTGTGCTTTGGAGTTTTCCTGAAAATTACAACTGGACCAGATTTTCTGAAGTTAGTTAGGATGCTTTGTGAATCCCTAAACAGTCCGAAACCAGCCCCTGATACATGAGACACCCATTAACAACACGTCTGAATTTTTCGCCTCTACTTGGCCCTTTGTAAACAAAGCGTGTACAGCCTCATCCTCTGTGCTGCTGTGAGTTTCAAATCGGGTGCATGTGAAGTTTCTGCTGATTTGAAATCACAGCTTTACCGGGAGTTATGCTTCACCCCCAGTTTTTGAAGCCCATTTCCCTCCTGGTAATACCTAGATGATTTACATATCCAAAACAATGTAGGAAGAGGAATATCATGGGATCCAAGGCCATTACCATACGTTTAGCCCCATTAGTAGTGAGGAAACTCAGATGCGCGTGCTTTAACAGGCCCACTAATGTGTGTTAATGGGGTTTCGCCCGTGCACATTTTTGCACTTAATTGTTACCTCAAAACATACAATGAGGCTGTTCATTTTTTCTCCACATAGTAGCCGCTGTATCCTGCCAGAAGGGTTCTGACATCTCGAGAGTTTCCTACTCACAAAGGAATTCTAGATGAGATCAAGTTTTTCCTCGTGACATTTTATTGCAGGCAGATATTTACTTTAACCCCTGAAGATTTCCTAGTGATAATATGTAATTTCTTCTCTTCAACTGTACCCCGTCTTGAAGATTATTACATTTCCTCCATTTGGACTCTGGTGTGTGCCAGAATTGTTTTTAGTATAATGGGGCTGATTAGGATGGCGGACGGACTTGCGTCCGTCCGCCACCCCTGAGTAGGAGGGACCGTCCGCATGGGCAGCGGCGGTCCCTCCATGGCAATTAGGATGTGACCGCCACCCTGGCGGTCACATCCTGTATGCTTTACATTGCGGCGGGTGCTGCTTGAATCAGCACCCGCCGGAATGTAAAAAATGAAAGCAGTGCATTTGCATGCACAAAGTGGCAGGCACCGCGCGGTGCCTGCCGCTTCGTGCACGCAAAGGCAGGGGGGTACCATAGGTACCCCCCATGTGCACCCCCCATGCAACCTTCACCCAGGGGGCCCGCAACGGGCCCCCAAAGTGAATGTCCGTATGCTTTTCCACGGCGGAAAAGCAGCCGCGGAAAAGCATTGCTTTCCCTACATCCTAATATGGCTGGCGGTGTCTGATAGACACCGCCAGCCATGTTAGTGCTTTTCTGCCGTGGTCGCCTTCCGACTGCGGTGGTAAAGCGGAGGACAGATTGTGAGACCCACCAGCCATCCTAATTTGGCGGTGGGTCTTTCAAGCCTCCTCGGCGGATTTCCCGCATCCTCCGGGCCGGTGGTGGCTTCCGCCGGCCCGGAGTATGCGGGAAATCCGCCATCATAATGACCCCCTAAGTGTTTTTCAAGAATGTTCATTCTCTAGCACGTGTTGAGTGTAAGATAGCCGGGGTCGGGGGCAGCTTGTTTTCTCAAGTCTGAAGCAGTCAATCTACATTTATAGGTTTATCACACAACGCGTTTTCATTTAGGACTTTGGTTGTTCCTGCTCTAAGTGTAACACCTCCACCTAAAACACATTTTGGAAACATTAAGCTGAACAGTGGCTGTGAAGCCTTAGCAACACAGCCCTACTAGGGCGAATGCGAAGGCGAAATCCTCCGGCTCGCAATTTCGCAACTTGTTCAAAAACCTGGCAAGCATCATAAAGTGCACAACATGTACCACCCATGGAACATTCCATGCCAGGAAATCCAGTGCACAGACTGGATGGGTGTGTTTTAGCAGTGCCAGTGCCTAATTTGTAAACAAATGAGTGGTAGGGCCCTCGTCAGGAGGCCTCTGCAGCTTGCACAAACCCGTGCCGCTGCCATGCTGTCAATGATAGTGCCAGAATTGTAAGAGGCGTAGCTCCTCCTGGGCAGCTAGGACTCTAACATGCAACAACTGTAACAAAATTACTTTGTATGTTATTAGGTGAGCCCACGGGAATTCTGATTTCCTTATCGGTTCTTTATTTATAACGAGTGCAACGTTTCAATGATGCGTCTTTCTATTACAGCATTCACTGATTGAGGTCATGACACATGATACAATATACTCTACTTTTCTCCGGTGAGCATCTAAGTTTCCTTTAAATTAAGGCATGACTTATATATGGATTTTTACGAATTCTAATAGCGTGTATTTTATTTCCAGAACACACATCAGTGGCAACACACGACGTAGTAGCCATTAAAGGACTATTGTTTTTTTTAGGTATGTAGATGTATACAACACATACGGATAGCTTTGTTGTATCTTTCCTTAAAACTATGACTTAAGACTAGTTTGTTGGAATTTGGTTTCAGTTGACAGAAGCGACTGTTCAGAGATTCTACGTCAGTTTTGTTATTGTGTGTTTTCTTTCAAATGGGTGATGGTGTTGATCACAATTGTGGAGTCTTTTCTGGAGAATGTGAATATTCCTTACTAACATTCAAGGTATCGAAATTCTGCAACACATGATTTTGTTGTCTTTTATTTTTTTGTTTCTACAGATAAACCCCTGACAAAGGGACAATGTCCCGAAATGCATAGGGTTGGAATTTCAAAGTGTTAGAAGTCAACTTATTATTATATTGATGTGTAAAATTCGATTGTGTAGTGTAGTTCCTATTTTCCCAATAGGCTCTGTGCATTGGAATAACATAAACAGCAGTTTAGACGTAGGACTGAGGTCTTCTAGGTCTCTACTGACTATGTTAGACTTAATTTAGGTTTGTGCCAGCTATCTCAGAGGTCACTGGAAACTTTCTTGACTGAATAGGAAGTGATCAGCTTCCCTGGCTTAGACACGAAGGGATTCAGCTTCCGACATCCGCATAAACATGACAACTTTGCTCCCTCAGAATAAGAGTCAATCTCTAGTGTCGTGTGAAACAATAGACAGCTATTTCACTCAGTCAGTTGTGCATATTTAATTTCACCAGGGTGCAGAGAATAGAGAGACAGGTGTTTTCAATAAAAGGTATTATTTATTGAGCAGTCTTCCTTCTCATGCAAGAGAAATGAATTGCCACAATTGCAATACTTAATGTAAAGTAAAGTACGTACAGTAAAAGGAGTATTATGAAATAATACTGTAAAAGCATTGATATGGTTTCTTAGCCATAAAACACTTTAAAATGGATAAAACATATATACATATATACATAGGCTAACGTGCCCAACTGGTGCTTCTAAAATACGCCTACCCCGGTGTACCTGACCTAAGCCTAATACGTGGGAAGGAGTAAGTAAGTAGCAGTTTAAGTTAAGTAGGTTTGTTGCCAAGGATCTGTTCAAGAATTCTCTCTAAGGGTTTAATCAGCACTGTACCTTGGGAATAGAATGTAGGAGGTCTGGTATCTCCCTCTCAGGACCTAATATCCCAGTCACCCGCAAGGGTAGGCTGGAAACGCCAGAGCTGGATTTTCTCAGCAGGAGAAAAGACAGCGTCTTTCTCAGGACGTCAAAGAGGAGGGGCAGCGTCCGTGGGCTTCTCGCTTCTGCTGGGCTCTCGGAAAGTAGATTAGCTGCTCTGCTCCAGAATCACCACCGTGTGTTTGCTTAAGGCAACGTTGGTATATTTATACCTGAAAGGTGCCGAGTTTGACGTAAGGTTTGGACATAAGACGTCAATAAAGATGTCGCTAAGAACTGGCCGTTCTTACAGTGCTTGCAGGAGTTCTATTACAAATCAAAACAAAGCAAGCAGGGCTTTCCCAGGTTACTGGAGGTTTGGTGTGTCGAAAGAACTCGGTGTGCTCTCTAGGAATTTAAGGAAGTAGCTTTTGCCGAGCCTTGGACTGCAAGGGCGATTTACTGAAATATGGATCTGATTATTATGCCATTATAGGGATATTATTGATTATAGCCGTATAGGGGCATAAAGTCACAATATTGAATCGGGTTCCTAGATAAAACACATCACCCACTCCACGGTTTTATGTCCATCAATTACTAAAAACTAAGCTATAAAGATGCATGTGTATTCCAACCCACCCCAAAATACATTTTGCATTCAAAATGGTGTATGCAAAATACACAGAAAGTTATAGGTACTGTATGTTTTTAAGCAGTGTAATCATCCAAAAAAAATTGCATATATCTTTAACTGAACGATTTGCGAAAATTACACATAAAATGTCTCTTAATTACAGAAAAGAAGGTTGAGACTATTTCATCACATATAAATGAAATTGCTTGTGAGAGTGCTAGAGGCTGCGGTAATATATTGTCTCTAGATTTGCTAAAAATAGAAGCTCTGTTCTTTATGAATAGTTCTACTGTAAGCAGAGTACGTGTGCCAAAAAAAAGGGTAAATATTTTGAAATTTTGGAAAAAAATAATTTCGTTTCAGGGGAATATAGTTCTAAATGTTTTCAGTAGCTTTTGTTTTTCAAAGCTGAAGGCCGAATTCAGAGTTCAGGGGAACGCTGTGTGCCGGTTGGCTTAAAAGTTATTCTTTTGGTTCAGGGGAGAACATGACTTCAGAAAGATGTGCAAAAAAACAGTCTACAGCTTCAGGTGAAAGTTCGACCATGGTTGAAAAGGCTGTTACCGGGCAGTCGTGAGAATGATTGCTGTCATTGATTTCAGTATCAGCAATGCTCACAGAAGGTCGTACCTGGGTGATGTTGCTCTCATTTCTTGCTTCACTGCCACCACCTAATCGTAGTGCAGAAGTCTCAACGAATGCCGTCATCAGGATTGGTAACCGCTGGGGACAACACGATGCATGAGCCGTTACTGGACTTAGCAAAGTATCGACATCCATTGGCACTACTGATTGTAGTGTAAGACAGGTGTCTAACACGCATTCTTCACCGCATAGCATACATCGAACCACAGGTAAGATGCAGTTCTGCCATATAGGTCTGAATGAAAGAAACCAGGTCATATTCAGATCTCTTAGG
This sequence comes from Lissotriton vulgaris, assembly GCF_964263255.1. Lineage (NCBI taxonomy): Eukaryota > Metazoa > Chordata > Amphibia > Caudata > Salamandridae > Lissotriton > Lissotriton vulgaris. The sequence goes on along the minus strand of NC_141699.1, from coordinate 302,244,769 downwards.
CGGGCTAATCCAAGGACTTTAGTTATGCGGTCCCGGTAGCGTATTGCTAGGATCGTTTCTTCCATCGTTGCCGGAGTCATGTCTGCGTTTTGGCTTGCCATATCGGAGCAGAAGAGTCAAAAATAAGACTCCTGCTATGAGTCCCAAAAGTAGTGGTAGGCCACCAAAAACCGAATGGACAAAATTGGGAAAGATGCCCAGGACTGCTTCGAAGGGTGTTAACAGTCCCGAAAAAATTGTCTTAAATATATTTGAGATAGCACTGGCATCTGACATATTTAGGATTTGGCTTAGCATTTCTACAAAATGCACGGGGCAATTAGTTGATAAAAGTGTATGTATCTCTGCCGTTGTCCTTGCAACTTGAAGATCATACGTTTCTTTTGATGACGTGATGGGCACTGTTGTCTGTAAAAGCACAGACTTCATTCTGCTTAAAGTATCAATTCGTATAGAAGAGATATTCAACGGAGGCCAAATCGTCGACTCTGAGTCTCCAGGGCCGTTTGGATACAATGCTTGCATACAGCAAGTGACCATGGAACTAACGCTTACGAGATAGGCTTTCCCTGGCACTATGCCACAACAGCTGTGGTCCGTTATTAGAACGTAACTCCCGTTAGAAAGTTGTCTAAAGAATGGCTCTATCTGTGTTGCAGGTGTGCCGTGCTGGTGGCATGAAAGGTTATTTGAAGTCCCCTCACAGGCCCCATGTAAATTAATACCTTGGCACAGAAGTATACCGCTTAGTGATTGTTTACAATTATTACCACTAAGAAATACATTCTGGTTTTTGTCACTATAACATGTGTGTGTATAAGGTAATTTCCATAATGACTTAATGTACCCTTCACCCAACCTTTCATACTGGCCTGCTGGTATATACTCTTGGCATTTTTTAAATCGGAAAGTTGTTATCGGAATTGTGATAATCCTGTGTATTATCCATTCAATGACAGGTCTTTCTGACATTGTCAATGGTAATTTCTCAAGTTTTTCAATGCTCAGAATCGTATAGTCTGCTCCTTTCTGTGCCAAACTGATTTGTTTATCAGTAAGGTTAAAGATAGAGAACAATGATGTTGTGTTGATTAAACGCCAAGGCACATAGCCTGAACGCAGGTTTTGCAACGTCCAGCCTAGCTGTACAATAGAACGTAATTGGGACTGACCATGTTGTAACATTAGCAAGTCCTGATCTATTATATCTATAGCAGATGATACAATACTGTCCAGTGAATATATTCTGGAGGACAGAGTCATTAACCCGTTGTCCACAACAGAAAGTGATTTTTCCAAATTAATACGATCAATTTCACGTATTTTCTCTGCTGTCTCAATTTGAGTCACTTTCCATGCCTCCTTGTAAGCAGCGTAAATACTGGCCGCTATGAAACGTTTTTGACGCTGTTTGCGTGGTCCCATTATGAAATCACGCAAGTCAGTACCATCTTTAAGTAAAGATAAATGTTGCTTAATTTCTGCCAGTGTGGATGTTTGTAGCCATTCAAGGCATAGTTTCCCTACACTGTATGTTGTTACTATCCCTGGATGTTGTCTCTGGGAGTATCTAGGGTCTGGTCTGGTCATTTGTAACCCCTGTGTGTTGTTCAGGAATCTATTTGTGTCTGTTGGCCAGATTAACCACTTTTTCCAATCAGGATGTGTTCTATTTTGATGTAAAATTTTGGATACGTCTATCTCAATATCTGTGGTTGTGTTATCAGGTATTGGCCTTGGAATAGACGGTTTGTTTAAGTCTTTGATTTTGGCTAAGCCAAAACAAGTAGTTTGTTGAATTGTGTCATTCAAGAACATTATTTGTTCTAGTATCATGCAGGCTCTAAAACATGCTTCTAGGCCTTGTACCTGCCATTCTTTTTTACCCCAGATGGTTTTTGTTTCAATGTTGTTTTTCCAGAAATCAAAACCAAATGTAATCATTTTTTCATAAAATGTTTCAGAATAAATCAGTTTGGTATTTGTCAGCATGTTTTTTGTCCCTGTTTTATCTAACAGTTTATAATAAAATGTTTCTGCATCACTTGTGTTAAACCCAGAGAAGTATTGGAATTTCTCATAGAATGTTTTTGAAATGCTTTTAGGTGGAGTTGAACAATGTTCCCATTGATTATATTTAAAAACATTAAGCATGGGCGAATTTTGCAAATCTGGCGTTCGCGAATTTGCGTATTTGCGAACTCGCAATCCGCAAAATCCACGAATTCTCGCGAATTTGCAGATTTTTTTTTGTGTGTTCGCAAGGGTTTCTGCCAGTTCGCGAGGGTTTTGTACCAGTTTGCAATTGCGAACTTACTTGTCGGCTCGCAACGGTCGCGACTATGTTGTTTCTACATCTGGTTCATCATCACAGGTTCCCAGCACCCTCTGTTTCACCACTGCCACCCTCTGTTTCACCCATGCCACCCTCTGGTACATCAATGTCACCCTCTGGTTCATCATCACTGTAGATTATGGGGGGGGGGGAAGCAAGCACACCTGCCCTGCTTCAACTGACATGAATTAATTTGGGGTTGATTTATTAATATGTCACTGTTTTAAAATTCCAGTCTGGCACCTGCTTCCTTATCTGTAATTTGCTTTCTGTTGCAGTGCAATTTTTTTTCAGGACCTTTGTGGCCTACTTGTAGCTATTCTATGAGCCTGCTGTGAGGGTCAGAGCAGGGTCATAGAATTGTTGCAACTAGCAACTGAACTCTGGAGGGGCCCCAGTCAGGAAGCACTACAGGGAATGGTTACTATTACTAATGATGAGTTTGAACTTTTGCACCTGCTGAGTGCTTTCAGTTTTGCAAAACTCATTTTTCTGCAGAACAGCAACTGTAATGCCCCAAACAAACATAGGCAACTGAACTCTGGAGGGGCCCCTCAGGAAGTACTACAGGGAATGGTTACTAATGATGAGTGAACTTTTGCACCTGCTGAGTGCTTTCAGTTTTGCAAAACTCGGTTTTTTCAAAAGAACAGCAACTGTAATGCCCCAAACAAACTTACTTGTGAAAGTTGATTTCTAATCCAAAAGTGATCCAAAGAAAGTCAAAAGGCCTCACATCCAAAAAAGTCCAGGCAAATGTCAACCTGAGGAGTTATTCTGATAAAAATCATCATTTTCAGAAGGTCTATGCTGCTTGCTAGTGGATTTCTTGTGCAGAATTGCAAATTTTGTAATTTCGCGAGTGCGAGATTGTTGTTGCACCTACATGTTCGCAATTGCGAACTCTCGCGATGCGTCGCCAAACTCCCGCGGGATCCCGCAGCAAGATCCAAAATGGCGCAGCACTCGCAAAATATCGAGAAAAACAACTCTGCAAACGCTGAATGACGGTAAGTGAACGCCGCACGACACAATATTGTATCACCAAGAAAAAAAATCTGCTGCGTGCGAATTTGCGGATTTTCGGTAAATTCGCGAGAGTTCGCGGATTGCGAATTTACCGAAAATACGCAAAATCTGCGAGCGGAACAGATTTTCCCCCCATGCTAAAAAACATTTCTAGGTTGAGCAATTTATGCAAATAGTGGTCTGCATAGTGGGTATAGCAATACATCTGTTCATAATTCGATGAACCTTGCAAATAATCATGTTCTGTAAATTTTTACTGATAATACTAAATCTGACATCATATTATTTATGCTTTCAAAATCCCAATCATCAGAGAATGTACTTGGTTTTACAAACTCACTTAATGAAACCTTAAACTGATGAGGATATTTCAAGAGTTTGACCGGTCCATATATTTCGTAATCTGTTTTGTCCCAAACTACCCCGCCGGGTATTGTAATTGCTGTCACATTCACTGATGATAGTTCTCTTTTCTCGATGTGAGATGACTTATGTGGCTTCAGAACTAAGTTGATGTTCTGACTTGCTGTGTCCATTGTACTGTAATAAGTTTTCCTAAAATAAAACTAAAATGAGGCAGAGTAGGAGTATGAGTACCCCTGATACAATCCAATATTCAATCAACGGTGCATTTAGATATGCTTCTTGTAGTTGATGAAATAGTTCTGTTGCTTTGTCTTTAAAAGTCTTTGTTGCTGGCGTTACTTCAGGCTTGCTTTGATCTTCAGAAAAGTTATCGAAATTGATGAAGTAGCCAGATGCAGTTCTGTCAATTGTTGGAATTGTTTTTTCAATTTGCCTTTCATTAGCACATTCTGATGCTACATCATTGTAGACTGGGGTTTCTTGACGAACTGTTTCAATTTTGGTTTCAAGAGGCACAAGTTCCATGGCATTTCTGCATAGTCCTTTTTTATTCACTGCAGGTTTATCAAATGTGATTAGTCTCTCAGTTTGAACCTCTTGGATTGTAGCAAATTTTGGTATTCTGCTATTTCTTGGGAGTCCACTTGGCCTACCATACTTATTATTGGCCACATGATTGTGGTTTTACCAGGTCGATGGATACAACTCGGTTCTCCTTTTTACCAGCAAGGGGCGGTAGTACAACTGATCTTATTCCGTTGATTGCTAAGACAGGTACTGATTTTCTGTAAGAAGGCCCAAATTCCTTCTTCACCGCTATTTTCTCTCTGACCAGATCCCCAATCTTTGGAATCCAGACAAGGCTTGCTGGGACAGGTGGTGTATCTTCAGTGGTTGTTGGCTGCGGTTTTAACTTTATGTTGCTCAGGGCTTTTCTGGTTTCATTTAAGTCCTGTAAAACAGCCAAACGATCTTTGATGTCAAAGCATTTTTTCTTATCTTCTACCACTGAAGCATGACTATCTAAGTCCTGAACATACATTCTAGTTCCGAACAATAGTTCGTATGGGCTGAAACCTTCTAGAGAATTTCTTGGCAGATTATTAAGACTACGTTGGACACTTGTTAAATGCTGGACCCACCCATCACCCCAACCTAATACCTTTGCCGTTATAGATTGCTTTATGTCTCGGTTTTTTCTTTCCACAACCCCGTTTCCTTCAGGATGGAAGGGACAAGAGTACCGCAATCCAATGCCCATGCTGGTCATGGCCTCCTTATAAGCTCGAGAGCTAAAAGCAGGACCCTTGTCAGAATGAAGCATGGCAATTGCATATGTGCCGATAAAGACTCGCAAATCTTTTATAACAGTTCTGGCGTCAGCCGAGTGCTGGGGCCACATTCTTAAGTGATTTTAGTCTTAAAAGGAATTAATAGGACACTGGATTTTATGTATAGATAGCCTTATGCTAACTACAGAAATGGCCATGGCAATACTCCGGTTGGCTCGTTACTGCGGTCTCTGTTGCAGTCTGGACAGCTCTTCGCAAATTTATAATGTTGCAGGTTCATCCCCGGCCACCAGTATTCTGATTGTAATTCTGTCAGAGATTCCTTCATCTGTTTGTGCCTTGGACCTTCACCCATGTGTGCGTCTGCTATTATTAAGACTCTCCGGTTCGTGTTTGGAATTACCCTATCCCCCACTCCAGGGATTCAAGCAAAAGGAACAGAGTTTGCGTCAATTATGTATGTATATTTGAGTGGATAGTTCACGGGTAGTGCTGCACAGTTGCCTTTTGAAGACGTTTTTACCACCAGCATCGTTTCCCCGTCTATGTATTTTTCTGAAAGCTTTTTTGTGGCTACGGAAGCCCGTTGAGGTGCTTCCGCTGTGGCTGTATTAGCCAATGAATTCCCTGCAACGTGAACGCCATCACGTTTGTGACTCAGAGTGTGTATCACGTGAGTTTTTTGTAGTTCTTTCTGTAAAATAACTACTTGATCCCAAAGCATTTTATGCTTGATTGTGGCACTTGTGTCATCTTTGTAATCATTTTGAACCCAGTTCTGCAAATCATTATTGTAAGATTTGACGCAGAAATGCGAATCGCACACTATTAGTGTCGGGAATTCACGTTCCGCATTTTCAAGCGCCATCTTTAAAGATCTGATTTCAGCTCGCAGAGCCGAACAGTTTCTCAGAGATTCAGTTTTTGTTATTTTCGGTCTAAATTTACCGCAGAGCCGGCGACCTTTAACAATCGCGCAGGCTGCATTGTAGGATTTATCATCTACATTGTAATGCTGTACAAATCTGTCTGTATAGATTATACAAGAGTATTGTTGGAGAGGCAGAATTTCGATTGGCAGAGGATATTCTTCTTCATATTTTAAATCATTCAGTTTTTTCATGTTCGGGACAAAATAGTATGTCATGTCTTCTGCAGCAAGAGAATTTTCCCACTGTATCCATTTCGGATCTAGTGCCAATGTTTTTAGATTTACTGGGCTGAATAGTGCCTCGAAGGCTGATTCTGCTGTGAAAACAGTTATTCTTTTGCCTTGGGCTAGGGCTCGTTCTCCTGCTACAGCAGTTTGAACTGCCTTTACAGTATTTTCTGTTAGACTGAATGTTTTTTCTGCTTGTGTGTACAAATGTGATTTGTAAGCTAATGGTACCTTTTCTCCCTCATTAGAGGTCAGGTACGTGAATCCACATCTTCCTGGGATGACTCGGATTACAAGGTTGCGTGTATTGTCACGTGTTTCTAATTTTGTTATAGCTAACATGTCTGTTTGCAGTGATCTAAAAATTTCTGTGTGTTTTTGAGTCCAGTTGATTGGTTTAAAATCAGGTGTTATTAATTCGTAGAGAGGTTTAACTCTCTCTGCATAATTTAGAATGTAAGTTCTTCCGAAATTCAGGAAGCCTAGAATCGATTGTAAGTTCTTCAGCAATTTTGGTGCTTGGAGTACAGCGCACCTCTCTAAGAAGTTTTCTGCTAGGCTTTTGCCTTCACTTGATAATTTGTATCCTAAAAATAGGACAGTTAGATGGGCAATTCGTGACTTTTTAAAGTTGAATTTGTAACCCTCTGCTGCGAACCCAAGTATTATGGTGTTCACTCTTTTCAAGTGAGTATCCAAGTCGTCGTCTGTGAGATAGATGTCATCGACATAAGATAATGCCTCATCATCATACATTTGTAGTAACTCTGTTACTCTGGCTGAGAATAATCCTGGGCTGTTCTTGAATCCCTGTGGGAGTCTACAGAAATTTTTCTGTGACCTCATTATTGAGAAAGCGGTCCAGTATCTGCTTTCCGGTGCAATATTTTGACAAAAGAACCCATTAGAGATGTCTAATGTTGTTTTGTATTTTTTGCGAACTATGTTATTCATTAGTGCCGCACTGTGCGAATTTTGTACCGCAAATGTTTTGCAACATGAGTTAAGGTGTCTGTAGTCCAAGACTAGACGATACGAATCGTCTGGTTTGGAGACAGGAAACAAAGGATTGTTCATTTCAGAGGTGCATGTTTCAATCACCCCTTGGTATTTAAGTTGATCTAATATCTCCCTGACTTGTTTTTTAGCTTCTTGCTTAATCGGGTACTGCCTTTGTGCAGTAGGTTGATATTTTAACGGGATTTTGTGAGGAGGAGAGTCCTCATCCCATCCTACATGATTCTTATATAATGCAGGTGCTTGAGCTACTGCCCATTTTCTTGCATATATATATTTTCTGTGAATTGGAATATGATTGGAGAAGGCAGGCATTATCATTTATTCGTCATGAGAGCACTCCCTGACAAACTCTGGGGGCCAATCTTTCTCAGCTAACAGGATGTCATAGCCTTTTGAGAGGTTATCCCAAAACAGACCCCTTATTTTCCTAGTCTTATCTTCCTCTATACGCAATGTTATTTCGTATATTTCATGAGGTTCGCTAACTCTGGTATATGCAGTTTCCACTTGAATGTATTCATTCGTGTCCACTGTCTCCAGATGATTCATCAGGATCTTGCGAGCTATGCTGATTTCTGCTGCGCTGTCTAGCATTGTCTGTGCCCACTCTCCGTTTTTCAGCTGTGTCCTCAGTATCCTCGGCATGTTTGATTATTTTAATGCTGGCTACCTTCTTTTTTGGAACTTGTAATTTTTTACTTTGAGCAGGTTCCTTGTCTTTGGACTTGGCGTGCTCTTCCCTGTGTTCTGACCGTCCTCTTCTTTCCGATTTCTGCGAAAAAGATCGAGAGGGACGTGTATCAATATCTTGATATCTATCAGGCTTTTTCAAATGATCCCTATTTCTAAGGTTGTATCTTTTTTCAGAGGGCTCCCTTTGGGGAGACTGGTGTTCTCGAGTCTGAGTTTTTTCTCTCCGCCGAGGAGACCTTCCTCTGGACTGGAAACCTTTTTCTTTGGGAGTGGATTGTTTATTTCCATCCCAGCTCTTTTTTGGAGTGTTTAGATTATTTTTAATAAATATCTTTTCAGGATTTTCAAGTAGTTGGGGTTTTACCGGTTTCCCACCCAAACTATCTCTACCTAGTTCTTCATAGCATTTTTCTATGATTCTGGCAAGCTCAATTGGTTGATCTGTTATATCTGTTTCTTTCAATTTTTGGTGGATCTCTACAGATGCTGCTTCTCCTTTTATGTTAGCTAATAATATAGCCGAGACCTGCTTGAAGTCTTTCAGTAATTTCATACCAAGAGTTAAAGCAGGTTCTGGACCGTATTCATTCTGAATTTGTTTTAGCACATCTGGTATTACCGCCTGAGACGGAACACCATGTGTTTTTGTGTAAATGGAAGCAAAGACTGTGCCCCAAGTGTCACAGTCCTCCACATGTGGTGCGACCCCCATTGGAAGGCAGATAGTCAGAATCCTGTGTTTCTCAATAGGGGTAGTATTCGGGAATACTGCCTCTATTTGAGTTATTTCCTGTGCTAGCAAAAATGGAATTTGTTCCCGTTTTGCGGGTGTTTTTCCCAGACATGATTGTATGTTCTGTGGTGTAATTTTATTTGTGTTCCCCTGATGAGGGGTCAGCTGTGGAATATTAATAGCTGGTTGGACTGTTGTAGTCCGCATTACATATTGGACTAACTGTCTGTGAATTTTAATTAGTCATTTTAGCTGTGCTAAAAGTTCTTCTCTTGACATTTTTTCAATGTCTGGATGTGGTGTGTAGCTGACTAGAACCGGCCACGTTGCTCCTGGTCTACCTAGTGGACCGAGCCTGGTGATGTGATTATTATGTTTTAGGGCGCCTTTAAACCAGAGCAGGTGCTCTTTGTAATTTAGTGGTATTTCAATATCCTCGAAAGGTGTATATTCTTCCGGTGGTTCCTCTATTCTGTAATAGTGGAATTTGTGTGTTGTAGCATTTGCCGCTGGAAAGTTTATCCATGAAAAGAATACCTCTGTCTGCCGATATTCGTGTGCCTCTATCACGAAAATGACTGTACCACCTCGTGATGACAGTCCATTTTCTATAAGTTTTAAAGTTATAGTTTTTCTTATGTTGACCGGAATGATGATAGCATTCCGGTCATTCTGTAGGAGACTCGTGTCATCCTCCATTAGTTGGGCTGCTATTCTAGCTGCCTTCCTTTCGTCTTCACTTTACCTGGCATTTTTACTGTCAGAAAGGTTTTTGTTGCAGATCAGGTTTCAAGGAAACAAAAGATTAGGTGCACAATATTTTGGAGCACTGTATCCTTCAACAATGACTAAACCAGAAACTCTACATAGGAATCTCTTCCTACTAAGTTCCGGCGGATTTTAACCTCCTTTCACCCACTCCAGACGTCTATTGGAGTATTTACGGAAGAAAGGGTCTGTGTTAAAAAGCACGACTGAGTTACTCTAACGTCTTGCATTAGTTTTATCGCCTTACCAAACGTTGGGCGCCATGTAGTGTAGTTCCTATTTTCCCAATAGGCTCTGCGCATTGGAATAACATAAACAGCAGTTTAGACGTAAGACTGAGGTCTTCTAGGTCTCTACTGACTATGTTAGACTTAATTTAGGTTTGCGCCAGCTAGCTCAGAGGTCACTGGAAACTTTCTTGACTGAATAGGAAGTGATCAGCTTCCCTGGCTCAGACAAGAAGGGATTCAGCTTGCGACAACCGCATAAACATGACAACTTTGCTCCCTCAGAATAAGAGTCAATCTCTAGAGTCGTGTGAAACATTAGACAGCTATTTCACTCAGTCAGTTGTGCATATTTAACACCAGGGTGCAGAGAATAGAAAGAAGGGCATTTTCAATAAAAGGTATTATTTATTGAGCAGTCTTCCTTCTCATGCAAGAGAAATGAATTGCCACAATTGCAATACTTAATGTAAAGTAAAGTACATACAGTAAAAGGAGTGTTATGAAATAATACTGTAAAAGCATTGATATGGTTTCTTAGCCATAAGACACTTTAAAATGGATAAAACATATATACATATATACATAGGCTAACGTGCTCAACTGGTGCTTCTAGAATACGCCTACCCCGGTGTACCTGACCTAAGCCTAATACGTGGGAAGGAGTAAGTAAGTAGCAGTTTAAGTTAAGTAGGTTTGTTGCCAAGGATCTGTTCAAGAATTCTCTCTAAGGGTTTAGTCAGCACTGTACCTTGGGAATAGAATGTAGGAGGTCTGGTATCTCTCTCTCAGGACCCGATACCCCAGTCACCCGCAAGGGTAGGCTGGAAATGCCGGAGCTGGATTTTCTCGGCAGGAGAAAAGACAGCGTCTTTCTCAGCGCGTCAAAGAGGAGGGTCAGCGTCCGTGGGCTTCTCGCTTCTGCTGGGCTCTCGGAAAGTAGATTAGCTGCTCTGCTGCAGAATCACCACCGTGTGTTTGCTTAAGGCAACTCTGGTATATTTATACCTGAAAGATGCAGAGTTTGACGTAAGGTTTGGACATAAGACGTCAATAAAGATGTCACTAAGAACTGGCCGTTCCTACAGTGCTCGCAGGAGTTCTATTACAAATCAAAACAAAGCAAGCGGGCCTTTCCCAGGTTGCTGGAGGTTTGGTGTGTCGAAAGAACTCGGTGTGCTCTCTAGGAATTCAAGGAAGTAGCTTTTGCCGAGCCTTGGACTGCAAGGGCGATTTACTGAAATATGGATCTGATTATTATGGCATTATAGGGATATTATTGATTATAGCCGTACAGGGGCATAAAGTAACAATATTGAATCGGGTTCCTAGATAAAACACATCAATTGTACTACGGAAATCAGATGTATAATTAGATATTTATGTTTTCAGTGGGAAATATTCTATTAAAAATCAAATTTGGATAAAGTTTCATTAAATTCGAATGTATCATATAAAGCTATTTTGTTACAGTTGTTGCATGGTAGAGTCCTAGCTGCCCAGGAGAGCTAGGCCACTTACAACTCTAGTTTGATATATGCTCAGTAGGCATGATTCTAACATTGGACACATACCAAGGTTAAACACAGATTTAACGTTCTAAACTGAGTGCGCTTTACACCTACTCTCATTAAGTCAATGATAGTACCAGCACAAATACTAACCATCACACCCTACTAGTGTGACAATCTAGATTATTCCAGGGCCTCAAAGCTAAAAGAATGACTTGGGCAGAAGGTAAAAGTCATTTTAATTTATAATGAATTCATGAAGAGGTGGAAGAGGTGAGGCGCAGCTGCCAGGGTGCCTGACTCCGGACCATGGGGTTCGCGGTTGGATCACCGGCGGCAGGTTAGCCCAGCACCAAGTGACGGTGTGTATCACTTACAACACTACTTTTACGTCGTAATGCTGTTACAACGCAGCTATTACAACGCAGGATCCATTACATCGGATGCCATTACAACGCATGGCATTACATAGCAGATGGTATTACAACGCATACCATTACATCGTAAGTATTGGTAAGTATATAATTTTTTTTAATTTTATTTAATATCATATAATTGATTTAATTATTATTAATTATAAATAAAAATAAATAAAAATATTTATTTATGTTTTTAAATTTTATAAATTAAATATATTAATTTAAGTAATTTTTTAAATAAGTATGAGTATAGGAGTATATGTTTTGGGGTACTGAGGTATATGTTTTGGGGTGTTTGGGTATTTTTAGGTTTTAGGGCAGGGTTTGGGTTTTGGGGTACAGGGGTGTTTTTAGGTTTTAGGGCAGAGTTTGGGTTTTGGGGTACAGGGGTGTTTTTAGGTTTTAGGGCAGGGTTTGGGTTTTGGGGTACAGGGGTGTTTTTAGGTTTTAGGGCAAGGTTTGGGTTTTGGGGTACAGGGGTGTTTTTAGGTTTTAGGGCAAGGTTTGGGTTTTGGGGTACAGGGGTGTTTTTAGGTTTTAGGGCAGGGTTTGGGTTTTGGGGTACAGGGGTGTTTTTAGGTTTTAGGGCAGGGTTTGGGTTTTGGGGAACAGGGGTGTTTTTAGGTTTTAGGGCAGGGTTTTGAGTTTTGGGGTACATGGGTGTATTTAGGTTTTAGGGCAGGGTTTTGGTTTTGGGGTACAGGGGTGTTTTTAGGTTTTAGGGCAGGGTTTGGGTTTTGGGGTACAGGGGTGTTTTTAGGGTTCAGGGGTAGGTTTGTGTTTTGGGTTAATTAAATTATATTTACCTTTTTTAAATTAATTAAAATATATTTAATACATAAAGTTAATTTTATTACATTAATTACATTTTTAAATTAAATTAATTAAATTAAATAATTTATTTAATTTAATTTAATTTAATTTCAATTATAAAATATGTACATTAAGTTAATTTTATTATTTGAATTAAATTTATTTATTTCCATTTTTTATTAAAATTACATTTATTAAATAGATATTATTTTATTAAATTAAATTAATGGCTATTTTAAAATGTATTTTATTAAATTATTTATATTAAATTAATGAAATTAACTTAATAACATATTTTAAAAAAAGGTATACTTACCTATATTTACGATGTAATGCCATGTGTTGTAATACCATCTGCTATGTAATGCCATGCGTTGTAATGGCATCCGATGTAATGGATCCTGCGTTGTAAAAATTCCGTTGTAACGGAATACGTTGTAAAAATCCGCGTTGTACTGACACCAATCCCCAAGTGACACTAGGCAATAGCTTGCTTAATCTTCCCGAAGGCCGCCAGCGCCAGGACACCTTTCCGGAGGGAGCTATGCACTTTACAAATGCTGGTATTACATAAACAACTGCTATTGTGCTCATTTCTAAATTAGACAAACATTGGCATCATGTGGCAGACTTTCTAAAGTGCCAGTGTTGGCATTTAAGTGCCGATCACCGGAAAACACTGGCTCAAATTTAACACCGAGCAGTGCCCCAGTGAAGTCAACTGTACTTGGGGACATTTCAGTTTGCTGAAGGTAATAAAAGTTCTGCCAGAGCGCCCGATTGCAACGATGGGAAACTGCCCCTTTTTTTCATGGGTGTGTCCCAGTTTTGAGTGCTGTTTCCCGCTGTCCGCACAATGCTGCTGTAAGTCGCCTCATGTCCCACTTGAAACGCTCGTCTGGTGAATTTGAGCTACCTTATGAGACCGACACCTTGAGCATCGGACACGTGAGCACCCAACAGTCTGTCAGACTCGCATTCTTCCAGCTTCACGTTAACTGTAAAAGATGCTTGTGCCTGTGGCTGGGAGGGGGAGATGCAGCAATTCAAAGTCTTGCCAAATGCAACGTCAGGAACATGTGCCCTTCTGAAATGCTGCTGGGGAGTGTTGACACCTGCACCTAAATGGCCCAGCATGTGTGAATGAAGAACATGCTTAGCGCACACCTAGAGAATATGTATATGGCCGGGAAACCCGCCACCCCCTCCCAACACCAATTCCCCATGGGAGAAGACAGACACAGGTTTGAACTTTTGGAAGGCGGGGGGGAGTTACCCCCCCGGCCGTATTTATTAAAATATGAAACAAAATTTAAAACATTAAATAAAACGTTTCATGAATTATGTACAATTTTACTTTCATTACATTTTGATGAAGACATGTTCTTTGGCTAACCTTAACAGATCTCTAATACAAAGGTTTCCTAGCCGAGTCTAGCATCCTGAAAATGCATACATTCTAAATTAAAATTGTACATCCTAGCATTAAGGGCCAACGGCAAGGTCTTAACCGGTGTCAGATCCCTACTACCAAAATCCCGCCCTCACGGTGTGAGTGGCGCATGCGCAGAGGACTTTACCCTCATTGCCAACTGTAACTTCCCTTGTCGTGGGGGCCCCCTTTCACTCGACGCCATCTTAAAGGTCGTCCGAGTTCCCGTGTGAGGTATCTGTAGGAAGGACAGCGTGGACTCCCCCCCCCCCCCATCCCCACACTCTCTTCCGCCAGAGCGGATATCCGGCCCCCGGGAAATTCGTAGGAGGGGCATCTAGCCGTCTCCCCCTAGGCAACCCATCCTTAGTGGGTGCCGCCGCCCCGTGGAAGGGGCCAATGGTCGCCTCCCCCCGGGCGCTCCCATCCATTATGGGTGGCGCCCCCCTCTAGGGACCTTGAAATTACTGCTCACCGATCATGACCTTACCGCCCGACCAAAAAAATAAATACGACAGTTGTTTTACCTACTAAGGGAAGAAAAATTCTGACATAGCATTGACGAGTCATCAACTTTACCATTCTACAAAGGGAAAAAATGTCCTAAAGCAGAAGACAACATCATTATATGAAACACTCCCTTACTTTTCTACAAAGGAAAGAAGGCCTATACCCATCTTTTAATCCAAGGCATATATAATTACTGAAGACGTGACTGTATCTCTTTAATACGATCAGATAACATCCACAACTTTATTCAAACAAACATTGCAATAGGGACTGGTGGGTGGGTCAAAATTGCCGCTTGTTCCGTCGAGGGTTCACGAGCGATGAGTGGTGCAGCTTTCAGAGCACAGGAACAAGAGGATGCTTCTTCGGATTCCCGCTCTATTTCTCCGTCTGCGGGAGGGCGGGGACCCTCCTCAGGTACGCCCACTGGGCGCGGTCTTCCGTGCGGGTGTCTAGGACAACCCCTCCTGGGTGGGAAAGGGCGCGCCCCGGCTACGTCACTTTGGGCATACCAGCCGAGCCACGCCTCCCGCTCAAAATGGTTTCCCGGGGGGATCGGGGCACCCATCCATACGTTCGGGGGGACCGAGTGGTCGCCCCTTTCCATATGGCCGGGATGCCCGCCACCCCCTCCCAACACCAATTCCCCATGGGAAAAGACAGACACAGGTTTGAACTTTTGGAAGGCGGGGGGAAGTTACCCCCCCGGCCGTATTTATTAAAATATGAAACAAAATTTAAAACATTAAATAAAACGTTTCATGAATTATGTACAATTTTACTTTCATTACATTTTGATGAAGACATATTCTTTGGCTAACCTTAACAGATCTCTAATACAAAGGTTTCCTAGCCAAGTCTAGCATCCTGAAAATGCATACATTCTAAATTAAAATTGTACATCCTAGCATTAAGGGCCAACGGCAAGGTCTTAACCGGTGTCAGATCCCTACTACCAAAATCCCGCCCTCACGGTGTGAGTGGTGCATGCGCAGAGGACTTTACCCTCATTGCCAACTGTAACTTCCCTTGTCGTGGGGGCCCCCTTTCACTCGACGCCATCTTAAAGGTCGTTCTAGTTCCCGTGTGAGGTATCTGTAAGAAGGAAAGCGTGGACTCCCCCCCCATCCCCACACTCTCTTCCGCCAGAGCGGATATCCGGCCCCCGGGGAAATTCGTAGGAGGGGCATCTAGCCGTCTCCCCAAGGGCCTATGGCCGTCTCCCCCTAGGCAACCCATCCTTAGTGGGTGCCGCCTCCCCGTGGAAGGGGCCAATGGCCGCCTCCCCCCTGGGGCTCCCATCCATTCTGGGTGGCGCCCCCCTCTAGGGACCTTGAAATTACTGCTCACCGATCATGACCTTACCGCCACAGGCCGGATAGTTGACCGACTATCCGGACCCCCCCACTCCTCCTAAAGGTCATGCTTCCTCAAACCCCTTAACCATGCTATGAAGTCTCCTATGAGTAAATCATTCCCCTCCCTGGACAGGTGAACCCCATCATTCAGATACATGTGATCACCCCGAATACACCCGTGAGGAATGCTATGCAACTGCGCTGAGCGAAACAATTTCCCAATTTTATTGTTGACCCTCTTCACTGAGTGGTTCAACGCTGACACTGAGAGACCCCCCGCCAAATCTTCCTGGGGATCATGTGTGACCAGGCAATCGTGCACCCCGGGAGTTTCTTAGCCAACCAGCTAACTGCCGACAGGATGTGTTCTAATAACACTCGTCTTCCCAACTTCACTAAGTCATTGCCCCCCAGGTGTACTATGACTACAGATGGCGGTGACCTTTGCCGCCCTAAAAGACCCTCCAAAAACGATTGAAATTGGTCAAAACAGAGGCCGCCCTTCCCATGAAAGGTCACTCTGTACCCGTATTCCCCAGATGCGTGAATCGCGTCACCTGCCTTGAATACGTCACATATGAGTGACCCAAGACCCATACCACTCTCTCTCCAGTCGGTGATCCTCGACCGCTGGTCTCCTGGTGTTGGGTCGACTCCCAATTCCGCCCCGCGTGACAGGCTTGCGAAACTGTAATTCAAACAAAAGACAAGAAGCGTGAGTGCATGTCAATTGACTTTTACAACATGTGCAATCGCACATACCTTTTGAAGCAATTCGAGGACCAACGGCCCAGCTGTTTTACTTCCTCCGCGCTCTGACCCTGGGCCGTAGCCTCAGTAGCAGCCCCTATCCTAAATGAGTGGGTCCCAAAATCGCACGGGTCCATGCCCGCTGCAGCGATTGTCAGTGCTAGCACCCTCTGAAACTGAAATCTCGTCAGTGGGGTGCCATCATTGTGCCTAAGCAGGCTCCCCCCCCATGTAGCCGTCCTCTGTGCCAAGTATTCCTCTAAACACTTTATCGGACAAGTGGGGGACCCTCGTGCGCGCTGCACGACAACACTATCTCCCATAGCTTCCCAATGGCCGCCCTATGTCTATTGGCCGTTGCCACTGATCGGCCTTCTCTGTGCAGCGCTACCAGGAACCCCAGGAAGGATTCCTCTTGACCCCAGCTCTGTCTCCCTGTCGGACCCAAAAATGTGCAGTAGGAACGAAACGCTCCTTCATAAGCCTTCCTTGTCCTGGGAGCTAAGCTGGCTGCCACGAGGTCTTATAATCCGGGGCACCGGTTAGCCATAGCGCTTCGGGGAACGGTGCCGCCACTAGGTCCGCTGTGGGTAGATAGCCCCTGAAAGCCTGCATGTGTGAACGAGAGAGTGCATCAGCTGCATTATTCAGTACACCTGGCACATGTTTTGCCCTGAATTGTACATTCAATTTCATGCAACGTAAAACAATTTCTTTTAACAATCTCAAGATCCACTTGCAGTGGGCTTCCTGCTGATTAATGCACTCAACCACAGTCATATTGTCGGACCAAAACACCACTGATCGGTCCCTAAAGTCGTCTGGCCATGCCATCAGAGCAACCTAAATGGGAAATACCTCCAAGAACCCAATGTTACCTGTTAGACCGCTGGAGTGCCACCACGTCGGCCATACTTGCGCCGACCATCGTTACCAAAGGTGGCGCCAAATCCCACGCTCCCAGCTGAATCGGTCCACAAACCTAGTTCATCCAATGATGCTGGTGGTTTGTTCCACACAACTCGACCGTTGAAGTCCGCCAGAAATGCCAGCCAAATGCGCATATTCTGGCGAACCTCTGCCGACAGTCTCGTACGGTGGTGTCCCTCCTTGAAGCCAGCCATAGCTTGTGCAATAGAGCATGAGAAGGGGCGGGCCATTGGTATCACCCTTAAGGCAAAGTTAAGCTGACCCACTGTTTGCTGTAACTGGTGCAGGGTCACTTTCTCCTTGCCCAGGCTTCGCGTCAAGGAAGCCCTAAACTTGGCCACCTTTTCCATTGGTAAACGGAAACATCCTTCCACAGAATCGAGCTCAATTCCCAGAAACTCCAGTGAAGTAGATGGTCCAACCGTCTTACCTGGTGCCAATGGGACTCCGAATTCCCGCATGAGGATGCAGAAGTCCTGCAGCGCCTGCGCACATTTCGTATTGCCGGCCGCTCACAAGAACAGGAAGTCATCTAGATAGTGCATAACGTGCCTATGCCATGTGGCCTCAGTGAATGCCCACTCTAAAAAACATCTGAACATTTCAAAATAGGCACAAGAAATGGAGCAACCCATAGGCATGCATTTATCCATGTAATAACTCCCTTGAAACGCAAAACCTAGCAAGCGCTGGTCCCGCGGGTGTACCGGGAGCAACCTGAATGCCGATTCGATGTCCGATTTCGCCATCAGTGCTCCGGGGCCCAGATGATTTAATATGGCAACGGCATCGTCGAACGATGCGTACCGAACAAATATCTGGGTTAATGGCTTCGTTCACCGAGGATCCCCTTGGGGCAGACAAGTTGTGAATGAGTCTAAACTCCCCTGGGTCTTTCTTTGGAACCACTCCTAGCGGTGAACACACAAAATCCGCCACCGGCGGGCATTGAAAAGGCCCCGCCACCCGCCCCAAGCTGACTTCTTTGGAAATTTTCTTTGCTGCTACGCTTGGGTTATGTTGGACAGATAACTGATTTTTACAAAAGGAATCCCCCCGAAAATCCCCCGCCGGGATGTTGAAGCCAAATAGGAATCCATTCCTCAAAACCCCGGCGGATACATGATCAGGGTATTTGTTCAACCAAGGAGTCAGAGTCATGATGTCGACAGGTGTAGGCAAGCGGTTCCCAAGCATCACCTCACTCTTGCTTAGACCCCCCTTTTCCTCCCGTTCCGCTGTTCTTTGATCTACAGCTACTCTCCGGGTGTGAGGAGTTCCCACAGCCCGAACACGCATGCCTGAACCTACATGTTCCCTGGGGCCTGTTACAGTTGCCTCTATTGAAGCCCCAACAAACCCCCCGCTTGCCGCCATTTCCGCCGGTCTTGGGCTGAAATTCCCCACCGGCGCCTGCTCGAAAGGGCAACGCAGGCTTTTGGCGAACTGACCCCGGCCAGCTCCCGCCCGGCGAGGACGTACCCGCCGCATCAGGCAAGAGCTGCTTGTACCATGCACCGAGTCGAGGCAGTCCCAGGTCAAAGTTGCATCAAACTCTTTCGCTTTTCGGAATTTCATGTCATATCCTTTCCACTCGTCCCCCCCATACATGGTATAAAAATCCATAATCCTATTTTGGTAACAAGACAACTCGGTCATCGCTTCTGGCTTTCGTTCACCCATGACTGCCGTAAATATCGAAAAGGCCTTCACCCAGTTCGCTACGGTCTCATCGACCCTAAATTCCGCCATCTTGGCCCGCCATACACTGGGGTGCCATAGATCTTTCTGGGATTTTGCATATTCCATCTCGCGATGGTCAGTCAACAATGAAAACATATTCACATATTTTTCCCCCCATATCATTTCCTTTGTGGCCGCTGGGATGTGCTGGGCCACCCTTTCGCGCCTTGAAGGTAATGAACCTTCCCCTGCCATTGGCAATGGTTGCTTACCAGGTTCAACCGTCGTGCCTGCTGCCTTTTCCCGGCTAACCGTTGGTACTCCTGTCGCCACCTGTGGGGGAACAAAAGGAACATTCGCCGTCCCGGCTTCTCTCGACTGCCGTAACTGCTCGATTATTAATCTAGCCTCCTCGGCCGGGTCCCCCGCGACCACTGCCCCCCCGCTTTCTTCTTGAGCCAGGGTAACACTGCCGCTAACTGAATGGCCAGTTCCGGGGGCATTTGATCATCATTAACCGGGGTGATTACCACAGGAATTGGCAAGCCTATATTCGGAACCGGTACCGGGATGTCCGCCGGCGTGATGGGGGCGGATGGGGGCACCTCAGGAACCGGATCCTCCCCGGAAACCGCCCTCCTCTTAATACGCTTCTCCCTACCCTCAGGGACCACTCCCGGCAAGGCCGGGCCTATTACCTTCTTAGGGCGGCCTGAGGGGTTGTTCTGGGCCGCTAACTGCTTTTTAACTTCGGCCAAACCTCGACCGATCAAATCAACTTTACCGAGTTTTCGGTCCATGATTGCCATTCGGTTCGACAAGGTGCGCAGTACCTTCTCCAGCTCGGAGCTCTTCCCCGCTTTTTTGCCGGCCATAGCTTCGTCTACTCCGCTCAAGTCGATCAACGAGGTCCCGATCCTTCGAACTCTTGATAACTGAAAGAGAAAAAACAAGATTACAAGTTCTCAAAATTGCCGCTTGTTCCGTCGAAGGCTCACGAGCGATGAGTGGTGCAGCCTTCAGAGCACAGGAACAAGAGGATGCTTCTTTGGATTCCCGCTCTATTTATCCGTCTGCGGGAGGGCGGGGACCCTCCTCAGGTACGCCCACTGGGCACGGTCTTCCGTGCGGGTGTCTAGGACAACCCCTCCTGGGCGGGAAAGGGCGCGCCCCGGCTACGCTACTTTGGGTATACCAGCCGAGCCATGCCTCCCGCCCTAAATGGTTTCCCGGGGGGATCGGGGCACCCATCCATACGTTCGGGGGGACCGAGTGGTCGCCCCTTTCCATTTGAAGTGTATTTCTTCAATTTAACCTGTTTTAAAGTGTTCACATATTATCATATTATGGGACACAGTAACAGAGAGAATATGATTTGCCAAAGACCAAAGAGTTTGGAAACACAGGAGACTCAGAACTGCAACTTGGCACTGCTTTGACACCCTATAAGATTTAGGTAAATACAGCGTAAACCTGGATAATTGTCTCCTTTTATTTTTTAATATTGTATAACTTGCAAAACGTGCCATTAAAAACTCAATGAGTAAGCATAGATTCACCTTAAATAACACTACTTTAAATTTCAGCGAAAAAAAGCTTATGATTAATTCACAATTTGTCCTAGACATTTTGCAGGAGACTGTGCACAGCAATCATGATTTTCAACAGTTTCTGATAATTGTTTTATTCCCTTCTGTATCTAAATGCATTTCCTCATTGAGACAGATAATAGCGACATTGAACTTCTAATGAAAACATATTCTAATAACTTTATCATAACTGGTAATTTAATGCAAATCTGTTATGCATGGTGTTATCTGGTAGATATTTCACGACTCTCCTGATTATCAGAGCAATGTTCCACATTTATCATATCACAGCTATTGTCAAACCGGATTGGATAAACTTTTAATTATGGGCTGGCTACCCTGCACTTAGCGGAGGGTCGCCATTATGTGTTCCATGGCCAGCAGCAAGAGAGGAGGGTCACCAGTAGCCCTCTTCCCGCGAGGTGGGGACGTCACATGGAGGTGCCCAGGCAGGGGGCTTAAAAGAGCAGCAAGCCAGGAGTGCTGCCTTTACTCTAAACCACCTGGCTGCAAGCATCTCCTGAGGACTTGGACCTGCGGCGGGACCACTTCTCATGTCTAACTTCTAGGTAACTGCTTTTCATCCCTTGAAGGATTTGTGTGTGATTAAATGCTACGTCCTGGTTTAACCACACACAGTGATGGGTCTGTTGTGTGTGAGTAAAGGTCAAAGATTTGCACGTACTAAACGTCTAATAGCTTTTAATGATTTAGGCTTCGTTTGTCTTAAACGATGCTACTGTTACAACCACCTCCATATTATGAAGATTCATCATTGAATTAAAAGCCACCAAACTGTATCTCCAAACTTTATGTACTCCTTTTTTTATTTGTACTGTTCAGCTGATTATCATCTTTATAATTCTGCATGCAGTTTATCTAGTGATCGATTGTACAGGACATACAGCTTTGCCTTGTTGTATGAGGTATTTGGAAATCAAACATTCTTGTCATAACTGTTGTTTTTAATGTGATGTCATTACCCTTAAATATGTTTATCTAGACAGAAAAACAGAATTAATTTGCGTTTTTTTAAAGTGATTTTGTATTAATAAAAGATTTTTTATTGATAATTGTGGTACACTGAGTCTTCTCCTATCATGTGGGAATAATGGTCTCACAATAGTTGCCTAGGGACTTTTTCTTGAACAATTGCAACCGCCCACCTATAGCCCCCATTTTTTCCAAGGGTAAAATATTTGTGTGTTTAATTAATTTATTTATTTATTTTAAAAGTTTTGTATATCGCGAACATGACCCAAGCTGGTATCAGAGCGCTTTACATATTCGTTGTGGGAGACAAAGGATGATAGCTGTAGGCGATAAGAAAGAAAGAGAAACAATATACAACAGGAACAAGAAAAGCAAAATACAGCAGGATCAAAATGACAAAGTCAGGAAGAGACCAAGTTTCACAAGCACCCTCTAAGAAGTCAAATATCAGGGAAATTTCCGTAAAGCATTAGTTTTTTCAAGGTTTTTACACCAATATCAACCATGAGTTCATTTGGAGTTTAAGGAGCTTCAAAGTATGAATCCAAAACAGTCGTTGTTCTTCAAAATCTTTATTTTAAACACATTAAAAATTTTCCAGCTTTACACTGCCGACACGTGTTTCGCCTACTCTGAGGCTTTTTCAAGGCTGGAAGCAATAAAAATTACAATAAATAAATATGATAGGTGTAAACTAAATATATACATTTTCCCTAGGTATATACAATAGGACTAATTGCAAGGTCTCATAGTTTACAACATTTATAACACCAGTCAAAACTTTGTCCTGAGAAAAACCACTAAAAACAACAGACATTTCATACTACATATAAATTCATTGTAGATATACTGATAATACCAAACAATCCATGTGATACAATAATCAAGTTTAAGAAATGTGTCCCATAGCTATTTACAAAACGATTTCAACATGTTCAGAGTTTCATGATTCAAAGATATACCACTATTACCAAGAGTAGGGGTAGTGTAGTAATTCCAATGGTTGTGAAGCCGTCCTTATTGGTACTTCCTTCCCACCAATCTAAGTAGAGTAACCTATGACCCACGGTCCCAAAGGAATTTTATTTTAGCACTGTATAAGCTTCAACCTACCAATCTTGGTCAGTATGGACAGGTCTGGCGGTCGGGAAGTTCTTTATCAGTAAAGCGATGCAAATATAATGCGATACATTTAGGAATCCTAATGCAACGAAAAGAGAGTGGAAAAAAAGGTATTTTCAGAGAATGTAAAGTCCCAAAAAGTAACCAAGATAATACACAAAAGCTGTTCCAATAACCCTACCTATTCGTTATAGTGATCACGGTAAGCTGTTCTAGGTGTTGGTTCCAACTTGATAACTTCAAGATATGAAGCCCCACTTTGAATTAGGTTCTAATAGGGATAATCAACAAGAAAAATATATATTTGTCCCGTAAGTCAAAGAAAAGCAGGAGTGCTAGTCATGGTGATACAACATACAATTCAGACTCACTATGAACCAAATAGTGAAAACGGGGCGTGAGGAAAAAAGTTAAATTGAAGAGCTGGTATCGACTTGAACATACTCCAGTTGGGCGATTAGTGTTAAAGGTCCACCACCAATAAGCAGCCGAAGAGTACGCTCATGCTTCAAAACAGTCACAACAGGGTGTGCATGCTGAAGAAATTAGCTGATATTAACTTGAACATGCTCCAGTTGGGCGATTAGTATTATAGGTCCACCACCAGTAAACAGCCGAAAAGTAAACTCATGCTTTAAAACAGTCACAATAAGGTGTGCATACCGAAGAAATTAGGGCATAAGCCGATTACTCACTTAAGAGGGTAGCGCGAGTCGCTGCATGGAGATAAGTCTTTTATTTGTATAGTCTAGAGTCCTGCGGACCTTGATAAGTCTGTAAAGTAATGTAGACAGTCATGAAATACCTAGTGTTTAGTTAGGCCACTTTACAGAGATAATGTAGTCTTTTATTCTTATGGTCTCGAATCCAGCGGACCTTGATGAATATGTGAAGCACTGTAAACAATTATAATGTACCCTGTATTCGACCACTTCATGGTTGATATTGGTGTAAAAACCTTGAAAAAACTAATGCTTTACGGAAATTTCCCTGATATTTGACTTCTTAGAGGGTGCTTGTGTAACTTGGTCTCTTCCTGATTATTGATACTAGCATTAAGTTGCTTTGTTTCACACCCCTAGTGGTGGGTGTCTTACCAGGTTCCCAGTGCACCTCTTTTTTGATACTTCACATGCAACTTGTTCAGTGAAAATAGTCACCAACAAAAGGTGCAGACGTTTTCTCTTCCTGAGAAACACTACCACCAATATTGCTGTATAACTCAAAATGACAAAGTGGCGATAACAAATGTCGGTGAGTAGCTAGAACGGGTAAACAGGTTCTGAGGCAGATGGAGAAAAGCTTCAAGTTTAGCGCATTGTTCATTAGGAGGGCCTTAACTTCCCTTTTGAAGGCAAATATTGAAGAAATCAGTCTTGTTTCAGTTGGTAAGGAGTTCCAGATCCTTGCCTCAAAAGGGAGACAGTTGTGAGATTTATATTAATATACCTTTATACTTGCTTCTGAGTGTCCTTGATGATTTCAAATTTGAAATCCCTGATTGACCTGAGGGTAATCCCAATCTTTACATAATTACCGACAGCTGGGCCCACTATACCGGTTATTTAATTCAAATTCTATCAGAAGTTCACTTACTATTCACAACGGTGACATAATTAGATTGAACTGTTGCCTAACTGATCATTTGGCGCTTTAAAACTCAAACAAATAATTGACAACCACGTCCATAATCAGGTCAAGAGTCAAGTCAAGAATAGCTTTATTCGGCTGTTAAAAAGCAATCATAAAAGCATACATATTAAAAAGTAATCCTACATCAATTGACTTTACAATGTCATCAAGTTAAAAAGTGGAGAAAACAAATGGAATATAAAAACATATACAACAATTCAGACATGGAAAAATTACATCGAATAGAGGCCACACTATACATAAAGTGCTCTACATGATTATAGAATTTCTGTGGTATACCACTTTTTTCAGGAAGACTGTAATTATAAAAACCCCTCGTTCATTTTCCAAGTATTGTATACTTAGCAAGGCCGGGTGACATTGGCGCAAACCCATCTGTCTCAAAAAGGGCAGTAAGATCCCACGCCTGATAAATGCATAGAATTTACAAAATAAGAAAACATGCATGGTGCTTTGGGGCGACACATCATCACAGGGACAGGGCTGCAAGTCTTGCGACCAATCATTTACTGTTGGGAAGCTGACTAATCTATGAAAGATTCCCAACCTGAAGCGAGATAAAAAGAATCTATCATAGTTACCAGGAACACAAACCAAATAGGGTTAAATATTAAAAACAGTTCATATCAGTTGATGTTGCAGGACAGTTGGTTTTAAGATCTCCGTAGTTGTTCTTACAGTGCCTAACAGAGTCTAGCCCTCTTTCCTCAGATCCTTTCTAGAAATGGCTTAGATGGGAAGAGGATTTAAAAAGTATTCAGGTTTGCCAAAGTCCTTGGAAAACCTGAACACGTAGCTCAGCCATGGAATCCTCATAGCCCCCTCAAGTTTCAAAATATCTGTCATGATATCCCTATTAAGCTTGGCTTCTTCTTTGGTCCACAGCCTGTGCCATAAAAGCACAGGCTCAAGCTTAATCAGATCGGATATAAATGTAAGGCCTAATTCTGCATGGCAGATGTAACTCGAGGTACCATTAGGAACAGCAAGTATGTATTTCAGGAAAGAGTTTTCAACTACCTGAATAGGAGTCGGGTCTGTAAAACCCCACACCCCACTCCCATAAATTGCAGCAGATACACATTTAACCTTGACGATCTTAATTAACTCAACAGGTGGTCTTATACCCAGCTTTTTGGCAAAAGATTTAAGGGCCGCAGTAGAACGTACCATCGCCAATTTCTTGGCTGCTACTGCTTGCACCCATGTCTCATTCTGAGCAAATAAAATACCTAAATATGAGAATTGCTTAGATACCTCGAGCTTCTGTCCTGCAATAAAAATGGCCCTTTTGGTCTTGATGTTCTTACCACAGAGCATAATGAATGTTTTAGAAGAGTTTACCCTTAACACCAGATCTTTCATGAAGAGGGTAAAACTATCCACTGTGCGCTGAAGACCCACTTGGGTACGAGACATCAACACGGCATCGTGAAGAACTGAAATCTTCATTCTCAGGGGTCTCACTAATACAAAAGAACTTGGCACAGAAGCTGAAATATCAAAAGACATCTTTATTAAATGTAATAAGTGAGGCCACGTCACCCAACTGCCTTAGCAATTGAATGAGGTAGTCTAAAAAGTACAAATCACAGAGGCCTTTTATATGTTCAGAATTACAAACTCAGCATCAAAGAAAGGGGCTGTCCTAGCTTCTGCAAGCATACAAAATACCTAATATGGACATACAAGATCTGCAAAATATTGGCCAATAGAAAAACATCATGTAACCAGAATGTCCCCCTTACGTCGTGTTTCTGCCCAACCCATAAGTCAATCAATTACAGCACTTATAAGTCAATCAGTAATGGCAGAACATGTCTGTATGCAGTTAGGCCAGCTAGTGTCTAAGATTGCTTTCAAAGCAAGGACAGAGGGGGGGTTTCTACACGTTGCAGTCCAAAGGGCAGAAATACTTCATAAATAGAGCAGTCTGTGTAAAGGCAACACAAATTGATGACAAATGTAAGATGGAGTCAAAATTAAAGAACCTCAGACCCTGCTTTTGCCATTACACAGGCAAATCCTAAAATTATTTTGCAAACATTATGTATTTCAGTGACTATTGACAATGCCAATAAAACAATAAGAATCAGTCTTCAAACTCCAATTCTATACAATCGCACAAGAAATACCCAGAGTCCGTCAAAGCCTTTCCTGGCAGGCTTCTATTGTCCATCAATCCTGTTTCTGTTGTTTTCCTCCGCATGGGCCTCTTCTTTCAAGCCTTTCATGAAAATGGTGTTACTCAGTATCCGTTGGAGTGCCCTTCTGGCAAACACTCATAGCTCACTTGAAAGTCTCAATGTCTCAATGCAGTGCACCAATATTTCCTGTGCTGCAGGCACTACAGATAGTGTGCTCTTCATTGATCAAGGGCACAGATCATCTCATGCAGACCCAAGTACTATTAATCTGGAAAGAGCAACAGACTGTCACTCTCAGCAACACTTTCAGGCTCCAACACTCTCTATTCAGTGTCAGAGGATGCTCAGGCTTCTCTTTCATGGGCACCATAATGTAGTGCCTTTTGCCAATCTCAAATCCTCCGGTGCACTGCACTTCCGTTGGAGCAAAGGAAAAGGGGTTGTGTGGCCAAAAACACAGGCCAAGGGGCTCAAGGGACTGCACACTGTCAGAGGTTAACCAGCACATAACAGGCGCTCTTTTCTACTGAAATTCTGATGTTCAAAGCCTTCTGATGAAGCAAGTACAATACTTTGAGATATCACTGATGGCACGCTGGCGATCGATGTCTGGGTGCTGTAGGGCTAAGGTATGTAGCCCTCAGCTGTAGCTGACACTGATGAGAATTAGTGTTCTGCAGGGTATCATTCTTCCTTTGACTCTGGAAGATCCCGCAGAACCTAGTGACGTAGGACATGTAACACAGTTATTTCCTTCAATTCAAGTACAAAAACAGTTCATTGTATAACAAGGGACTGCAAACAAGTGGCCTGCAATCTTTAAAGGAGTGGCCATAGTCATGGGACATTTCTGGGCTAGTACACACTGTCATTCTTAAAGGCAATACAAAAACAAAGGCAGTAGGCAAAACAGTGCCTCTAGGCTTTTCAATTGTGTTTCCATATGAGAGCATATCCTCTACCATCTAAGGGTAGATAGCGACATGGGAATTCTATCTGAATGGATGTCCTCACACATAGTGGCATTGTCTAATGGGGCAAACACATTTTTTTTCTCAATGATTACATATAGGTGTTCCTAAATTCCTTATCTAAAACATTTCAAAAGAGAAATTACATCATACAGATTATCAGGGACATGTAGATACCTCCCCTTAAATAATTGTGCATCAGGTGGACTATGCAATACAAAAGCTAATGATCAAAATGTGGAAACAAAAGACAAGATCTAGAGAGTCCTGGTATTTCCATTATTTAAAATACATCTGGTCCATCAAATATTAAAGCAGCAGAAAAAAGGACCTAAAAACCAAATTAGAATAGGCATTGAATGGGGGGGCAAGATGGCGGCCGTGAGGAGCGGCTGAGCAACCGCTTCAGCAGTGTGGACAAAGTTTTGAGCATGAACTCAACAACCCGCTAACTATTTTGGAGAAAATAATGCCATGAGCTTGCCTTAAACATACCGGGCAGATAGGGGTTTGAACTGTCCCTGCGGAGTCTCGGAGTCTCGGATCACGGGCTGTGGGTGTATGGAGAAGGTGCCAAGTCACACGGTACAGCGGAGCGGAGTCTGTTTCTCCGCGTCTCGGCATTTCGGCGTCTTGGCTGTCTGGATGCACTGGGTTGATCCTTGTTTCAGGGCGCTCCCCCTGCCCTGCGGAGGATTGCTGCATCATCCTTCCTGAGGCTGAGGCTGGTCTGGAGACCCGGCGGAGCTCGCGGAGCTTGGAGGCGGAGCCTTACAGGGACGGGATCGCAAGAGAGGAACAGAGGCGGCGGAGCTCACTGCAGAGCTCGTGGATGCAGCGGCTGTGGCGTCTGCGGTTCAGACAGAGGCAGCCCTGCTCCAAGAAACTGTAGGGCTCACGTGTGCAGAGACTGGATTCGAGTGAAACAACGACTGTCTCTACTCTCAGTACTTGCTTCATTAATGGCTCCCAAACCCAATACTGGAGGTAAGCCTTTGTCTAAAAAGAGAAACGCTGATAACACTGGCATAACAGGCAGCAATACAGGCAGCAGTACAGACATTTCCGTGAATACTGTGAATACTGTGCCCATAATTGGTACAGGGATTGAGGGGGAAACTCCAGAGGTGGGATCTGGGGGTCGGGTAAAGCAGCAACAGATGTCCTTAGGTCCGAGCACCCCAAAGGTGATGCGACCCCCTTCAGTTAGAACCAGACAAGCCACAGCCACAGCTACCGCCACCATGAGTGTCGTAGACATGCTGAATCGGAATGAGAGGAAGAAAAAGCAGAAAGAGTTGGAACCGGCGGCAGCGGCAGGGGCAGGGGCAGCAGTAGCAGCAGCCCCTGAGGTCCTCGTGTCATCATTACCAGCATTACCAACCACTCAAGAAGACGTAGAGATTGAACCTGATTCAGACATTGAGGTCATATCTCAACCAGCCTCTCATCCCCAACAGCCTCAGCCCCAACCTCAATCTCAGCTGCAGTCATATCAGTTAGGCCAGGTAGCTGGAGCAGGGGCTAACACCTCAAGCGGTACTCAGGTGCTGATATCACAGACGATTCATCCTATTGTTATGATTATGGAGGAAGACGAGGGGATTGGTAAAGGGGCCAGTGAGTGTATAGCTCCTATAACCGCTAAGGATACTCTAGACCCTTTACCAGAAGACATGGCAGAGTGCATTCCCATTCCCCCAACAACTAACAATGAAGATACTCAAGAAGGCTCAACAACAGACGAGGCACTGAAAGCGGATACCAGATCCACCACGATCCAAGCTGAACCTGCCGAATCAGCAGGTAGCGGAAATGTCTCTGGGTCAGTACTTGGTGAAAAGGAGAAGGAAAAGGAGAAGACTCCCAGTGAGTGCTTCTTCTCCGTGACAGAGGAGGCCGACTGGTCAGAGGATGAGGAGCTCCATAGCTCTGACATTGATTGTAGTAACCCAGAAACGGAAAGTGAAAACGAGGAAGGGATGCCATCAACTACTGTTAAAAACATGTCTTCTCAGAGGGATCACCCAGAACTAACATGGGATCACTCTCCTACAACATCTCTCCAGGGAAGTTCTAATCAGGGGATGGCTCAGACACAGCACCAGGAGTCTACGCAATTCTCAATGATGTCATTAATGGCAATGATGGAATCAATCCATCAAGGAATAACAGCACATAGAGAAGAGACTCGATCAGACAGCCTCAAGGCCCAAGCTGCAATGCGAAAGATGAAAGGAGTGGTTAGGAAGCTATCGAAAGCCTGCACAAATGTAGGCGATAGGGTCTCTAATCTGGAGGAGAGGATCGTCGCTACTGAAACAGAGGTTGCAGCTTCCACGAGCAGGGTGGAATCCCTTGGCGCACAAGCAATAGATGTCCAGTGGAAGCTGGAGGACCTGGAAAATCGCCAAAGAAGGAACAATCTTAGGGTCCTCAGGATCCCGGAAGGAATCGAAGGGCAGGATGTTAAAGCCTTTATAGTGAAAACCTTTGAGAAAGCCTTTCCAGACATTGCTGGTTGGAATTGGACTACTGAAATTCAGAGAGCACATAGGACTCCATTTAAACCGAGACAGAATACCAGAGAAGGTGATAAGCCCAGAGCTATCTTAATCTACATAGGGAACTTTCTTCTACGCCAGTCCATATCAGAGAAAGCGAGACCAGATGCCAAAAGAACTTTCGAGGGAGGTCTATCTCATCAATCCTGCCCAGTTAAAAATAATCCACTCAGGCAAGACTATATATTTCTCTTCAGAAATCAAAGCTCGGGAGTATCTGGACTCAATTTAGTACGGCTCACAACTAATATGGAACTAATATAGATTGTGTAGTGTAGACTTATCCTACACATAATATACCAGAGTTACTAGTTATGTGAAATATGTTTACTATCAGTCTTTAAATGGTCTATATAAGTAGGATGCAGCTTTAGGGGGATGATATCAAGCTATTGTATAGTTTCTTCGGGGGTGGGTATGACTTGTAAGTTTAATTCCTTCTCTAAGCTCAAGGCTTATAGAGTTAATGGTGTCACGATAAGGGGGTTCATGGTTTATTGATGAGTTGAGTTGAGGGTGTGTTCCAATCAGTAGTTTTTAAATTGTCCACTGCTGGGTTGCATCCATCACACGCACAGACTTAGTCTGCGCGCCTCACTGGGGGGAGGGTTGGGGCAGGGGGGGCTGGTGGGGGTAAGGTTTGGAGTGGGGTGGGGGGGTGGGGAAAGCAGAAACTAAAAAGGAAAAAGAAAGTTCATGCAATTAATGTGTCTCTCAATATAAATGTAATGTTTAGAGTGGATATGCGCAGTCACGGGAAGTGTAGGAGAAAATGTAACTGGCTAGAATGTTGGATCTGCTCCCTACAGGGCTATGTCTAGTATCAGGGTAGTTAGCCTAAATATTGGTGGGCTGAATGATTGGAAAAAGAGGGGCAGGTTTGAAGAGTATATAAAATTAATAAGGGCTGATATCATATGTTTACAAGAGACCCACTTACCATGGAAAAAGAAACACTGGCTAAATCTAAGGGGGTATGAAGTTCTGTCCTGTTCCTCACAGACATCAACGGTAAAGGGGGTGGCCATTATGGGTCGGGTACGTCTGGGAGGAGCAAAACACTCAAAAGCTGATGCACTGGGAAGATGGGCAATATGTGAATTAAAGTTAGGTATAACGTTATGCACAGTATACGGCTCTAATATGGATGCTCCAGGGGTGATGAATGATATAGAGAGGGAACTTATTAACTGGCCCTCACCTATAGTAATGTGCGGAGACCTTAATATCTCAGCAGATTTTTCAGGGGATATCCCATATATCGGTCGTAAACCCCGAGTATTCAGGGGCGTATCTTCTATAATTTAATCTCATGGGTTGAGGGATGTGTGGGGCAGCCTAAGGAAAGACGAGCCTGGGTTCACATACTTTTCACACCCATTTAACAAACACACAAAATTGGACTATTTTTTAATATCAGCAACGTGTCTTCCTAATGTAAAAATTGAAATGCTGCCTAGGATAATATCGGTTTACAAAAGGGGGTGGTGATGAACAGAGTGTCTGAATTGAGCAGACCACTCTTACCCAGTCCAAAGATCAGGGCTTGATCCATCACCGTTATTTATCTCACTACCCCATCCCAGCTCAGAACCTGGCTATATGCAAATCAGTCTGTCCCTGGCCCAGTGCATCATGGGAACAGGGCAGACTAAACTACCAAGCCAATTCTTTACCAGAAAGGAGACAAGCTACCGGGGACCGGTTTCTGGCATTTCAGCCTCTTCGGCCCGGCTTGCTTGAATCCTGATGGAGCAGTGAGAAAGGGACTCATGTCTGAGTATACCCTGCCACACCTATAGTGGCCAAAATCGATTTACAAAAGGGGTGGTGATGAACAGAGTGTCTGAATTGAGCAGACCACTCTTACCCAGTCCAAAGATCAGGGCTTGATCCATCACCGTTATTTATCTCACTACCCCATCCCAGCTCAGAACCTGGCTATATGCAAATCAGTCTGTCCCTGGCCCAGTGCATCATGGGAACAGGGCAGACTAAACTACCAAGCCAATTCTTTACCAGAAAGGAGACAAGCTACCGGGGACCGGTTTCTGGCATTTCAGCCTCTTCGGCCCGGCTTGCTTGAATCCTGATGGAGCAGTGAGAAAGGGACTCATGTCTGAGTATACCCTGCCACACCTATAGTGGCCAAAATCGATTTACAAAAGGGGGTGGTGATGAACAGTGTCTCTGAATTGAGCAGACCACTCTTACCCAGTCCAAAGATCAGGGCTTGATCCATCACCGTTATTTATCTCACTACCCCATCCCAGCTCAGAACCTGGCTATATGCAAATCAGTCTGTCCCTGGCCCAGTGCATCATGGGAACAGGGCAGACTAAACTATCAAGCCAATTCTTTACCAGAAAGGAGACAAGCTACCGGGGACCGGTTTCTGGCATTTCAGCCTCTTCGGCCCGGCTTGCTTGAATCCTGATGGAGCAGTGAGAAAGGGACTCATGTCTGAGTATACCCTGCCACACCTATAGTGGCCAAAATCGATTTACAAAAGGGGGTGGTGATGAACAGAGTGTCTGAATTGAGCAGACCACTCTTACCCAGTCCAAAGATCAGGGCTTGATCCATCACCGTTATTTATCTCACTACCCCATCCCAGCTCAGAACCTGGCTATATGCAAATCAGTCTGTCCCTGGCCCAGTGCATCATGGGAACAGGGCAGACTAAACTACCAAGCCAATTCTTTACCAGAAAGGAGACAAGCTACCGGGGACCGGTTTCTGGCATTTCAGCCTCTTCGGCCCGGCTTGCTTGAATCCTGATGGAGCAGTGAGAAAGGGACTCATGTCTGAGTATACCCTGCCACACCTATAGTGGCCAAAATCGATTTACAAAAGGGGGTGGTGATGAACAGAGTGTCTGAATTGAGCAGACCACTCTTACCCAGTCCAAAGATCAGGGCTTGATCCATCACCGTTATTTATAATATCGGATCATAATCCCCTCATTCTTACTATGACCATGAATATACAAAGGGAGAAGAGCAGACCCTGGACTTTTGACAGAAAGCTTTTATCGGATAGTAACTATCTAGCATATATTAAGAACTGGTCACAGTCGTTCTTTGATGCGAATAGATATAGTGCATCCCGGGTTATGGTCTGGGATAGTTTTAAAGCCGCCCTGAGGGGAGAGACAATTAGCTTTTCGGGTAGGATGTGGAAAGAAGCTAGAGAAGACAGAGAAAGTCTTTTGGTCAAACTGGCGGAGGCAGAGGAACAACATAGGAGAGATGTCAGCCAGGGGAATCAGGGTAACCGGAGTTTAGAAAAGTTGAATAGTATAAAGGCAGATATCCACCGGCATTTGGCAAAAAAAGCCGCAGCAGAATATCAGAGCCGCAGAGCCAGTATGTATGAAACAGGGGAGAACGCTGGCAGGGCTTTAGCATTAAGGATAAGGCAAGCCACATCAAAAAATACTATTTCTGAAATTAAAGAAGGTGATCAGATCTATAATAAACCAACTGAAATTCTTGAAGTATTTAGGAGGTTTTATCAGGATCTCTACAAAGAAGAAACGGATATAGTCGACTCGAGTTTGAACTGGCCGGATACAGGCACTAAATTAACACCTAGTGAGATTGAAACTCTGGAGCAGAATATCACTATGGAGGAGCTCTCCCAGGCATTAAAAGATCTATCAGTAGGCAAGGCAGCAGGGCCTGATGCCATACCCCTGGAGGTCTATAAACACTTGAAGGAAGAAACTGCACCTCTTCTGTTAGATCTATTTAATGGGGTTATAAATACTGGAGTTATTCCAGAATCCTGGACCAAAACCAATATAGTTGTATTTCACAAGAAAGGTAAACCCAAGGAAAGCCCGGGATCTTATAGACCAATATCATTAATAAATAGTGACAACAAACTATATGCAAAGATAATGGCTACACGGCTGGGGGGGATCATCGCGACTCTCGTCTCGCCTTGGCAGCATGGTTTCGTCCCTGGAAGGGGTACTACTGACCATGTCAGAAGGGCCATAACCCTGTTCGATATCCATGCGGCTGGCGGGGGGGGGGGCTGCGATGATCCTCCTCGATGCAGAAAAAGCGTTCGACCGCGTCAAATGGAGCTTTCTGTGGAAAGTGATGGCGGATAGAGGTTTTGGTCCTCGATTTTTGCAGGCAATTAAAGCCATGTATTATAATCCAACAGCCAGTATCCAACTTATGGGTGAAAGTTCTAGGCAGATTCATATCACGAGAGGCACGAGACAAGGGTGTCCGTGTTCACCCATTCTTTTTGCACTATACATAGACCCCCTAATTACACTTATAAAGAATAACGTCAATATAAAGCCGGTTGTCACGAATGGATTTCATACCAAAATCCTTGGGTATGCGGATGATCTAGCCATAACTACCACTGATCCAGACAGCGCAATTAGTACAATAGTCAGTATTACTTCTGACTTTGGGAGGTTATCTGGGTATCGACTAAATGTGGCAAAAACACAGGTACTATGCTCAAGAAATATTGTTAAACTAGACGACAGATATGTAGATTCAGTGGTATACTTGGGAATAACAATTAATGCTCAGCCAAGGGAAATCATCAAAGACAATTTTCTGCCCCTACTTGAAAAGATGAAACAGGATCTAAAAAGAATCGATACCCTCCATTTGTCAATTATAGGCAGGGCCAATGTCATTAAAATGACAACGTTCCCAAAGATTCTATATAAATTTAGGTCTATCCCTTTTAAAGTAGATGACATATTGATCAAGGAAATAGAGGCAATCTTCATGAACTTTGTGTGGCAATATGGCAAGGTGAGGAGATCAATTAAATATATGTCTCTCCCTCAAGAAAAGGGTGGGTTAGGAATTCCTAATCTTAAGTTTTACAATTGGTCCTGCCTTTTGACAGAAATGGCTATACTCTTTTTTCCTGGTATTATGCCGCATAGTCAGGGCGATATTCCATCTATCTATCAGCTGGCTTTAGGGAGCGAAGCACACGGGGTATTACTAAGGAAATATGATAAACGATTTTACAAGGCAACAGGCTACAAAATTTTGGAAGACGTCTGGGGGTTATGGTCCTCTGTTCAGAAGAACCAGAACATTCCAAAGTATAATAAACACACTATACTCTGGAACTCAGGACTATTCCCTCATCTAAGCAGAGATGGCCCATGGAGACACTGGGAAACTCAGGGAATCACTACATTAGGTCAAGTGATGATAAAGGATGTTTTGAGGCCCCTTGAACTTCTGAAATCTCGATATTTACTCCAAGGATCTCAAGAGTTCAAATATATACAGTTGGCCAACACAATTAAATCAAAAAGACCGAGGATAGATATATCAAAAGACTGTACAATATTAGACTACATGAAGGGAGGTGGCTGTAGAATTAGATCAATTTACGGGCTATTCATGGAAACGCTGCCCGATGATATGCTAAAGACAGAGGCGGCGTGGGCCGTAAAGTTGGGAGACCCTGACATTGATCTGGATAAAGCTATCCTAATGGATAAAAGGTTCCTACGCTCCTCAAACTTAAGAGCACAGCATTTTAAGACTCTCTTCAACTTATACTACACCCCTGCTAAACTGTATGAATGGGGAAAGAGGGTGGATAGTAACTGTCCTAGATGTGGGAATGGGCCTGCTGACGTTTTACATATGTTTTGTAGCTGCGGGAAACTAGGGACAATCAAAAATGAAATCGAAAAGTTCCTAGAGGGGCTGCTAGCTGTCAAAATAGACCTATCCCCTACACTTTTAATAATTGGATGTGATGCTAAACTGGGCCTAAGTACAGAAGCCGAGGCACTTGTCTTTTTATCAACAGCTGTTCTTAGAATCTTAATCGCTGCCGCATGGAAGGATGCTGAGGCCCCAACCTTCCAAATGTGGATGTGTAGGATGCTCGGGATTCACAACATCGAGTCCGAATTATACGCTTTAAAGGGCGCGAAATCCAGGGAAATGGGATTAAGAATATGGGCGCCAGTGGCATCATGGAGGCAGCTAAAAAGTGGGGGCCGACAGCTTTTTTAACGTAGCCTTTACTACTGTATTTATTGTATTTGTCTTTTACCACATTTTATGTCAGTTGAGCTTTTTACTCTCATTATGTGTATTTATCTTTGTGTATTCATTTCCCTCGTGCGTATATTTATAAATCTGTATTAATATTCAATGCTATGTACAAGGGTGCATTATATTGTCATGAACTTTCAATAAAATAAATAAAAAAAAAAATAAAAAAGAATAGGCATTGAATTTGTCATATTCAAAAAAAATGTATGGTGTCTCCTATTGAGGTGGAAAACTTATCTAACTATAGTATTGAGTCAGTTAATCAGTCCATCACTACCCTAACAGTCAGACTGGAAACATCAGAGTAGGCCTAAAGAAAATCTTTGAAAACCAGACTGGTCATACAAAAGGGAATTATACATAATATGGGGGGTCTCTGGTATATTACTGTAGTCTGAAAGTGTGATCCTGAGCAATACACCAACTAGTGAAAGGAATTTGGAAAAGGGAAATGGGACTAGGTAAAAATGAAGCCTTGTTTCCTTTATAGTACAAAGCCATACACTACTTAGGAAGCAGAACAAAACTGACTAATGTAATATAGAAATTAGGTCACCATGTACAAGAGTCACAAATCTATAATTTATCCTTAGGTCCAATCAAGGATACATAATTTTAGGGCTGTCTGTTCCTTTAAGGGAAGAGGACAGTATCATGACTAGATGACACACTTTGATTCTGTATATCTCTTTTTTATTTTCCTTCAAATACCATTAAAGCCAAATTTGACATACACTGGTGAAGTGTTGTCTTTCTATCTGTGAAATTTAGTGTCAGAGCAAATCTACCCAACTGTTGTACAGGATACACATGTCATGTATATCCCTTCACAACACAGGTAAACCTGTATTAGTATCAAAAGCAGCAACATGAAACAAAAACATGCATTAAAAAAACCACAAAACGCACATGTCAAGCCATCAGATATACACGCTGTATATCTAGCACAAAAGCATAGACAAAACAATAGCACATGTAAATAAGCAGTGACACACAACACTATTGCATGCACTTTTATGCACTGTGAACCTGTAGCTCAAAACAGAATATTCAAGCCTGCTTAATTTGTCAGGCTTAAAATGACACACAGGACCAGCAGGAACAATCCACAAAAGGACAAAATGCAAAAATATGTAAAACGCACAAACATTTCTGCACATAACACACAAAATATCAACTGTAACAACCATCTTTTGAAAACATGCTAAACCCTTTTTAATTTTCCAAAAACATTTTCACAGACACTCTGCGTGTCCCGTGCGCCAACACCCTTTGAGGCCCTTCTTTTCCAAGCAATAATTTCTCCATCTCTTTACACTTACTCCTATCCTACCTCACTGACCTTAAAGTAAAAATCTGCCTTGCGGGCTCCTCAGCCCTCTATTTCTTCCTCACTCTAAGGCTGAAAAAAGACCAAAAAAAACCTTCCCAACTCTTTCTAACCTGCAATAACCAACCCTATTTAAAAACACATGATATAGATATTACTCCTGTTAGGGGATGCAATTTATTTCTATACTTAGATTATTAAAACAGTTACTGTGAATAATTCACAAAACATAATAACACATACCAGTTTTTAGAACAAATGCTTGTTTGCAATGGTACTCATTTCATCAACCTTAAAAGGCTGAAGGTCTCAGTTAGGTCCAGCAAAAGTTAAAACCTTCCAACCTGATATTAAACTCAAACCTCTGCACCAGGCACATTGGCTCACTGACCTATTTAAAAGGAAACCCAAATGGGAACAACCTGAAAATTTGTATTATACCTAAATGTATGCATTTACTGAAGAAGCCTAAAGCACTTTTAAAGCTATTTTAAATGGCAAAAATGCCCAATTTTACCCAAATTCGACTTTGCTCTTTGGGGCACTTAAAAATAAATATCCTATAATAATGTTAAATATTAATCATCCTCAGAATGTTCTTTATAAACTGCAGAGGTTGGACATGAGACATATCCCATGTAAATCCTTATAAAAATGAGTTTTGTACGCCTGCGCTAAGTAAAAATTCCATATGCTAATGTTCTCATTATGCAGTGTACCATAACTTAAATTAAATTATAATGCTAGGAGGTCACAGTATGAGCATTAAGCTTCATGAATAGTAAAAACGAATTTTGTAGCACTTATTTTTATAACCCAATCAGTTTTGAGAATTCCACATATTAAGGCTTTGTAATTCCTCGAATCTGACTTCATTTTCTTTTCTCTTTTTTTATTTTCTCTGGGCCATGTAGGCCTGCAAAGAACAAAGTGGCCTGGGCTCCCCAGGTCATTTACACATTAACAAGTTTAAACTGTAAGAAACTAATTTCTTCACCCGAAACTGACCTGCAAAACCAATCTCCCTGATTGATCTTTATCTGAGATTGCCAATCAATGTTCAAGACATCGTTAACTTTTAGTTTCCCTGCACTTGCCCTATCTTGTTTCAGCATCTGTTACGATTTCTTTCTTTTTAACTGTTTCTTTCACTACATGGGTTAATTATCACTTAGGAACTAAGCCAAGAATATACTTACAGAAATGCTTAAAGAGAGGAAAACCCTTAATTAAAATATCTTCCTATAATACAAAATAATGAACCTTAGTTTTGAAACCTTTTTAAAACAACATTCTGAAATGCAAAGTTTCACTTGTGCAACTGAGAGGAAAGTCCTGGCTGTATAAATATTCCTGTTTATGTAGCTTGTCTGTAATTGTTTATAAAATAAGCAGCTGGCAGTCTTTTTCAAACTAAAACATATCAATGCGTGTTCTATATTATTTTGAGTTCAGCAGCAATTTACTTCAGCTGATCTGTTTGCCTGTTAATACCTAACACAATGTATCTAAGAAAAATGCTGTAAGTTTATTTATTTTTTGCAAAACACCCAATTTCGTTTTTGGGGCTTTTTATTCCTAGTGAATGTGAATTTACATTTTAGTTTTTAAAAATTTGACATCTTGCTTAATAGACTGAAAACATCAAGAAAAAACACCATCACACATTTGAGCTCATTTCAGACAAACAGAAAGGGGTCACACACAATACGGCGCGCTTTTAGCCATGCATTTTCGTGAATAGCGCCAACGCTATTTACTTAAAGAAATTGCACTAATGGGAAAACCACAGAGACATTTAAACACACATTTAACCCACAAACCAATACTCAGGACAGAAATAAAGAACAGCATAGAGACTGTACTTAAACCAAACCATTTGTAAATGCTAGTTGTAAGTCATATTTACAAGAAACGCTTCTCAATTGTGTTCCAAAAAACTGCAAAAACAGCTTAACAGACTGATGTATGTCCAAAAAACGAAAATACACTCAATTCCCTAGCTTTGACTAGCAGAACACCAAAAATCGCTCTGCATATCTTCATTCATAAAATTGCACAGAACAAAGGATCCTTGTATGTATTATGTCCATATTTTAATTCCCTGGGGATACAAAATCACCAAGGAAGAAATAAGTTTTTAAATCTAACCTATTTAGATATTTCCCGCTAGGGAAGCCGGCTATTTACTTCACATCACAACATGGTACCTTCCAAAATAAAGCAACACATTCTTCTTATGTGAGCTTTCAAACAGGCATGCCCAAAATATTGCAAAATATACAATATTATAATCAAAATAGTGCTTAATGTACTTTTCGTACGTGCACCGTTCAACTAAACCAAATGGAGAAATATCTCCTCATTACCTGCCTACACAAATTGCAATTTGCATATACAAACCTATACAAATCCAAAAGTTGGCCAACATAAATTCCAAAGTTCCAAAGCTACATTTCCAAATTTGCTAAGATCAGGCATCTTATAGCTCACTAATCTAGCTTCAAACTTCAAGGGGTTATCTCTACCGTTACACTCGCAAATATACAAGACCCTTGGTTTTTGAAAATTGCAATCTTCAAATAAAACTAAGGACCAAACAAACTAAGCAAAGAACCACAGAACCAAAGAACAAAGGACTGGGAGCGACCCATTTATACTTAACTCTTACTTTTACTAATCAAAAGGTTATCCAAATTCTAACTGTCAAGTTCTACATGACCTAACGGTCGCTTTGGTTTTTTTTTAATACTCACGCCAAAAAGGTTCTCAGTCAGGAGTGTGGAGGATCAAAATCAGGAATAGCAGAAATACACTGGGCTGCAGAGACGAAGAATCCCCAGAATCACTGTGCACAGAGTACCTTCTTAGTAGAATCCTGTCTTGTCTTCCTCAGTAGCTTTCTGTCTCCTGACAAGATCACTCCCACAGAAAGTCACTTCTCTGATGAAGCCCTACGTTGGGCGCCATCTGAAGAACTGAAATCTTCATTCTCAGGGGTCTCACTAATACAAAAGAACTTGGCACAGAAGCTGAAATATCAAAAGACATCTTTATTAAATGTAATAAGTGAGGCCACGTCACCCAACTGCCTTAGCAATTGAATGAGGTAGTCTAAAAAGTACAAAACACAGAGGCCTTTTATATGTTCAGAATTACAAACTCAGCATCAAAGAAATGGGCTGTCCTAGCTTCTGCAAGCATACAAAATACCTAATATGCACATACAAGATCTGCATAATATTGGCCAATAGAAAAACATCATGTAACCAGAATGTCCCCCTTACGTCGTGTTTCTGCCCAACCCATAAGTCAATCAATTACAGCACTTATAAGTCAATCAGTAATGGCAGAACATGTCTGTATGCAGTTAGGCCAGCTAGTGTCTAAGATTGCTTTCAAAGCAAGGACAGAGGGGGGGTTTTCTACACGTTGCAGTCCAAAGGGCAGAAATACTTCATAAATAGAGCAGTCTGTGTAAAGGCAACACAAATTGATGACAAATGTAAGATGGAGTCAAAATTAAAGAACCTCAATCGTCTGCATACAAAAGACCCGGGATTGGACGGCCGCCTACATATGGGGAATCTGAACTATCTCTGCACAAAACTCCCTCCAAACCATTTATGTACAGATTAAAAAGGAATGGAGCTAGTACACAACCCTGCCTGACTCCACTCCTAATTGGGATTTTGGCAGTGCATTCCCCCGTCAGGCTGTTCCGAACGCGAGCTGATGCATCATTATAAAAACGCTTAAGAAAATAAATAATATTTTCATCAACAGCCATTTGTCCCAGTAAGGACCACAACTTAGAATGAATCACACAATCAAATGCGGCAGAGAGGTCCACAAAGGCCAGAAATAAATTCCCTTTCTTGGCCCTTGTGTACTTCCCCACCAGCATCAGAAGGTTTAGGCCCTGTTCTACTGTTCCCAGACCAGACCGGACCGGATAAAGTATTGCAAATCTGATCAAATAGAATTATCAGCAGCCCAGTCCAAAAGACGGTCCAAAATTATCCGTCCAGCTACCTTTGTATAAGAATCCAACAGGGAGATAGGTCTATAACAACCCGGGTCGTGTCTATCCCCTTTTTTAAAAATGGGCACAATTATAGACGCCACCCAGGTAGACAGAAAGCCTGTGGTACAGCTTGCATTGAGCACCTGGACCAGAAGGGGAGCCCACAGAGGTATAATAGACTTAAAAATATCTATGGGGACACCGTCCGGGCCAGGAGCCTTACCACCCTGACTAGCTTGAAGAGCTTTTTCCACCTCATTCATAGTGAACACCAGATTCCTTGAGCTGGAGTAGGGTATAGGTGTCCAGAGGGAAAGCGATGTTTCTTCTCCCTCGTATACCTTAGAGAAATGCTCAACCCAGTCTGCCTCTGGGATTGCTATCTCTATTTTTGGACCGGTTTCATCCACTAAGAAGGGAGTTATTTTAATGCATTCTTCCTGTCTTTAACCGCTAACTTAAATTCCTTTCTAAGTCTCCTCACCTCCGTGATACTTCTTGGGTTTTTATGCAATTCGTTCTTTAAAAGGGCATAGGCTTTAGTACAATCAGAATTGAACCATCCTCCCCGATCTCTGTTAGTTTTTCGCTGTCTCAGAAGAGAATTCCTTATTACATTAGTGATAGTTGAAAAGGATGCAAGGAGCATATCAGGAGTGGAATCTTCACCCAAGCATATCGCAAGCTCAGGCTTACATTGGCTAATTACAGTATTAAGTATTTCTGTTTGATTAGCCATAGCCCATCGGAACGAATACCCATTCATTCTGCCAATAGATACATTTTCTAAGGCTCTGGCTTTTCTAGATTTACGCTTAGAGATATTCTTCGTAGGCAATAGAATAGCCAGACAAAGCGGAAAGTGGTCACTTAATGCATTAGCTGAGACTTTAAACAAATTATTTCTATAGGCATGATTGTTAGTTGTAAGAACATAATCAAGCGTGGAGCAACAACCCCTACCATTAAATGTTGGAGGCAGGGAAAATGGCAATGCACATATTTCATTTGCAAAACCAAGATCAAAATTACACAGTAAGTCATTGAGTTGATCACCCAAAGGCGAATGGGTAAAGTGGGATAGACACGAGCCCTCCTCCCATACCACACCACATCTATTATCTTCTGCCATTTTACATAAGATGCAATTAAAATCTCCTACCCAGAGGACCATCGTATCTTGCCGATTGCTTACAACCTGAGAGGACAATACTTCAGACAAATTATTAATAACAGTTGATACTTCAACCTGGGGAATATTATTATAAAAATTAACCAGGGCAATCGCAGCATCAGAGTCCAATAGAAGTAACAAAAACTGAAAATAAATGTCTTTGATGGGCTCTAAGACTTCCTTTAAATTCAGCTTATTTGAGAGATAGACACTCAGCCCTCCCTTGGCTCTCCCGTGCATGACCTCAACAGCCAGGGTATGATAGGTCTTGTACCCATTCAGATGGACCGCTTCCCTGCTCCAGGTTTCCTGGAGACAGATCAGATCTTGGTGCTGGATAAAATCCTGCCACAGTGGATTGTCAATTTTTGATTTAATTCCTGCGATATTCCAAGCTATAATATTACATATCGGAAATTCGTCGGAATCAAAGCAGGGGATAGAGGCCTGACACCTTCCGGCAAGGACCCAGTACCATTTGGGTGCTCCAGCTCTAGATGAACCTCCAGGGCCACCTTACCCTCATTGGTGGCCTCAGTCCCAGTATTACATATATTCTCTATCCGATCATTAGTGATATCCTCCTGGTTTGGTAGAGAGGTGTAGTGGACTGCTCCCCCAGATAAATTATTAATAGGTGCCGTTTGCAGTCAGTCATTACTCTCTAAACCGCTTAGAGACTCAAAAGGATTTGAAGTTGGAATACAATATCTTACTTTGTTTGGTCCAAATTGATTTTCCACTGAGGAATAAGGTCCTGGAAGCCTTCCAGAATACGTTGGGCGATAAAAGAAACCCAACTGTAGAATGTTAATGAATTGAGTATTAACTACCCCATTAAAGGCACCCTCAATGATGTTTCGTACCAAGTTTGTAGATCTAAATGTTAAAATTACACAATCTCCATTAGGAGATTTAGAAGAGGTACCTATCCAGCTCACTCTTCTGGCCATTTTGAATTCGGAGAACAATGCATTTTTGATTCCCGTCCTTGAAGTTAAAAAATGAAGGGATTTGTTCCTCAGGGTTGACCAATGTTCAAACACTTTAGGAGGTAAAGCTGGAACATTGGCTAACACAACCGTGTATGGTGTAGCTTCTGGTGGCAAATTTAAAGTAGGTAATGAATTGGCTAAGTTGGCCCTTTGTCCATCCTGAACACTTCCTGTCTGACAGTTGGTGTTGCCATTATCATTAGTTTGTTTATTTAGGGCTATTTGTTCTACTACACTGTTTAAAGCCTTACCCCCTGAACATGCAGATTCTGATCTGTCATTAACCACCCTAGTTTTATGCTGTACTGGGTTGGACGACCCCCCTCTTACAGTAGCTACAGATGAAGGCGCTAGTGTCTTAGTGTAGGTTGTCTGAACAGGTTGGAGGATTTTAGTCATCTGCTCCTCCATATCACCTACCCTAGTTTCAATGTTGGTAATTTTTAAACAACTAGGCCCTAGGAGTGTTGATAACAGGGTCTCCATTTTTCCCCAGAAACTTTCATCGCCATCCTCTATCTTACCCACGCTTGTTTGGGCATTAACATCATCTATCTGACCCTCACCCTTTTTCCCTTTCGTGTGTTTAAGTTTTGTACCGCTTTACGTTGGATGCGGCTACCCTTCCTTTTGGATTTATTTGCAGGCAAATCTTCTTTATTAATATGATTTTGTTTGCTTTTAGCTTTTTGCACTCTGGTTGTTACATGTGGGCTTTCGTTGTTTGACCTGTCTGTTAGTACAGGATCAGGAGTTAAAGGGACATCACTCCCCTCCTGTCCTACAGAATCATCAATTAAGAGAGGGGGCTCAGCATTTACATTCAACGGCAGCATTGTAGGTGTTAAAGAGAGTCTACTGGGCAAGGGAGATGGGTCAGAGGACAGATTATGTTGTATAAAGGGAATCTCATGATTGTGAGCACTTGGAAGCCCAACATACGATGTCATTAGCATTGAATCAAAAGAATTTACCATAGCTGAAGCATTTACAGATTGCAAGGGAGGGAGCATACCAGTAGGGAGTGAAAGACACC
This sequence comes from Lissotriton vulgaris, assembly GCF_964263255.1. Classification (NCBI taxonomy): domain Eukaryota; kingdom Metazoa; phylum Chordata; class Amphibia; order Caudata; family Salamandridae; genus Lissotriton; species Lissotriton vulgaris. The sequence goes on along the minus strand of NC_141699.1, from coordinate 302,200,066 downwards.
ACTCTGTATTTTCTATGGCTGTTGCAACTACCCCTGTAGTCTTTTGCAACATGTTATTATAGCGGTTAAGCTCGGGAGAGGAGTAGTTACAGCTACTTTTTGCCTGGTGCTAGGACGAGACTGCGTAGGGATATTTTTACCCATATTCCTGAATACAGAAGTCAGGAAGTATCTAATTTGACAAGCTATTCAATTTGTCAATCCCCACAATAGTTAGATAAAATACAATTGCCCAAATCGACGTATCACTATACACTTAAGTTCAAGTGTCCAAGCAAGGTGTCACTTTAACAACTCACCTAAACCTTAGTGGATAACATTTACCGCTCATTAATATGTCTCAACGGTCAGAGTCCGAACATCCATCCAAGGGAGATGGCCCAGCCCGGCCTCCTCCGGCCCCGGAAGGCCACAGACTGTCCCGCCCTTGTCCCGGGCTTCTCCCGGCGACACACGCACGCGTCCCGTGACGCAGGAACTCTATCGCCCTTAAATGTGCTGCCTGGCACAGAAACGGTGCGTGGGCGGGTTCTGCCGCGGGGAGCGCTGGGAGTTGTGGTCTCCCCCCTCGGTGGCCCCGCACAGATGGGAAAATGCAGCGGGGGAGACAAACAGAAAGCTGATATGCGTGTCCTCGCACCCCTCCTTTCCCCATGGCCTACGCAATGTCCACGGGAACAACGGGGATAAGTGTGATAATAAACGGTCCCAGGTAAGGCAAAAGTCCGTATTTTGCGGTAAGCACCCGCTGTGCCGCAACTCTATCGCCCTTAAATGCGCCGCCTGGCGCGGAAACGGTGCGTGGGGGGTGTCCGCTGCGGGGAGCGCTGGGAGTTGTGGTCTCCCCCCTCGGCTGCTGCGCACAGATGGTAAAATGCAGCAGCAGCGGGGTAGACCAACAGAAAGCTGATGGGTGTGTCCTCACACCCCCCTTGCCCCACAGCCTTTACAATGTCCACGGGAACAACGGGGATGAGTGTGATGATAAACGGTCCCAGGTAAGGCAAAAGTCTGTATTTTGCGGTAAGCACCCGCTGTGCCGCAACTCTATCGCCCTTGCATGCGCCGCCTGGTGCGGAAACGGTGCGTGGGCGGTGTCAGCTGGAAGTTATGGTCTCCCCCTCGGCGGCAGCGCACAGATGGGAAAATGCAGCGGCAGTGGGGGAGACCAACAGAAAGCTGATGTGCGTGTCCAGCCACCCCTCCGTGCCCCACAGCCTTCACAATGTCCACGGGAACAACGGGGATGAGTGTGATAATAAACGGTCCCAGGTAAGGCAAAAGTCCGTATTTTGCGGTAAGCACCTGCTGTGCCGAAACTTTTATCGCCCTTAAATGCTCCGCCTGGCGCAGAAACGGTGCGTGGGCGGGTCCTCCGCGGGGAGCGCTGGGAGTTGTGGTCTCCCTCCTCGGCGGCCGCGCACAGATGGGAAAATGCAGCTGCAGCGGGGGATACCAACAGAAAGCTGATGTGCGTGTCCTCGCAACCCTCCTTGCCCCACAGCCTTCACAATGTCCACGGGAACAACGGGGATGAGTGTGATAATAAACGGTCACAGGTAAGGCAAAAGTCCGTATTTTGTGGTAAGCACCGTCCATAATCAATATGCTTGTTAAGCGAGGTCTAGAATCTGTTCCAAATAAACTACTATTTTAATTGTTTTACTATATTCAGAAAGCAAGTATTCGTGCTGATTGTTATATCTCAACACCATGGTTTTTAACCTGTTGGCTTCTCTTGTCTAATAGAAAACAAGTACCAATATTTCTTTCCACTTTGTAGTCTATTTTACAGCTTTTCCCAAAGCACACAGGAATTTGCTATGGTCTGAGTTATATGTCTGGGAAATTGATACAACTTTACTACACTTTGAAAGAGCTGCATACACACACTTTGGTGCAAGTAAAGTTATCCTCTGGTAATACACTAACTGTCCCTCAAAATGTATACTTCCAATTGGCTGAAACCGAGCCTGGATAAAATTTGTGGAAGTTACCCAGAGATGCCCAAAAAATACACTAAATTGCCTGTTATTACATAAATGCTGTGCTGCCAAGTTTCACTATTTTTTGTGCAAAATGCATCTTCTTGTCCATTTTGAACATAAGGATGCATTTTGTGCTAAAACAAAATAGTCAAATATTGAGCATGCCTCAAACTACAGTTGGTCATGTTCGGTTTGTTTGTAGTATTCCTGTACTCTTGCATTAGGATTTTCACTGTATTAAATCTCAATTACGTGACCTGGCATAATGCCGTAATATTGACCATTTCGCATAACATTCTCAATATGAAATACTAGAAATTCCACAAGATTTTGCAGGCGTCAGTTAAATTTCACACAAGTTTTGTGGGACTGGATAATTCCTAGAGCCCTCTTCAATCAATCAATCAGCATTTATAGAGTGTGGTGGTGTCTTCCCTGGGGTATCTATGCACTGGGGTGCAAGTCTCCACCAAAAGCCGGGTCTTGAGTTTCTTTATGAAGTCTACCAGGGAGGGTGCTGTTCGGAGGTGCAGGGGCAGGTCATTCCAGTTCTTGGCAGCAATGTAGGAAAAGATGTGGCCTCTGCTGTGGCTGCAATGGACTCGGGGGGGGGGGGGGGGGAGTGCGCAAAGGCTAGTGAGGAGGAACGAAGGTGTCTTGCAGATAGATGGAAGTTAATAACGTGGTTGATGTAGGCTGGTCCTTGATCATGTAGAGCTTTGTAGGTGTGCGTGAGGATCATGAACTGGCATCTCTTCTGGAAGGGGAGCCAGTGGAGGTATCTGATGTAAGGGGAGATGATGGTCCATTTGGGAAGGTCCAGGATGAGTCTGGCTGTAGGTTTCCATATGGTCTGGAGTCTCCTAAGGTATTGTTTTCACTGCATATAGTTGATATGCCAATTTTTTGGGGATCATCCAGAAGACCTGTCACCCAATTTGGAAGGGGTCAGAATTAACAATTTAGCATATGCTGTAGACTTGACTGTTCTCTCAATGATTCAGACTGCTTACAGCTTCAATTTAAATGGTTGCAAGATTACAATCGACTGAACAGATTAAAAATACATCTAACAAAAGCTTTGGAGCATCTGTATGCAATAATCTAGTTTGTCAACAGTCCATTGGTTCTTCCAACGTTGCACATGTGCCATGTATAGATACCTAGGAATAAAGATCGCTCAAAAATTGGATAGGCATTTACACCTAACGAACCTGGCGTCTTATTACATAATTCACAAATAGATATGGAGGTTGCTCTTTGGTGCCATCAGTTACTATAAAGCATGCAAATTAGTTTTAACGTTGTACTGCCCCGCTGTTTTACTGTCAAAAGGATGAAATGTTGACACCATATTTATGTAATCTCTATGCATTTTATGCAAGTTAAGATGTTCAACCCCCATCTGTTAATGGTGGCTTTAATTAGGATTAACTTCTTTGGGTTAGTTAGGTGTAATCCACCTACATCTGCACTTGAGCAAGAGCTGCTTCAGACATGTTAAGATCATTGTTTTATGAAGACCCTTTCTTGGGTATTGGACTAGCTAGATGGTCCCTTTAAAATGCATAACCATGGTCTTAGTAAACTATTAGTTGTCTCCATTGGATATTACAGCTAACTTGCCACTCCTACAGGGCAAGCAATTCTTGTAATCTTTGATAAACTCTCACCAACATGAATTAGTTTTTCGTATTATATAGAAACTTTAATTCTACCCAACCTTAAAAATGAACAAAAGCCAGACTTATCTTGATTCAGTTTTTTTGCATCAAGGAAAAATAGAAATCGCTCCAAAGTGTCCATTGTTCAAAAGTTGTTGTGGCATTAGTTGCCAGGCTTTCTTTGAGACCTTGTAGCTTTCCCTTTATCCCTAGTTCCAGTCATGGTCAGCAGATCATTCTTGTAATATAGCGCATTACATTGTAACTCCATTGATGTTGAAATTACTACACCTGGTTAGCATTGAAGTATTTTTCAGTGAGTAGCACTTTACTCTGAATACAATGGTTTGTGGTAAGTCAATAAATTAAATTAGTTGAGATTTTCAATTTGTAGTGTTTTGTTGATAAACCATATCATTCAATAGTCTAGAATTATTGGGCTGGATGTTAACATGTTTTAATGTAAACAAATGCACCAATCAGAAACGGACATGTGATTAGTGAAGTACTGTTGAGCAAACTGGAAGGTGCTGCTATGCTTTGCTACCTGGTATGAACGGTAGCACAGTATGAACAAGTTGATATAAACTGTTGTGAACCCATTTCTAGAGCTGTACGATATGCTAAGCCTGGTTGCTTGCACCTTTGTGCATTCTTTAAATAAAGGTTCACAGCTTTACTTAATGTGAAGCTGACAAGGTTCTCTAAAAAAACAAAGGAAACAAGAGGCACTGTATTGCAATGAGATATTCCTTATCTCCTGTGGGGGTTATAATAATTGACATAATTGGGGTGCACTGTGCCCCAATGACACTGCAACTGCTCCATTAATGGTAGCTATGCTTCTAGGTATTTCTAAATGGAAAAAAACTACTATATCTGATTAGAAAAGAATAATCGACTTCAAGCACAGTTCCGCCTCATGGACACTTATGGGCCACATAAGCTCACATTGAGCGGGAATATCGGCTCGCATTGAGCGGCCTCTAGAGACCCTTTCAAGGACCCTTTGAACAAGCTGCCAGATGAAGTTGCAACTTCGTGGCCATAAACCAATTATGCTCCTTTCCACCAGCACCTGCTCAGGGGTATTGAAGTTGTGTGCCCTCCTGGAGCAAAGCTGTGTCCTTTTAGAAACTGTTAGCCAGGTGTGTGGCCAGGACTCTTTAGCGAGTGTCCATTCGGAATAGAATCAATCTAGTGCATCGGAGCCAGCTCTTATTAGTGGGGCCCAGCCCTCGGTCATATGAGCGGCTCCACTGAGCGGTGCCCGTTGGCAGGGCCAAACTGGGAACGAAAGCAGCCATGGCAATTTTGTCGGACCAGCCCCTCGAGGGAATAGGGGGCTGTTGCAAGTGTGAAGCACTTTTGTTACTCTGGCCGATGTTGCAGAAAACCGACCCCCAGTAACAAACCTGGCCCCCACCACTGCAAAACCAGCCCCGCCCTTCCAGCCTCCCGGAGAAACACACGATGCCTGGTAAGGCCAGTCCAGCCTTACCCATAGCGTGTCCTGACCCAAGGAACTAATGCGCTGTGGAAAATTCCCAGAAACACCCGCACTCCTCACACTGCAGAACCATGGATAAGACACGTGTTTCTTAATTTTATATAACTCCAACCAGTGCAGGACACCCACGTAGGCCTCTCTGGAACCCGAAAAGCTGAGAACACGTCTCAAAAATAGATGGAGGACTAATTGGCATTGCCGATGATGTTACTTCAACAAAGGATTACCTGGCACAACCTTATCATGCCCTCCTCTGTAGTCATGGCTGTAGTACAAAGCTGTAAAAACAAAGGTGGGGGGTTTTGCTTAAGTGTGGAACTCGCGCCTCCTGAGTATGGGTCATTTCTTATTAACTCTCCACCCATGCCTGAATCTCCTTCGTGTGCCTATGGAGCACTAAAGTGTCTTAAAATGTAATTTACAGACACCAAGTAGGTGTTTTAGGTGTGCTTGACGTATGTATGGTAAATTCACCAGCATTATGGAATCAGTGATGATTGTGGTACTATAAAAAGCCCTGACAAAAGCCACAGCATTTGGTACATAAATGGCAGAAACATACTGACCCTAAGAGGAAGCAGTGGTAACTAGAGCCCTGAGACTATTTAACGTTTCCCTTTTTGGATCATACCAGCTGGCACCCAGATTAAAACGTTAGGGCTACCAGGCAGTAACCTCCACTCTCTACCCTATTCCTTTTCTAACGAGCATGCTCCTGTGCATTTCACAGGTTGTAGCATGGCCGGTTTCGGAACGGAACAGGAAGGAACTCTATGATGAAGCATGCCACCAAGGAGTACCCTTGGTGGGTGAGAGTTTTTTAAAGCAAAAATAATCTTTTCTACTTAGGTCATGGTTCTTAGATTGATTCAATTGAGTTGGGCTCTGTAGTTTGTGTAAAATATCCACTAACCACTACAAAGCAGTGAGTGAGGAAAAACGTGAGCCTGCATTAAAAAAAAAACATTTGCAAAGCGATTGACCTCAAATTGGCGAGAGTTAGATCTATTGGCATCGTAAATGACAATGTTTTTTAACGATTTGTTTTGGTTCGGAGAGTAGTGGAGTTGTGTTGGGTAGGGGTAGAATTGTGTGGTGTATTACATTTGTGTAGTGGAATTATATGGTATGGTGAATAGATAGTGGTGGAAGCTTGAACTATTAGCGTTGTAAGTGATAATGTCTTTTACATGTGTTTACCCCAAACTCCAATTCCTATTGAGGGTTCAAAATTTTTAAAATGCACATTACGAATTTATGAGAGCAGCAAGAGGGAACAATTAGTTTATTTTAGACATTTAATGTCAAAAGGAAAAAACTGTGAAAGGAGATGCATTTTTTCTATATATCAGAACGTTTGATACTACATGAGGTTACTGGTTGAGTTTAAGTAGCAACCTTAAAAAAAATCACTAAAATTGGGTTTTAAAGCATGGATCAAACGTTTAACACTGGTGAAGGATATACAACAGGACATAGCATTTACCAAGGCCAAAGCCAGACTAGTAGCAAGTAACTTGCGAAAAGCTATAGATTATGCAGCCTTTATAACAGGCACTGAATGCCAATGATAAAGCTGCCTCTTCTGCAAAACCGCAATAGACAAGGTTTTTCCTATGTATAAATGTGATAGCAGCTAGTGTTTAAAACATTAATACTCCGAATGATCCTTTATGTTTACAGTGACTGTTCTCATTGAGAAAACAGTGATACAATCAATCAATCAAATTGTGCATGTATAGCGTGAATTATCACCTGTGAGGGTATCCAGGGGTTGGACTAAGGGTCTCAGTCAAAGAGCTAGGTCATGAGTCCCTTCTTGAAGTCCACCAATGAAGGTGATGTTCGAAGGTGGAGGGAGGGGTGTTTCAGGATATGGTGGCAAGGTGGGAGAAAGATCTTCCTCCGGTGCAGCATTGGTTGCTGCATGATGTCTGTGCAAGTGCACGGTGAGCGGAGCAGAGGTTTCTGGATGGCTGGTGGAAGTTTAGGCAGACATTCATGTGTGCTGGTCCTTGGTCATGGAGGGCTTTGTAGGCGTGGGTCAGGAGCTTGAAATGGCATCTCTGCTGGATGAGGAGACAGTGACGGTCTCTTAGGTGCTGGAAGATGGGGGTCTTTTTATGCAAGTTGAGGATCAGTCTGGCTGTTGCGTTCTGGATCGTCTGGACTCTTCCCATGAGTTCACCGGTGGTGCCTGCATAGAGTGCATTGCTGTAGTCCAGATGGCTGGTGATGAGGGCCTGCCTCACTGTTTTTCTGGTGCTTGGTGGTAGCCAATTGAAAATACTGGGGATCATGTGAAGTGTGTTAAAGCAGGCTGAGGAGAGGCCATTGACCTGTCATTTCATGGAGAGTTTGTTGTCTCGGATGATTCCAAGGTTGCGGGCATGATCTTTTAGCATGGGGGTGGGTCCAAGTTCTGATTGCCACCATGAGTCATTCCAGCAGGAGGTGAGGCTGGTGAAGATCAGTACGATTTTGTCCGTGTTGAGTTTCAGGCAGGTGTCCAATTGTGAACATTGGATTTCGTCATAGTGGGGTCCACTGTGAGTGAGAGGATGAGCTGGGTGTTGTCTGTGTAGGAGATGATGCTGATGTTGTGGGCTTTGACGAAGTCAGTTAGAGGTGCCATGTAGATGTTGAAGAGGGTGGCACCAATGGAGGAGCCCTACAGGATGCCGCAGATGGTGTGCTTTGTGAGGTGAAGGGAGGAAGACTGATATGTCTGTGTGCACCCCAAAAGGAAGGATGTCCTTCATCTATGAACGTCGTCTTTAATTCAGTTCTGGTGCAGTCGGTTGATGAGTGTGTGGTGGGAGACGGTGTTAAAGTGATTAATACCACTTACCTTAGCCGAATACTGCAGGCTCATTTCTAATTTCCATTGTAGTTTCTGTCCGAAGTATTCGTGCCTTCAACACGAGCTGGGAAAAGACGAATGAAACTAACCAGACACCCATCTCATTTCCTATGGGTGGTCTAAAGAAGGGAAATGCCCAGGCCCAGACAGACACAACAGTTTGTTCCCGAGAAACATGTTAGCACACAAGTAGGAAAGTCACAGAGAGGTGCTAGAACGCTACTTTAAACTGAACTCCAAAAGTTAAGCAGCTTCAAGCACATCCAACCCTGGCCTATCGTGAACAAACTGAACCAGATCCAGCTTGAGAAGAACTGAGCATGCCCACAGGTTAACATCTCAGAGTTAATTTCCAGGGAGACAGCTTGATAATTTCTTTTTGTGCACGCTCAGTAGACAAACACTACCATATGAAATCCCTCGAGGAACAGATAGATTGTTGGGAGCCCTGCAGTGCTCAGATCATGAAAACTGTGCTGAATAAATAAATGACAATGTCATTTAAAGTCAAAAAATGCATTTCCATACATATTTTGTTTCTGACTTTGAACATTTGAGAAACAATAGGCCCTTAGATTGAGCCTACCTGCCAAACCTGGCCCTTTTTGCAGGGTTATCCCCAAATATTTTGCCTTCCTCCTGTATTTTTTCGGACTTGTTTTTGTTGGCTTTAGGACTCTGTGCACTTTACCCCTGCTATTTGTTGCTAAAGTGCATGTGCTCTCTCCTTTACAAAACATGGTATGATTGGCTTGCACCACTTTAACATATTCAATTTACCTATACGTCCATTGTACTGTGGTATTCCATATCACCAGGTCCTGTAAATTAAATGCTTCTAGTGGGCCTGCAGCGCTGCTTGTGCCACCCACAGAAGTAGCCTTTCAAACCTGTCTCAGGCCTATCACTGCAGTGCCTGCATGCACAGTTTACTGCCATGTTGACATGGCATTTTAAATTGCTTGCAAAGCCTAAAACTCTCCTTCTACTGCATGCATGCATAGTCTCTAGGTAGTCCTATTGGCAGTGTGCTGTGTAAGGAAAAGGTAGGACATGCACCTTTATTGTGTGACATGTCCAAGTAGAGACAAACACCCTATTTCTTTTCACTACTGTGAGTGCTACTCCTCTAAGGTTTGTGTAGGATAAACAGGAGAAAACCCATAGACCGAGTTGGGATGGGTATATACTGTAAATAAGAACAATTCCCAACAGGTATCAATTGGAAGGCAGTTTCAACAAGTGTATGCAATATGCATTACAAAGGAAAGAAATAAGGAGTCACAGCAGTTTTTGAAAAAAGGCGGGTATTATTCACCACTTAAAGAGCATGGCGGGTCTGTTGCAAAGTTATACAGTTAAACAGCACTGTACACATCAAATGGGGTGACAACCCGATGGCACTTGGTGAGGGTGATATATACATAAATACAGTCCTGATGATGATCCCGACTGACGGGGATCGAAACGCCGTCGACCACACAGCTTAATTTTATGGCGCCCTTCTTGTTTTGTACTCCCAGGAAATTAACTCATTCTTGTTTTAAGTGATTACAACTTGATCCCTGGAGACATTACTTTGTATATTTCACCTATTGTCACTACGCGCCGACCACGCTGTTTCACCCCAGCACTTGCACTTTCACCACCATTCACTGTATATATTTATGTATATATCACCCTCACCAAGTGCCATCGGGTTGTCACCCCATTTGATGTGTACAGTGCTGTTTAACTGTATAACTTTGCAACAGACCCGCCATGCTCTTTAAGTGGTGAATAATACCCGCCTTTTTTCAAAAACTGCTGTGACTCCTTATTTCTTTCCTTTGTAATGCATATTGCATACACTTGTTGAAACTGCCTTCCAATTGATACCTGTTGGGAATTGTTCTTATTTACACTCCTCTAAGGTTAGCATTGGGAATTCCATGATATGTATTTCAGTGATAATTTCTGATATGAAAGGAGTAGCATTGCCATGTTTGGTATGCTTGAAATAGTGGTGATAAATCCTGCTTATTTGTGTAGGTGGAAGCTTCATTATTATTGGAGAAATGCCACTTTTAGAAAGTGGACATTTCACTGTGCTTATGACTCTTGTGCTTTGTAACCGGACTCCAATCCACCTAGAGGGAAAAGTGACAGTTAAGCTTTGTGCATACTTTCCAAACAGCCATCACACAGGGAGGCTGGGATTTAATAGGGTTACATCTGTATACTGAATGGTCTACCTGGGCTGGGAAGGAGGGGGGCGGGCACACTTACATTTGCATAAGCTGTGTCCACACAGAGGGCTTGTTTACCCCTACTGTATCTCTGGAGCCAGACCTGGGTTGAATGGGGGTGTTGTACACTTCTAAGGTTCTTTTGAAATTCCCTCCACATCAAATTCATTTTGAGAATAAATACAGGTGCTCTGACCGCATGTTTTTGGACACTGCGTGGGACATGTAACCAAACGCTTCTGGCTATAGACACTGCACCAGAGGAATGCTGTGTGGGCAGGAGGAACCACTAATCGGGGCGTTGGGGCATAGGCCCACTGCCCGCAGCTGCTCCATCGGCGTCTCTGAACTTAAGTAAACTCTAATTTTACTTAAGTTCAGAGACGCCGATGGAGAACTGGGGGTGGCCAATCGGGTGTCATGTTGACTGACATGATTGTCAGATCAGGGGCAGGCAGCAGCACAAGTGCGCATGAGTGGGGATGGAGGGCCAGTACAGAGATCTGGGCCTGCACTCCACACCACCCCAGTTCAGACATGGCCATATGCAAATCAGCCTTGTCCCTGTGCCCCACGGGAACAGTCCAGCCAGAACTGCCAAGCCATGTCTTTCCTGGACCGGACTCAAGCATCCTAGGACAGGTTTCTGGCTATCAGCCGTCTTCAGCCAGGATAGCTTGACTCCAGTGGTGTGGAGAGCATGAGACTCACGTTTAAGCATACCCATCCCCCTCGGGGTGACAAATGCAAACACAACAATTGATGGACAGAATGCAGAACAATGTCATACATTCACCCAAGTACAGAGATCTGGGCCTAAATCCATCGTTTCTTTGCACTCCACACCACCCCAGTTCAGACATTGCCATATGCAAATCAGCCTTGACCCTGAGCCTCATGAGAACAGTCCAGCTCGAACTGCCAAGCCATGTCTTTCCTGGACCGGAATCAAGCATCACGCTAAAGGTATTGCAATGAATGCGTGTTATGTTATGTTATTGTATGTTCCTGTATGTCAGGGGTCTTCAAACTGTGGGGCGCGACCCCCAGGGGGGCCGTGGAGTGATGCAAAGGGGGTCGCGCCTTCACAGTGTCACTTCTGCCCTGGCCTCCAAGGCTTCAGCCCCCCTCCTCCCCCATCCTGTGTCTCAGCCCGGGCTGCTGCAGTGCAGCTCGCGCTCCTGGGGCCTCGGCTGGGCAGTGTCTGGAGTCTTATCTCCGCCCAGTTTTTCACAGGTCTTTTAAGACCATTAGCATATTTACATGCCTTTGTTAACTGATTACCAAAGCTTAGTTTTTTATGGTTCCAGTACCCCCTGGGCCCCCACTCTGCCTATTCCTTACATTTGTATTTTTACACCTACTGCTCTAGTGTGAGAATGCATTTAATCAAAATAATGAGCTGGTAACCCTAATCATTAGACTGGAAGTTTGTTGCAGGATCAGCACATTATTTATTTCCTCCACCCTCGAACCCTGATTAATGCCATTATAGCAATAGTTTAACTTATATCTGAAACCCTACGCTTCAAGTTTCTGGGAATGCACCCTGCTTTCAGACTACTCACTTCTCATTCTCGCCTTCACTTTCATGCTCACCCTGCACTCCCAGCGATCACAATGCACTCCCAGCGATCGCCATGCACTCATAGCGATCACCATGCACTCATAGCAATCACAATGCACTCTCACTGATCACAATGCACTCACATTGATCACAATGCACTCACACTGATCACAATGCACTCACACTGATCACAATGCACTCACAGCAATCACTATGCACTCACAGCAATCACCATGCACTCACACCAATCACCATGCACTCACAACAATCACCATGCACTCACACCGTTCACCCGCTCACCCTGCACTCACAGTGATCACAATGCACTCACACTGATCAGTGCACTCACATTGATCGCCATGTACTCACAACATTCACCCGCTCACCCTGCTCTCACAGTGATCACTCTGCACTAAAAATTTGCTTGCACTGTTCACTCTGTACCTCACCCTGCAGTCACACGAGCACACTTCTCACCCTGCACTCATGTGACACTTTACTCACCTGTCCCCCCCTTACTGCTCAATCTGTAGCTCACTCAAACAAGGCCATCACTAACCATGCACTAATTCGTCCCACTCTGCACTTACAGCAGAACCAAATTCATATGGTCACCTCACTCACCCTGCAGTCACTCCTTTTACCCAACTCTCACACTGTTGCATTGCTCACCGTGCAGTCACATGGGCACTCTTGTCACCCACACAGTGCAGAAGGTTAAAGTGCCTGGTACAAAGAAGATGTACCATGCACAACACAGAACTGAGTGTGAGTAAATTATGAGTAGCGCTATAAAAAAATGAAATGTTTGTCAGACAGGTGCTATACAGAGATGAGGTGTATTGTTGGTGAGTGGTAGTGAGGGAATTCATGGAGAAGGTGGAAAGACTGTCGCACTGTGTGCGACCAATGCTTGGACAAGCCCTGGCTGCGAGTGTTAATCCTCCCATACTCCCCCCCCACCCCCCGAAGTTTGGGTCTAGTGGATCACCTGCTTCTGCTATTATTTACATTTGTAGTGTGCTACTGTTACCAAAAGGTGTCCTGGGGCTAATAACCATCTGCCTGCAATGTGAGAGAGGGATCCGGGGTTGGGAGAGAAGGGAGGGATGGAAGAAAGGGGGTGAGAGGAAAGGGGCATGGGTAAATTGCTTAACTCTGCACAAGACCGCCATGGTTTGAATGCACCCTTGCTGCTCCCGGCCATGGCCAGGTGAGCTTCGAATGTGGCAGCGCATATTCCTGTGGATTGGAAGGCCCTTCACAGAGGTTGACTAAACATCTTTCTGATGTTAATTGCTGTATTTTGGTTATAAACTGGTACTGATGTGGTGAAATCTTTCCTCAGTATTACTGTGTTTAAAAAAATTCTAAATAATAAAGCAATACTACCCCAAAATACGCAGCATCACAGAACATTATTTACATTTTCTACTCACACAATTTAGTCAAGACTGTCGCATAATTTGGTCCTCACCTTCCTCATAACCTAGAGGTTTAGAAATTTTTGTCAGGAGGGGGTCCTTACGCTTGAAAATGTTGACAGGGGGGTCTCGGCATCCAAAAGTTTGAAGACCTCTGCTGTATGTGAATAGAGTTTTACGTTAGATTGCTGTACCTTATGTCACTGTATGTTATTTTATATGATGCCGAATTCTATTGAAAGGCGCTCTGTGCCATGCTGTGTAACATCACTAAATATGTACTTTATTGTATGTTAAGAGTGCCTTTGTAGGTTGTGTTAGTGTTGGGTACTGTTGTGAGGCGTCAAAGAAAATTGGCGCACGTTGTAAAGTGTTTGGTACACAAATGTCTGCTTTCCAAGCACTACAAGCTGCAGCTAAATAATCTTGGACACAAGGAATGTGGGTAATAGCTCAAGATCAACCACACTTGAGATAAGCTGGAACCCCGGTGCTCGTAATAGTATGACACATGCAAGCACAGTGGGACGCGGCCTTTGAGCAGTGTACGGGCCGCCCCCAGTTTCACTCTGCCAGGCACTCTGACCACCTATGAGTCCCTGTTTTAGGAGCGCCACATCCACCCTCCTGCGAGGTGGCCACCTGGCCAGTATCTCTCCCAGGGGGTGTCTCTCTCCATGAACCATTTACTGCTGCTCCCACGAGCTCTGGCCTCTAAGGAGTTAAAGTCCTGCCTGCAGGGGCGGGGATTGCAGAGACGAAAGTCCCAGTCTGATCTCTGGGTCACACTACCCTTGTAGTCAACTTAACTGACATGTGACTGTTTCAAACCAGGCCACTCTCAGAAAGATATGACGAGCCCTGCCCCAGGCCTGCTGGCGTTTAATTGGAACTGGCTGTATCTAGGCTGACTATACCACAGGCCTGTCTTCTGGCCCATCAGTGGAAGTGGACTGACGGTCGGAGGACCAACCCTGTCCCAGCCCTCTTTTCATAGACAGCAGTCAGATATGTGATTCACTTTTGCCCAGCCCTTCCAGTCGTTCAGAGCCACAGACCTAACATGTGGCAGACTCAGCCCCAGCCCTTCCAGCCTGTGAGAGCCACACAAACCTGACATGTAACAGACTCTACCTCAGCCCTTCCAGCCTTTGAGAGCCTGATGTGACAGACCGTACACCAGCTCTTACAGACCGTACACCAGCCCTTCCAGCCTTTGAGAGCCACAGACCGGATGTGACTGACTGTACCCCAGCCCGTCCAGCCTTTGAGAGCCGCAGTGTAATGATCGCTTTGCTCATATGGAGCATGTTAAAGTAAATGGCCTCTTCAGCTCATGGGCGTCACGGCCAGGGCTGAACGCTGTGCTGTTACGATGTGAGTGGCAGGTGAGCTGTTTGAATGCAATGTGGGAGAAAGGCCCCTGTGAGTGTTGTAGGAAAACGGTCACTGTGTGCTCGTCAGCAGCAGGCTCAACTACTCCAACGCACTCTATGCCGGCACCACACAGAGAATCCTAAAAAAACTCCAGAACATCCAGTACGCCTCCGCCAGACTCACCTTGAACATCCCATGCCGCCGCCACCTCACCGGCCACCTGATAGACTTTCACTGGCTCCCTGTCAGCAAATAAATTACCATCAAGCTCCTCAAGCACACCTACAAAGCCCTCCACAATGCAAGACCTGCATACCTCAACCACCACCTCTCCTTCTACACTCGCACCAGACATCTCCACTCTGTCCAACCGGCCTTGACCACCATCCCACAGATCCACAAGACCACGTCTAGAGTAAGAACCTTCTCCTACCTCGCTGCGAAGACCTGCAACTCCCTGCCTCCACATCTCAGGCAATCGCCATTGCCGTCAAGGACCTCAAGACCTGGCTCTTTGACTCAACTTCAGATCCACCCCTTCCCCCACTCAGCGCCTTGAGACCCTTAGGGATCAGTAGTCACGCTGTACAGGAAACCTGACTGATTGATTGATGGGGTGAGAGGAGTGTGTGCAGAGTGAGAGGAGTGAGTAAAGGGTGGAGAGAGCGGTGTAAATGCAGGGTAAATGGTGAGCTTGTTTGTGGTGCAGGATGAGGGGCGAGAGAGAAGTGTGATCTGTGAGAGAGACTGGTGAGTGCATGGGATGAGGAGTTAGAGCAGCCCTTTTAGCCCAATGGGCGTTGCATGACTGATGGTGATCTATCCTTCCAAATGTACTTGTTTTTGATAGATTATAGAAAGTATGACGTTTGTGTAGTTTTGTTTTTAGACATTTTAGGGGTGTATGGTCGTACTGGGCTTTTATTAATGCTTTGAAGTTTGAAGCTGCTTTTGAATATACATTTTGTGCTGCACAAAACATCGAAAAATTAGCTGTTGTCACTAAGACAAATTTGCGATGTTCATTTTAAGTTATTTGTCATATTGTAAATCGCAAGATCCCCCTTCTCCCACGGTACCTGAACACAACTCTACTTCCTTCCCTAGCCTCTGTCAGTCAGTCAGTCATAAAAGATAATTTTGGTAGTAGGTGTCCTGGCCTGATTGGGTCGCCTAACCTACATTATTGTTGCGATGAATAGAACACAAGCCACGCATGATGGCGCCGATGTCGTGGAGTACCGCAGGCCTCGTGCCATGGAGAGAAGGGCTCGCACCTGCCCCGCTCAGCCAGCCAGCCCACTCCTCTCCATGTCGCAGCGTAATCACCACCTTCCTGGCTCCTCAGAGGTCTTTGTCGGTGAGAGCTCTTCGGAAGGTACTTCTCTGCCGAGCCATGGAAGACCTGCCAGGGAGAGCCCGCGCAGGGACGCCTGGCGCGGGCATGGCGTCCCAGCAGCAGCCCCCTCTCCAAGCCACAAACGCACAGGTGCGCGCTGAGTGCTTCTCTTTGTGCCCGCCATTCATGGCACTGCAGGTTCTCGTCAGAAGTGATGCGCGTTCAAGTAGTCTTACACGAGGGGAGCTCCACGTTTTACGCGTCATGTTTGAAGTTGTAACTTTAGAGATATGGAAAGTTGCAGCACTGAACACTATCTTAATCTGAGACAAATTTCCATGCACTAGAGTTTGAAAGGGACCCGAATTTGTTCTCTATCCGACTTCTGTAGCATTGCTTAACAGACAGGTGCCCTCGGAGTAGTTCAATCAAATGCACTCATTAGACGCCATTACTTCGCCCTATTTTCTTATCTCTCTCCATCTCTCCTGCTCATTGTTGCTGTCACCATTCTCACCTCCCCCTGCTTTCATTTTCGCCTCCATTTCATCCTCTATCACCCCCTGCCCTGAGCGCTTACATTTTTATACCCATCCTACCGCTGGGTCTCTTTTTCTGCTGCTGTCTGGACTCTACCTTCTAAAACTCAATTTCCTTTCCATTTTTTCCTGTCTCTAAGTCTCTCTTATTGCCTAGCCCCGACACCCTTCCAGTCCTAATTTCATTGCCCTTCCTTCTTTTCCTTCATTGACCTACTAGCCACCTTTCCATTTCCACCTCTCCTTCTTCCTCACACTTGCATCATTCTTACGCACATTTCTTCTCATTGGATTCACGCTCTCCCCCCCACCTTACGTCCACCCCTGACCCCCTCTCAGCTGTTTATCACTGCTTCTACCGTCATCACCCTGTCTTTCTTCTCATCTACACAAACTACTTCCCTTTGGTTTTCATCTCGGCTCCACTCTCCTGAGAACCCTTTCCTTCCGTCTGTTCGTTCATCCAGCCCCCGTTTGCACTCATTTGGCAGCACTTTCTTTCTCTCTCGCATTTTTCGCATCACTCCAGCCACATTTCACTCCTTATTTTCGGCTTCCCTCCCTTCTCCCTCGTCTTTACTTATTTCCTTTCCCACAATGTCCCTTTTCATGACATCTCTAGCAACCCGTTCCTTCTTACCACTTTCTCCTCAATCGTGTCTCATGCATCTTTTACATCTCACCTTTTAGTCCTTTTAATCTCTTAGCTTTTTCATTCACACATGCTGCCCATTCTGCCAACTTCCTTTTCCTCTTTTTACCTTCTTGCTCCAAAAGTATATTTTAACGCCTACATTGGTATGTGTTATTCTATCTTCCCACTCGCATTCCCTCTTCTTCTGTTATTTTCTCTTCCTCTTCTAGCTCATTGTCTTTCAGCAGCTTTCCTTCTGTTTTCGGTTCTCACTTTTGCTTTCTCACGGTCTGTAATTCTCCTCTCAGTTCACTCATTCCCCTATGTTTTTGTTATCGTTCCCCCTTCTGTCATCCTTTATCTTAAGATTGTATTCTCTTCCTCTTTTTCATTGACACTTTTTCTCCTTTTCTTCTTCCTTCCCAATGACTTTGCTCACTCCTCATTTTTCTCTTCTTTTTTCTTTGCTAATTCATCATTTCTAGCTTTTCGCATCCTCGTTCAGAATTTCTCCTCCTTTTCCTTCTTTTCTATTTCCTTCATACTGATTCTTTTTACCTCTGGTCTTAACTTCATCTTTTTCCTTCTCTCATTCGTTTGCTACATCTTTTCTTCTCTCTTCCTCTGTCCTTCACTCTAATTTCTCTTCTTTCCTGCTTTTCATCCCTAATTCATTCATTATTACCATAATTTATTCTCTCTTCTTTCTTTCACTCACTTATCCTGCCTCTATTTTCTTCTTTCTTTTACTCATTATTTCCTGCTCTTTTCTACTTGACTCCTTCACTTTACTTTTTGCTAACCCTTTTCATTTCCATGTTCTTCTCTACTGTTTTTCCTTTTCTCACATTGCATCTTTTTCTCCTTTCACTTCTCGATTTTCTTTTAACACTCCTATCTCGTTTCTTCTCTCCACCTGTTTCCTCCATCCAATCATGTTCCTCCTCTTTTTCCATTTCCTTCTCTTTAAGACTCTTTTCTTCTAACTCTCCATCTCACTCAGCCCAACTTCTCTTCCGTTCTCTTTTAATTTTGCTTCATTTTGTCTTCTTCTGTACTCTTTCTAGTTTTTTCCTTCATTAAACCTTTTCTTTTATTCAACGTTTGTTTGTAGCCATATTCTCACCTTTTATTTTCTCTTCCTATCTCACTCATCCTTTTGCTTCACTGGTTCATGCTTTTCCTCTTCTTCTTTCCTATGTGTTTCTTCTTTCTTCTGCTTTCTTATTTTGTTCAGCCCTTCTCTTCATCCTTTCTTAGCTCCACTTCACTTCTCTCAATCACCCTGTTTCTTATTTCCTTTTCACCATGCTCACTCATCCAGTCTAGTGCTATTCCTTCAGCCCTCTCATTTACTTATCCCATCCCCTTCACTTTTTTATCATTCTACTACTTACAGTTTCTTCTCCTTTTCTTCTTATCTCTTTGCTTCCCCCATTTTCTCCTTCGTCTTCCATCATTTCACTCCGCATATGTTCTTCTTTCCTTCACTCACACATCCCTTCTTTTCTCCTCCCCTTTCTTCACCCATTTATACTTTTCATTTTCTTTCCTTCTTCATTTATTCACCCTTTATCCTATATTTGTTTTTTCCTCTTTCTTTAACCCACTATCGCATTTTCCTATTTTCTGCTTTGTATTCTCATTTATCTTTCCTTTCATTTTTTCTTCTATCCTTGTCCCTTCACTCATTCATCCATTCTACGCTGGTCTTCTGTCATCCTCTTTACTTCTTTTCTGAATTCACTCTTTTCTCTCTCCTTTCTCAGTCACTCATATTTTACCACCCACTTCATCTATTGTCCTCTTTGTGTCTCTCCACTGCATGTGTCGTCCTTCTGGTTCTCTTCTCACTAACTCTCTCTCCTCCTGTTTTCTTCTGTCCTCCTCTCTGCTCCTCGCACAAACATCTTTATATTCTCCTGCCCACTCTTTCCTTTTCTTCTTTTACTCATATCGTTTTGCAGGGACACTTTTCTTCTCGTCGTCTTCCCTTTTCCTCCTCACTCCGTCCACTTTCTTCCTCTTTTTCATTTTTCCGCTTTTCTTCTTTATTAATTTCTTATTCTATCAGGTATCTTTTCCTCTTTTTCTACTAGCTCCCTCTTTCTTTCCGAGTCATGTAGGTGTTTCTTCCTCTTTCTTGTTAAACTCAATTATTTTGTCCTTTCTTCTTCCTCCTCTCTTTTATCAGGTCTCCTCCTTATTTTTTCTTCACAGTTTAGTATCTCTTGTCACCTGCGTCTCCCCACCGCTTTTGTTCGCCCCCTCTGCTTTCCATTTTCCCTTCGTTCCCGCTTCCTTAGCATAATGATATATTTACGTCGTCAGGGGTTATTGCATTGAATATGTAAATGGAATATCCATAATAGGGACATTGGAAGCAGTGAGATGTGGAAATGAAATTCCACTGTCTCGGTTTGTCCTGATTCCCATGATATACACACATATATAAAAAAAGACCACGGCATTTCAGTGGGTGCCATCTACTCTGTATTGGGGCATCAACCTTGGGCTGCATCAGAATCCTTAAACCTTTCTCCAAGATCTATCTTGAGAAATACAATCCTAAGCATGGTGGCTGGGTCTTATGCACAAATATTTTTTATTTCCTTAAGGGAAAAATCTATAAAGGCTTCGGGGTTAAAGTCAAAATGTTCATTTGCTCAAAGATGCTTAAAAAAAGAAACTCACACCCAGTAATAGCCGTTTTTTTATTGACATCCTATTGGTCTGTAAATAGACTATGCCTAGTCATTCGTAACCTTAAACAAGTAAAAATGCGTAAATCTCATAGACGAATGTTTGATTCACATAGTTTCAATTAATATGAATGTGTCACTTGGCTAAAGGAGCCTGTCAGTGGAAACACATTAGACAATCCATCAAATACATTATAAGGTCACATCATTAATCACGGTTACTTTAATCCTCCGATGTCAACGTGTAAACAGTAAAACAAAATCAATAGCGGGTATTGCAATGCCCCTATAAAGCCAAGAAAAATGGAATACTGGCTCAGTTCACCATGGTAACGATTTGAAACTCGGAACTTTGACCTGCATAGTTACTGAATTTCTCAATGGGATTTAATGCACGTTCTGCAGAGATCTGTGTGCCATCACTGGCAGTCTATCATTATGAGGCCCATGAACTGAGCACTGCATTGGTCAACGGCAATGAGGATTGAAACTGTGGATAGTATTTGAGGGGTTTTGTTTGCCAGGCTAGGCCTGATTGTCCCAGTACCGCTCTTGTAGTATGTATGGTTATTGGCTTGCACTGAGATTTGTCCTTATTGAGCTTGCACCCTGAGGCAGCTGCATAGTCTCCTATGGTCTCCATTAGGGCTGTGATTGATGTGGTCGGTTTTGTGGTTGTAATGAGAACGTCATCTGCGTATGCTGCCAGCTTCACCGTTTTGTTTTTGATTTTAACGCCGGTTATTTCGTTATTGTCTCTTATCATGGCTAGTAGAGGTTGGCAAATTCTCGAAGGAGCACAACACCAAAAACGACATGTGGGAAGCCCTCGAGCGCACTTGCGTACACGCCGGACCTAAAACCCATAACCCCCCCCCTCCCTCCCCCCATCCCCCTATCCCCCTCTCAGCTTCTCTTCTCTCTCCAAGGGGGGGTAATAATGCATACTAAAGGTCGAGCCAAACCTGTAACCCAACTATGTATACAGCGCACACCCAACCAATCCCCACAATGTATACCCCCCCTCTGTATTGCTCTGTACTGTTTGTACTTTTTCTGATATGCAATTTTATATTTTAATTAAAAAATTGAAAAAAAAAAAGAAACTGTGGATAGTATTCACAAATGTACACTCGCACATCAGTAAATCTACACATGTACGTTTACTCTTAAACCTTTAAATAGCTTTACTACTTGAGACTAATAGACATTTACAAGTGTAAAATTACTAAAACGTGTAGATTTACATGCCCCCAAACCCTGAAACAGGGTTGAGTCTGTAAAAACATCTAATGCAACATTAACATTACTATTAGTAGTGACTTTCTGAGTGTATTTGATGTTCTCCACTTTCGGTCAACCAAGTGTGCAGAACATCAACTACAGGCTCCCAATGATAAAATATAGGGAGATTCATGACATTTTATTAACGTTAAAACATACAAAAAGTGTAAAATTGTTATGTTAAATATTAATTCAAAATCCATACTAATATAATAAAGAGAGAGCCCAAACCTTTGAGGCGGGTAATCACAGGAACCACAGCACCAATCACAACACCCAATACAGTGTTGGAAAGGGCAGTTGCAGCAGAAGGACATAGGCTATGCAGACGCCCACCATATACATTTAAAAGGTAAAAGAACCGTGCCAGCAAAGTAGTCCCTTGTGGGCGTGTCTGCGCTGTGCTGTGGGCGTGTGCTGGGGGCGTGATAAACGCTGGGGGAACGTGTGGTACGTTCCGCCCTTCATGCCATGCCTCATATCGTGTGCTAATCCCACCCTGCTCCCTTTAAATACCCCTGCACCCCATAATCATAACCCACCCTTACTCCTTAAAATACCCCAACACCCTTAAACACTAAACCATCTTAACCCTATGAACATACCCTGTACCCCAAAACCCAAACCTATACCTAAACCCTAAAATTATCCCTGTACGCCAAAATCCAAACCTAGCCCTGAACCCTATAATTACCCCTGTACCTCAAAACGCAAACCTACCCCTGAACCTGAAAATACCCCTGTACCCCAAAACCCAAACCTAGCCCTGAACCCTAAAAATACCACTGTACCTCAAAACCTAAACCTACCCCTGAACCCTGAAAAAATACCCCTGTATCCCGAAACCCAAACCTAGCCCTGAACCCTTAACATACCCCTGTACCCCAAAACCCAAACCTACCCCTGAACCCTAAAAATACCCCTGTACCCCAAAACCCAAACTTAGCCTGAACCCTAAAAATAACCCTGTACCCCAAAAGCCAAACCTACCCCTGAACCCTAAAATACCCCTGTACCCCAAAACCCAAACCTAGCCCTGAACCCTAAAAATACCCCTGTACCGCAAAATCCAAACCTAGCCCTGAACCCTAAAAATAACCATGGACCCCAAAAGCCAAACCTACCCCTGAACCCTAAAATACCCCTGTACCCCAAAACCCAAACCTAGCCCTGAACCCTAAAAATACCCCTGTACCCCAAATCCCAAACCTAGCCCCGAACCCTTAAAATACCCCTGTACCCCAAAACCCAAACCTAGCCCTGAACCCTTAAAATACCCCTATACCCCAAAACCCAAACCTAGCCCTGAACCCTAAAAAAACCCCTGTACCCCAAACCCATACCTATCCCCAAACCCTAAAACTACCCCTGTACCCCATAACCCAAAACTATATCTGAACCCTTAAAATACCCAAACACCCCAAAACATATACCTCAGTACCCCAAAACATGTACCCCTATACCCATACTTACCTTATCCAAATATTTTTAAAAAAACATGCTTTTACCATTCTTGCATTTACAACGAATTTCGTTGTAAATGTTTGCCTGGTAAAAGCATGTAAAATGTAATGCCATGCGTTATAATGGCATTGCAGAGTCATGGTACTTTCGTAATGAAAGTATGCGGAGTGATGGTATGAGGAAAGAAAGTTGCGGAATAATGGGTGTTTACCCTCCCCCGGTAAGTACATTGGTGGCACGGCGGCCCACATCTCCAGCAACATACTCCTATTTTTTAACCACCCATTTGTTAAATAAACAGGTCTCAATCATTGATGTCCAGCACCGACATACACTTTTAGAAACACCTAAAAATACCCCTGTACCCGGAAACCCAAACCTAGCCTGAACCCTTAAAATACCCCTGTACCCCAAAACCCAAACCTACCCCTGAACCCTAAAAATACCCCTGTACCCCAAAACCCAAACCTAGCCCTGAACCCTAAATATAACCCTGTACCCCAAAAGCCAAACCTACCCCTGAACCCTAAAATACCCCTGTACCCCAAAACCCAAACCTAGCCCTGAACCATAAAAATACCCCTGTACCCCAAATCCCAAACCTAGCCCTGAACCCTTCAAATACCCCTGTACCCCAAAACCCAAACATAGCTCTGAACCCTTAAAATACCCGTGTATGCCAAAACCCAAACCTACTCCTGAACCCTAAAAATACCCCTATACCCCAAAACCCAAACCTAGCCCTGAACCCTTAAAATACCCCTGTACCCCACAACCCAAACCTACCCCAGAACCCTAAAAATACCCCTGTACCCCAAAACCCAAACCTAGCCCTGAACCCTAAAAATAACCATGTACCCCAAAAGCCAAACCTACCCCTGAACCCTAAAATACCTCTGTACACCAAAACCCAAACCTAGCTCTGAACCCTAAAAATACCCCTGTACCCCAAATCCCAAACCTAGCCCTGAACCCTCTGAGGTTCCGTGACAATTGTAAGTGATGTTTTCGACTCGCACGAACATGGTCGAGTCTGATATCTACGAACCGCAAATGACGAGTTTAGTAAGTGTGCGCAGTTTCGCTGTGCTAACTTAAACCGTTCGTTTGTTATGTGGGTTTTTCCTCTGTACCCACGGGTTCCATCTTAGATACGGCATCCATTTTGTCTCTTGCCCTCAAGTAGCCAGCGTACGGACGTTGTCCGCTTCGCGACCCTGGGACTCCCAAGATATTTGCGGAAGGCACATGTTCTTTGTAAGTGTCTTTTATGATACTGTAAGGCAGATGGCCCGCTCGAGGCTCATCTTGCCGTGCCGGTTTATTGTCTCAGCCGTGCATCTCATTAGGCACGTCCCTTTGATGCCTGTATCTCGTGTTTCCCGATACCTCCCCTTTTACACCCTTTCCGATCTCCCCACTGTCTCCATCTTCCTCTGCACCTGTCTTGGTTCCTATTTCGATCTGTTTTACTGCCGATTGGAATGCACTAATATTGGGAAGATGGGTTTTTACAGTTGGGAACCGCCAAATGTTTCCGCACTTATGTTCCGGACCTTGTGTGTATCAAAGTGACCAAAGCGACCCCTCTGGGAGATGATTGTGGGAACCGGGTTGTAAACCTTTGTCTGCTATGCGAACCTATGGGAAAATCGTGTATAAAAGGAGCGATCCACAGAACCAATTTGAAGCAGTCTCCCCAAGTTGCACGTGTTGTACTTGTCGTGACTTCTGTGTTCCCTGCAGTAAATAAACCTTGAATCTTTGACGCCGAAGGAAGTGTCCCGTGTCTCTGTCATTCGTACGCCGGAGCAGGTTACCCACGAAGGTTTCAGGTGTTGTGCCCTGGCACCGCTGGGTCTTAAAGAACCCAGTCCTTCAGTTGACGCCCAACGTGGGGCTGCATCAGTGGTACCGGTCCAAGCCCGACGATCGTGAGGAACTTCTTGTGAAATCTCCGAGGGAAGGTGCACTCCGCTTCATCGATCCTGTTGTCGAAACAAGTGGCCCGAAGACTTTTCCCGCGAAGATTCCCGCCTCCTGACGGCTGCGACGGACTGCTGCCCTGACTGTAGACCTGTTTTGGCGCCTGGCGTAGACCTTGGTATAGCGAGACGATTGACGGGCCTTCCTGGTGACGCCATCAATCTTTGAGTTAAGTATTTGTGGGTCGCTCCCAGAGTCCTTGGTTGTTGACACTTTAGCGAGTGTTTTTGTTGTTGACGCTGTGTGAGTGTTTTTGTCGGTGACACTTTGCTAGCGTACTTTGTTGTGTTATTTGACGACTGCAGCCGCCAAAAACCGAGGGTTTTTTGCTCTTTGCTGGGACTTGGTAAATCCCGTAACCCTTGAAGTTTGTGAAACTCGGCTAGTGTGCAAGATGCCTGGTCGTAGTACTTTGTTCAGTTGTTTCAGACCTTGTGGTGCGGATTCCCGACTGGAGGACTCGTGTCCGATACCTCCGGTTGGAACTCCGACTTATGAACTGTACAGTAAACATGGGCTAGGCCCGATTACTTTTAATGATTATTGGATTCGTTATACAAAGAAGGACGGTGTCCTTAGTTGGCCACCTCATGGTAGCTTTGAGACCCCGATCCTAGATAACCTAGAGGCTAAATTGTTCGAGAAAAAGTCAAGGCCGGCCATGTTTGATGCCTTTCGGTTGTGGCGTAAAGAAGCCCGACAGAAAGAAATCCGACAGACTAAACTAAATCAGAGAGATAATGTTGCTACTATTGTAAAGAATAGTGGTCCTAAGGATTTAAAAATGAGACAAGAGAATAACAATATAGACTACAATCAGTGCTATATTTTTATAGCACTGATTGTAGTCTATATTGTTATTCTCTTGTCTCATTTTTAAATCCTTAGGACCACTGTTCCTTAAAATAAGTTAAATAACCCATGGTCCGAAGGCCCCTTATTGGGTTCCCTTGTGTTCCAAAACTATTGTAAAGAAAGCAGAGCAATTTCAGCATGATAAGGAGGTTAAGGAGAAGGAAGTGTTTGATAGATTACAGCGTATGACTATAGATAAATGCTATCCTACTTTGCCTACGGAGTCGGAAAAGAAGGAAGAGGCAGTTGAGGATCCTTTAATGTCCTATCTTATGAAGTCGCCACCTCCGTATGTACAGGGTACCACAGCCCCTGTGATTCCCCCTGTACCTGTTCCTGCACCTATTCTTCCTTTGCCTGTTCCTCAACCTGCACCCGTTCTTCCAACTGTTCCTGCTCCTTTGGCTGTTGCTATCCCTACTGCTCCTCCGCTTCCACATACTCCTGCTACTGCTCCTGCTCTGTTAACTCCTGCTGTTGCTTCTGTTTCTACTCCTTCACTTGTTAGTCCTGTGTCCTATACTTCTCCCTCTACTCGTAGTCGTAATTCTCCTCTTGCGGCTAGTTTCTTTCATTCGCTCGGACCTGTTCTTGGGTCCGCTGGTTCAGATGGTCCTCAGAGACGTAGTCAGCTTCCTGGTAACAGGGAACGCGCTTTGCTATATAATATGGCGATGGGTTGGATGACGCATCCCCTTAGAAATCCACCACGTATTGTACTCGATATGTTTTGTCAATTCAATATACCAACCCAAAGATTTGTGTTCGAGGAAATGTGTAAGGTTCTTCGTGATCAGATATCGGCCGACGCACCTGACGAGGTGCTGACCGCTTTGTCTGATTTACAACTTCAGTTTTCGGCTGGACTGATAGTGGATACCAATGTTCGACGTGCTGTCGAACGGTTGCTATCTTTCCGTCCCACTCCCATACCTCAAGCCTTGTTTGTTGAGGATATTGAAAGACAGCCAGATGAGTCTGGTCAGTTTCCTATGCGAGAAGTTCCACCAGTGTGGATGCCAGGTAATCCTGGGGCAAACCCCCCGATTTTGCCGTTCTTTCAGAGAGTATGGATACATCTCCCATGGAAACGCTCAGAAGTGTTACAGGTAAAGCAATCCTTGCCTGACCCTCGCAAAAATCCGGCAGGGTATTATAAGGAATTATCGCAGCTCGTAGACGCTACGGTAATGAATCTTGCCGATATTGACATGCTGTTTGGCAATGTCGTACCGCAACCGGTATGGGCTAAGATTCGTCAGGAAAATCATCCGAATGAATTAGGTGGTGCTTGGGCTGCCATAGTAGCGGCGGATGCCCGACAGACTGGTGGTGCTAAACCCGATCAGCTGGTTGCTGATCTTCCTCAAAGAATAATAACGTTAATGAAAACTCTTATGCCAGCTATGAGGGTAAATTGGGACAAATTGTCAGCTTGTAAACAGAAAAAGGACGAGAGTGTCTCCGACTTCTTTACGAGGTTTGAGGAGGCATTCATTGATCATAGTGGTCAGGATATGAGCACTGAGGGTGGTCAAAGGTTGTTCGTGGATAAATTTGTTTCGAATTTATTGCCCGATTTGAGCAATAAATTGAAGAATTCAGAAAGTGCGTGGGCCGTTTCTACTTCAGCTCAGATATTGGCCACGGCACAATATTATGAGAACAGAGAGAAAGAAGAGAACGACCGTGCTGATAAAAAGACAAAAGAGCTTAAAACTAAAGTGTTGTTACAGCAGGCCTATCCTCCACGTTCGAATCAGAATACTTCTCAACAAAATAGATCACAGCCGCAATCGAACAGATCACAATCTCGTAATGACTCCTCTTCCCAAAGATCCTCGTTAGGGTACAATCAATGTGCCTATTGTAGACAGGAGGGTCATATCAAATTCAATTGTCCTGTTCTAAACGAACGTAATAGTGGTAACTCATCTAGAGGAGGTCGTGGTGGTTCGCAGCAGGCACCACGTGGTAGAGGTCGTGGTGCTCAGAATGATCGCTCAGATAACTCATCAAATTCTGATAATTGTTTTGATCAACGTGGATCGTCGCAAGGACGATCTGCGCAGTACAATGTAGACAATTATTACGTTGATCAGGGAACTGACGACAGTAATTATTAGGACAGCCGAAGACAAGGAGAGGGAGTAGTATCAGTTCCGGTTGATCAGAGAGGGCCTTACGTCGCAGTTGCTACATCGGGCGTCGTTGAGCCTTTTCTGTTGGACACTGGTGCAGCGAAAAGTTCCATTAAGCATTCGAAACTCCCTGGCGCACCTTTGTCTGGCTTAACAAATGTTTCCGTTGGATTTTCTGGCGCCCCCGTTAGCAATCCAGTTTCGCGCCCTTTGCCCCTTACAATTGGGCCTCGTGAGCTAGAAGCTCCGTTGATTTTAACCACGGGTTGTGGTGAAAATCTTTTGGGCCTGGATTTGCTTAAACGTTTGTATGCAACTTTGTATTGTTCTCCTGCGGGTGTAAAGCTTACGTTGGGAGAGAGGGTTGTCTCTCCTATGTACTTGTCTCTCGATAAGCTTCCACCGGAATTGAGTTCTCTTCCTGCGTCTTTGTGGGCAACAGGTCCCAATGATGTGGGCCTGCTTGATATCTCACCTTATGTTGTTCAGTTGAAATCCAATGTGCGATTGCCACGTATTCCCCAGTATCGTATCTCTCTTGATGGTGAACGAGCGCTGTTAGCGATCATCTATGATTTGATCGAGAAAGACGTTATTGAGGAAACACAGGGAAACGTGTGCAACAGCCCTGTACTGCCCATTCTAAAACGTACTGATCCTTCGAAACCACCTGTTTATCGTTTTGTTATCGATTTACGGGAGGTGAATAAAATTGTGATTCCTCAGTTCCCCGTTGTGCCTGACATCACGGCGCTACTGACTCTGATTCCAGCTTCCGCATCATGGTTCTCGGTGATTGATTTGAAGAATGCGTTCTTCAGCATTCCCATTGCAGAAGAGAGCAGAGACCTTTTCGGTTTCTCTCTTGGTGGACGCAGCTTCCGGTTTAAACGCGCTCCTCAGGGCTACTGTGAAAGTCCATCGATTTACAGTCAAGCCTTGAAGGGTCAACTGGATACGTTTAAGTTGCCGGCTGGTGCGGCCTTAATCCAATACGTCGATGACCTATTGGTAGCTGCAGATACTCAGGACATTTGCAAAATTGCTACGGTGTCGTTGCTGCAACATCTCTGCGAGTTAAATCACAAGGTGTCGCCCTCTAAACTTCAATATTGCTGTCAAGAAGTAACCTATTTAGGTCACTTATTGTCAAAGGAGGGAAGACGGTTGACCCCAGAGAGAATTGCAGCAATTGCGCGAATGGCTGTGCCAACAACCCAAAGAGATGTGCGTGCCTTTTTAGGTATTACGTCGTACTGCAGGCAATGGATTCCTAATTTTTCATTGCTAGCGAAACCATTAGTGGCTCTTACGTGCAAGGATGTTTCGACTCCTTTACCGTGGACAGAAGAATGTCAGAAAAGTTTTTCTGAATTACGTGATTCATTGTGTTCGGCTCCTGTGTTAGGTACTCCTGACTATAGCAAGCCGTTTACATTATATGTTCACGAGAGAGAAGGTTGTGCTTTGAGTGTCTTAACGCAACCTTTTGGTGGTAAGCAACGTCCATGTGCATATTTTTCCTCGACCTTGGACCCGGTAGCTAGAGCATTGCCGAGTTGTTTACGAGCAACGGCGGCAGCCGCGGTCTCCATCCGACAATCAGCAGGATTGGTCATGGATAATATGCTTACGGTGATGGTTCCGCATGCAGTCGACACTCTTTTGAATCGTACGAAAACTCAGCACTTGACGAGTGCGAGGTTGTCTGGGTACGAGTTGACGCTGTTGGCAAGCCACATTCAAATAAAACGTTGTAATGTTCTGAACCCGGCAACTTTGTTACCAAGTAGCTCAGAGTCAGATAAAATAATAGAACACGATTGTTATTTGAGGACAGAGGAGGAAACAAAAGGTCGAGTGGACCTTAAAAACACCCCATTGGAAGACCGAGATGGAACGCTGTATGTGGATGGTTCATGTTTCAAGTTGCCGAATGGCGATGTGACTACTGCTTATGCTGTTGTAACATTGACTACTGTTGTTGAGACTGCGAGATTAAATCAGAATTCTGCCCAAGCCGCAGAGCTGATCGCTCTCACTAGAGCGTGTGTGTTAGCGAAAGGGAAACGTGTGAATGTGTTTACCGACAGCCAATATGCCTTTGGCGTCGCACATAGTTTTGGACGGTTGTGGAGAGAGAGAGGTTTTCTAACATCGCATGGTACGAAGATTCAGCATGGCCAGCTTGTGAATGATCTTTTGGATGCACTTACGTTGCCTAAGCAAGTGGCGATTGTCAAATGTAGTGCGCATCGTA
Source organism: Lissotriton vulgaris (assembly GCF_964263255.1). Taxonomy (NCBI): domain Eukaryota; kingdom Metazoa; phylum Chordata; class Amphibia; order Caudata; family Salamandridae; genus Lissotriton; species Lissotriton vulgaris. The sequence continues at coordinate 302,170,241 of NC_141699.1, read as the reverse complement.
AGGTGACGGATGATGTTGGTCGTGGTAATGCTTTTGCGGATGAGACTGCTAAGGAGACCGCCCGAAACCTTAGCACTCGAATGTATGTGACGAGTTCGGTTAGGTGGCCTACAGAATCGAGTATGTGTGAGGACACTATCGAGAGTGTGAAAGCAATTCAGAATGGGGCCACCGAGACTGAAAAGGCGAAGTGGAAAGAAAGTACGGGAAAGTTGGATGCGAATGGTTGTTGGATTGATTTATCGGATCAGAAAAGATGGATGTTGCCTGATGCGTATGTGCTGGCTGTTGTGACTATGGCGCATGGGTTAGCACATATTAGCGCGAAAGGTATTTGTAAGTTGCTGTCCCCTGTGTGGAAGAATGATGGTATTACGAAATGTGCTGAACGATTGGTCAAAAATTGTATGGTATGTATGTTGTACAATCCTGGTAAGGGAACCCCAACTCCTCCTGGTAGTTTTGCTCCCCCTTCATGTCCCTTTGAGGTGATTCAGTTGGACTTCATCCATATGGAGCGATGCAATAACCTGAAATACGTTTTAGTTGTGGTTTGCGCGTTCTCCCGATGGATTGAAGCCTACCCTCTTAAGGACAATACTGCTTTGTCAACTGCGAAAATCCTACTGAAGGAATACTTTCCTCGGTACGGAATGCCTAGAGTTGTGTGGTCAGATAACGGAAGTGAGTTCGTGGGGAGTGTGATGAAGAGTGTGTGTAAGGGCCTTGGAATTAATCAGAAATTCCATAGTGCCAATCATCCCCAGTCAGCTGGTTTGGTTGAAGGGTACAATGGCACCCTTAAACTAAAACTAGCAAAGATTCAGGCTACGACTGGTCTCTCGTGGCCTGACGCTTTACCTTTAGCATTACTGTCAACAAGGGCAACTGTACACTCCCGAGTAGGGCTCAGTCCCTATGAAATAGTGTTCGGTCGTCCTGCCAATGTTTGGGGGGTCCCTAGACCGGGTGCTTTCTGTGATCTTGAGTATCCAATGTTGATCGATTATCTTCATGACTTGACTGCTAAACTGAGGTTAATTCACCAACAGGTTCACGAAGCATTGCCGACGCAGACGGAGGGTCCAGGCCACCAGCTCCAGCCCGGAGATTGGGTGGTGACGAGCAACTTCTCGCGCAAGAACAATTTGGATCCCAGGTTCACCGGACCCTACCAGGTCCTCCTTGCCACGAGAACTGCAGTTCTTCTTGAGGGACGGAAGAATTGGGTGCACGCCACCCACACCAAAAAGGTCCCTATCCCGTTGCCAGCAGACTCGTGGGTGAGGAAAGGCATTGCATCAACTGAAACCGAAGGATTGCCGGCGTTTGTACCTTTCAGCGACGCACAACCTGTCGGAGAATCCTCAGTGCAGCAAAAAGACACTGTTGAACATTTGTCAGCAAAAGACTCAAGACCAGAACATTCAACTGATCAACAGAACGCTGTCTCTTCAACGGATCCTTTGTTTGACGAGCAGACACGTCCTGGGAAAACCCGATACTTTTTGCGATCCAGCACTAAAGACTAATAAAAGACCCTGTTCTGTCCCTTGACAATTGCATTATCCCGTTTTCCACGATCAGTTTGAACACTCATATCACTGTAATTATTTTTGTATATATTCATTGAGTTCCATTCCTTACACTTTTTGCTTCCACAGCTGAGAAACATTGTTTTCGCATATATATATATATTTGTGAAATAAAGACCGTAGGGCCGCGCACGTACTTCCTTCTGGTTAGTAGGTCTTGACACTAGGTTAAAGACCGTTGGTTCCTGGGAACTCCTAGGGATTGACTGCTGCTACACAGAACGAAGTGCGTCAAGAAACGTTGCGGACGGTCGTAGGGGATGGCATTTTCGAAGCTGACGGACTTGGAAGGAGCTCAAGCGCAAAGATTCAAGCTGCAGCAACTCAGTCGTACCAAATGTTTTATGTTCCAAATATTCGTATTGTTTTTGACTGTTTCTGCATTATTGGCGGGTGGGGTGTATTACACGATGTCTTACTTCTTACCTTCTGCATCAGTTAGTGGTTAACACTACTAATTGTTGGGTGTGTGGGTTGATGCCACATACTACGGATAAGGGAATTCCATATCTGGTGTTACCGTATAGTTCCCAAGGGTCTGCTCGAGCATTTCAAACAATGTTTCGAAGCGCACTGGGTTTCCACCCCATTCGAGAACCACGTTCCCCCTACTCTGGTCCTACCTCGTACCAAAAACCTTTGTCTATAGCAATAGAGGATTTAGATAGCGATATCTATGATCCCTCGCTTATTCCTGAAGAAGAGGTACAAGCCTATAGGGTCCTAAGTAGAGGCGAGTATATTGTGTTCACTAGTGAAAAACAGCTTAAAAGCTCGCCTCCGATATGGGTCGTACCCCACATTGGTAATTTTTGTCTAATAGGTCGTGGCCGAAGATCGAAAGCCCGACTTGGAGAGAGTGCTTGCACTGAAAATTACATTCTGCCGATGGTCTCGTCCCCTGTGTTCCTGGCTGCCAAGGGTACATACTTTATCTGTCATGATCGTGCGTATGCATGGTTGCCCTCTGACTTCATGGGCTCATGTTTTATCGCAAACTTGTTGCCTCCGACGTTTACTGTAGATGCAGATTATCACAAGACTAGAGTTGTGAGAGGCGTAATTAGCGAAGAGGATACTGCCGGTCAAGAGGCAGGAGACTTCTTCAAGGGTTTCCTCCCGTTTTGGGGACCTATGGTTAATAGTAGGAACCTAAGACAGTTGACTCGAGTGGTAGAATCGACAGCTAATATTACTGCCAGTGCCCTTGGTAATATCACCACAGAACTTCAGGCGGATAGACTTATGACGTTACAAAACCGTATGGTTTTAGACGTGATCTTAGCAGATCGAGGTGGGGTATGTAAGGTGATCCATTCGAGCTGCTGTATTTTCATTCCTGATAATGCTCCGACTGTCTATCAAGCCATCTCGAAGTTGCATAAAATCTCCGAATCCATACACGTGGATGTAGGGGATTGGACGTTACTTGGATGGTTTTGGGGCCTGATGTCGACTTGGGGTTGGAAGATTCTGATGATCATCGGAGTCGTTGTGGCGTTCCTGTTCGTGTGTTGCCTTTGTGTGCAGTGCGGTCCTGCCTTATGTGGCCTCTGTGCTACAACGTGTATGAGACAGCCACCTGTTACCAAGGGGACTCGGTTGGACAGAGCTATGCTACAGCAACATCTCGATGGTCTGATGAATATCGAATATGATTCCGACTAGTGCTTGCCTACATGAGGGCAAAAGGAGCGTCTGAGGTTCCGTGACAATTGTAAGTGATGTTTTCGACTCGCACGAACATGGTCGAGTCTGATATCTACGAACCGCAAATGACGAGTTTAGTAAGTGTGCGCAGTTTCGCTGTGCTAACTTAAACCGTTCGTTTGTTATGTGGGTTTTTCCTCTGTACCCACGGGCTCCATCTTAGATACGGCATCCATTTTGTCTCTTGCCCTCAAGTAGCCAGCGAACGGACGTTGTCCGCTTCGCGACCCTGGGACTCCCAAGATATTTGCGGAAGGCACATGTTCTTTGTAAGTGTCTTTTATGATACTGTAAGGCAGATGGCCCCGCTCGAGGCTCATCTTGCCGTGCCGGTTTATTGTCTCAGCCGTGCATCTCATTAGGCACGTCCCTTTGATGCCTGTATCTCGTGTTTCCCGATACCTCCCCTTTTACACCCTTTCCGATCTCCCCACTGTCTCCATCTTCCTCTGCACCTGTCTTGGTTCCTATTTCGATCTGTTTTACTGCCGATTGGAATGCACTAATGTTGGGAAGATGGGTTTTTACAGTTGGGAACCGCCAAATGTTTCCGCACTTATGTTCCGGACCTTGTGTGTATCAAAGTGACCAAAGCGACCCCTTTGGGAGATGATTGTGGGAACCGGGTTGTAAACCTTTGTCTGCTATGCGAACCTATGGGAAAATCGTGTATAAAAGGAGCGATCCACAGAACCAATTTGAAGCAGTCTCCCCAAGTTGCACGTGTTGTACTTGTCGTGACTTCTGTGTTCCCTGCAGTAAATAAACCTTGAATCTTTGACGCCGAAGGAAGTGTCCCGTGTCTCTGTCATTCGTACGCCAGAGCAGGTTACCCACAAAGGTTTCAGGTGTTGTGCCCTGGCACCGCTGGGTCTTAAAGAACCCAGTCCTTCACCTTAAAATACCCCTGTACCCCAAAACGCAAACCTACCCCTGAACCCTAAAAATACCCCTATACCCCAAACCCCAAACCTAGCCCTGAACCCTAAAAAAACCCCTGTACCCCAAACCCATACCTATCCCCAAACCCTAAAACTACCCCTGTACCCCATAACCCAAAACTATATCTGAACCCTTAAAATACCCAAACACCCCAAAACATATACCTCAGTACCCCAAAACATGTACCCCTATACCCATACTTACCTTATCCAAATATAAAAAAACATGCTTTTACCATTCTTGCATTTACAACGAATTTTGTTGTAAATGTATGCGAGGTAAAAGCATATAAAATGTAATGCCATGCGTTATAATGGCATTGCAGAGTCATGGTACTTTCGTAATGAAAGTATGCGGAGTGATGGTATGAGGAAAGAAAGTTGCGGAATAATGGGTGTTTACCCTCCCCCGGTAAGTACATTGGTGGCACGGCGGCCCACATCTCCAGCAACATACTCATATTTTTTAACCACCCATTTGTTAAATGCACAGGTCTCTCTTATTGATGTCCAGCACCGACATACACTTTTAGAAACACCTAAAAATACCACTTAACCCAAAACCCAAACCTACCCCTGAACCCTGAAAAAATACCCCTGTACCCCGAAACCCAAACCTAGCCTGAACCCTTAAAATACCCCTGTACCCCAAAACCCAAACCTACCCCATAAGCCTTAAAATACCCCTGTACCCCAAAACCCAAACCTAGCCCTGAACCCTAAAAATAACCCTGTACCCAAAAAGCCAAAGCTTCCCCTGAACCCTAAAATACCCCTGTACCCCAAAACCCAAACCTAGCCCTGAACCCTAAAAATACCCCTGTGCCCCAAATCCCAAACCTAGCCATGAACCCTTAAAATACCCCTGTACCCCAAAACCCAAACCTACCCCTGAACCCTAAAAATACCCCTATACCCCAAAACCCAAACCTAGCCCTGAACCCTTAAAATACCCCTGTACCCCAAAACCCAAACCTACCACAGAACCCTAAAACTACCCTTGTACCCCAAAACCCAAACCTACCCCTGAACCCTAAAAATACCCCTGTACCCCAAAACCCAAACCTAGCCCTGAACCCTAAAAATACCCCTGTACCCCAAATCCCAAACCTAGCCCTGAACCCTTAAAATACCCCTGTACCCCAAAACCCAAACCTACATATAAAAAATACCTCCAATACCCCAAAACCCAAACCTAGCCCTGATTCCTAAAAATACCCCTGTACCCCAAACCCCATACCTATCCCCAAACCCTAAAACTACCCCTGTACCCCATACCCAAAACTATATCTGAACCCTTAAAATACCCAAACACCCCAAAACATATACCTCAGTACCCCAAAACATGTACCCCTATACCCATACTTACCTTATCCAAATATAAAAAAACATGCTTTTACCATTCTTGGATTTACAACGAATTTCGTTGTAAATGTATGCGAGGTAAAAGCATATAAAATGTAATGCCATGCGTTATAATGGCATTGCAGAGTCATGGTACTTTCGTCATGAAAGTATGCGGAGTGATGGTATGAGGAAAGAAAGTTGCGGAATAATGGGTGTTTACCCTCCCCCGGTAAGTACATTGGTGGCACGGCGGCCCACATCTCCAGCAACATACTCATATTTTTTAACCACCCATTTGTTAAATGCACAGGTCTCTCTCTTTGATGTCCAGCACCGACATACACTTTTAGAAACACCTAAAAATACCACTTAACCCAAAACCCAAACCTACCCCTGAACCCTGAAAAAATACCCCTGTACCCCGAAACCCAAACCTAGCCTGAACCCTTAAAATACCCCTGTACCCCAAAACCCAAACCTACCCCATAAGCCTTAAAATACCTCTGTACCCCAAAACCCAAACCTAGCCCTGAACCCTAAAAATACCCCTGTGCCCGAAATCCCAAACCTAGCCCTGAACCCTAAAAATACCCCTGTACCCCAAATCCCAAACCTAGCCTTGAACCCTTAAAATACCACTGTACCCCAAAACCCAAACCTACCCCTGAACCCTAAAAATAGCCCTATACCCCAAAACCCAAACCTAGCCCTGAACCCTTAAAATACCCCTGTACCCCAAAGCCCAAACCTACCACAGAACCCTAAAAATACCCCTGTACCCCAAAACCCAAACCTACCCCTGAACCCTAAAAATACCCCTGTACCCCAAAACCCAAACCTAGCCCTGAACCCTAAAAATACCCCTGTACCCCAAATCCCAAACCTAGCCCTGAACACTTAAAATACCACTGTACCCCAAAACCCAAGCCTACCCCATAACCCTAAAAATACCCCTATACCCCAAAACCCAAACCTAGCCCTGAACCCTAAAAATACCCCTGTACCCCAAACCCCATACCTATCCCCAAACCCTAAAACTACCCCTGTACCCCATACCCAAAACTATATCTGAACCCTTAAAATACCCAAACACCCCAAAACATATACCTCAGTACCCCAAAACATATACCCCTATACCCATACTTACCTTATCCAAATATAAAAAAAACATGCTTTTACCATTCTTGCATTTACAACAAATTTCGTTGTAAATGTATGCGTGGTAAAAGCATATAAAATGTAATGCCATGCGTTATAATGGCATTGCAAAGTCATGGTACTTTCGTAATGAACGTATGCGGAGTGATGGTATGCGGAAAGAAAGTTGCGGAATAATGGGTGTTTACCCTCCCCTGGTAAGTACATTGGTGGCACGGGGCCCACATCTCCAGCAACATACTCATATTTTTTAACCACCCATTTGTTAAATGCACAGGTCTCTGTCATTGATGACCAGCACCGACAAATACACTTTTAGAAACACCTCCCGCCACAAGTTCTAGAATTGCGAACTTTTGAGCTGGGGAGCTACGTTCGAATCTTGGCATCAGCTCAACATCCTGTGATTCCAGGCAAATCGCTTTGTCTCCCCGTTCTTCTGTAATGTAAATTGTGCTCATGCCATGTTGTCGAGTTTGCGCTATATAATATTGCAAGGGAAAATAAAGTAGGGAAACTCGAGTTCACACACTAATGAACGCGCACTCTTAAGTGCATCAGCAGTGCACTGTGAATCGGAGCGTTTCACAGGCCTGTCACAGATAAGAAATGCTATAAAAACGAAATCCTACAAAACAATATACTACTGGCCGGCAGCAATTCATACCTGGACAACGTTGGGACGGGCTGCTAGAATTTTAATATATTCATTTTAAAAGTAGGACACATTAAAAATACTACAACATCATTACCTTAATTTTGAGTTAAATATCTATTCACCTGAATAAAATTAAATTTTTAAATATATTTAAATAAAAAAAATCTACCAAAAGAAAAACGTTTATATTTATTATGCTTTAGCAAGTACTACAAGTTGTGTATTCAATTAATTTAAATTAATTTATTTATTTTTCAAATTACACATTTTTTTCATAAAAAGATAATTCATATTAAAAATGTTTATTTGTAATTCATATTTATTTTTACATTAAACTAAATTCATATGTATTTTTAAAAAGATAAAATAGATTATTTTAACATTATTTCCTATGGGGTTCTTTTTAAATCCCTACCACCATTATTTTCTTTGGGAGGGTCTTTCAGCACCAGTGGTTGGCGGTATATGGTGCTGGACTTGCTCTAGCTCTGAGCGGGAGTAAATTTACAGCTGTTGTGGGTCTTTTTTGGTTATCAAAACTATAGAAGTGGAGTTTGGTATTATAAATGGATGTGCTCGCCGCCCTTAACTTCTCCCCTAATCCCTTCTATGTAGACAGAAATATTCCCTATATTCCAGTCACTCCCCCGTCCCTCACACGTTTACTTCTTAAATGTATACCTACAAGTGCAGGGATCTCAGCACAAAAGTTAGAAGAGGCAGAGGTGATAACCTCCGCATGTGGGTTTGTGTATAGTATTCTGTAGTACATTTAGTTGCACTATTGAAGTACTACTAAACATTCTACAAAATGCAGTTTGTGAATAGGTCCTTACGTAGATTCCTTGATTCTTGAGGTGGGACACAGTTCAGTTTCAGCTGTTACCAATCCTATTATCAGGAGGCATCTAGCAATGCCATGAACAAGCTCACTCCACATCACCTTGAGGAAGTTTACTCTTGAATTACTACAAGAGATTAAATATATTTAATTGTAGTCCATAAACAGTGGGGATCATCTGCTTTACACTAGCCAGATAGATAAAAGCTTCTCACAACTTAAGTTTGGAGAAAAATATTTTCACAAATTTCTGTCCTGGTAAAAGAGATTCTGTTATGTCTTTTATACACGGTGGCTAATCAGGCTTGGTCAAAGGTTAACCAATGTCTGATGACGTAATTTCCCCATTTATAGAGTTACAGTCTACTTTGTTAAGAAAGGAAAACAAATCTTGAGGAAGTGCTTAGAACATTCACATCAAATTGTATGCTATGGCTTATTCATCCTTTAGTTTGAAAGGGGCTCCGCTATCTGAGGAACCCTGAAGAAGGTGTCACTGATCAAGAGAGCTTGGCATCTGTGGCTCCAGTTTCAGGTAGGCTGGCACAATTCTGAGCATGCTTTATCTGACAGTTAAAATTTTGTTTATCCAGTCTTTTAAGGTTTTTCTCTGTTCTGGGAGCCTGTACTGAACGTTCAGATGGTGCCACTCCTCTGCAATGGAAAGAGGGGGCTCTTTATAGTGTTACTGTTTCATCCAGCCGCACAGATGTCTGAACATCTGCACTTGAAAGATGACTCTCTCCAGACTCCCTCCCCAATATGATTGATCAATATTCATTGCCTTCATTGAAATAATACAAGCTATCAAAACCTTAAACAGTTTGTCCTTGAACCTAGAGTTTTACAAAGTTTTCATTTCTGTTTGAATTATTTTCCTTAAAAACTCTTTTTAAGTCAAGCTTATTAGACCATGCATGTGCTTAAAGTTGCGAGGCATACTGTGGCTTATCAAGAGCATAGAGTGGCTTGTAGTCTGCCCACTGCTTACAGTTGGGTGGCTTTCCATGTCACGCATTTGCCTGATTATTATTCATGTCCCTACTTGTCAATCTTGTGTTTGCCCCTCCCCCCAACAGGAGCATTGTCTCTTTACAATCGCTTTCATTGGCTGACTTTGCTGCATCTACTTCTTGCTTTTTCAAGTACTATATTCTTGTGTGAAGTACTCTAATAGGGTGCGTGTATTTTCCAGCCATCACCCTCATATATGTCTCTCCTCCTGCTTGCCTCTACTCCTGCATTCTGTTTTGCTCTCTGTCGCCGGACTGCTTCTCCCCACCTCCCTTCCTCTTGCACTTGCCTGTGAGCTTCTTCTCATTGCTTAGCCTGCCCACGCATTCTGTGTTGATTTTGATCCTGCGCTGTTAAGTGTGTCTAAGAAAACATTAGAAAAACCAATATATCACAAAGGCAACACCTGTTGGCTTTGATAATGCCTGTTAGGGTTTCTTTTGAACCAGTCCATGTGCGATACCCAGTCAGTCAGTCCTGCCATGTTAGCCAGTTTCATTTTCTGAGACCAAAATATTTAGTACGCCCATGCAGACAATAAAGAAACCCACGATAAACTTGTGCTTAAAAAAATGCCCCATGTAGATCCTAATAAGTAGGCCAGGGTGGATTTCAAATTATTCCAGAGTTTCGTTTCGTTTAGTTTCATAAAGCTTTATTCGGTTCATATAAAAACGACCATAAAAGCACATAATACATCATTATACAAATTTGAACAGCATAGTACAGAGATAATCAATTATTATAAACCACAGTTAAAATGTCATACTTTTTCTGGCATTAATAGATTTAAGTAAAAATGTAGCAGTAAAAAAGCAGATATCAGGATCTTGCTTCTTAAAAAGCAGCTTTATCGCTGCATCCACAGTAAAAATACCATATTTTTAAAACATAGGTTTTAGGTAAACAATGCGGAGATTCATATAGAGATTGCAGATAAGAAGAAAGTGCAATGCGCATTGTTTGGTTTGGCCATCACAAGGGCATGGACCTACCGGGTGCTTTTTTTACGATGTGGAAAAGCCACCAGGTGATGTGCCAGTCCAAGCCTTAGTCTGGTAAGAACATATCTATGTGAGATTCTTGTCACCTGGCTTAAATATATCTGGAAGCCTTCACAGCCTAGATATCTATTATAAAACATACACGTGGTTAATTGCCCGCTGTAGTTCGATCGCCTCTTTGCTCTATATGACATGAACATTTTTTTCATCACTGTTTTCAGTATCTCTACTACAGCGGAAGGATCTATGACGTTACAACGCGTTATTTTACAACGCGCACCGTTACAACGCAATTTTTACAACGCAGGATCCATTACAATGCATGCCTTTACAACGCATGTTATTACATAGCATATACTATTACAACGCATGCCATTACAACGTAAGTATAGGTAAGTATATCTTTTTAAAAAAAAGTAATTAAGTTAATTTTCTTAATTTAATTAAATTAATTTAATTTTATTAAATAGAAAAAAGTAATTAATGTAATTTAATAAAATTATTGTAATTTAATAAATATTAAAATTGTAATTAATTTACTGTATTTAATTTAATTTAATTAATATAATCTAAAAACAAGTTTTGTTAATAATATAATTTAATTTAATATAATTAATTTAATTTTAATAATTTAAAAATAATAATTAATTTAATTGAATTTCATTTAATTAATGTAATTTAATTAATTTATAAATTGTAAATAATATAATGTAATTTAATAAATTTAAAAAATGTAATTAATTTAATTTAATTTACAAAAATGTAAATTAATTCATTTATTAATTGTAAATAATATAATTAATTTAATTTAATTTAATTTAATTAATTTAATTAATTAAATTTATTTAAAGTCGTGATTTAAAAAAAAAGTAAACCCTAAAAATACCCCTCTACCCCAAAACACAAACCCAGCCCTAAAACCTAAAAATACCCCTGTACCCCAAAAACCAAACCTAGCCTTAAAAGCTAAAAATACCCCTGTACCCCAAAAACCAAACCTAGCCCTAAAACCTAAAAATACCCCTGTACCCAAAAAACCAAACCTAGCCCTAAAACCTAAAAATACCCCTGTACCCCAAAAACCAAACCCAGCCCTAAAACCTAAAAATACCCCTGTACCCCAAAAACCAAACCTAGCCCTAAAACCTACAAATACCCCTGTACCCCGAAAACCAAACCCAGCCCTAAAACCTAAAAATACCACTGTACCCCAAAAACCAAACCTAGCCCTAAAACCTAAAAATACCCCTGTACCCCAAAAACCAAACCCAGCCCTAAAACCTAAAAATACCCCTGTACCCCAAAAACCAAACCTAGCCCTAAAACCTAAAAATACCCCTGTACCCCAAAAACCAAACCTAGCCCTAAAACCTAAAAATACCCCTGTACCCCAAAAACCAAACCCAGCCCTAAAACCTAAAAATACCCCTGTACCCCAAAAACAAAACCTAGCCCTAAAACCTAAAAATACCCCTGTACCCCAAAAACCAAACCCAGCCCTAAAACCTAAAATACTTATTTTTTTTAATTACTTAAATTAATATATATAATTAATTTTATAAAAATACATAAATTAATATTTTAATTTATTTGTAATAATAATTAAATTAATAAAATAATGTAAAATAAAATAAAATAAAAATTATATACTTACCTATACTTACGATGTAATGGCATGCGTTGTAATAGTACCTGCTATGTAATTACATGTGTTGTAATGGCATGCATTGTAATGGTACCTGCGTTGTAAAAGTTGCGATGTAATGGTAGTGCATTGTAAAAGTTGCGTTGTAACGGCGCAATACCCAGCGGAAGGATCATCCAGAATATTTAAATCATACATTTCTTAGAAACTGTGTATGATATATTTTAGCCATGGTATCCTAAGATAGTTGTTCAGATCAAGGCAATATTTAATTATTAGTCTATTAAAAGCAGTCTCCTCTTTTTGCCAAATGGATCGCCAGATCATTAGAGGCCTTAAAGATATCAGACCTGACAGATAGTTAATCCTGACTTCTCTATGGATTAGTTCTGTTGGGGTTGAAGTCGGTAGGCAGGGCAGTTTTTTGAGGAAATTATTTTCCTCAGTTTGTAAACTGCTATAGAATAATATCCCCATACCCCAGCCCCATATAGTGCGATCGAAACGCATCTTGGCTGATAGATCTGTGTCATGTCCCTATTGCGTTAATCGCGTAACTTGGCTGCAAATCTAAAGACTTCATGGGCACTTTTAGCTATCTTGGCCCGAACGTTTATTATTTTGTGCGACCAAGTTCTGTCTCTGCCAAAGGTAATCCCTAAATAACAAAATGTATTCACTTGTTGGACTTTCTGTCCATCTATAAAAAAAGGAATAGGGTTTGTTATGACTGCTGCCACAAACCATAGTATAGGTTTTATTCTTGTTAATCTGCAATTTCCGATTAGTTATAAAATCGGCGAACCTGTCTATGAGCCGCTGGAGGCCGATTGGGGTCCTATACAATAACACAGCATCGTCTGCATAAAGCAGTACTGGTACATCTGTCCCTCTTGCCTGGGGGGCATCTGATTTTACTAATTTCAGTGCTGCGTCCACTTCATTAATAAAAAGGGTAAAAAGCAGAGGGGCGAGAAACCAGCCTTGTCTGATGCCACATCTAACGTTAAATTTGGGTGTATACTCCCCTCTCACCCCGTAACGGACAGAAGTTTGTAATCTTTTGTACAGCTGCGGTAAAAAAGAAATTATTCCCTCTGGGGCCCCAAGCTCTAGTAGCGTTCACCATAGGATTGAATGATCCACTAGGTCAAACGCACTACTTAAGTTCGCAAAGCAGAGATAAGGAGAACCTTGTTTGGCATGAGTATATTTCCCAATAAATACATCTAAGTTTATGCACTGTTCAAGCGTTCCTCGCCCTTTCCTAAAACCATACTGAGTATTGGCTAAAATCCCATTGGCCTCCGCCCACTCTTCTAGCCTGAATAACAGAATCCTACTCATAATTTTAACGGACAAATCTAGTAGGGAAATTGGACGGTAGTTTTTAGCATCCGATTTATCCCCCTTCTTATAAATAGGAATGATGATAGATTCTCCCCCTGTGGGTGGGACTCCGTTGCTTACAGCGCATTAAAAACACTTGTTAGTAAGGGGCCCCATAACGATGGGACGGCTTTATAAACATCAATGGGAATCCCGTTCGGGCCCTGAGCCTTTCCCAACTCACTTGCTTTAATGCCTTATTCTACTTCATCTAAAGTAAAATTTAGCAGTACTATAGGCCAGGATCTAATATTGACACTAGAAAATGACTAGCTTTAAATATACCGGAGAAAAGGGTTACCCAAGCCTCACTACTTACATGGGACATTAGCTCTGGGACCAATTCATCTTTTAACCACATTCGTGTGGTGCATTTTCCCGCTGTGCGCTAAGGAATGCAGGATACCATTGTTCATGACGAGCTCAGCTCGTCATGAGCACACGACCAGTGTACTGCATGACGAGCTGAGCTCGTCATGAGCATCGAAGGGGTTAAAAAAGGGGAGTTAACTATTGGCCAAAACAATTGGCAATTAGATGTCTCTGCCGCCTGTGCTAGCTTATCCCAGGCCTTTTGTTGCAGCATTCTTTTCCTCCGCTTAAGGGCTAGTTTATAATCAGTTCTTAATTTAACTACGAGCGTCCGGTCCCTAGGTCTATTCGTTAATGACTGCTTTAGCTGTGAGAGCAAAGTGGTACAAGCATGATCAAACCATCCCTTATTCTAAGCAATTTCCCCGTTACCAGACCTTGTAAAAATGGTATCTATAGAATTATTGATTTTTAATAAAATTCCTTAAAATCAGTTCTGACTCCCTATTAATATTCAGGATGTCATTTATCTCCACAGTACAATCCGTTACAATGGTTTTTAACACTTTATCCGCATGCACCCCTTTCCACTTTATTCTAGTGCCATTGGGTCTATGCGGTTCAATGTTAACCACATTTCTTGTAGTAATAACAGGCCTAGATTCCCAGATTACAGTTGTTAAAATAATACAATTGTGGTCTCTTCAATCCTGGGGGCCATACATAAAGGGGTGATGTTTGAGGATACCACGACGTGGTCAATAATTGAGTTTGAATTCCTACCGGTAAAAGTAGGAATCACATTACCACAACCATCTCTTGCATATTGCAAAAGTTCCAAGTCATGATCTGCCATGATTTTGTTTAATGACTCGCCATATATATTGTGGGGAAATGGAGATTGTCATCTCCTGCATCGCTCCGCACCCCACAGGCCCTTGATGTGGACATAGGACATATTGGAATATTAAAATCACCCACCCAAATGAAATAAAAAATAACATTTTCATCTGTACTCAGCTTCTCAATGGCAGTCTCTAAATCATTGATGACTTTAGGCCGTACATTATCAAAAATATTATTATAAAAATTAATTAGGAGGACATCCCGGGCATGTTTTTGAGAAAGCCAGAGGATCTGCATATGTGCCCCGATATTTAGATGCCTTTTCACTTGTAGTGGCAGACTTGTTAAAACAAGAGTTAAAAGGCCCCCCTTTGCTCTACCAGCCACTGAACCCTGTGCTTGTAAATTATCCGAAACAAACACCTCATAACTAACCAGTTCCGTACACCAGGTCTCTTGAAGACAGATAAAAACATGAGAGGTAAGGAAGTCCATCCAACCCTGCTTTTCCCCTTTTGGAGCCAGCCCAGCTATATTCCAACAAGCTATAGATATCCCTTTAATATTACATATAACTTCTGGCTCTGGGGTGGTATTTCCTTCAAGGAGGACCCCCTCACCTAAATTAATATTGCATTCACCTCCTAAATCTATACCATGCCGTAGGGTATCCGCAGACATGGTTCCCCGACCATCTAAATTTTCCCCCTCTGTGACAACAGACCTAGGATTAGCCACCATATCAGTTATAGGGCAGTCCAAAACCTGTCAATCGTTTACATCGAGGGTACTAAGTGCTTGAAATCGGTTGGACACTGGTACCTCAAACAGGGGTTGTGATAATAAAGTCCTGCTATTTAGATGATGGTCCAGGGTTGTCCCACCATTAGTTTCATGCATTAATGGGCTATAAAAAAAGCCAAGTGGGCGTAGTGGAATGCCCTGTACATTATATGGTAACGATGCTGCTCTAATCAAGGAGGTAGTGTCATAGTTGGGGTTTTTAAAATGAATAATAACACAGTCACCCCGTATACTCTTTTTTGATTGTCCTATCCAATTGACCCTTCTTGTTGTGAGGATCTGGTCAGAACTATTCACCCGAAACCAACAGTGGTGATTGAGCCAGTACACCGTTTTATTCTTAAGCGATTCATGGGTTTCCATTTGGGTTCGATTTAGGGGCGGAACATTCATTAAAAGTGCCACATACGGGGCACAATCTGGCGGTAGGTTTATTGTATTACTACGTTTTACCTCCTTGTCTATCCTCTCTCCCTGGGTTTCTGTATCCTGGATGTTCTCCCTGCTACGAATAACTTGCTTGCTTTCCTCCCCTCTAGTGGCCTTCTCCCGCCCATCAAAACCTAATACCTCTCTCGTTGGTGTTTCTACAGATACATTTCTAGTGTTTTTGGGGCGTTCCACTGGTGTATATTTTAAAGCCTTAAGTAACTCATTTTGGAGAGTTAATTACCCTCCCAACCTGGTGACTTCTCTATTCAGCAGATCTGGTTTATCAGAGAGTGGCCTAAGGTAGATGTCAATTTTGGCAGCCAATGCTTTAATGATCTGATCTACCTGTGTACCATGTAGTGTAGTTCCTAGTTTCCCACTAGGCCCTGCGCATTGGAATAACATAAACAGTAGTATCGACGTGGAACTGCTTATATTCCAGGCCTCCACTGACTATGCTAAACTTAATTGGGTTGTGTTACCAACTAGCTCAGAGGTCACTGGAAACTTTCTTCTCTGCATAGGGAGTGATCAGCTTCCTTGGCACAGACAAGAAGGGATTCAGTTTTCCAACAACCGTGCAACATGACAACTTTGCTCCTCAGATCAAGAGTCAATCTCTAGGGTCGTGTGAAACAATAGACATGTATTTCACTCAGTCAGTCTAGTGCAGTTTACTTTCACGAGATGTAGAGAATAGAGAGACGGGCGTTTGTCAATAAAGGGTTAACATTTATTGAACAGTCTTTCTTCTCGTACAAGAGAAATGTATTGCCACAATTGCAATAATTGTTATTATAAAAAGTACGTACAGTAAGATAAGTATTGCGAAATAGAACTGTAAAAGCATTGATATGGTTTCTTAGCCATACAATGGTTTAAAAGTAATAAAACATATATACAGTCATATATACATTAGGCTAACATACTCAACTGGTGCTTCTAACTAAGCCTACCCCAGTGTGCCTGACCTAAGCCTAACACGTGAAAGGGGAGTAAGTAAGTAGCTTTAAGTTAAGTTGGTTTTGCCAAGGTTTGTTTCAAGAATTCTCGTCTAAGGGTTTAGTCAACACCATACCTCTGAATAGAATGATGGAGGATTGGTATCTCCTTCAGGGGTCTCTCTCGATATCCCAGTCACCCGCGAGTGTAAACCGGAAGCGCCGGGACTGGATTTCTCTGCACGAGAAAGGCAGCGGCTTTCTTCAGCGCGTCGAGGAAGGAGGGGGGACAGCGTCCGCGGGCAGCTGGAATCTGCTGGATGTCTTCGCAGAGGGACGTCTGTTCAGCTCCTTAAGCATACTGCACCATAGTTCGCGCTGTAGCAGCGATAATGGTAATCAGCAGCTTCACCACCACAGGATAGCAGGCTGCAGCGACAGAGTGCTAGATTTACCAACACAGGGTCATGCAGGCAGCCAGCATCAGTAGCTCGCAGCTCACAACAGCTCCTAACCGGGCAACAGGCTTGCATTGCTTAAGGCAACGTTGGTAATATTTATACCTGACAGGTGCCGGGTTTGACGCAAGTTTGCTGGACATAAGACGTCAATTAAAGATGTCACTAGGAAGTGATAGTTATCAGTTGCTCATTAGAGTTCCATTACTAATCAAAACATAGCAAGCGGGGATTTCCAGGTTTGCTAAGTTTTTATCTTGTTGAAGAACTCGGAGTGTTATCTAGGAATATCAGATAGTGACTACTCCTCTGTCATTGCACTAATTGGTCGCAAAGGAAGTGGCAGAGGGAACTATGCTGGAATGTGGCTCTGTTCGTGTGAGGCCAGAGATGACTTTTCAGAAAATCGCACTTGAACGGTTATGCCAATATAGGGAATAAAGGGATTTATAGCCGAATAGGGGCATAAGGTCACAGTATCGATCAGGAACCTAGATAAACACGCAACACCCACTCCACGGGTTAATGTCCATCAAAATTACTAAAACTAAGCAATTAGATGCATGTGTAACATTGCCCACCCCAAAATACATAAATGCATTCGAAATAGGCGTACTTGTAATACATGGAATTTAGGTACTGTACGTTTTTTAAAGCATAGTAATCATTCAAAAAAATATTGCATTTGAAATCAATGAACGATTATGCAAAAGGAATTACACATGAAATATCTCTGACAGAAGAAATGCGAGATAAATCATCACATAAAAATGCATTGTAATAACATGTGCGCTAGAGGCTGGTGTAATGTTGTTATGTCTCTAGATGTGTTTAGAAATAGAAGTGTGAAGCTTCTGTTCTCTAAGAATAGTTTTTACGTTAAGCAAAGAATTGTTTGTGCCAAAAAAAAGGTCAATATTAGAAAAATTGTCCAATTCAAAGAAAATAGATTTCCAAAGCTCTTGGCAGTTTTTGTTGATCAAAACTGAAGGCCGAATTCAGAGTTCATGGGAACACTGTGTGTCGGAAAGCTTCTCAAAAGTTATTGTTTCTCTATGGGTGAGAACATCGTATCAGACAGGCTCTCAAAGAATTGGTCTACAAATTCAGGTGATTGTTCAACCAAATTAGATAGCGCTGTAACTTGGCAGGTGTGAGAATGATTGCTGTCATCGAAGGCAGGACCAGCAATGCTCACAGAACGTTGTACCTGGATGATGTTGCTTTTGTCACTCGCTCCACTGTTACCACTTGGCTGTAGTACAGGAGTCTCCACAAATGCCGTCATCAGGATTGGTAGCCGCTGGGGACAACACAATGAGTGAGCCGTTATTGGACTGAGCAAAGTATCGACGTCCATTGGTACTGCTGATGGAAGTGAAAGACAGATGTCCAACACGCATTCATCGCCGCAAAGCATACACCGTAGCACAGGTAAAATGCAATTTTGCCATATTGGTCTGAATGAAAGGAACCAGGTCATGTTTAGATCTCTCAGCCTGGCCAATCCAAGGACGTTAGTTATCCTGTCCCTGTAGCGCATTGCTAGGATTGTCTCTTCCATTCCCATGGGAGCTATGTCTGAGCCGAGGCTTGCCATAACGTAGCAGGAGGGTCAAAAATAGAATCCCTGCAACGAGTCCCAAAAATAATGGTATGCCGCCAAAAATGGAGTGCACAAAATTAGGAAAGATTCCCAAAATTGCCTGGAAGGGTGTTAGCAGTCCCGTAAAGATTGTCTTAAATATGCCTGGGATGCTTGTTGCACTAGACATGTTAAGGAGTTGGTTGAACATTTCTACGAAATGCACGGGGCAATTTGTTGATAAAAGGTCATGAACCTCAGTAGCCGTCCTTGCGACTAGAAGATCATACGTCTCTTTAGATGACGTTATAGGCACGGTTGTCTGTAACAGTACAGATTTCATTTTGCTTAATGTATCAATTCGTATAGAATAGAGATTCAGACGAGGCCAGAGGGGAGTCACTATGTCTGGAGGCCCGCTCGGGAACAATGCTTGCATACAACATTTGACCATGGACGTAACTTGTACTAGATAACTTTTCCCTGGCGTCAGGCCACAACATCTGTGATCCGTTCTAAGAATGTAACTCCCGTTTACGAGTTGCATAAAGAAGGGCTCTATCTGAGTTGCAGGTGTGACTAGCTGGTGGCATGAAAGGTTGTTTGAATTTCCATCACATGCTCCGTGTAAATTAATACCCTGACACAAAAGTATACCGCTTAGTGAATGTTTACAGTTCTCACCACTAAGAAATACATTTTTGTCACTGTCACTATAGCAGGAATGAGTGTATGGTAATTTCCATTCGGATTTTACATATCCTTTACCCAATTGTTCATATTGGCCAGCAGGTATGTACTCAAGGCACTTTTTAAATCGGAAAGTTGTTATCGGAATTGTGATAATTCCGTGTATTATCCATTCAATGACAGGACTCTCTGACATTGTCAATGGTAATCTCTCGAGTTTTTCGATGCTCAGGATTGTATAGTCTGCTCCTTTCTGTGCCAAACTGATCTGTTTATCAGTAAGGTTAAAACTGGAAAATAATGACGTTGTGTTGATTAAACGCCAAGGCACATAGCCTGAACGAAGATTTTGCAGCGTCCAGCCTAATTCTATAATAGAGCGTAATTGAGACTGGCCATGTTGTAACATTAGCAAATCTCTGTCTATCACATCAAAGGCAGAGGATACAATATTGTCCAAAGAATATATTCTGGAAGACAGTCATTAACCCATTGTCTACTACAGAAAGTGATTTCTCCAAATTAATATGATCAATTTCTCGTATTTTTTCAGCAGTTTCAATTTGCTTTACTTTCCAAGCCTCGTTGTAAGCAGCATAGATACTGGTCGCTATGAAACGCTTTTGACGCTGTTTGCGTGGTCCAAGAATGAAATCGCGCAAATCAGCACCATCTTTTAATAAAGATAAGTGTTGCTTAATTTCAGCCAGTGTGGATGTTGTTAGCCATTCAAGGCAGAGCTTCCCTACACTGTATGTTGTTATTATTCCTGGATGTTGTCTCTGGGAATATCTCGGTCTAATCTGGTCATTTTTAACCCTTGTGTTTTATTCAGGAACCTATCTTGACAGCTATTTGTGTCTGTAGGCCAGATTAACCACGTTTTCCAATCAGGATGTGTTCTGTTGAAATGTAAAATTTGTGACACGTCTAACTCAATATCTGTGGTTGTATTCTCAGGTATTGGCTTTGGTATAGACGGTGTTTTAAGGTCTTTGTTCTTAGCTAGGCCAAGACAAGATGTTTGGTGTATTGTGTCATTTAAAAATAACATTTGTTCAGGTATCATGCAGGTTCTAAATAGTGCTTCTATGCCTTGCACCTGCCAATCTTTTTTACCCCAAATTGTTTTCGTTTCAATATTATTTTTCCAATAATCAAAACCAAATGTCATCATTTTGTCATAAAATGCTTCTGAATATATCAATTTAGAATTTGTCAGCATTGTTTTCATTCCTGTTTTATCTAACAGTTTGTAATAAAACGTTTCTGCATCACTGGTGTTAAACCCTGAAAAATATTTGAATTTCTCAAAAAATGCTTTAGAACTGCTTTTAGGTGGTGTAGCACAATGTTCCCATTGATTATACATAAAAACATTTCTAGGCTGTGCAGATTTATGCAAGTAATGATCCCCATAGTGGGTGTAACAGTATAACTGCTCATAACTAGATGAACCTTGTAAATAATCATGATCTGTGAATCTAGCTGACATTACTAAATCAGACATCATGTCATTAATACTGTTAAAGTCCCAATCATCAGAGAATGTACTTGGTGTCACAAAGTCACTTAAGGAAACCTTTAGTTGATGAGGATACTTCAGGATTTAGACCGGACCATAGATCTCATAGTCTGTTTTCTCCCATACTACCCCACCAGGTATTGGAATTGCTGTGACATTTACTGTTGACAGTTCTCTTTTCTTCACGTGGGATGATCTGTGTGGTTTCAGGACTAGGTTGATGTTCTGACTTGCTGTGTCCATTGTAATATATTTTCCTTCAATGAATTTTCCCAAACACAGTACCATGATGAGCCAAAGAAGGAGGAAAAATACACCTAGACCAAACCAGAACTCTAGCCAAGGGGAAATAAGGTAGATTTCCTTCAGTTGATGAAAGAGTTCCGTTGCTTTTTCTTTAAAAGATTTTTTTGTTTCTGGCATCACTTCGGGGTCATTTAAATCTTCAGAGAAGTTGTCGAAGTTGATGAAATAACCAGAGGCAGTTCTGTCAATTGATGGGATTGTTCTTTCAATCTGTCTCTCGGTAGCATTTTCTGATGCCACATCATTGTAGATTGGTGATGTTTCTTGACGAACTGTTTCAATCTGTGTTTCAAGAGGCACGAGTTCCATGGCATTATTGCATAGTCCTTCATTGTGCACTGCAGGCTGATCGAATGTGATTAGTCTTTCAGTTTGAACCTCTTGGATTGTTGCAAGTTTGGGTATTCTGTTGTTTCTTGGGAGTCCACTGGGCCTACTGTTGATTATAGGCCACATGCTTGTGGTTTTACCAGATCGATGGACACGATTCTGTTCTCCTTTTTACCAGCAAGGGGCGGTAGCACAACTGATCTTGTTCCGGTGACTGCTAAGACAGGTACTGCTTTTCTGTAAGAAGGCCCAAATTCCTTCTTCACCGCGATCTTTTCTCTGACTAGATCCCCAATCTTTGGAATCCAGACAGGCCTTGCTGGAGCTGTTGCGGGTGGTGCCTCGTCAGTGGTACTTGGCTGTGGCTTTAACTTTATGTTGCTTAATAATTTTCTTGTTTCATTCAGTTCCTGTAAAACAGCCAAACGGTCTTTTACATCAAAGTGCGTTGTTTCTTCTTGTACCACTGACATCTGACTATCGAGGTCCTGAACTTGCATTCTAATTCCGAACAATAGTTCGTATGGGCTGAAACCTTTTAGAGAATTTCTTGGCATGTTGTTAAGACTAGTCTGGACACTTATTAAATGTTTGACCCACCCAGCGCCTGAACCTAATACCTTCGCTGTTATAGATTGCTTTATGTCACGGTTTTTTCTTTCTACCACACTATTCCCTTCGGGGTGCGACGGACAAGAATACCGCAACCCAATTCCCATGCTGGCCATGGCCTCCCTATAAGCTCGAGAGCTGAAAGCAGGACCCTGGTCAGAATGGAACGTGGTAATTGCGTATGTGCCGATAAAGACTCGCAAATCTTTTATAACCGTTCTAGCGTCAGCCGAGCGCTGGGGGCCTCATTTTTTAAGTGCTTTTCGTCTTAACTGTTAATAGGACGCAGGATGGGGTGTAGGCAGCGTTACGCTCTTTCTGACTGGTAGCCGGTAGCATGGTTCCTTACTGCGATCCCTATTACAGTTTTCACAGTTGTTTGCATATATTTGGTGTTCTACACTCATTCCCGGCCACCAGAATACTGATTGTAATTCAGTCAGTGATTCCTTGATCTCTCTGTGCCTTAGACCCAAGCCCATGTGTGCGTCTGCTATTAAAAATATTCTCCTGTTCATGTTTGGAATTACTCTGTCCCCCACTCCAGGGATTCGAGCAAAAGGAACGGAGTTTGCATCGATTATGTATGCATAATTGAGTGGATAGTTTACGGGTAGTGCTGCACAGTCGCGTTTTACGGTCGTTTTTACTGCCAGCATGGTTTCCCCGTCTATGTACTTATCTGTACGCTTTTTTGTGGCTACGGAAGCTGGTTTAGTTGCTTCCGCTTTGGCTGTATTAGCCAATGAATTCCCTGCAACGTGAACGCCATCACGTTGAAGACTCTGTGCGTGAATCACGTGAGTCTTTTGTAGTTCTTTGCGTAAAAGAGCTACTTGTTCCCAGAGCAATTTATGCTTTATTGTGGCACCTGTGTCATCTTTGTAGTCGTTTTCGATCCAACTCTGCAGTTTATTGTTGTAAGAGTTGACGCAAAAATGAGAATCGCACACTATAAGTGTCGGGAATTCACGTTCTGCATTTTCGAGCGCCATCTTTAAAGATCTGATTTCAGTTCTTTGAACCGAACAGTTTCTTACAGATTCAGTTTTTGTTACTTTCGGTCTGAATTTACCGCACAGCCAACGACCTTTAATGATCGCACATGCTGCATTGTAGGATTTGCTCTCTACGTTGAAATGCTGTACAAAGCTATCTGTATAGATTATACAGGCGTATTGTGGGAGAGGCAGAATTTCGATTGGCAGAGGATATTCTTCTTCATATTCTAAATCATTCAGTTCTTCAAATTGCGGAGCGAAATAGTATTTCACATCTTCCGCTCCTAGAGAATCTATACACTGTATCCATTTCGGGTCCAGTGACACTGTAGGCAGGTTTACTGGGCTGAATAGCGCCTCGAAGGCGGATTCCGCTGTAAGGATATTAATCCGTTTGCCGTGTGCTAGTTCTCGTTCATTTGCTAATGCGATTTGCACTGCGTTCACAGTTCTTTCTGTGCGACTGAATGCTTTTTCTGCTTGTGTGTACAAGTGAGATTTAATTGAAATTGGTACCTTTTCTCCCTCATTAGAGGTTAGGTACGTGAATCCGCATCTTCCTGGGATGACTCGGATTACAAGATCGATCGTGTTATCACGCGTATCTAATTTTGTTTTTGTTAACATGTCTGTTTGCAGTGATCTAAAAATTTCTGTGTGTTTTTGAGTCCAATTGATTTGTTTTAAATCAGGTTTAATTAGTTCGTAGAGAGGTTTAACCCTCTCTGCGTAATTTAGAATGTAAGTTCTTCCGAAATTCAGAAAACCCAGTATTGATTGTAAATTCTTCAGCGTTTTTGGAGCTTGGAGTACAGCGCACTTCTCTAAGAAGTTGTCCGCTAGGCTTTTCCCTTCACTTGATAATTCGTACCCTAAAAATAGTACTGTCAGATGGGCAATTCGGGACTTTTTAAAGTTGAATTTGTAACCCTCTGCTGCGAACCCAAGTATAATGGTGTTCACTCTTTTCAAGTGAGTATCCAAGTCGTCGTCTGTGAGATAGATATCATCTACGTAAGACAATGCTTCATCATCATAGATTTGTAGTAACTCTGTTACCCTAGCTGAGAATAGTCCTGGGCTGTTCTTGAACCCCTGTGGGAGTCGACAGAATTTTTTCTGCGACCCAAATGCAGAGAAAGTGGTCAAATATCTGCTTTCCGGTGCAATGTTTTGACAAAAGAAACCATTAGAAATGTCTAAAGTCGTTTTATATTTTTTCCTAACTATGTTATTCATTAGGGCTGCACTATGCGAGTTTTGTACTGCAAAGGTTTTGCAACATGTATTAAGATGTCTGTAGTCCAAAACTAGACGATATGAATTGTCTGGCTTGGAGACAGGAAACAAAGGATTGTTCATTTGAGAGGTGCATGTTTCAATCACCCCCTGGTACTCAAGTTGATCTAAGATCTCCCTGACCTGTTTTTTAGCTTCTTGCTTTATGGGATACTGCCGTTGGGCAGTTGGTTCACTTTTTAATTGGATTTTGTGAGGAGGTGAATCCTCATCCCATCCTACATGATTTTTATATAATGCAGGTGCCTGGGCTACTGCCCATTTCCTTGCATATGTGTATTTTTTATGAATCGGAATGTGATTCGAAAAGGCAGGCATAATCACTTCTTCGCCACTAGGGCACTCCCTGACAAACTCTGGGGGCCAATATTTTTCAGCTAACAGAATATCATAGCCTTTTGAGAGCTTATCCCAAAATAGACCCTTAATTTTCCTAGTCTTATCACCCTCTATACGCAATGTTATTTCGTATATTTTATGGGGCTCGCTAAGTCTGGCGTCGGCAGTTTCAACCTGAATGTATTCATTCGTGTCCACTGTCTCCAGATGACTCATCAAGATCTTGCGCGCTATACTGATTTCTGCTGCACTGTCCAACATTGTCAATGCCCACTCCCCGTTTTTCAACTGTGTCCTCAGTATTCTCGGCATGGTTAATTACTCTAATACTGGCTACCTTCTTTGTCTGAAATTGAGATTTCTTATTTTGAGCAGGTTCCTTGTCTTTGGACTTGGTGTGCTCTCCTGGGTCTGACCGTCCTCTTCTTTCCGAATTCTGTGGAAGAGATCGAGAGGGACGTGTATCAATACTTTGATATCTATCAGGTTTTTTTATATTATCCCTATTTCTAAGGTTATATCTTTTCTCAGAGGGCTCCCGTTGGGGAGACTGGCGTTCTCGAGTCGGAGTTCTTTCCCTCCGTCGAGGAGACCTTCCTCTGGACTGGAAAACTTTTTCCTTGGGAGTGGATTGTTTATTTCCATCCCAGCTCTTTTTAGGAGTGTTTAAATTATTTTTAATAAATAATTTTTCAGGATTTTTGAGCAGTTGGGGCTTAACTGGTTATTCCACCCGAACTGTCTCTACCTAATTCTTCATAGCACTTTTCTATGATTTTTGCAAGCTCACCATATCTTTTATATCTGTTTCCCTCAACTTCTGGCGGATCGCCACAGATGCTGCTTCTCCTTTTATGTTGGCTAATAATATAGCCGTGACCTGCTTGAAGTCTTTCAGTAATTTCATACCTAGATTTAAAGCGGGCTCTGGACCGAATTCATTTTGAATCTGTTTTAGCACTTCTGGTATTACCGCCATAGACGGAACACCGTGTTTTTTTGTGTAAATGGAAGCAAAGACTGTACCCCAAGTGTCACAGTCCTCCACGTGTGGTGCGATTCCCATAGGAAGGCAGATGGTCAAGATTCTGTGTTTCTCTATAGGGGTAGTATCAGGAAATACTGCCTCTATTTGAGTGATTTTCTGGGCTAACCAGAAAGGAATTTGTTCCCGTTTTACGGGTGTTTTACTAAGACATGACTGTATGTTCTGTGGTGTAATTTTATTTGTGTTCCCCTGATGAGGGGTCAGCTGTGGTACATTAACAGCTGGCTGGACTGTTGCAGTCCGCATTACATATTGGACTAATTGCCTATGTATTTTTATTAATGTTTTTAGCTGTACTAACAGCTCTTCCTTAGACATTTTTGCAATGGCAGGATGTGGTGTGTAGCTGGCTAGAACCGGCCACGTTGCTCCTGGTCTACCTAGTGGACCGAGCCTGGTAATGTGATCATTGTGTTTTAGGGCGCCATTAAACCAGAGCAGGTGCTCTTGAAATTTAAGAGGAATTTCAATCTCCTCGAAAGGAGCATACTCTTCCGGAGGTTTCTCTATTTTGTAATAGTGAAACTCTTTTGTTATAGCGTTTACCGCTGGAAAGTTTATCCATGAATAGAATACCTCTGTCTGCCGATACTCGTGAGCCTCTATCACGAAAATTACTGTACCACCTTGAGGTGTCAGTCCGTTTACTATAAGTTTTGAAGTTATAGATTTTCTTAAATGTGCCGGGATGATTATTGCATCCGGGTCTGTGTATTCAGGACCTTGCTGAGTCGCATCTACTGCGGCCCCAGTGGTTCCGTTATTTTCTACTGACATTGTATAAATGCAGGTTTTTCAGAGTAGGTCTCCAAGGAGACAAAGATTAGGTGCACAATATTTTGGAACACTGTATCCTTCAACGTTGAATAAACCAGAGCTTTACATAGGAATCTCTTCCTACTAAGGTCGGGCGGATTTTAACCTTTCACCCACTCCAGACGTCTATTGGAGTATTTACGGGAGAAAGGGGTCTGTGAAATATGCACGACTGAGTTACTCTAACTGTCTTGCGTTAGTTTATCGCCTTACCAAACGTTTGGGCGCCATGTAGTGTAGTTCCTAGTTTCCCACTAGGCCCTGCGCATTGGAATAACATAAACAGTAGTATTGACGTGGAATGCTTATATTCCAGGCCTCCACTGACTATGCTAAACTTAATTGGGTTGTGTTACCAACTAGCTCAGAGGTCACTGGAAACTTTCTTCTCTGCATAGGGAGTGATCAGCTTCCTTGGCACAGACAAGAAGGGATTCAGTTTTCCAACAACCGTGCAACATGACAACTTTGCTCCTCAGATCAAGAGTCAATCTCTAGGGTCATGTGAAACAATAGACATGTATTTCACTCAGTCAGTCTAGTGCAGTTTACTTTCACGAGATGTAGAGAATAGAGAGACGGGCGTTTGTCAATAAAGGGTTAACATTTATTGAACAGTCTTTCTTCTCGTACAAGAGAAATGTATTGCCACAATTGCAATAATTGTTATTATAAAAAGTACGTACAGTAAGATAAGTATTGCGAAATAGAACTGTAAAAGCATTGATATGGTTTCTTAGCCATACAATGGTTTAAAAGTAATAAAACATATATACAGTCATATATACATTAGGCTAACATACTCAACTGGTGCTTCTAACTAAGCCTACCCCAGTGTGCCTGACCTAAGCCTAACACGTGAAAGGGGAGTAAGTAAGTAGCTTTAAGTTAAGTTGGTTTTGCCAAGGTTTGTTTCAAGAATTCTTGTCTAAGGGTTTAGTCAACACCATACCTCTGAATAGAATGATGGAGGATTGGTATCTCCTTCAGGGGTCTCTCTCAATATCCCAGTCACCCGCGAGGGTAAACCGGAAGCGCCGGGACTGGATTTCTCTGCACGAGAAAGGCAGCGGCTTTTTTCAGCGCGTCGAGGAAGGAGGGGGGACAGCGTCCGCGGGCAGCTGGAATCTGCTGGATGTCTTCGCAGAGGGACGTCTGTTCAGCTCCTTAAGCGTACTGCACCATAGTTCGCGCTGTAGCGGCGATAATGGTAATCAGCAGCTTCACCACCACAGGATAGCAGGCTGCAGCGACAGAGTGCTAGATTTACCAACACAGGGTCATGCAGGCAGCCAGCATCAGTAGCTCGCAGCTCACAACAGCTCCTAACCGGGCAACAGGCTCGCATTGCTTAAGGCAACGTTGGTAATATTTATACCTGACAGGTGCCGGGTTTGACGCAAGTTTGCTGGACATAAGACGTCAATTAAAGATGTCACTAGGAAGTGATAGTTATCAGTTGCTCATTAGAGTTCCATTACTAATCAAAACATAGCAAGCGGGGATTTCCAGGTTTGCTAAGTTTTTATCTTGTTGAAGAACTCGGAGTGTTATCTAGGAATATCAGATAGTGACTACTGCTCTGTCATTGCACTAATTGGTCGCAAAGGAAGTGGCAGAGGGAACTATGCTGGAATGTGGCTCTGTTCGTGTGAGGCCAGAGATGACTTTTCAGAAAATCGCACTTGAACGGTTATGCCAATATAGGGAATAAAGGGATTTATAGCCGAATAGGGGCATAAGGTCACAGTATCGATCAGGAACCTAGATAAACACGCAACAACCATTTAAAACCCCAGAGTAAATATTAGCTAATTGCTCATCTGTTTTGAGTGCAGGAATAGATTTAGATCCCTTACTATCACTAGTTGTCCCCCGTTTAATTTGGGGCTTCCTGCATCCCCTTTTTACTCGAGGGGCAGGTGCTCCACAAGGAGACAAGCTGGGGACATCAGCATGCTCTTCCAACGGTTGTGATGTGGCTACCTCATCACAGGCCTTAGCTGGTGTAACACCTAAGCTAGAGGAATCCCCACACTCGGCAGGGGGTTTAATCGAGGATACAAGAGGCGTGGCTGACAAGCTGCCCAAATCCAGCGAAATTCGGCGTTCATCCCTATCAATTTCGACATTGATTGCACTTACTGCTTTAACAAGATAGGTATCAATAGTTGCGCCCGCATGCTCGGCAGGGGTTTTATTTCCCTTGCGCTTTGACATATTCTAAAATATCTAATTAAACTATAGGATCACATGAACCGCAAACACAAAGCTTATATGTTGAATAATATATTATTCGAACAGTCCGCTGGACAATGCGACATTTTAATATATCCAACACAACATTTTGCATGGAGAGTACCTGACGCCTGTGTGTTTACATAGAATATATGGCACTGTGCCAACTTGTACCCGATGTAGCTCCCAAGATGCATACATGGCCCACATGTTTTGGAATTGCTCAGAGGCAGTGCTGCTGTGTGTTATTAGCAGTAGTTCCGCATCAAAGAGTAACATGGAACTACCGAAATTTCGCTTCACCAACGCTTCACCATTGCAGCAGGGGCCAGTTTCAACGCGGACCACACGCCCCAGTCGAATGGCTGCTCTGAGCTCCTGTTCTGTCATGGGCAGCTGCAGGCCCTCACAGGCCAACGTATCAAGACTAGGATCAAGAGTAGGCAGCAGGAGGCCCTCAAAAAAGGCCTGAATACTAGCAGCGCGGTCAGTGGAGAGGGGGTCGTATAATGATTTATAATAGGTGGTAAAGGCAGTATGTATATATAACTGACTAGTGACAGTGGGGATTGGTGAATCATGGTGATTGGCGCCGATGGACTCAGACTGCGGAGAAGTCAAACCAATAGCTGGCCAGACCTCTCTCCCTCAGCATTAATTTTGGCCTGATAGACCCTGAAAACTAAACATCACCGTTGGTCTACTAATTGGGAATGGCGTTCGCTGGCATCCCCAAGTGCCTCCCAGGTTGCAGGGTGTTGCAAAATGAAAATGTCCATGCAAATGAAAAATTTTGCGGATTTATTAGGAGAGCATCACAGTAACTGCCACAAAACCAGGCAATCGACTCCCAAATAATCTTTATCATTCTAGAGCCAGAACTAACAGGACAACTAGAAGTAGAAGTACACTGGAAAGATAACAATACTCATAAAGCACTAAGTACTGATATAGAGACGATACCTTGAAACATTGGCCGATAAATACAGAAAAGGTATAATACAATTGTTATTATGCAACACAGGGATTCTGTGGGACTCCTCTTCCAGGGTGCCCAGGAACAGTTCCACTGCAGTCAGTTCCTTATGCAGAGCTACCCTCACCCCCACTGCAGGATTAAAGCAGAGCTCACAGAGCACCACTTTGAGTGCCTCCGATTCTACAGGTCTAGATGTGGACATGTCCCACTTCTCCACCGTGTATCGAGATAACACCGTCCGGGTCATGTCATGGAATGCAATGTCCTCCAACACGGCTGGCTGAAGGTGCCAGGTAGGAATGGCGTGGTGAGTGGCTCCCGACTTGAGGTGTAGTTATAACAGGTTACGGTCAGAGAAAGTTTGACCAAGGTATTCCCCATGCGCAACTTGCAAGTGTGCGATCAGGTGGCAGAGAATACCGTCCAGCGATCATGGGGCAAAGAGTATTAGGAATAGCTCCAGATGTCTGGATGCAATATGCACCAACTGTCTAAGAGACCAATGTGTAAGCCACTGTGCAAGGCCTGCTGCTGTCGACACAATGAGAGTGGGATCGCTCAAGAGCAGGGTCAAGTACGCTAATAAAGTACCCACCAATGATCCACGGAATATGATCCCACTTCATGAGGGTAACAATAAGACGGGCCAAGAATGCTTGTTGTGCCACATTCGGTGAATATGTGCTCCATAGCAGGAGTGGTTACAAAAAAGGGTAAACCCAAATAAGCCACTGGGACCTGGGTGTTAGACAGTACAGTAGAGAGTGGGTCCCATTAGGACAATTTTTAAAGAGCCCACACAATTTAAATATCAATAGACATTAATAC
Source organism: Lissotriton vulgaris (assembly GCF_964263255.1). NCBI lineage: Eukaryota > Metazoa > Chordata > Amphibia > Caudata > Salamandridae > Lissotriton > Lissotriton vulgaris. The sequence goes on along the minus strand of NC_141699.1, from coordinate 302,139,550 downwards.
ACTAGAACACCGTAGTTATAATGTTCAATGTTATTTAATCATATTGAACAGCATGAGATGCTTAAACATCAGCAAATAGTTTTGAACACATTTTGAAAACGTGTTTCAAACAAGTGCCCCACATAAGTGGTTGAGGAAGAAAGCGGAGAAGATATTGTGAATCAAGTGAGGGTTGGTAAAGTGGGCAGGTGAGTGGCTCCCGACTTGAGGTGGAGCTGTAACGGGTTATGGTAAGAGAAAGTTTGACAAAGGTACTCCCCATGGGAAACCTGCAAGTGATCAGGTGGCAGAGAATACTGTCCAGCAAACATGGAGATCATGGGGCAAAGAGCATTAGAGCATAATGGCAGTTTGATGAACAATGCTTTTTCACTGTGACAGTGTATTTCTAAACATAGCTATATAATTGACATCCTTTAGCTGTGAGGCTTAGTTAAACCAGTTGTATTTTAAATCCTGGTGTGATAGCGATAACGTCACTACGTTATCACTACCTTTCCTTTTCATTTGTTCGGTACACTTTTTCAAAATGTGATTAAATAACATTGAACATTATAACTACAGTGTACTAGTGTATTAATGTCTATTGATATTTACATTGTGTGTGCTCTTTAAAAATTGTCCTTCTGGGACCCACTCTCTACTGTACTCCCAAGCAGGAATAGACGGCCATCCAATTGGCCCTCAACAAATAACTATTGTTCCTCCGAGTCTATATCCTGGGCAAGGCATCTAAAGGGAACTGCGGGGTATATCAAAATTAAAACTCGTCTGGCAAACCCAGAATAGATGGTTCTAGAGCACTGCCTGCACCAGCGCTTTTGTAGGCGAACGTCTTCACCACCCGCTACATGTGTTTCTTGGAGGAATGCTATGTGCATGTTGTTTCGCAGAATGTATTGTTGTGCCAGATGTCACTTACGCACTGTCCCCATCCCATCAATGCTGCATGTGATTATCTGCAGCGTAGTCATGCTTAATTAATGGATTGGGTATATACACAACCCAGTGCCGGCATGTAGCGTGGTGTATGACTTGCAGAACAGTAACATAATCGGCAGGTCCCCTTCCAGTGTAGGCCCTAGAACAGCGATTGCCCAAACCGTGAACTAGTAGACCCATATTGTGGGAACTACAATAACATAGTCTCATGGAGGCCTCCAGCCCAAAAGAATGTTGTTCTATTGGGGGTGGGGGCGGTGACCAGTGATGAGAGCCAGGACCTAACCACAAGGTGAGTAGTGGAAAAGGAAAGGAAACTCAGGGATAACATGCCTCTAGACCTGTTCAGCTCATTTCGATGAAATGAAGTGGAAGATTCAATTTATACCAGTGTCATTGGAAATTAAAGTGACCTGTAGGGAACAGAAGAGTCGGGGAACACCTCATAACGTTAATTATAATAATTCCTATTTGTAAAACGCAAACATCGCACCCTTAAGGGTTTCAAGGTGCAGGGGCCATCATTGAGATTAAGTGAGCTATTGCCTAGAGCCCACATGATGCAGAGCTCAGCTGCTGCTGAGGATTGAACCGTGACCCCGGTGCTCCGGAGTCATCTGATCTGGCCGCTGAGACATAGATTTCATATGACCGTATAGTAATGTTTCTGAGGGTTTAGCCAAGCAGATCTGCAGTCTGTGACCTAACATTCAGTATGGCTTGAAGGGTTGCTACTCAACAAGGCAGCATTACCAGTTTCTGGCTGCGAGTCATCTGAAAATAGCAGGGTGGGAGTGATGCTCCAAGGCCAGGAGTGTCCCAGCCGGCAGTGTCTGCTGTTCACATGATTTTGCCAGAGAGGGAGCCTCCTCTGGTGGTGGCATCCTTGTTCAGTTGTCACCTCTGTCAAATTCCTTCCTCAGTATTAGGTTAGTTGGGTGGCCGAGGTGGAGGTTCATACCTGCGTTGCTTCACCCAATCCCAGGCATCCGCAGATTCCATAAAAAATTAACTGGTGTGGTTGGTCATCACCTTAAGGTTCACCGGGAGCAGAAGGGAGTAGTTGAGACCCACCTTTCTCAGTCACTTCTTGACTCCTACAAAAGAATGCCCTCTGGCACTGCACCATCCATGTATAATCCGAGAAAAGGTAGATATGTGCATTGTCATGTTGCAGTTGACCAACAGCAAGGACTGCTTTCATGATTGCTTTCTTGTCTCTGAAATCCATGAGGTAGATTACCACAGGTCTAGGAGATGACCCCAAGGGTGACTTGCATGCTGGAACCCTGTGAATTCGCTCCGCCAGATAAAAGGCTTCAAGTGACACCAGAGCTATCACCTGTGCCAGCTAAGTTTCAAAGAAGGACACCGGGTCGTGCCTCAATGCTCTCTTAGGGAATTCAACAATCTGGAGGTTAGTTCTGGGTGACCGACCCACAGAGTCCTCCTCCCTGTTTTCCAAATCCTGGGCCTTGGTCATCAGTAATCGGACCTGACCCTCAAGTTCTGAGACAGTAGGCCGCCCGTCTTCAAGCATGCGCTCCACCTGGGTGACCCTCCCTGAAAGATTTTTGTGGTCCTCCTGCACCCTGATTGCCACAGCATCATTTCTGGTGTGCAGATCCTGCCTGGTGTGACAGGTGACATGAGATTGGGGGAAGAGATGGTCAGGAGGGTAGGCCCTCACTCAAGAAGGGAAATGGGCTATCCTCCTGCTCCCAAAGTCAGTCCTAGTATAGAGGGGAGGGACCTGCCTCATCTCTTGTTGAGATAGGGAGTAGAAAGCAGAGAGAGGGGCACAAGCAGCCCGAGTCACAACTGCCCCGTGGTGAGGTACGCCATGAATCCTGTATGGGCAGAGGGAGAGAGGCACTACCATCAAAGTACTCCCTGGCCGAATCAGAGGAGGGTGTCAGGGAGGACATGGGTGGCAGATCTGCCTCACCTCTCACCACAAGGTACGAGTAGGTCAATATCAGAGAGGAGCATGAGCAGTCTGAGTCCCCCTGCACCCCAAGTGTGAGGCTCTCAAAGTATATACCACTCGGGATGCCTCGAGTCACAATATTCAAATGCTCTCCCATCTATCAGCACCGCAACACAAGGGAGCAAGCAGGGCTGGTATCCACTCCAAATAAAGTCTGTCTCGCAGGGGGAGGCCCATCAGCTACTTGAAAATAGGAGGGGTGTGAAGGTCCAGACACAGGCTTCACGTGCAGTGAGGCTCAGTGCCCCCACAGCATACTTATGCTCACTCTCCGCCACCATCCAGGTCAGGGGCCTCCAGTCAAGTGCAAAGGCCCGACACAGGTATCTCTACTCTATTACAGAGGTAGATGAAGCAGGAGTAGGAGGAAGAGCGATTATGACAAATCGCACATCCTTGTCAGACTAATTCTGTTTTTTATGAGCAGATTTGTGCACCAAATTCAACCCAAAGAGAGGCCAAGGCAGGCCGCAAGGCCGAGGCGGCAACAAAGCAGAGGTGGCCAGGGAAAAAGACGAAGGAAGGGACATCTGGGAGGAGCACAAGGAGCAGTCAAAAGAAGATTAATAGCCTCATATACAGGGAGTACGACAGTAGTCAACCTGACACAGACTCCGCTCACATATAAAGATGAAGAGAATTTATCATTGGGTCTGTATTATTGCCTACAAAACAATTTCAACTACGCACAAACTAGAATTGATTTATAAAAATGTGTAAGATATTTTAAACTAGCAAAAATTCATAAAAATAAGAATATAGAAAAAGATGGAACCTCAGCTCAGGCCCGAGATGTGAGAGAAGGAAACTTGCAGGCCTCAGACTAATAATTATTAAATGACTTTTTACAACTAGAACAAGATCTTGGAGAAACTGAAGAAGATTACAAGAAGAGATTGAAGGAAGAATTGTCTAACATTGAGATCAGGAAGGGAAGGTCCACCCCTTTTAGAAGGAAATCTAGATATATCCCCCCAAATCAGTAAGGACAATATAGATACCTTCTCTAAAAAAATAGTGCTAGCAACTCGTAAAATCGCCAAAAGAGCCAATAAAAGAAAGGGTATAATTCGGTACAGAAACAAATGGAAAGGCTGTTAAGAGTTTCATAATGTAATAATGAAACCATCAGATAAAGGAGGCAACCTAGTCCTGTGGGATAGGCCACAATATCTGCAAGAAGCATACAAACAATTAAATGAAAAGGAATGTTATCAGACAAGTACCAACAATGAGTATCAAGAAGTAAATGTTAAATATGGGAAAATACTTAAAGAATGGCTTGAAAGGGAGATTTTGAATTGGGATGCATTAAATCTTCTGAAACAGGATTACCCCAAACTGCCTCCCTTTTTCTTCATCCCTAAAGTGCATCCCACCGGGGCACCCTATCATTTCAGCCCAGGAAAGCAACTTTGAGAATAAATCAAAATATATTGACTTCTTCCTTGACCCGATTATGAAAGACTTAACCAACGTATATTCAGGATAGTGTATATTTTGAACATAGAACACTTGATGTTAAGTGGGAAGACAATTTTTATCTTATGACTTTAGCTGTAGCTACACTCTACACTAGCATAAGACAGAGCGAATGCCTGTATGCAACACAACATTATCTGAGAATGGGGCCAATACAATTTGTGGAGCACAATAAGATGCTACTAACAATGATGGACTGGTGTCTCACAAAGTACATGTTTCCATTCAACAACACATTGTATTATAAGCTGAGAGGAACTGCAATGGGCACCTGCTTCACGCCCAGTTAGTCAAATTTGGATATGGGCTGGTGGGAGGTGCAGGTGCTGGGCAGTATGGAAGACTGGGCAGAGCATATTGACTTAGAATTGAGATATATCGCCAATCTATTCCTACTCTGGAAGGGAACGGAGTCTCAGGTGGAGAATTTTTTAGGAAAATCAATCACAACGATTTAAACCTTACATTTACTAGCAAAATCAGTAAGAATGAAATGTAATATCTAGATGTTTTAGTGAAAGTGAAGGGTGATTCTTTGGATGCTATGGTGTATAGAAAGCTATCAGCAGGAAATACAATCCTGCAGGCACATCATAACCATCCAGCCCCATTGATTAAGAGTATTCCCTTTGGTGAATTATGTAGGGCACACCACCTATGTAGTACAGAGGAAGAATATAAACAGCCATGATTGCTCGGTTTCTTGAGAGCGGATATTCCAACTCCCTCATTCAAGCCACTGCAAAGAAGGCAAGAACATACAAGAGGGTGGTAGCATTATTTGCTCCATGGAAGAAACAACTAAAAAAGACGAGAGAGCAGAGATTTGTTACTACATTAAATGTAGAACACATACAAATGAGAGTGACACTGCAGAGTCATTAGCACATACTCGGACACAATACTGTGAAGTGATTGAGGTGAGACATGTCCCCGCAATAATATCAGACCACTCGGCTGTAGCACTATCTTTAAAGGACCAGCAAGTGGAGGAGTGTAGATGATGGACATTGGACAGGGTAATTCTTATAGATGCAGGGGTAATTAAGGATTTAAAGGAGAAAGCAGATAATTTTTTTGTTATAAATATTTGCTCAACAGAAGAGGATATAGTTTGGGACACTTTCAAAGCTTATCTAAGGGGGACCTTAAAATCTATCATGGTAGGGAAACATTAAGTAGAGAAGCAAGCTAGAGAAGGTGCGATCAAAGATAAAAAAAATAAAGAGTATGAGCTACAGTAGGCATCTATGGAAGATTCCAATACAGTATGGGCGCTAAGCAAGGAGCTAGAGGGGCTTCAAGCTGTATTCAAGGCTAAAATAGATTAAAAAAAGCACTTGATAGGTGGAAGGCGAGCAAACTCCAACACTTCGCCTATGGTGAGAAGTGTGGATCACTATTAGCCTGGAAAGTAAAGACAGATAAGGCTAGAAATGCAATACGGGAATCGATCTGTGGCAAATCAAGGAACCTCCTAAATGTTAATTTAGACCTGTGTAAGGAGGCCTGTAGATATATTAAGCAATTGTACGAGGCAGACGTAGCACCTAGTTAAGTGTACATAAAGGAGTGGCTTGGGTTAACAGCCCTCCCTCGACTATCTGTGGAGCAGTTAAAAAGTTTAGAAGGAGAGATTAAGGAGAGCGAGATAAGGACACAATGCAACAAAATGGTTAAGGGAAAGGCAGCCGACCAGATGGCCTCCCATTTGAAGTTTTTCTGTGTATTATAGAGATCATAACCCCTGTTTTATTAGCTTCATTTAATAAGATCTACACGGGCGGGAAAAGGTTCCCAACTCCAGGCTAGAAGCTACATTCACTATGATACAGAAACCCAATAAAGACACAGGGAAGATAGAATCGTATAGGCCAATCTTGTTACTGAATACGGACTACAAGATTTTTTTAGGTAACATTGCATCTCGGTGGCTAAAGCAATACACAAGATTAACCATTCTAACCAAAAGGGCTTTATCCCCGGGTGCCAACTGAACGAGTTGATCTTTCAGTTATTAGGGGCCATAGATCTGGCCAAGACTCAGAAATTACCCTTGACAATAGTGGCAGTGGATGCCGCTAAAGCTTTTGACCAGGTACACTGGCCATATTTATGGGAGGCCTTGTGAAGTTTCGGTCTTCCATTAAATATGGTAAAGGCGTTTCAGACTCTATATCTAGGCCCCAAAGCTAGAGTTTTAATAAATGGGAGATTGTCAGATTGGTTTGAAAGTCATAGAGGGACGAGGCAGGGCTGCCCCCTTTCTCCACTTCTTTTCAATATAAAATATTCACACATAGTGCTATAGGATATTTGTTAATGTTTGGGATCATCATTTTGTTTTGATTTTTTTAGCTTTGTTCTATTTTTTGCATATGAGAGATTCAGAATAGACTCAGTAGCATGAAGACTGATCATTTATACTTGCTTTAATAAGGACAAGTAGCTTATTCAAGAGATTTTCGAATAGGATCAGTATGACAGAAATTATGAATTATTGTTCCCCTAGATACATAGCATAATATAGCAAATATAGCTATCAAATCAAACTAAGATATCAGGAGACAAAAAAAGTACTAGGCCCAATGCGGCAGGATTGATGTAAAATGTGTGTAAATTGGGTAGGCCTAATTGGGTATCACTCTTTGGAATATTGAGATTTTGATTGGATGATGTATCCCGATATGATAGATATAAAAAAATATGCATTGGATTCTGTCTGAAAGAATCAATGATGCATGTATGAATTGGGGATTTAATGGGACAACACACCAATATATAATAGTTCTAGAAGATCAACTTAAAAATGTGAGTGTTAATATATGTTTCCGTATAAGCATCATAATGCAGCAACTCCCTATGGCAACATTTTAATTTGAAAGTACATTACATCTCATATCTGTAATATGTTCGATTCCACTAAGAGATAAATCCTTTGAGTCTAAACTGTAGCAATGACCTTTTAGATGTGACAAGAGGGCGCACACTATTTGTAATGTATTTTACAAACGCTTTACTACATCACAAAGAATTATGGAATTGTTTTACTTATATCTAGTAAAATAAATTATTTGTTTAATCTTGTCCAAGGTAGCGGGAACTACCGAAACCTATTGATTTTCCTCGTATTGTGAATAAATTATCCGTTGAAAAAACTTAATTTGGAATGCACTTTTCCCGAAATGGAGACAAATGGAATCATATGTATATGAATGCATATGTATACATGTGTGTATATTTGTGTATATGTATGTATATATGTATATGTATGGTGACCACCACCTCTCGTGGCTATACATGAGATGGGAGGGGGCTGCACGTCCCCCCTCCCGGACCCTCCATGGCCCAGGTTACTGCCACCCCCCCAGGGGAGGCTCTAGCAATTTCCCAGGACATTGCAGTTTGCTAAGGCATGGCAGGAGCACCACTCCCACCATGCCATGAAGCAAGTCAATTTACAATGCTCTTGCTTCCATGAAGCAGAGCAGAATTGTTTTTGGACAGAGGGAGCTGCATTTTTTAGGGTCCCTTGGGCTGAAGTTAGCCTAGGGAGGGGGGCTCGCTGGGTGACCTCCCCATTTAAAAATATATAGTTGGCCCCAAGAACCCTCAAGAGCCAAGGGACTTAATCCCCCATCTAGTAGTGCACCAGAAGGCATGATTGCAGAGTGGTGGAGAAAGGGTGCGTGGCCTCCTACCAGGTCTCAGCAACCCTGATGTGTGGGACTTACTGGAGGTAACAGGAGGGATAGTTGGCCCCCAAGGACATCAATGAGAACGAACTACCCCTCCTGTTATTTCCAATAAGTCCCACACAGCGGGATTGCTAAGAGGTCTTCGGAGGCCATGCCCCCTTTCTCTACTACTCTTCAAACGCGGTTCATGGTGCACAGATGTTTCGAGGATGAAGTCCACTTTACTTCTGAGGGATCCTCCTGTTACCTCCTGTACTTCCTGAGAGCTGGTCGGAGGCCCAGGCCCCTTTCTCCACCACTCTGCAAACGAGACCATTAGTTAAACAAGCATTTGCAATGGAATAGGTTTCGCATTGCAGAGCGTTAGAGCCATTGGCGTTGTAAATGTAATTGTTTTTTCTTTGTGTTTTGGAGCGGAATGATGTATGTGGTGTGTAATGGAATTATGTGGTATGTTGTGCAGTTTTATGTGGATAGAAAGTTTGTGGTATTTAGTGTATTGGAATTCTATGGAGTGGGATTGTGTGTTATGGAAAGTAATTATGTGGTATGGTATTTTGTGTTGTGGATTGTTATGTATTGGAGTTTTATTATGTGGTGTGGGATTTATGTCTGTGGTGTTTTATGAAATTGTGTTATGTGGTTTCTTGTTGAATTATGTGGTGTGTAATGGAAACGTGTTGAGTTTATTTGTTTGATGTGGGCCTGTGCTATTATGTGTGTAAAATAGATAATGTTTGTAAAGTTTAATATACACTAACCCCTCTACCACACACCAACTGTAGCTATTTCAAATGTGTTTGTACCCTGTTTATTTAAATCTTTTACATTTTTACCAAATAACAAAATATATTAAGTTTTGAAAAATTAACAGATAAAGCCTACAAAGTGTCCCCAAAAAGGCAAAAAAAAGCATGTGCTTTAGAAAATAAAGGAAAACGAGAGTTAGTATTGTTGGTATTGTAACTGTGTTTTACCTACATGTTATGGAGTGGAGTGGATGTACGTGGTGTGTAGTGGCACAATGTGTGTTGGTTTGGAATGGTTAGGTGCAGCATTGTGTAGTGTGGCTTTGAGTGGTGTGAAGTGAATTTGGGTAGTGGAATTATGTGGTATGGTTTTCTGTGGATTTATGTGGATAGCAATTATGTGGTATTCATTTTATTGTACTTATGTTGAGTGGGATTTTGTATCATGGAGTGTAAATATGTGGAATGGTACTTTGTGTTAATGAGTGTTATGTTGTGGAGCCTAATTATGTGGTGTGCTGTTGAATTTTGTTGCATGATGAATCATGTGTTGTGGATAGAATATATGGGGTATATTATGTAATTTTGTTGTTGAGTACAATTATGTGGTTTGTTGTTAAATTCGTTCTGCACACAAAACACAAGGTTTGTTTGAGGATGGTATCAATGCTGTCTCAAAAACGGCCTATGAGCTAGTAATGGAACTTGTAGATTTGGAATCTGGTAAGATTTATGTAGGTGCACACCTAAGACAGCCATCTGTAAAGAGTGCAATAATGACTTGTCGTGCGCAGTAAACCATACTGGTGATGGTTTGTGAAAGATCTGCTAATGTGCCCTACACTGAAGCCTGTTCCTTCTGTTGTGTGTAGCGTGCTGTGGACCGGACAAGGGTGTCAATTGCAACCGGCAACAGAAGCAGTGGAACAAGCACATCAGTGATTTATACTTAGAGTGATGATGAAATACACCTTGACAAAGCAAATAACTCTTGAATTGGTGCTTAGCCTTTTGGTTTTTTTCAATGCTCGTTGTATTTTATCATGGTTTTGTAATATTTATTAATGGGACAATTACTAGAACCTCAAAATATTTCTTTGGCCTGAAAATGCACACAGTGCCATAGCAGTCCCTTGAACTGGAGGGAAGTGCTTTGTGTATAGACGTGCTCTTTGTGAACAAGCAGATTACCCTTTGCTGGATGCTGTAGTAGGCAGAAGAAAGATGTAAAAAAATAGACCTTTTCATTGCCTTCAAAAATGCAATCAATGTTTCTAGCTGGCGCTCATCAGTCACTGGTCTGTTTCATTTACATCAGTGACTTTTGAGACATTTGATGAGTGGTACGAACATGATATACCTTTCAAACCCACAATTTTCAAATGTACTGTTCCTGAGCCAAAGGCCTCTTGCTGTTTTTTTAGCATGCCGAGCTGGTAAACAGCTTGTGAAAGTGTTAATATTTCACGTGTTTTCTAATACATTAAAAAACTGTGAGTTGTGATTGGATGAGAAACCAAGTCTCATGCTGTGCCAACCAACAGACCCGAGCTTTTTTGTGTTCCAGCTTTAATGAGGAATTATTTAAGCGCTATCCAGATGCATATGTCACAAAACACATTCGCTCTTACTTTCTGCATTTCTTCACCCCTTCAATGCTGCCGTCGGCAATTGGCCGACGGCAGCACTACCTCGCTGGTGCTGCCGTCGGCCAATGGCCGACGCGGCCCCGCCTGTTTTGCGGAAGTGCCGCACTTCCGCAAAATCGGCGGCGCAGCCAACGGATTAAATAAGCGTTCCATACTCATAAATATAGAAAAGAATTACAAAAGATTCACTTCAGCATTCAGTCCCAGAATCATAGATCTCTTAGCTGTGAGACCTCATGGAAGCACTTGAACTCACAGCTTCACACCTGGCTGCCCTGTCTAATGAGCAGAAAGTGACCCATACAGTTTCTTCTACACACATTCAGAGAGCATGCATTGTGAAACAGAGGTAGTCTAGTACCTATAGGATTCTTTACAAGTGTCATCTTGTCCCTAATAAGGCATTGACACACTCATTGAGGTCTCTAGAAATATTCTGACAGTCAGAGGAGTGGCATGACAGGAGTCAGTCTTTCATTTTGGTCTAGGTATATCATTGAGAGCTCTGCCTCTCTGATTAAAATGGTAGAGAAAATTGTGGTTTAAAAGACATTTCCAGATGTATCAACCTCTATCCGACTCCATATAAGTCTCTGCCAAGGTACCCTGCAAGAAGGCCGTAGATAGTGAGCTGTGTGCTTTAAACTGAAAGCATACTCGGTCAGGTTTGAAAGTCTGACTGCTATCATGTCTCGGGTATGTCTCTACATATACCTGTAGTCTGACACATGTGCTTGCCTAACTTAAAAACTATAGAGTCTATCATACTCTTGCACAAATCTGGTCAGAGCTTCTTCAGCATTCCGTTGGGTGTGGTGGCTTAGTGGATTAATGCATCCACTGCAGGTGGCCGGTGTTCAACCTCATGGTCACAGGTTCAAATCCCGGCGGGTCCACACAGCCTTTCAACAATCCGAGGTCGATAAAATGAGTACCATTGAGTTAGGTAACAATAAACATCTGTTATTCAGCACGTTGAGACCCACAGGTGATAAGTGTCCTTTACAAATACATGTGTTATGTCATGTTATGTTAGTCCCAGAAGCACAGATCTCTTAGCAAAGCAGGCACCAAGGAAGATCTTGAACATACAGCTTCATACCGACTGTAGGAGAGTAGGGTCTGCAATCCTATGATCACCCGGACTTTTTGCTTTTGTTTCACTGGTTTACGACTTTCTTGGGCTGTGGGCCTGCCAATCAGACCCCCAGCCTAGCTGTTCTCTCGCTAAATTGATATGTGTACCTTAGGTGCATTACCCAATTGGAACTGGGCCACCCTGTCAGACCCTGTAACTCAGGGCATCGGTGTACCCAGGGCCTACCAGGGGCTGAAGCATGTATTATGCCACCCCTGGATGGCCATCGAAATCTGACACAACTGGCTGCACGACAGCTGGGGCCACGTGGCGTACTCGCCCGTTGCTGTAGGTATAGTATCCCTATACCTAACCTTAAAATGGACACCCGAGTTCCTATCAGTCACTCCTATGGCAGGCCTTGACAATCCTGAAGGCAGAGTGCATGGAACCGTGTGAATTGGGCTCTGGCACGAGCCGAGCCCGGTTGCAGCTTGCGGAACCAAGACCCAATGGCTGTTCCATGATAATGCGTATCATATCGGTAACTTCGGTATCGCGTTATCAAGACATGTCGAGTAAGGTGTCATACGAATCGGGATGCTGCCCCCTCACCAACTCTGGCGACGAGGTTAGCATTCCGCCCTTCTAGAGGGACACGACATGTACGTAACTGTGAACCCCGGTTAAAGTTAACTGAAGCCTCAGCTCCACAAAATGGACGCTGCCACCACAGACACGAGTCTGACCTCCTGCTGCTGGGAGTCCTTCCAGCGAGGAGAGTTGGACAAAGGGTTTCCTGTCAAGGGCGGTGTTCGCACCGTCCCAGACAGGGTTTGTGTATTCTGGGTAGGTAGGGCTTTGCGAGAAGGTGACTGCGGAGTGGCACCCCGGTGCTCACTACGCATCTGCCGGCTAGAACCAGTTCCAGGGGCGCGCAGCCCCTAACCTGGGGAAAGTCCAGCAGGGGGAGAGGGGTGTAACTACCCCCCTTCCTGGTCCCACCCTTAGGGCAGGACCTAGTCATGTACCCACCCCTTTCTTTAGGATAAAGACCGGAGCGGGGACCCTTCCAAATTAGATCATCTTTGAATCAAGAATACTTTCTACGAAAGGACTTCGAGACTCTTCTCAAGATTTCTCCCTTGTGGCTAAGGAGTAGTCACCCTGCATCCGCAGGCACCATCTAAGAACTCTGCGGTTTGCTGCAAGTCCTTCCTCAAGGATCCGACGGCCCAGCTCGACGAGAACCGGCTTCCCTGGCACCTCTGACCTCTACCCACGTCGTCAGCTCAGCTGAGATCTGTGGGTGCAACGAGACCTCGAGGGACCGGCCATCATCAAAACCTGCACGCTTTCTTAAACAGCAGGACCATCGAAGCAATTCTCTGGTGAGTGCTCTGGGGTCCGAGAAGCCCCGACCCTGAGTAGCTCCAGCACCGAAGTGCAGTCTCCCAGCATCTCCACGATCTGCGTGGGGCCCTTCTGCTCGCTGCTCAGCACGTTGTCTGGTCACTAGCCGCTGGCTTGTGCCCTTCTTTGACGACATCCGACAACCAACGCTGCTGGTCTGGTTGCTCCAGATCGGCCCTTGCTCCCTTTTTCGAGAGGAGCACCCCGGACCCTCCTGGTCCACTCAAGACGCCATCTTAGGCCCACCACGTGGCCCTGAGATCTGCCAAGGCTTGTTGCCCCAATCCTGGGCCCAGCGACGCCGACAGCATCAACCTTCGTGGGACAGCTCGCACCTCCATCCTGGTCGCCGACAACGCCTCCTGGTCCGTGAGACTGCAGAGCCTAGCGTCGCCCACTCACCTAGTCGAGGTGATGGCCAACCGGTGCCTTCCTGGTACCCTCTGACTACTGGCTAGTAGTACGAACTTGGTCCCCTCTGCTTTCAGGTATCAACGATCACTGATCCAGGCTTGGATCTCTACGAACTATTCATCACTGGTCGCCGGCCAGCAACTCCTTTTCTTCCGGCTCCTGGCTCGTCAGCGAAGACCCCCGACACCTGTAAGACTTGTGCAGCCGCAGCCCTCGTGGCTAGGTAACTTCGGCACTTCGGTGCCTGCATAGCCTCCTTACTCTAGGGTCCCGAGTCCCTCGCTTCCGACTTGCCTTATCGGGTCCGCCCGAGACCACTAAACTTTCGGTGCCCTCGGGCACTTGTTTTAAATTGTGCACTTGAAGTATTTTCTAAGAGCTTTTGTTTTGTGCTTAGTACCCTGTCCTCACAAAGAGTACAGGGCTGTTGTGATTCTAATAAATATCCTATTTTCATAACACTTGTGTGGTGTCCTTTCACTTGGTGTTCAAGGGGTATGTGATGGTATTACAGCTGGCTTAACACACCCTCTAGAGTTTAGCCCGAAGACTGCTCGTATTCACGCTACTAGGATAGCTGGTCTAAGGTTGACTTACAACCAATCACCATAAGGGTCGTTTGGAACGATACATAGTGGTCGCTAGAATAGCGAACGCTGCATATCGGGCCAACTTCTCACATTGGTGAGCAGCGGTTGGGATTTGAGCTTGCTGTTGTTTTACCACGCGTATCCTAAGAATATCTTGTGAAAGATCGCATAAGTACTCCAGGTACATATAACTTAGTTTAGAATACTCTGAGTTCTACTGAACCAGCTGTTGCAGCTCCTCAAGGCTTAGCACACCTTGGCTACAACTCTTAGCAAGGGATCAGTAGGTAAACCCATAGTGTAGGTAGGTGCATCACTTACACCACACTAGAAGCAGCATGTCGGACAAAGGAGGAAACTCTGAGTCTCCCCTTGTGTCAGTCGACCCTCCACAGGTCACCTCCAGATATGCTGCACTTAGCTTCCACGAGATGCGACAGATCTGTACATCTCGGAAGTTAAAACAGGGTGCAAACCCTACCATTCTGTTTCTGATTGGTCTCTTGGAGATTTATGATGCTAGGAGGGCGGGTAACACCGACCCTTCTCATCCAGAAATGGAGATGCCTCCCCTCGAGGGAACCCGAGGTGACCCTGACCTTATCCATCTCTCCGCCGAGGGCGAAGAGGAGGACGAGGAACCAGAGACATCTGGGGACGAGGCAGACGAAGGTCCAGTCATAGTTAGTCAGCTAACTCAGGACAACTTAAGCCGGCACGAGATTGGTACTAGGGGACCCCTGGGCCCTCTCTCGGGCCAGCTTAACATTGGGAACGGGCGAGTTCGGTCTCTGTCGAGAGGCTCTAACAGATCCGCTCGAACCAATGGCTCTCGAGGTTCTGCTCGAAGAGGGATGACATCACCTCAGAGGAGAATGTACGAAGCAAAGGAGAGGGAAGTCAATCTGCGGATCGAGAGGGAAGAACTTGCCCTAGCCAAGGAGAGACTCGCCTTTGCTCGAGAGCAAGAGTTGAGTGGGACAATTCCCACTGGTGGCAGCATTCCCCCACGGGAACCCAGGAGTTTAGACACTAAGCACCTGAATAAGATAGTGCCCCCCTTTAAGCAAGGGGACGACATCCACAAATGGATTACTGCTTTGGAGCGGGCCTGCACTGTACAGTGCATCCCCCAGAGTCAGTGGGCAGCTATCTTGTGGCTCTCCTTTGACGGTAAAGGTAGAGATAAGCTCCTCACTACTAGAGTCGAGGACGCTAACAATTACCAGATCCTGAAGAACACACTGATTGATGGGTTCGGCCTAACCACTGAGCAGTACAGGTTGCTGTTCAGGGATACCCAGAAAACTCAGTCTCAGGACTGGTCTGATTTCGTTGATTGTGCCACTAAGGCTTTGGAGGGCTGGTTGCTGGGCAGTAAGGTTACTGATTACACAGGATTGTATAATTTGATCATGTGAGAACAGATTTTAAACAATTCTCAGAACCAGTTGTTGCATCAGCACCTTGTCGACTCGGATCTGACCTCTCCCCAAGAATTGGGAAAGAAGGCAGACAGATGGGTCAGAACAAGGGTTAAGCAAAACCAGGGCCAGAACCAGGGTGGTCAGAAGAAAGCAGACCAGAAGGGTAAAGATTCGAAAGGGGAACAAACTGACCAGAAGTCTTCGACAGGTCCCCAACAACCCAAAGAGGGGGGGGGGGGGGGGGGGTCAGGCTTCCCAGAAAGAGATGAATCAAGAAGGCCAATCGAAAAGATGGTGCCAATACTGTAAAAGTTAAACTCACTGGTTTAGTGAGTGCACCAAGAAAGGAGGGCAGACTCCTGCTACTGCAGCCCCTAAGGCACCTGTGCCCCCTATTACAGCCAGCAGTAGTAGTGCGCCTCCCAAGGGACTAGTTGGGTTAACCTTGGGTTCTGAGGGATGTGACAGCTTAGCTGGTACGCTCACTCAGGCTGTCCTTGTCTGTACAGGGGATGTGGATATATCCCCTGATGTCAGTCCCAATACTTTGGGCAAATACCGACAGACGCCTTTAATAAATGGAAGAATGGCTCAGGCCTATAGGGACACTTGTGCCAGCGTCACCATGGTGACGCCTAACTTTGTGGACCCTGGACAGATCATGCCAGGTACAGATTTCCTGGTGACCAATGCCAGCAACGTCACTACCAGTCATAGCGATTGTTGCTTTCTCCTGGGGAGGGGTAAATGGCCAGAAAAAGGTTGTTGTTAGTTCAGACCTCCCAGTGGATTGTTTGTTGGGCAATGATTTGGAGTCATCACAATGGTCAGAAGTGGAGCAACAGACTCACATGGAGATGTTAGGCTTGCCAGCACACGTGTTTGCTGTGACCAGGTCACAGGTCAGACGATGCCCCACTGAACAGGTGCTGGATCCTGGATCAACGGACCAGACACCACCCAAGAAGAAGAGCAGTCGGGTCAAGGCTTCGCCTTCCCCCTTGCCCCAGGTCGAGGATCAGGTCTCAGAGGAGGCTGACCTCCAGGAATTGCGGGAAACTGAACCTAAAGAACTCGAACTTGATCAAGTTGAGTTTCTGGGCTCAGGGGGACCCACACGAGAGGACCTGGGGAAGGACCACTAAACTTTCCGTGCCCTCGGGCACTTGTTTTAAATTGTGCACTTGAAGTATTTTCTAAGAGCTTTTGTTTTGTGCTTAGTACCCTGTCCTCACAAAGAGTACAGGGCTGTTGTGATTCTAATAAATATCCTGTTTATTTTCATAACACTTGTGTGGTGTCCTTTCACTTGGTGTTCAAGGGGTATGTGATGGTATTACAGCTGGCTTAACACGCCCTCTAGAGTTTAGCCCGAAGACTGCTCGTATCCACGCTACTAGGATAGCTGGTCTAAGGTTGACTTACAACCAATCACCATAAGGGTCGTTTGGAACGATACATAGTGGTCGCTAGAATAGCGAACGCTGCATATCGGGCCAACTTCTCACACCGACTGCCCTGTTTAATGAGCGGAAAGTGACCAATGCAGCTTCTTCTACACATATTTAGAGAGCATGCGGTATGAACAGATGTAGTCTGCAACCTATATGCTTCTTTACATGTGTAATCTTGTCTCCTAAAAGGCACGAACATACTCATTGATGTCTTCAGAAAGATGCTGAGACTCACAAGAGTGGCATGACAGGAGTCAGCCATTCATTTTGGGTTAGGCCTGGAATTGTGAGCTCTGCCTCTCTAATGAAACAATAGAGAAAAGCAAGCTTTAACACATGTTCAAGAGCTATTAACCTTTATCCTAAACCATATAACTCTCTGTAGAAGTACACTGCAAGTAGTCCGTAAATCGTGATGGGTGTGGTTTAAACTGAACGCATACTCTGTGAAGTTTGAATATCTGACTGCTACCATGCCTCAGATGTGTCAAACTACATGTAGAAGTGTAGATGTGTGGTGCAGCTGATGACCCTAGCTTAGAAACTATAAAGTCTAGTATGCTCCTGCACAAATCGTGTCGAAGCTATTTCAGCATTCAGTCCCAGAATGTAAATGTAATTTGGATTTGTATAGCGCCTATCACCCAGGGGTCTCTAAGCGCTGTACGAATACCGCTGTGGAACCCTTTCTGGCCTGTTCCTGTGAGGTGTCCACTCCTGGGCACCCCCAAGGTGAAGCCAGGCATCCTAGTGTTGTTAGAGCCGGTGTGGAGATTAAGCAAGCTATTGCCCAGAGTTGCAGAGTGGAACCCATGATTAGAGTAGGCACCGAGGCGAGAATTATCGGGTCCGAGGACATTGAGCCCAAGACCCTGCCGCGACGGGGATTGAACCCTGGTCCGGCCCAGACCTCTGCCTCAGGGTCTGCCGCTCTAATCGGTGAGCCACACTTCTCCACAGATTCACAGATGACTTAGCTAAGCAGACATCACAGGACCACTTGAACACCCAGCTTCATACCCGGGAGCCCTGTATGATGAGTAGAAAGTGACCCATACAGCTTCTACTACATACATTAAGAGAGCATGCATTGTGAAACTGTGGTATTGTAGTACCTAAAGGGTATTCTACCTTTACTATGCGATCATTACTTCGTATTACCATTACTACGCATATTTTAGTTCGCAGATGCCATTACTTAGCATGCATTTACTTAGCATGCATTTACTGCCATGTTCCATTACTTTGCATGCACTTACTATTCATAATGGAGTTGCGCTGCAAATTAAGTTGTGTTTAGGTTTTGGGGTCCTGGAGTAATTTTAAGGGTCAGGGTGGGTTAGGGTTTTGGGGTGTAGGGGTAATTTTAGGGTTCAGGGTACTTTTAGGTTTTGCAGTATTGGGGTATTTTTAGGGGTCAGGGTGGGTTAGGGTTTTGGGGTGCATGGGGTATTTTGAGAGTTCAGGGTGAGTTTAAGCTTTTGGGGTGCTGCAGTATTTTTGGGGTTCCGGGTGTGTTTAGGTTTTGGGGTAATGAGGTGTTTTTAGGGGTCAGGGTGGGTTAGGGTTTTGGGGTGTAGGGGGTATTTTTCGGGTTCAGGGTGTGTTTAGGTTTTGGGGTGCTGGGGTAATTTTAGTGGTAAGTGTTGGTTAGGGTTTTGGTGTGTAGGGGTAATTTTAGGATTCAGGGTGCGTTTAGGATTTGAAGTACTGGGATATTTTTAGGGGTCAGGGTTTAGGGGTACATTGTGTATTTTTGGGGTTCAGGGTGCGTTTATGTTTTGGGGTGCTGGGGTAATTTTAGTGGTAAGGGTTGGTTAGGGTTTTGGTGTGTAGGGTTAATTTTAGGATTCAGGGTGCGTTTAGGATTTGGAGTACTGGGGTATTTTTAGGGGTTAGGGTGGGTTAGGGTTTTGGGGTGCATGGGGTATTTTGAGAGTTCAGGGTGAGTTTAAGCTTTTGGGGTACTGCAGTATTTTTGGGGTTCCGGGTGTGTTTACGTTTTGGGGTAATGAGGTATTTTTAGGGTTCAGTGTGGGTTAGGGTTTTGGGGTGTAGAGGGTATTTTTAGGGTTCAGGGTGCGTTTAGGTTTTGGGGTGCTGGGGTAATTTTAGGGGTAAGGGTTGGTTAGGGTTTTGGTGTGTAGGGGTAATTTTAGGATTCAGGGTGCGTTTAGGATTTGGAGTACTGGGGTATTTTTAGGGGTCAGGGTTTTGGGGTACATGGGGTATTTTTGGGGTTCAGGGTGCGTTTAGGTTTTGGGGTGCTGGGATATTTTTAGGGTCAGGGTGCATTTAGGTTTTAAAGTACCAATAACGTGTTGTAATGGTATGCATAATAATTAACTGCGATGTAAAAGCATTTTTAATGTATTTGCATATATTTACGAAGTAAAAGCATGCACACTAAAATCATGCATAGTAATGGCATTTCTGAAGTAAAAACTTCGAAGTAAATACCTGCGGAGTAACGCTATGCTAAGTAACATCATATATTTTTTACATGTGCCATCTTGCCCTTTAAAAGGCACTGACACACTCATTGAGGTCTCTTGGAAGAGGCTGACACTAACGAGTGGCACAACAGGAGTCGGCCTTTCATTTTGGGTTAGGCCTGCCATTGCAACCTCTGCCTCTCTAATGAAAGTCGTGGAGAAAAGTGAGCTTTAAGACATATTGCTAGATGTATTAACCTTTATCCTAGTCCATATAGGTCTCTGCAATGGTACACTGCAAGTAGATTGCACATAGTGAGGTGTGTGCTATAAACTAAAAGTTTACTGTGTCACATTTGAATGTCTGACTGCTACCATGTATTAGGTAGGTCTGCACTTCTATGTTAGCCTGACACGTGGTGCAAATCATGACCTTATCTTAAAAACTATAGGGTTTATCATACCCCTGTACAAATTTTGTTACAGCTACCTCAGCATTCAATTACAAAAGATCTGTTAGTTAGACAGGTGTCACAGAAGCACTTGAACAGACCGCTTCATAACCTGTGTAATGAGTAGAAAGTGATCCATGCAGCGTCTACAGCACACATTTGGAGTGCATGCTGTATGAAACCGAGGTAATCTAGTACTTAAAGACTATTTTATATTTGTCATGTCATTCCTAAAAGGCACTGACACATTCATGCAGGTCTATAGAAAGATGCTGACAGTTAGAAGAGTGGCATGACTGAAGTCAGCCTTTCATTTTGGATTAGGCCGGGCAATGTGGGCTATGCATCGCTAATGAAACTGGTAGAGAAAAGTGAGGTTTAGAACATGTTGCCAGATGTATTAACCTATATCCGAGTCTCTCTGTTCGCCTAGCCTGCCTGCCTGAGCCACGCCACGCCCTCGCCAGACCAAAGCAGTCGAGCGGAAGCCAAGCAGGAGCAGGAGAGCCACGGAGAGCGTCGGAGCTGCGGAGGAAATACGGAGGGAGTGCGGAGGCAGTACCCGCACTTACAGCAGTACAACCGCCGCCGCTGGAGGACCGCTCGCATTTTCACCAGCGGTAAGCAGCAAGCACTTTTGATTGCGGGAAGAGCGCACCGCTAGAAACTCCGTCCCCCGCCTGGGTGCACTACACTACGGAGCCCGCGGGGGGGAGGAGCCGCGAGCCGGTGAGCCGCCAAGAGTCAAGGCAAGAGCCACGAGTCACGGAAGAGGGACTCTAGGGAAGCGGCAGCCTTAATTTAGTGCAAACCATACTTCAGCAATCCTTATTTCAGCGCTAACTCCCAGACAGCGCTAGCACTCCATAGTACCCTCTGACCCAAAGCTGACCCGGACATTTAGCTGGGGCTGGAGTAGTAACCAGCAGAGCCAGCAGAGCCAGCAGAGCCAGCAGGGAATCAGGGAAACAGGGAAATAGGAGTTCACAACTCTGTAGGGAGGAGTCCTTAAGGCAGTAAGGCAGCAAGGAAAAATAAAGTAATTAAAAGCATAGGTTCAAACAAGCCGGGAGCTACTGTGAACCAGGAGGTCCATTAAATAAAAAACGACAGAAAGGGCAAGTGTGGCAAGAACAGCGGAAGGAGAGCAGGCGGAAGGCATCTAGGCAGAACAGAGGTAAGTGATTAACGCGAAATAGAGAAATTTAATAATTAAGTGTAACACCTTCATTTACACAACAGCCCTTGTACCCAGCAATGGTCCCCAAAAGAGGGACGAACTTACGTACAGGGGACGAACAAGGGAGGAGTAAAATAATGGAGGGCTCAAAATCTCTGGAAGAGAGCCAAGAAAGTCAAGCATCATCCCCGGACAATAGTAAGGGTAAAAGAAAGAAGAGAAAAGTTAAAAAAGTAGCGAAAAATGCACAGAAGGCAAAAAGAGGTGGCAATCAAACGAATAACAAACAGAAAGAGAACACGGGAGTGACAAAGTCCATAAAGGAGTTCGTGGGGAAACACTATAAATCATTGAACCCAGCAATTACATCAGAAATAGATGAAGAAATAGTGGAAATTGTCGGGGAAATTGATGGAAACCCCGGCAAACCGGACGGAAGTCGAAGACAGCAAGAAAAGGGAGGAAACCACGAAGAGGCGAGCCCGGACAGCAAAGAGGAGGGGGAGAACCACATCACTATAAATCTAACTCTTCAAAGCTTAAATGACCAAATCTCGGCGCCTCGACTATCATCATCTCCCAAACTGTTCTCTCAGCTGTCACTAAGAAACGAAGACCCTAGGGGAAATGAAGAGCAGAACCAGAGCGCTATCTGGGGAGGCGCGCCAGATCAATTCCAGCAGCTCTACCAACTGCAAAAATCATCAATGCATCACGAGAGCAAATGGTCTGGCAACCCAGTAAATCCTGCCAGAAACACAATTCAGGATTCAGCGATCTCGGAAACGCCTACGTCTTCGCTGATAGAGGTAATCTTGTTACTCCAGAAGGCATTACAAGGAATCCTGGAAGTGAGTCTCTCAAATAATGGTCTGATGAAAGCTCAAAAACAACATCTAAAGAAAATAGAAGAAGAACTTGGAGAAATAAAGAGCAAAATGCCATTTAAGGAAATGTCTATGAATTTAACCCCGTCAAGGGAGAAAAGTGACATGGTAATAATAGAAGAAGAAAGCAGTGTATCCCTGGGAGGTGACCCCCAACCTGCAAAACAATCAGCAAAGGAGGCAGACGAGTCTGCAGACAATGTATATATATCAAGAAGACCTATGCTGATAAAAAGGCGCGGGGGGTATGTCACACGTGGGACCACGACCAGATCCGGAAAAAGCAGGAAATTGAACCAAGTAGGGAAGAAAAAAGGGAAGGAAACAGTGTCGGGAGTGATACAGTCAGACCTGAATGCATCAGCTCCAACCTTTACAACAAATAGACCCACGCAAGTAGAGACAAAAGACCCAAAGCCCCCAAGGACCCAGAGGGTACAAAGGAAATCGCTGAGACCTAAGGAGGCAATTGAGGCCAACCCTTCCTTCCGAACGACGAAACAGAAAGTAAGGCATAGGGATGAACAAGTTATAGTTCAAAGGACAGTAAGACCTCAGGTACATGAAGATCCGAGTGAGAGAAGGAACGGACGGCAAACGGGGAGACCAATCGACTCTCAGCAGGCGCTGGTAACAAACACGTACCTATCCGAGAGGGATAGGAACAATTGGCTATTTTTAGACCCAATACCTCCCGGGAGGAAAGAGAAGCCGACAGGAAATCCAGGTCCCCTAAATAGGGCACGGATTCTGTCCGCATTTCAAAAATGCGACAGCTTGAGAGGGATTGGTACTAAAGATCTACAGCATGTTGGTTTTGTAGAAAATAGGTATGGAAAGGAGATAACAAAAATTACCCTCCACTCAGGCCTAGTAAAAAGGGCAATCCAGAAAGCCTCAATGGAGATAACTCAACAGGGAATAAGGATTATCCCAGAGAGGGAAATAAAAACCTCCAATGATAAAAACTTTCTAAATCACCATGCCGGGCTCCAGAAGAGGCAAGTAATCCTCTGTAGAGAAACAGAGAAGGATCTAAGCCGCCTGAATGTCGTAATAAATAACACAAGGAATGACGCCTCATGGGGCAATTGGTCGACCCATAGTAATCCTATGGAAGAAGGCAACCCAAGTAACCTTTTGGATATGGAGGAAGAAGGCGATTTGAGTGACGTTGAATAGGATGGAGGGGGGTCGCAAGATTTAGGTCTCTTAACCTGGAATATAAATGGGATAGGCAATGAGCAAAAACGTGAGTATATAAAGGAAGTCATAAATAAAGTAGACATTGCCTGCCTGCAAGAGACCTGGTTATGCGACAACACCCCTACATTTGACGGATATGCTCAGATACAGCAGTCAGCAATAAAGAAAACCCATGGACGGCCCTCGGGAGGGCTGCTGACACTGATATCAACAAAAGCGATGAGGGACTTTAAATTGTTGAATACAAAATGTAAATGGGCACAAGCTTGCAGAATTGAACTCATGAAGGTGGATCATAAATATAAAATGTTGATTTTAATGAATGTATACATGCAGTGGGATAACGGGGAGGAATATGAAAGGGAAATGAAGTACTTCAAAGAGGATGTAGACAGTTTTTTAGAAAAATATCCCGCAGAGTCAATAATGATAATGGGGGATTTTAACCATAAACTAAATCCAAAAAAAGCAGACCAATGGAATAGGGAACAGTTAGAGGTGTATGGAATAAACCCGGCTAAGTTCCCAGATGGGGAAATTTCGAAACAAGATCTCGAGCTTGTTCACACCCTGGGAGGGAGAGGCTTTCATTGCGTAAATGGGAGAACGGAGACAGACTCCCCAGCAGGAAAGACATTCATCCCAGGGCAACAGAAATGCCCAATAGATTATATATTCCTGCAGGCCTGGAATTTCACCCAGATCAGGGAGTTTAGGTTAGAACAAAAAGCTGTGAGTGATCACAAACTCCTGTACATATCAATGACAGGGGGAAGTGAACTACAGAGAGAAAGGGTGATCACCCAGGAGGTTGAATATCCCAAACGGGTGACGACACGCCTAACTGAAGAATATATGGAAAAACTGAAGACCCTGCAAATTAAATTAGCACCGGAAAACTGTGAGAATAAGAAATTGGAATGGTTCATAGGGAAACTAGAAGAGGTGGTCCAATGCCTAAAGATAAAGTTAAAAGGGAACCATCGCACAATGGCTAAACAAATAAATCAATGTAAAGGGTTTTCAGTGGAGTGCCAAAATAAGAAAAAGGAGATACGCGCAACACAAAGAAGACAAAAAAAGAATTTTACATCTGAGAGACAGGCCCAGCTAGCCAAACTGAAAAAAGAATTTAAGATAATGGTAACTAACGCAAAAAGGGTTTATAAAGAAAAGTGTTGGCTAGAACTACTAGAAGCCATAGAGGATAAAAACTTAAGGCAATTTTGGAGACTAGTAAAGTCTGTAGCAGGAACACCAGATGGAGACCTGAACTGTGTGGTGAGTGAGGCTGCATGGGAAGGGTACATAGGGAAACTGTATGGGGCAAGGGCTTCTAGAGAGGAGGTGGAGCACAAAGTATGGCAAGAAATCTCAGAGGACCTACTACTACAATTTAATGAAGACTACGTCGAGCGCACAATAAGGGAACTTAAGCTAACTCGGGCAGCAGGCCCGGACAATCTTCCTGCAATAATTTTGAAATCCGAGGTAAAATGGTGGGCAAGATTTCTTGCCAAGATGTTCCAGGTAGTCCTAAAAGAAGGGGTAATGCCACCAACTTGGAAAGGGGCAATAATTAGGCCTATTCATAAGAAAGGGAGCAAGGAAGAGCCGCAAAATTACCGGCTAATCAATCTGCTAGATATAGGCGAGAAGGTGTTCTCTAAAATTTTGTTGAAACAATTGAATGTATGGGTAGAGGAGTTTCAAATAATACCCACAGAACAGGGGGGATTTAGAGCAGGCCATTCTACAATAGACCACGGATTTGCACTATGGGCGATGGCAAAGAAGTCGACGGAACAGAACGGCAAATTATGCTGCTGTTTCGTCGACTTCAGAGCTGCCTTTGATTCAGTGGATCGGGCCTGCCTATGGGAGTTATTAGAGAGGCTGAAGATTCCCAATGATCTACTCACTATAATAAAAGAACTCCACAGGGAAAACTGGGGGCAAGTAATTAAGGATAAGGTCGGATCCTTAACACCAAAAATACCCATAGAGAATGGATTAAGACAAGGCTGTGTGCTGGCCCCACAGCTCTTCTCAATCTTCCTGTCAGATCTCCCGGCACATTTAGAGGTGGAGGGCAGCGCCAGCCCCAAAATGGATGGCAATAAAATAACCTGCCTATTGTACGCAGACGATCTGGTGATAGTAGACCAGACCGAGAGGGGCCTACAAAGGAAGCTTAACGCCTTCAAAACATATTGTGACAAAAAATTTCTAACAATTAATTTAGATAAAACGAAAACCCTATGCTTCGGGAAAAAGATAAGTAAATTTTCATGGTATATAGGCGACCTCAAACTGGAGACGGTTAACGAATATCGATATCTGGGTCTGTGGTTTGATAGAGTTTTAAATTGGAACTCCCATCTGGATACCCAAAAAGCTAAGGCTCTTTCCTCCATATGTGGGTTAAAAAGGTTTAATGGGGTGTATGGAGAGATGTCACACCGACCTATGCTGAGAGCCTTCGAAGCAATGATACCCTCTCAAATTTTATATGGCGCAGAGATCCTTTATTTGAGCGGTAAAGGGTCCTGGGACGTGATAGAGGGAAATTGCTTAAAAAGACTCTTATCCCTTCCTCGATCTTCGATGATACAAGCCATCAGGCTAGAAATAGCCTCAAAATCCTGGGAAATACAAACCCAGATGGCTGTAATTAGATTTTGGAAGAGATTGGAAGACCCCGAGAGCCAAAAAGTTGCATATTGGTGTCGCAATGAAATACTGAGAAGTGAGTTAAAATGGGCAAAAGTATGCAGGGACAAATTGAAAGGAATCTGCAACTCACTAGAGATTGATTGGGGCCAGGAAACGTTGCAGGTAATAAGTACCAAAGGGGAGCTGAAACAAAGGGGGAGGGAAGCTTCTAAAGCAATGGATTTAAGCTATTTAACAAATAAAAAATCAGTGGCGCATATGCTAAAGGCTTGGCCCAACGGAAACTGGTTCCCCTACCTTGATAGACTACCTAACCGCGGGTTTAGGCAAGAGATCCTGAGGTGTAGAATTGGGATTAACCCGTGGATAATAAACAAAGAGCTCAAAGTCACACTCCTAGACCAAGAAGGACGCTGCAAGTGTAACCTGAGAACTAAGTGTGACTGGCTGCACATTCTGTTGGACTGCCTGTTTCTCCTGGAACAGAGAAAACTATGGCTGCGCCCAGTTTTCCTAAAATACGGAACTAAAACAAGGACGCAGGCAGCCAGCCTCCTAACAGAAGTACCCTCCATTGACATTGCAATTGCCCTAGGGAAATTTCTAAAGGTGACCCAGAGGTACTGAGATCCTAGGAAAAATGTAGTTCTGTATGAAGTTTTATTGACCGAAACTGTTAGGATGGTGAGAAAAGTGAATAGGATTTTAAATTTTTTATAAACACGTTTTAAAGCATTTGTAACTTTTAGAGGTGACTAGTATTTTATAACTGGACTTTGTATTTTTGGAATTGAAATGTAGAATTGTTTTAAAGAATAACTTTTTAAAAATAAGAATAGGTTTTACTGTATACATTCCTCTTAGTGTGTTATGCTCACGGCTTGTTTGTTTAAAGACTACGGTCATAATAAACATAATTTTGACTTGACTATATCCGAGTCCATTTAAGTCTCTGCAAAGGTACACTGCAAGAAGGCCGTAGATAGTGAAGTGTGTGCCATAAACTTAAATCATACTCTGTCAAGTTTGAATGTCTGACTGCTACCATGTCTCAGGTATGTCTCTACTTGTATGTGTAGTCTGACGCATGCGCTGCTGATGAGGACACCATCTTAACTATACAGTCCATCATTCTCATGGACCAATATTGCATTATAGCACTCAGGCTCAAGAGCACTGATCTGTTAGTTAGGCAGGCATCACAGAAGTACTTGAACACACAACTTCATACCTAGCTGCTTTGTATGAGGAGCAGAAAGTGATCCTTGCAGCTTCTACTAGACACATTTGTAGACCATGCGCTCTGAAAGAAGGTAATCTAATACTTAAAGGCAGTGGCGGCTGGTGGAATTTGAAAGTGGTGTGGCAAAAAACTAGTCAACAAATGTTTTTATGCTAGCAACCGTAGCAAGTGCACTTGAAATTTTCTAGGGGTTTCGATCCTCCCCACCCTGAGAAAAGTTCTTTAAAAACTTGGTGTAAACTAGTACATTTCCCACCACAATTTCTAAAATAAATGTATCAAAACAAAGTTCTTATTGCCCTCCTATTGCTGTCAACAACACATTGTGCTGTTACACTACACTAGCTCTATGCTGTACACAGCCACATGCTGCTGTTACACTGCACTGGCTCTATGCTGTACACTGTGAAAGTAGAGTACATTTACCATGGAGTGGGCACTCATATCTCAATGCAGATACATATCTAACATCTTCTGAAGACTTTCTATATCCCAAAATAGTTGCTAATTTCTGTAGCTCAAGCAGAGTCTGACTGTTGGGGCTTGAATCATATATGTGCTTTTAATCAATATGTGGAACTTATCAACCTCAGAAGGATGAAACGTTGATTGAGACTGACCAGATTGGGTTTCGAGACCTACTAGATCACAGGCATGGGTCTGCAAGAAGTGTGTTAACCAAAGGGGCTGTCTTATCCCGGTGTTGGATAAGATAATTATTATTGTGTGTACTTGGAACCTGGCATGTCCTTTCCTTGTGACCATTATCGAAGTAGCATCACTCATGTGCCTGCTGCCAGATGCCATTCCTGCAGATAGTATGCTGTGTGTATGAGAGTCCAAGTTCCAATCCTCTGACCACGACACCCCAAGTCCCATGTTTCCCACTCACTCCACCACAAGTCATGCAGCCAGCAATAAACTAAATACATTAACATTGGAAATGCAAAAAATTAAACACTAGAACTTTCAGGCTTTCCTTTCTGTGCACAGTTCACAACACTGAAAAGCACTCTACATGGAAAATAGTTTGCACCGAAATGTACCTGTCTGGCACTTCCCACCACCCAAGGTTTCGCATGAAGCCAATGGTAGCATGGAACTAAATCACCGAACTGAGAATGCCGGCCAAGAGCAACAGTGCGATTGTGAACCGAGGCCAAGCAAACAAACACATGAACATGCAATTGTCGCGTTGTGTACGTGTTTAAATTCATTAGCAAACCAGCAATGTATTTGAAATCTCGTAGCAGCTGCCCTAATTAAGTGCTCCACAACAGATATAAAATCGCAATATTGTCCCTGTGAGACACACACACTCCAAACAGCGTTTAACCGTGTTCTGCAAACGTCCAACATCATTAATCCCAAGTCCGCCTATAAACTTGGTCAGCAGTCCATCATTGTCCATTATACTCATCTGCCTCTGCATTTCTTTAATGACCTTTATCGCTGACGGCTCACATGCATCTGGTCGCCATTTTAAGATGATAGGCTTACAGTTAAGTAAAAGTAAAATACCGACTGTGTCAGCAGGAGTCAGGACAGAATACAATGAAAGAGCCCAAAAAACAAATTAGCCAAAAGAACAGCATGTTTGGACACTAGGTCACGTATTCAAACTTGGGACGAGGTCCTGGAAGTATCGCCTCTGCTTTCCTTTAAGGGGATATTTTGCAATATTAGATTACTTGCGAAGCACACTGCGGGAGTTTTGGAGTTATTAACCCCGCTCTCCCCAGATGTCTGTTTTGTACAGAAATCTGGTTAAACGCTTCCACGCTGCCCCGTGGCCCCGCCTGATAATTGCCAACTAGATAAACGTGACATGGAAGCCATGCCTGGTGGTGGAGTTGCTGTTGCATTTCACACCCTTGTTAAAGTACAAACCATCGAGGCATTCATTGAGGATTGGATGTAAATGTGTGCCTTTAAACTTGAACTAGGGGCGGGACTTCATTGGAAAGGTTTAGTCTACCACTCCCTAGTCTATCACTTGTTGAATGAACATACAGATAGAGCGCGTAGGTCACCCAACTAGAATTTGTACAGATTCTCACCTGGGCCCATAATTCCATAATCATATGCCTTAACCTTTATTTGGGTAACTCACACTCTACTACCAGTATATTATGATTTCTATTTCTAATTCCAATACCAGTATCCTACTAATCTTTGACACTAGATACCTTCACACAATGGATCAGGGAGTTGACTTAAGGGTAAGGCACTCAAAATATCATAACATTTGTAAATATATAATAACCACAGAGTCAGGGTAGGTTCAAACTCTTTATCTAATCATCATCATCATCATATGTCATGAGCCATAGGTTAAACGCTATAAGACTATCAATAACTAAAATCAGAAACAGCGTATAGCTATGAATAAGATAGAGTATGCTAATCATTTTGTGAAGTAGTGTGGCTCACTGGTTAGAGGCGGCAGACCCGAGAGCAGAGGACGGCCCGGGACCAGGGTTCGATTCCCGACGCGGCAGGTTTCTGGACCAGGGTCAGCGGACTCGATAATTCTCTCGCCTCGGTGCCCACTCTGATCAGCGATCACACTCGGCAACTCTGGGCATTAGCTTGCCTCATCTTCACTAACGGCCCCACCAGACCGCCGGGGATGCCTGGTCTCACCCTGGAGATACCCATTAAGGGACCATCTCTCAGGGAAGCCAGGAAGGGTTTCGCAGCGGTCGAAGCACGGAGATACTCCTCCGGGAGTCGATCCTAGCGCTATATAAACCTGCAATTAATTAATTAATTAATTTAGAAAGTTAAAGTAAAGGGAAGGTAAAATAAGGAACATGCTAATTTTAGAAAACAATCTTTCGCAACTTGATTAAAGGAGGGTAAAGAAAGGGAACATACTAACCCAAAAGACTTTCGCAATTCACTGGTAGTTTGAAATGGAGAAACAATTTATGTAATTCGTTTATTCAGATTTTAGCTTAATAACTATAGGGAAGGTAAGATTTGGAACATACTATTGATGCAACTTATCTCCTTAAAGGGAGGGTGAGAAAAAGGAACATAGCATTGACTAAAGGTGGGTTGAAAATTGGAACACGCTAATAGATAGTAATACATGAATATCTCATTTACCAAGGGACGGGAAAGAAAAGGAACATATGCAATCAAGCTTTGCAAATTCGGGAAGGTGAGAGGAGGAATGCAAATTAATCTACAATCACCCACACAGTCTTATATTTACCTAGGATAGAGTGAAGACCAACCCTGGTCACGGGTCAGTTGGAAAAGACAGGAGGAACCCCAAAGACTTCAGTGCCAGTAGGCGAGCAGGTGCAGCTCATGGACAATCAGGACAGGATAACCCCAGAATTTGGATCAGGACCGGTTCACCAAAGGTTAAGACCAGCACCAGCAGCTTCGGTTGCAACGCCTGCGCTACTCCCTCTCTGCAAGGAATCTGCCAAAACCCGATAGGGTTATACATTTTATCAGCAAAGTGCTTCGCCAGCACTTTCACTTCCCAAAAACCCCGATTGGGTTCTCGAACCTCCCAACAGAGTGCTCCGCAGCTCTCTGCTTTCAGTCACCTATTGAATGCGTTGGGTCAGTGACAGGTCAGCTAATCAGACAGTTGGACAATTTCTCTGGCTAAACCTATGCTAATTATACTGTTTTTCAGGTCAATGTACCACCCCCCAATGTTGCAAGTATAAGGAGCCCCAATTTTGATTAGACAGAGGAGGACAGATCATCACAGCACCTAAAATTTAGTCTTTTTCAGACTCCTTATTCAAATTCTGTTTCCGCCCCTTAAATTCCAGGTTCTCAAGACATATGCCTTTTGGTTAACAATGGTGAATATAACATTGAATACAATTGTAACAAATGTCAGTACAGTTCAGCTCCCTCTAGCTGGGTCGCAGGTCGGGTTCCCAGGCGCATCTTGGCTGTTGCTGCCATCTGGCTGGGTTCCAATGCTGCAGAGTTCATTTTTGCTTCCTGGGGAGTCATGCGCAGAAGGGACTTCTAAAATGTAGTAGTAAGCACCTCCCAGGCCCAGAGAGTAGGATCCATGAAAAGTAAAAAGAAACAATTTAGAACACAGTAATAAATGATTACACTGTATACCGTGAATCCCTACACTATACCACTATGTAATGTAATGTAATGTAATGTAAAAGACTTATATAGTGCAACTTACACCGGACGGTTTCATGGCGCTGTTCACTAATTCAACGGGAGGCATGTAGGGGAGAAGAAAGAAGATTATGTGTAGACGCTGCGGAAAAGGTGGGTTTTAAGGAGAGACCTAAAGTGAGGGTAAGAAGAGGAGAGTCTAAGTTCCAGCGGGAGAGAGTTCCAGAGTGAGGGGGCCAGAAAGGAGAATCTGAGACCTCCGTGTTTTTTGCGCTTAAACCTAGGTATCTGGAGGAGCGCATGGCGAGAAGATCGGAGGTGTCTGGGGCGGACATAGGGGTGCAGAAGAGAGGAAATGAAGGAGGGACCGATGCCGGCCAAGGATTTGTGGGTCAAACAGCCTAGTTTGAACTTACAACGCTCCGATACAGGAAGCCAATGAAGGGCTTTGAGCAGAGGACGGACGTGATGATGTTTTGGTTGATGGTAAATCAGGCGGGCTGCCTGATTCTGTATTAGCTGAAGTCTTTTAATTTGATATTGTGGGATACCTGCATACAGGGCGTTGGCATAGTCGATCCGAGAGATGACTAATGCCAGCAACACCAGGGTGAGAGCTTCGGTAGTCAAAAAATGGGCTATTTTACAAATTTTCCTAAGCTGGAAAAAGCAAGAGGACACTGTGGCACTGACCTGATGTTTCATGGAGAGATCGTGTGAGATGTAGACCCCCAGGCGTTTTACCTTGTCAGCAGGACAAGGAGAGGGGGCAAGGGAAAGGGGCCAGAAGGTGGAATTCCAGGGGTTGGATGGGCCTCCGACAAGAACAAGCTCCGTCTTGTCGGGATTAAGTTTGAGATGGTGAGCGCCCATCCAATTGCTGATATGGCAGAGGGTAGACTGGAAGTCCTGAGCTGCTTCATCCGAGGAGTCGAGATTGAAAATGAGCTGAATGTCATCTGCATAATTAAATGCAGTGACATTCCTTCCCCGGAGGGAGCGGATCAGGGGGGTGAGGTACAGATTAAAAAGGAGTGGGGACAAGGACGACCCCTGCGGCACACCACAGGTGAGCTTCTTCCTGTCCGCCGAGAATTGGGAGAGTCGGACAGATTGGTGGTGGTTCGTCAGGAAGGAGCGGACCCAATTAAGGGCCGTCCCTCTGATGCCCGCCTCTTTGACACGGTCGACCAGGATGGTGTGGTCGACCGTGTCAAAGGCCGCCGACAAATCCAAGAGAATCAAGGCTTGGCTAATGTTGGAATCAGCGCCTCTACGAAGTTCCTCCATTACAGAGAGGATGACCGCCTCTGTCGAGTGGGCGGGTCTAAACCCTGCTTGCTGAGAGTCTAGGAAGTTGGAGTCCTCAATAAAGGAGCTGAGGACGCTGGTTACATATGCCTCAAGTACTTTGCTTAGGTAAGGAAGGAGGGAAATGGGACGGAAGTTGCCCATAACCGTGGGGTCGGCGTTGGGTTTCTTTAATATGGGTACTACCTCCGCGTTCTTAAACTGGCTGGGGACCTCACCGAGCAGAAGGGAGCTGTTCAGGAGGGCCAGCGGAAGGACAGGGCAAGCCGAAAAGGCAGCCCGGAGAATCGCGGGAGGGCAGCAGTCTGTGGGGGAACCAGAGGAGACTTTGTTGAGCAGGGCAAGGAAGACTTCTTCTGATATGGGGGGGAACTGAGTCAAGGAATGAGGGTTAAGAGATGGAGCGGCCTCTGCGAGGGGTGTAGCCAGGGGTCCAGGAGAAATACTATTTTTGATTTTGCAA
Organism: Lissotriton vulgaris; assembly: GCF_964263255.1. Taxonomy (NCBI): domain Eukaryota; kingdom Metazoa; phylum Chordata; class Amphibia; order Caudata; family Salamandridae; genus Lissotriton; species Lissotriton vulgaris. The sequence continues at coordinate 302,106,692 of NC_141699.1, read as the reverse complement.
ATTTTTTCTATGAAAAAGCAGTTAAGGGAATCACAGAGTGCCTGAGATGGAAGGGGTTTGATGGTCACCCTATCTGGATGTGAGAGCTCCTCCACAATGGCGAAAATGTCTTTAGATTTTTCCACGGAGTTAAGGATTTTTGCAGAGAAGTAGGCAGTTTTGGTGGCAGAAATTGCCAGTTTGTATTCTCCAGATAATTTTAGGAAGTGTAGTTTCTCTGAAGGGTCATAGCTTCTACGCCAGCGGCGCTCGGCTTGGCGGAGTCCTAATTTTAAGGATTTAAGGCTATCAGAGAACCATCGATGTGCATCGTGGGGGCGCTTAGTTATAATTAACTTAAGGGGTGCGACTTTGTCGCTGGCGGATTCTAGCCATTTGACAAGTGCGGCTTCTTGGGAGTCTATAGGGCCAGAGTTATGCAGAACCGAAGATGATAAAGAGGTAAAAAATAGATCAAGGTCTGCTTTGTTCCAATTACGAGCCAAAAGGCTAGGGCCTCGGCTACGGGAAGGCGGAGGAGGGACCAGGAGGAGAAAGGAGATTAAATGATGGTCTGACCAGTGGCAAGGTGAGATCGTAAGTGACTTAATTTCAAGATTATAGGTCCACACCTGGTCTAGGATATGGCCCTTAGAGTGAGTAGGTAAGTGAACGTGTTGAAGGCCATTAAGCCCAGTTAGTAGATCAGTAAAAGCCAAGGATTGGGATCTTTCATGGGCGTCTGACGGCCAGTAGTTGAAGTCTCCCAGGACCAGGAGTTTGGAGTTATTAATTGTGAGCTGAGAAAGCAGATCACCAAAGTGAGAAGGGAAGTTAGGCATAGATTGAGGGGGGCGGTATACCAGGATACAGGTAAGAGGGGACACCGAGGATTCAAGTCTAATTGCCAGGCAGTCCACCTGGGGGATGGTGAGTAAAGAAAGGGAAGTGAACCTGAGGGAAAGTTTGATGATGGCGGCTACGCCATCTCCCGGTTTACCGGCTGGCCGATTGGCTTGAAGTATGTAATACCCCGGAGGAATGGCTGCCGAGATGTCAGGGGAGGAATCCTCATTCAGCCAGGTCTCTGTTAAGAGAAGAATGTCAGGTCGGTCTGAGTCCAGGAGGTGGCAAATGTCAAGTTGGTGACTGACTAGTGATCGGGTATTGAGGTAAATAATTGCTAATTCCATGTTAGCGGATTCCTGAGCGGGCAGGGGATTAGAAGGAAGGAAGGGGACTGTGGGCTCAGAAGTGAGGAGAGACGGGAGGGTCCGAAACTCAGAAAAAATACTGCGGGCTTGATAAATATCTAGTTGTTGCAGTCTAGAATAGCTGGTAGATTCAAGCGACCGGAGTGAGTGTAAAGCAATCAGGTCCCCAGGAGCATAGGAGGTGTGTTGGGCAGAATGACAGGCCCAAAGGCCCCTGCCGGCCGCGGACGGGCGCAGACGGGCTTGCCTTAGGCGTGCCTTCGGCGCGCAATTGTCGCGCCCGCTGCGCTCGTCCGCTGCGCTTCCGGTATGGGCACATCCTATATACAAGTGGGTGGGGTGGGGGGGATAAGGGGCGTGGCCTAAGTGGGTGGGCGTGGCCTGCACGACGCGCAAATTTAATATAAACTATAGCATTAGGATTAAGCAAAACGAACAGCTAAGCGAAAGCATCAATGCAAGCTTCTCGCATGCGAGAACACAGATTAACCATTTTAGCACTAGTGCGCAGATGCGAAAGGGTTCCCTCCAGAGCTGCGAGTACGTCATGTCACGTGGGTATGACAGACGCATGCGCAGTAGAAATTCCCGCGTAGCAGCAGCCATTTTAAATACAAGCGTATTAGGATTAGAAAACACATAAGCAAGCTTCACTCGGTTTCCCAATATAGATGAAGAAAGGGTAAATTAGTAAGACAACATGTTGGTTATTTTGATATATGCTATTCGAGGTTCATGAGTACGAGCAAGTTGCTTCATATTCAAATCCTTGCTCCATCAATCCCCTCTTTGATGATATTTTATATCATCACAAATTAATGAAACCGATGCCAACTTTTCACATTTCACCCATCTCAATCTCTTCAAACCTTTTATTCTACCTTTTCTCATTATTTCTGGTTGGATGAGAATTTTTCATCTTTTTATAAATCTGGCTGTTCATTTCCTCTAATTCTAGTTCTTCAATATTTCTTTTTACCCCTCGCTGATTCATAGAATATTTCTTCTTGTGTTTTCGACATTTGCAGTAAATCATTATCCCTATTACTATTAAACCTATTCCTGCCATTGGCATCAGTATTTTACTCACAAGACTTTTACCTAGATTAGAAAACTAGCTACCCACAGAGGAGAGACCATCGGTCAGTCTCTTCCAGGCACTATCAACCTCCAGTGGTTTGAGCTCTCTTTCCAAATTAGTGATGTTTTTCACATACTTCTTAATTTCAACACTTTTGTCTGGAATGTAAGTGCAACAATGTTGCTCTTTCAACATTCTATAGACTCTGCCCTCTTTTGCCTTCAAGAGCAAGTCGATTTTGAAAAACCATAAATCTGATCGCAACCAATTCGGTATTGACCATCAGGAAACCTCCAGCAGTGTCAGTTGATAACCGATCTACTACTGTTGACAATTTGCAGATTCTGTGTGTATTCAGAGCCACTCCCACTGTAGGTATCAATGCACCGAATATATCACCTACTATTTCTCCAACACTTTCTCTTTTGCTACGTACTAATCCGTTTGTTTCTTCATTGCTTCCAGTAATTTTATCCACATGGTATATCTTTGGGAAGACAATACCAAAATAACAGCTTCCATACCAGTGATCTGGTAATTTGAAATAAGCCTTGTTCCCACATATATAATAAATTCTGGGAAACACAGGTTCTGTCCCATCTTTGAAACCTCAACCCCCAATTACCTTATAATTGTGCTCACATGTACTGGAACCAATGAAAATGTTGTTATAATAACTAGTCATTTCTCTGTGAAGACAAAGTTTCCCCTTCTTTTCGAAATCCAGCAACATAGCAGCGTTAGCTCCACCATTTGAGGTGCTCCCTATATTTTCAGCCCATTTAGGGGTTTTCTGCTTTTTGTCATTCGCTTTTCTTTGGAAACTTTCTCTTCTCTTCTCTACCATATTAAGAAATAAATTTTTCCTTTTCGTGTAATAGACATGTTAAGTTATTTCTGTGTGCATCACCTATATCTATTTTTCCTACTGTTAGAAAATATTCACCCATATAGCGTGCTACATCTCTAGTAGTGTGAACATGGTTCAGGTTTCTTTGTACAGGAACTTCGGAAAATATCATATCTGAGTTAGAATAATAATACTGTAAAGGTCCTTTCTTGTAAAATAAGCTAGCTAAGATACTACAGGAAATTCCATATGTTAGTGGCAAGTGATGGTATGTCACACCCTCAGCTACCGAAGTGGGCAGCTTCATGCAGACATAAGTCTTCTATCTCCATTGCTTATACGTAGTGTACTAAAAGGTTTGCTAATACATTTAACTGAGTTCTGTTTTTGATTCTATTATAATGCAGTCCTTCCTCATCTGGTGCATCTAAGTCTAGTCTAGTTTGTCTAAGGGTAAGTGCTTTCTCTTGTGTATCTACTCTTTGTGGTGTATCTTTCATTTGCAACTCTTTTGTGTCCTTTGTTACTGGCTTAGTAGGGTACAAATTAGTATCTTTACTCATCATGTAAGGAATAGTTATGGTTAGTCCTATCCAAAGTATAAGTACTAGTGCTATACTACATAAACATACTTTGCAGCATATTCTTACACAGTTTCTTTTCGGTCTTCTGTTAACAGTTGAATCTGCCATTGGGTCTAAAGGAGTCTCAATCCCTCTTTGAAACTTTTGCACAGTCTTTGCCCTGAGCGAGACTCAGGTGGGTCTTATTTCTTCGGTATTTTGATCAGCAATCAATTCTTCATCAGTTTCGTCACTTATCTCTATGTTTTCAAAGTCTTCCAAAACTATGTAGGTCCACTCTGGGCCCTTGTACTTGTTATTAAGTCTTTTTAGTTGAGGAATTCTTCTTCTGGGTTGTATCACAGGTGGATCAGTTTGACTCGTTAATTCATCCATTTGTTCAGGCTCTTCATTAATTTTCTTTAAACACAGTCTCAGTCTTTTGACATATCTAGGCCATTTGTCTCCTTTTCTGAGTCGTTTAACTGGTACTGTGCTCTGGCCCTCATCGAATGCTCTTTTTTTCTTGCTCAGTTGTGGCACATTGATCTCAGTGTCTTCTTCTTCTTTCCTCTCTATCCGACTGGTTCCAGGTCTTACTTCCGTTTCTTCTGCCTGGTTACTAAGCTGGCCTTGTTCAGGAATCTGTTGGATTTGTCCTTTATCTATTTCACTTTCTTCGTCCTGAACACAATCGTCCATTTCTACCTGGTCCTGCTCAAGCTCTTTGAATTCTTGATCTTCTTCTGCTTGAGTTTTCGCCCTAATTTCTATCTGTTCCTTTTCAGATTCAGGAGTTTTGGGTGGTGTATCGATTACCTGATCTCTCCCTGTCTGGTCTTTCTCAGAGTCACCTTTGACATGAATTTCAGTGACCTGAGTATTTTGCTCTATTCCTGTCTCATCCTCGCTATCACTTTGTCTGTCTAAAAAAGGTTGGCTTCTGATACGAATATAGTCTGCAGGTATGTTGATTACTGGGATCCGTTCATCTTGACCGGTGCTCGGTTGTTCTTCTTCAGCTATTTCAGGATCAACCTCTTGGGACCCTTCAGCTGTGCAACCTTTAGCCTCAGTTTCATCAGTTTCCGTCACCTTCGTTGTACGACTGACATGGATCCAGTGCGGAACTCCTGCAAACTTTACTGCTCTGGTAGTGATCAGGATCACTTGTCGTGGTTTACCCCACCTGAGTTTGAGGCAAGATGTTCGGGTATGTTTCTTAAGGACAACCCAATCTTCTGGGTTCAAGTCATGAGCTGGAGTTGCTGGTCTGGCGACAGCGTCTTCCCCAACCTGGCGAGAGATAGAATGCACTTGATCAGCCAGTTCTTTGCAGTATTCCAGTAGTAAATCATCAGATATGTTTAGCAGTCTGTGTCCTGGCACCCATGCTTGCCGCATTGCTCTTCCTATCAGTATTTCATGGGGACTTAAGCCTGTCTTCCGGTCTGGAATACTTCTAAGTCCCATCAGAACAAGTGGCAGAGCATCTGGACACTCCAATCGAGTTGACTCATACATATTTCCCAATCTTGACTTTATAGTGCCATTCAACTGTTCTACCACTCCAGATGCTTGTGGGCAATATGCACAGTGTAATTTTTGCTTAATTGTGAATGTTTCACAAATTAGACCCATAATTTCGCTATTGAAATGTTTCCCTCTGTCAGATTCAATTGTCACGGGAAATCTGAACCGTGGGATAAGCTCTCTAAGTAGAAGCTTACCCACAGTGATGCTGTCGTTCTTATGTGCAGGGTAAGCTTCCACCCATTTTGAAAACAGGCAGACAATGACAAGTACATATTTTAGTCCTCGACAAGGGGGCAACTGAATGAAATTAATCTGCAATCGGATAAAAGGACCTTCTCCCTTTCCAATTTTCCTGGCAATACCACTGTTCTCTTCCCTGGGTTCCTTTGCTGGCAAATCAGACACCCCTGGCACAGTGCTTCTGCTATGTTCCTGAATTTCGCATTAAACCATGTTCGTCTGAACAGACGTATCATAGCATTTCTTCCCAAATGTGAATCTCTATGAATCAACCTAGCCATATGAGCAAGCAGACAGGTTCATCAAGGTAAACAATGACACCATCTTCAGCCTTCTCTTACACCCTAACTTCCTCCACTCCTCTATTTCTTTTGGCTCTGCTGCATTCTGCAAGTCCCTCACTTCTTCCCATGTATCCACACCATCCAGTAACATAAGTTGGCAGCTGTTAGCACCCACCTCAAACTTTTTGTTTACAGCCATTTTGTATTTTGCACAATGTTGGGCTAACTGGTCAGCATATCGATTACCAGCTGTCACTTTGTCATTGCCAGATTTGTGAGCAGCACACTTGACCACAGCCACTTCTTTTGGCAATTGAATTGCTTCCAGCAAATCTTTTACATATTGACCATTTCTGATGGGGGTGCTTGAAGACATCAGTAACTCCCTTTGCATCCATAATTGGCCATAGTCATGCACCACCCCGTAACCATACTGGCTGTCAGTGAATATGGTCACTTTCCAATTTTTCCCACATTTACAGGCCTTTGTCAGGGCAACCAATTTGGCAATTTGTGCAGACTTGACTCCAGGTAAATAGGATGCTTCCACTGGGCCTCCCAAAGTGCACACTGCGTAAGCAGCGCTTAAACCTCCTTCCTCATGTCTCATGCATGAGCAGTCAACAAACAGCTCATAGTCTGACTCAATCAAGGGCTCCTCTCTTATGTCGGGCCTTGGCTTGGTACTGTATTCAGTTAAATCAATGCAGTCATGTTCAACCTTCTCTTTAAGTTCTGCACTGAACGAATTTGGCAGTAAGGTTGCTGGGTTCAAAATGTTGCATCTAGCGATGGTTACATTTCCTGCACCTACAAAATTTCTCTTGTATTTAGTCAGCCGACTAGGTGTGAGATACTGAGTCTTAGTCCTGGTTAGCAAGATTACAACTGCATGTGGAACATATACGGTTACAGGATGTCCCATAATGATGGATTCACTCTGCTCAAGACTCATGCACGTTGCAGCTACTGCTTTCAGACATCCTGGCAATGCGGCGGCCACTGGGTCTAAAGTGGACGAAAAATATGCCACAGGTCGTCTCACTAATCCATGAATCTGAGTCAAAACTGAAAGCGCACAATTATCTCGTGTGTCACAAAATAGTGAAAAGTCTTTCGAATAGTCAGGCATTCCCAATGCTGGAGCTGTACACAGGCAGTTTCTCAAATTCACAATAGCAGTCATGCTTTCGTCATCCCATTCTACTGGGTCTGTGGCTCTTTTCTTTGTCATTTGTATCAGAGGCTTTGCAAGGACTGCGAATCCCACAATCCATTGCCAGCAACATCCTACAACTCCAAGAAACATTCTGACCTCTTTTTGTGTTTTTGACAAATCCATGTTTTTAATTATTATGATTCTCTCTGTGGTAACTCTCCTGACACCTCTCTCTATCTGATGTCCCAGATATTTCACTGAGGTAGCACAGAATTGCAATTTCTCTGGGGATACTTTATGTCCTCCTTCACCCAGATGATTCAGTAAAGCAATGGTATCGACAACACAGTCTTTTCGTGATTTTGAGGCCACCAAAAGGTCGTCTATGTACTGAACCAAGACTGACCGTCCAGGTAGCACTAACGACTCCAGACACTTTTTCAAAATCTGATTAAAGATTGAGGGGCTCTCTGTGTACCCCTGAAGGACATGATTCCAAACATAGACATGACTGTTAAATTCAAATGAGAAAATAAATTTGCTATCTGGGTGCAATGGGATCTAGAAAAATGCATGGCATAGGTCTATGACAGTAAACCATCAAGCTTCCCACGGTATCTGATACAAAATTACTGCAGGATTTGGCACAACTGGACAGCAAGGGACAACAATTTTATTAACCTTTCTCAAGTCTTGTACTACTCTGTACTTACCGCTAGGTTTCTTTATCCCAATTATGGGTGAGTTACATGGACTGCTCATTACTTTTTGCAAAATGCCTGCTTCCAGCAACCATTTTATTTCTACTGCAACCCCTACTTTTATTTCCATGTTCATTTTGTATGGTCGTGTGTTTGGGTAAACTGCGTCTTCTTTTATGGTTACTTTTATTGGGTCACCATTTGCCATCAGTCCTACATCTTTTCCCGTAAAGTCCCATACTTCTGGTTTTACCGTCTGTTGTAATTCTTCTGGTAAGTTTTTTATTCTCAACTTAGCAATGTAAGTTCTGGTTTTGCTAACATTAGCTTGTAAATTCCATCTTCATCTGGGGTCTGAATGTCAACACCATTTGGAATGCAAAAAATGGTGCAATTAATTTTTCACAACAAATCTCGTCCTAGAAAATTTACAGGACTTGAGTCACAGACTACGAATCTATGCATTTCTTTAAAATTCCCTATTTTTACTTCCATTGGTTTTGTGACTGGGGTACTAATCTGTTTATTAGAAATGCCCACTACTTGGATCGCTTCTCCCAAGAGGGGTAGGATTGGAACGTCTGCAGTTCTCACAGTAGAACGGGTAGCACCAGTGTCCAACAGAAAGGTGACATCATTTCCTTCAACCTTTCCTTCAATGTATGGACCTGACTGGTTTACCGGCAAGTAGGCGCCAAGCACGCACTCCACGTCCTCCCCCCTCAGGCACCGTCAGTAAGTTTCTTCACAAAAGAATGTGTCATTCAAAATAAACTGTGAGGTTGATGCATCTCTTTTTTCCCTTCCTTCCCAATTCTGAGTTTCTACATTCTGTTGTGCTTTGCTCCCATAATTTGGCATAGGTACCAGGGGGATCTGGTTGTGTGTTACCTGTTGCATGGTCTTCCGTGGCACCTCAGGCTGCGTCTGTGGATTTAAATCATTATTTTGCAAATTACCATTCTGCACAGCCTTACACTTGTCTTTCCAGTGCCCCAACTTGCCACATCCTTGACAGGAGAACTTCTTTTTTGCATCTTCCCTATTGAATTTTCCCCTGTGCCTACCCCCACTTCCATCAGTCTTATTCTGATTAGTAGTCATCTGATTCAGCTGTTGTTCTTGGTGTTCTGCTAGTTTTACTTGTGCCCACATCACCTTTTCTTTCAATTCTTTCCATTTGTTTTCTAGCTCATCTTCACGATATTTTGCATATTTCAGGACCTCATCTATGGGTTTAGCTTGCCAACAAATGTTATTGTCTTTAATCCACTGGGAAATTTCTGGTCTCAATCCGAACACAAATCGATCAATAAAATGTGTCATGTCCTTCATGTCAATGTTGTCTAATCCACTGTATTGTTTAAAGGTCTGTAGTAAACGTTCATAATATGAATGCACTGTTTCGTCTTTATTCTGAGTGGTTCTATCTATTTTCATCCAATCTTTCTCTTTTGCAGGCACCTTTCCTTTCAGGTAAAGTATTACCTGATTATCTTTCTTCATTACATCCTCAGAAGGTGCTCCTGTCTTCGGGTCTCTTGGGTATTCATCACTAGGCCAATTGATGGCTATTTTGCATTCTGTCCACAAATCTACGGGGACTACAATGTCAAATAGACCATCTAAGTCTTTCAAAAGACACTTCGATACCTTTACAAATCTCTCGACCTGTCTGTACCATTCTACAGACTTTTCTCGCAATTTTGGGAAATCATTCGTAAATGACAAAATATCCTGTCGGGACCGTGGAACATGCACATAGCCTCCACCTGGTACCTCTCGCATGGGACATAATTTTTCTACCTTATCTGCTTCTTTTAAAACCTATTCTGAAGCCATTTGCCTTGATCGAATCTCTTCCTTTTTCTTTGCCCATCTTGTTTTCCATTTTTCTGATTCTCCCCATTTTTGCATTAAATTCATTAGCTCTCTGATCTGTACTTTTTTCCCTGAAACGTTCATGTTTTCTAAATCTTTGTCAGAGAATTCTACTCGATAAGGTTTCTGCAATACCTTAGATTTACCAATGTTGATTCGCATGCTAGCTGCAGTGTACATTAATTTTTCATGAAACACCTTTGTATTTCTAGTGATGCTTCTACAGACAAACAGTAATTCATCTTCACTAAGGGTATTTAATCTTTCCAAACCCACATTTCCAGCCATCATTTCTTTAATTTCAATCCTCAATTTATATATGTTTAAAGGCTTGGGCTGTGTCTTTGGTCTCTCTATTTCTCAGGTCCATTTGTCTATCTCTTCAGGAGTTACTACAGTGGCACTTCTCGTACCTGAGGAAGTCTCTATCTGTACTTCCCTTGAGGATAATGGTGTGGTTCTACTCATTGAACCACCTTCAGGTTCCCTTATTGGTAAATCCATTAAGGATATCACTGATTCACATTCACTTGCCTGATCGTCCACTATCAGGGGCTCATTCCTTGGCTATATTACTGATGCCGTTATAACAGGAGTCTTTGGACTGCCTTGTTTATCTCCATACAAAGGAACAACTGGGCCAATAGTCACTGGAATTGTCAAAGCCTCAAGACTTGTGTTTAAATGGGAATTTTTCTGAATTATTTCACTTCTCTGTTTATTAAAAGTTTCTCTTTCTCTTTCTTGTAACACCCTTTCGATGCCACCTTTAAAGGTTGCTTTAAAGACGGGATAGTTGGGTTTGTTGTGCATGACCCCTCATTACAAGGTGGTCTAAAGAACGGGTTGTTTGGATTCACTATTCTCGTTTCTTCGTTATGGGGTGGTGGATTTTTCATTAATAAATCCTCCATGTAATCATCATCAGAATCACCACTAGTCATTAAATGTCTAGTTTTCTCAGTCCTTTTACCTCCCACAGGCTCCTCTACTGTCAGTACTGGGTAAAGCCCTTCCACTAACATATTCTGTCTCCATTGTTTCATTTGTTATTCTTTAGAATCTCGTGGAACCTTTGGGTAAAATTTACTCAGTCCTTTGTCCATTCTAGGTCTGTCTCGCTCAAAAGCCTTGATCTCCCATTCTTCTAATGCCTTCTAATGCCTTCTAACGCGTTAACCTAGGTCTGGGATGCAGGTCATTCATTCGGGTCCTTAAATTAAACAAAATTCTTCCATTAAAGGTGCCTTCTAAGGGAAATGCCAGAAGGCCGTCATCCTTTGTGTACACCACCCAGTTCTCTAACCATACGCAGGAATGGTATCCCCTGTCAAACATCATGAATGAAGCAGGAGTATTCATTGGTGTAATGATGACTCCTTCTCTAGTCTTAATAGGCTTGTCTTTTTTAAAGTAATTCTTAACTTTGTCTACAAGTGTCAGTTTTCTTTTACTTCCATACATATTGTTAGGTCTGCCTCTTAACATCTGATCTCTAGCAAACCCTAAGTATATCGGATCAGGCCGATTTTCTGGATGACTTGGATACCACATATATTTCACAAAAATTCAAATCGTTCAAAAATACTTTTTTGTTTACTAAATGCTTCCAATACTAGAGCGTCTTTTATTTCTCAACAACCAAACAACACTGTGGTTGCAAATAATTTTAACCAATGGGTGCGCGGCCTTTTCGCGAGATGAGTTCCCACGCTCCTGCGCTCACACCTCCTTTACAATGCTATCTCCGCTACACGCCCGCTGTCTCGACCAATACCAGCGCGGTACTAAGTGACGTCAGCGCAGCTCTGCAACTGACTCCCTCCTTTACAAGGTAATTCGAACCTCAGTTCTTTTGAATTTTAAAGTGCATATTTTATTATTTAACAACAGAAACACATTCGCCACTGTACCCGAGTGACTAGATAGGAAAGAAATATTTCACTGCAAGTAAATCCCTTCCGTTTACTTTTCATACACTACGAGTAGAACCCTTCTGCTTACCCTTCACACAAGCATTAGAGAACCTGCTACCCCTCCAGACTCATCCACTCTGGGATATATACTGAGGCCAAAGTTTCACCAGCGAACCCTTTTGCTATCAATCAAGCTTAGACGAACCTGCTACCCCTTCCGTGTGACCCTTACTAGGTTATATCACAACAAAAGTTTTGCTAGCGAACTCCTTCCTATCATTTATTCACACACTTATGCAGAAAACCCTAAATAGTGCTTCCGGTTCTACCCAAACATGCACTACCTTCCTACAGGTAAGTGACCTCGCCGCGATGTGGCTTCTATCTACCACCCACTATTCTGCCCCCGGGGATTCCAGACAAACATAGAACAGGTACGAACAACTCTGGTTAATACATTTAATATAGCAGCATAAAAATAAACATTTCAATAATAGCACATTTGATCGATCAATGTAATATGAATTTTAACCTACTAACTAGTTGACTACCTAACTTTAACTAATCCCTAACCATAGCTCTGCTACCAGAAAAGTATACTGATAGAGCGCGTAGGTCACCCAACTAGAATTTGTACAGATTCTCAACTGGGCCCATAATTCCAAAATCATATACCTTAACCTTTATTTGGGTAACTCACACTCTACTACCAGTATATTATGATTTCTATTTCTAATTCCTATACCAGTATCCTACTAATCTTTGACACTAGATACCTTCACAGAATGGATCAGGGAGTTGAGATAAGGGTAAGGCACTCAAAATATCATAACATTTGTAATTATATAATAACCACTGAGTCAGGGTAGGTTCAAACTCTTTATCTAATCATCATCATGTCATGAGCCATAGGTTCAACGCTATAAGACTATCAATATCTAAAATCAGAAACAGCGTATAGCTATGAATAAGATAGATTATACTAATCATTTAGAAACTTAAAGTAAAGGGAAGGTAAAATAAGGAACATGCTAATTTTAGAAAACAATCTTTCGCAACTTGATTAAAGGAGGGTAAAGAAAGGGAACATACTAAACCCAAAGACTTTCGCAATTCACTGGTAGTTTGAAATGGAGAAACACAATTTATGCAATTCGTTTATTCAGATTTTAGCTTAATAACTATAGGGAAGGTAAGATTTGGAACATACTATTGATTCAACTTATCTACTTAAAGGGAGGGTGAGAAAAAGGAACATATACTATAAAGAAACGTATAGCATTGACTAAAGGTGGATTGAAAATTGGAACACGCTAATACATGAATATCTCAGTTACCAAGGGACGGGAAAGAAAAGGAACATATGCAATCAAGCTTTGCAAATTCGGGAAGGTGAGAGAAGGAATGCAAATTAATCTACAATCACCCACACAGACTTATATTTACCTAGGATAGAGTGAAGACCTACCCTGGCCACGGGTCAGTTGGAAAAGACAGGAGGAACCCCAAAGACTTCAGTGCCAGTAGGCGAGCAGGTGCAGCTCATGGACATCAGGACCGGATAACCCCAGAATTTGGATTAGGACCGGTTCACCAAAGGTTAAGACCAGCACCCGCAGCTTTGGTACAACGCCTGCGCTACTCGCTCTCTGCAAGGAATCTGCCAAAACCCGATAGGGTTATAAATTTTATCAGCAAAGGGCTTCGCCAGCACTTTCACTTCCCAAAAACCCCGATTGGGTTCTCGAACCTCCCAACAGAGTGCTCCGCAGCTCTCTGCTTTCAGTCACCTATTGAGTGCGTTGGGTCAGTGACAAGTCAGCTAATCAGAAATGTCGGACAATTTCTCTAGCTAAACTTACACTAATTATACTGTTTTTCAGGTCAATGTACCACCCCCCAATGTTGCAAGTATAAGGATCCCCAATTTTGATTGGACAGAGGAGGAGGACAGGTCACCACACCACCTAAAATTTAGACTTTTTCAGACTCCTTATTCAAATTCTGTTTCCGCCCCTTAAATTCCAGGTTCTCATGACATATGCCTTTTGGTTAACAATGGTGAATATAACATTGAATACAATTGTAACAATTTCAGTACAGTTCAGCTCCCTCTAGCTGGGTCGCAGGTTGGGTTCCCAGGCGCATCTTGGCTGTTGCTGCCATCTGGCTGGGTTCCAATGCTGCAGAGTTCATTTTTCCTTCCCGGGGAGTCCTGCGTAGAAGGGGCTTCCAAAATGGAGTAGTAAGCACCTCCCAGGCCCAGAGAGTAGGATCCATGAAAAGTAAAAGGAAACAATTTAGAACACAGTAATAAATGATTACACTGCATACCGTGAATCGCCACACTATACCCATTACTTTAATATAAACTATAGCATTAGGATTAAGCAAAACGAACAGCTTAGCGAAAGCAGCAATGCAAGTTTCTTGCATTTGAGAACACAGATCAGCCATTTTAGCACTAGTGCGCAGATGCGAAAGGGATCCCTCCAGAGCTGCGAGTACGTCATGTCACGAGGGTATGACAGACGCATGCGCAGTAGAAATTCCCACGTAGCAGCAGCCATTTTAAATGCAAGCGTATTAGGATTAGAAAACAAATAAGCAAGCTTCACTCGGTTTCCCAATATAGATGAAGAAAGGATAAATTAGTAAGACAAACATGTTGGTTATTTCGGTATGTTATTCGAGGTTCATGAGTAAGAGCAAGTCGCTTCATATGCGAATCCTTGCTCCATCAGTACCACCCCCCTCCTCCACATACTTCCTCGACTAATTTACTGTTATTGGGAGGTTGCAGTTTTCATGGCGAAGAAGTCCAAAAACCAGAGGTCATGGTCTTTTCAAAGCCCTGATGTCTTTAAATCTGACCCACTATAGTAATGTCTCCTCTCACACTGTGGGGCTTACTTTAGACTTGATTTTCATAAATGCCCCACTTTGGCTTAGCGAAGGTCCCCTCCCTCTTACCTACAGACCATCATTTATTGACATTTAGCATAGCAGTCCGGGTCGGCAAAACACGCGGGGTCTCCCGCCAGCGCCGCCTCCGCTCCTGGCCGGGTCCTGCATTTTCCTGCTGTTTTCCTGCCTAAACAGGAAGCAGGCATCCTCCCTCCCTCCCCATAGCCAATCACAACTCTTCAATGGCAGCATTGTGATTGGTGCGGACGGTGCCCAGCGGGCCGCCTCTAGGGAGGCCATTTTCTCTCTGTAGGCTACATGCAACCTACATAGAGAAAATGCAGAATGTGCATGACTGGTTTGGTCAGCCTAGAGGGCCGACCAAACAGTCACGGCCCACAGCATTGGGCAAGCCACTCCTCCCTGACCTGCATACCCGACCTACCCCAACCAAGCATACTGTCATGCTTTCTCCCAGTGCGAGAAGCCGAAACATGAAATCGTATTAAAAAAATACCAGTTTGTTTCTGCTTCTCGTACTGTGAGAAAGCAGTGGGGCGATGCTCCTCCGCCCTAATGGAGGCGCCACCACTGCTTAAAGGGTCTTTATATTTGACATCTCATCCCTAAAAGGCACTGACACACTCATTGGGGTCTTTAGAAAGATGCCAAGACAAGCGTCAGACTTTCATTTTATCTTAGGTCTGGTATTGCGAGCTCTGACTCGCTAATGAAACTGGTAGAGAAAAGTTATCTAAAAAACATGTTGCCAGATGTACTGGATGTTAGAAATCCGAATCGGCAACATAGCTATGTTTTTTTTTGCTTCAAACAGGTGTTGCTGTGAACAAAGGCCTCTCGGACTCCAAGGGAATTCAAACCTCCTTGGGCTCTGTGAGGCTTTTGTTTTTAGTAACTGTAACATTCTACCCACTACATGGAGAAGTGTTCTCATAACCTTAGAGCCATCTGAGGAGGGATCTACCAGTAATTAAAAGCCCTCTCCCTTTGGTTCGGGCCTTTAGCAGTCTTTAATGGCCGGTAGAACCTGCTATGTCAGGCTCTAACACTATACTAATTTCATGCTGGAAGGGACACCTTCCTTTACAAAATCAATCAATTCAGGCAATTACCTCTTTCTATATATAGTGCACAATGCTGTACACATAGATAAAGGAAATATTAAAGGGAAATAAAACAATTTTTTCTTGTTGCGCCTTTCATACGTTACAACTGGGTGGCGTAAGATTCTGACACATTACCAGATTTACTGTTTTCGTAAATCTGGTATTGTGTAGGGACATCCAAAGTAACAACCATGAAATACTCCTTTCAGGCAGTGCTGTGCGTCAGAGGGGCACATATTTATAAAGAGAGGAAAAGCCATGTAAAGTGGCTTTACTTAGCCTTGTAAATATGCTGGTGCACTTTTACACCTCCAAGCATCAAAAAATGACACTGTGATAGTGCAAAGGTGCCACCAGCACCCTTATAAATGAGCACACAGTGACAAACTCACACATACAGACATACATTTAACAAATAATTAATCTTTCTTTTGACCAGAATAGGTAGTTTTGAAAAGAACCATTTTTTAAACATGCTTTTTTTGTAAACTATTCTATTTTTTTTTATGTTTTTCAAAAAACTAAGAAAACAAAGTTTAACAAAGCACAATAAAAACCATCTGCACTTCAAAAAAATGCAAAAGCTTTTTTAGCACTTAAGTGCATTGATGGTTTGAATCAGAGTTGAAACGACTTGTTTGCCCACTCAAACAGAAGTGCTGCATTTGGGGCAGTATATTCCGATTTTCCCAAATTCAGGGATGGTGACAGGAATATTGGTCAGTACAGTCCCTGCAGATGTTCCAGCAGCAGTTCTTCCAGCAGTAGCCTCTTGATCTGAGTCTCTGCATCGCAGCCCATGTGAGGCGAGTAGGGTGGATGGTTCTGAGAAGCTTGTACATGCTGAAGGTGCCGCAGCCTTACTTTTTCTCACTACCCCGGGAAATAATTTTTTTGCAGATATACAAGTAACTTTCTGGGCGTTGACCTTCTTTTCAACTTCTGGTATGGTGAAAAACTGCCACACAACGCTCTCTTTCCTCAAACATTCTCAATTCTTCCTCCTCCTGTTGCCTGGGAAAACCAGCCATTGCTTTTCTCAAACCAAATTGGCACACCCAAAAAATAATCAGCCTGCTTCCTAACTAGTAGAAATCCGAATGAGAACCACAACCTCCTATTTTTAGAAACAGGTGGAAGTTAAAGTTACTATGATTAAAAGGTGTTACGCCAATCAAATTCTTTTTGTTGTTGGTCACATGGGGTGCGCGATATGCATTGGACAAATTATTGAAAACATATTTAAAAAACATTATTGTTGATAAACCTCTTTATGATTTATTGCAATTTAAAATGTCTATATACAAATTTAAAACTTTTTTACAGACTCCTAGGAATCACAACCCCAGAAAAACATAACATAACGTTGCACGCTGGTATCGTGGTTCCTTAAAATATTAACATTAACAAAAAATATAATTTTACTGCTTATTTTTGTATTACTTACTGCTTATTTTTGGATTACTTATGAATTTCATTTTCATAACTAAGTATGTAAATGTAACCTTGTTTATCCACCTCTAAAATTACAGATTTACAAAATCCTAGCCCCCAGTATGGGTATAAAGTTGTGATTTGAAAAATATTATACATTGATCATTAAAAAATATATATATATATATATACCTGCTGTATTATGCTGATGTCATCACCACTGGCAGAGTATGTGATCCTTCACACTGTGTCATGTGATCAAGGTCCAAGGCGGGACCGAAACGCGTCGTGACGCTTAAACACCGAAAATAAAGAAAAGCACTGAACTGAGGTCCGTGTCCGTATCATTCTTGACTACTGGGATTGTAGTTTTGTGTCTGCTGATACGGAAACTGCGTGATATCCTAAAGCCGGCTATCGTTTCTTCACGGCGATACACGGACCCCCTCTCGACTTGGGCTGCGGCGACTCGAGGAAACCTGCTCCTCCCTTCTGGGAGGAAACCTGTCTGTACTTCGGAAGGAGCAACGCTACAGCCCCCCTGGTGAACCGTGGACGACAGAGAATACAGTGGGCGGACTTGGCGGGAACCAGATTCGGAGGAATCGGGAACTTCCAAAGGAAACCCAGGTATGAACTGGCAAGCGGAATAAGGGGTGAGAGGTGTGCAACGAGTGGAACAAAGGAGAATATTGACCCTCTCCGTTTTTCTTCCACAAGTGACTAATTATTTAATGGATGGGGCTATGGCATCTGACACAGTTAATGAGAGGGAACAGGCGGCGCTAATGATGTTCAAGCAAGAGCCAGTAACGCGCAATAAACGGGGAAACCGGACATCAGCAGAACCAGCTGTAAATGCGAGTTTAAAGGAAAAATTCAAATTATTGGAAAAGAAGAGCCGCAGCGAACAAAGCAAATGGTGGGAGGCACGATCTCTTAAAACTTATCTAGATGTGGACAGAGTCCCTCGAGGGCTTAGAATACTTTTGGCACCAAGCTATGAGGATCCGAATCCTCTAATGATGAGAGCCTGGGCAGAATGTAACTTAGGCTTGCCCAAACGTCTAATGAAAATATTAATAGAATAGATCGTGCTAAACTGCTGGAAGAAATTGACAAAATTAATGAGGAGATTTAAGCCCTTAACCAACCTGACGAAGCAATCAAACTTCGTGCCGAAATGAAGTCTAGACTAAAAAAAGAAGAGGACAAAATTAAGGAACGTAAAACGTATAAGTTTTTCCGCGACAAAACAGATTATGAGACTTGCCAAATTTTCACTTTTTCCCGCAAATACGAGGCGCTCAGAAAAAACAAGAAAACAGCAATGAAAGATAACCCTGCTCCTGTAAGATCGGATAGAAATGAAGCAGGTTCATCAAGCACTTCACTGACCAGTTTGAGTTCAGGAGCTGAAAGCGACCCCAAATCAAGGGAAAACATTGTTATTACAGATCCTGTTCGTACTTTAGATGCGGAACTGGCTTTTTTATGCGAGGCCAGAAAATCAACACTGAGACCCCGCATAAATCAAGTGAACTACGACCAAACAAGAACTGGAAACGCAAGCAAAGACGGAAAGCAAAATGTAACAAAACCAAACTACAAGAAAAAAGGAAATTGGAGAGGGAAAACCAAATAGTCACGGCTGTGACCGGCAGTAACAATAAAACCATTGTAAATCTGTCCAAAATTCCACTTGATGACAAAGAGAAAAGCATACTCAGTTTGGGATTAACTTTTTGCCCTGCCAATGACTTCAATTACGCCAAAACACGACTTGATTTATTTAAGGGCACAAGAAAATTAAAATTACAAAAATACCACATTCCCAATAAAAAAGGCGACCTGACCAGTTCCATCTTTGCGAGTAATGACATTTCTAACTCCCAAACTGGCACCCAAATTGGGAGTACTTTTCAGCAGGAGATCCAGGAACTATGGGATGATGATTCATCGAGCACACAAAGGGGCGCATTGGACCCTAATAAAACTAGTGAGTCCAATATCATGGGAATTAACAACACGGGGGTCCTCTGACACCATTTCGACCAAAATCAACCTTCAACCCCATTATGATAAAGGATTCAATCGATCTTTTTCATGATCAGGTCACTGAACAGCTCAAAATTCTAAATGTGGACATTAACAAAAAGAAAAAAAGATACAATAAAGGAAGGACGGAATACTTTTCCCTTATGTCAAAACTAAAAAAGAACAACAAGATTGTACTCAGACCCTCTGATAAGGGGGGTAACATTGTGCTATTAAGCAAAGAAATGTATACTAAGGAGGCTTTCAATCACCTTTATGACAAAAACTGTTACATGAGGTGCAATACTACAGATCTAAAAAAGATGTATGAGACATTTGACAAAAAACTTCTTCACTGGAAATATGTTGGGCTGATTACGAATCAAGAGTTCAAATTTCTTAAAAACTCTTTCCCTGTGGTACCAACCATTTATTTTTTACCTAAACTCCCCAAGGACCCAAATAATCCTCCAGGGCGTCCCATAATCTCTGCGAGAAGGAGTTGCCTTGAAAACGTCTCTCAGTATGTGGACTTTTTCTTACAGACACACGTCAAGTCATTACCATCGTACATTGGTGACACCAGTGACTTCTTAAAGAAACTTAATGACCTGAAATGGGAACCAGGGTATCTACTAATGGCACTTGACGTTAGTTCCCTTTACACAAGTATTGTCCATGCAGATGGTCTGAGAGCGTTGGAGTATTACCTAGAACAATCAATGGGTAATATGAAGAAATACAACAAAATGCTTATTGAAATGGTTGAGTTCTGTTTGAACAATAATATATTTATGTTCAATAACCTTCTGTTCAAGCAACTCAGGGGGGTCGCCATGGGAGCCAGCTTCTCCTCCAGCTACGCGGATCTACACATGGGCTGGTGGGAGGAGCTGGTTCTCAGGGTGGAACACCGCGAGATCATGCTAAACCATATCGTAGTTTGGTATAGGTTTATTGATGATTTGTTTATTATTTGGAACGGTGATGTACAAAAAGCTAATGAATTTGTAGAGTGCATTAACAAAAATGATCTGAATCTACACTTCACCGCAAACATCAGTGCTGAGTCTGTAACATTCCTCGATACTGAGGTTTTCATTGATCAGAACAGAGTAGAAACAAAACTTCACAGAAAAACCACAGCAGGGAATTCAACACTGCATGCCTCAAGCTCTCACGTACGCCACCTAATCACTAGCATCCCCTCTGGGGAAATGCTGAGGTTGAGACGTATTCATAGCAGAGAGGAAGATCTACTTAAAGCTCAAACTGAGAGCGCTAACAGATTTAGAGAACGAGGCTACAGTGATGAACTCATTAATACTGCCATCACTAAATCTATGACTAAAGATCGTTCATCCCTACTACTGACAGGTAAAAACACCAAAGCCATTCCATTTAGACCCAACAGTTCTACAGCTAGTGTAGGTATAACCTCTATTAGGGATATTCCCTTTACAATAATACTACAGTATAGCCAACAACATAAAAAAATTGAGTCTATAATCAGGAAATACTGGCCCCTTGTATTGTGTGATCCGGTCATCGGTGGTACTTTACCGATGCGACCGTCTATCACATACAGTAGAGGCCGTTCTATGAGGGATGAACTCATAAAGACCAGTCCAGAAGTGATAGAATCCACAGACTGGCTTAAAACTCAGAGCAGGTTCTATAGTTGTAAAGTGTGCAAGGCTTGCAAACAGGGTGTAAATACCAAATCATACATTTCGCCTTTTGACCACAAAAAACACAAGATCAAACAGCTTTTAAACTGCAAAACAGAATTTGCAGTATATGTGTTGTCTTGTCCCTGTAAACTTTTGTACGTGGGGAGTACTAAACTCCAGGTACATAAATGTATCTTACAACACCTCAGGGCTATATCTAACCAAGATAACACATACCCGGTGGCCAGGCATTTTATATCTATACATAATTCTAACAGCCGGTAACTTAGTTTCTTTGAAATTGACTCGGTACCAGCCAGTAGAAGGGGTGGTAACCGTGAAGAAAAACTGCGTCAGTTAGAAACAAGATATATTCTCGAGCTCAACACCAAACAGCCTACAGGTTTAAATATGACTGAAGATCTATCCACCTGTCTGTAAACCTCTGCATGACAAATGCATCTTGTACAATAATGTATAGTTTTTTGGTTGATCTCAATTTTAAGTACCTCATCTACTGTTGATTTTCGTACAGTCATCTCGCACATACAGAAACTCTTTAGGCTGGTATTACTGTTGCGGTTTGTCCACTTATTGTGTATTCAGTTTTTATCCTATTTTTATCCATATTTATATTGTGATTTATATTTATATGAACTGTAGGTTGTATCTATGAATTTTATCAACTATAAGTATGTATATACACAATAGTATGAGATCAGCCTATGAAGGTCTCTACTTCCTATTACTGTGGGCAACCCTTTACCCTGTGCAACCAAGCCTGCCATAACATGAGTGTAACAATAATGATATCACTGTTAGAATACAGAAATTAGTACTATGCAATTTGTTTGATGAGTTAAATCTTATACATTCTAAATTAACCATTTAATTGCAATGCAGCGAATTTATATCCTCATATGTAACTGAATTGTCTAAATCAATTTTATGGGGGCTCCAAAATCTTTTAGAAAAAAAATTTCCAAAATTTTCCATGTTTTTCCTGAAATTGTCCATGTGACAAATATGCTCACCTTTAAAGTTCGGGTATTTATACCGTTATTTGTAATATCTCTGCGCATTATGCTTAACCATTTTTGGGCTCAAAATTGTAAATACTCTTGTGAACATCATTGCGCACCTATAAGAATTTACCTGTTTTTTGCACTTGCACTAGCACTTTTATGAATAAGGTAAAACAAGTTTTTAACTTTATTTATGTTTAATTGCACTTTATCACGCTAAAAATGTACTTTTGATCAACATGGGTTTCATGTACCATTTTAATTGACATATTGAATCAAACACCGATATGAACTGTGGTTTCGTTCCAAAGGAACTTTTTTATGTCTATGGTTACGTTTACCTGCTCTATTGTGCTGATGTCATCACCACTGGCAGAGTATTTAAACCTATGTAATCCTTCACACTGTGTCATGTGATCAAGGTCCAAGGCGGGACTGAAACGCGTTGTGACGCTTAAACACCGAAAAGCACTGAACTGAGGTCCGTGTCCGTATCATTCTTGACTACTGGGATTGTAGTTTTGTGTCTGCTGATACGGAAACTGCATGATATATATATATATATATGAATACCAGTTCGATCCAAATTTCAAGCATCCGGGTGCTCTCAGGCGGTGCACTCAAAGCGCGGCAGGACCTAGCCGCGATTGTATTTCTGTCCGGTTTTCCCAAAGGGAAGTTTTTCCTTTGTGCGCTCCCAAGCTTCAAAAATATTTCTCCATACGCTTTTCAATGATAATTTCTCTTTAATTTCAATTTCACGCAAGCCAGCAACACCTTACGCGTTTCGGTCTCTACGGAGACCTTGCTCACAGGAATTCCTGATTTGAAGTGTTTACAGCCAATTAGCATAAAGCTCATGCACTGGAGGATCTGCGGCCCTATATATATATATGATTTAACTTTTGATTTTCTCAGCAACTACTGAACCGATTTACACCATTTAACAAAAAGGCACGACTCTGAACCAAGGGCTACCTTTTTGCCAAATTTGGTTTAATTCCGTTCAGCAGTCTAGTTTAGTTTACATCCTCCTCCACTGCCCCCAGGTCCACCAGCCACAAGCCTACAGCCAAATGGAGCCGTGGCCCGACAGCCTCCCGCCACCGCCGCACAGCAGCAAAAACAACAGCTGACCCCCCCCAGAGCCTGGATGACACGTGTGCATCGCCTCCGAAAGCGAGTGGACTACCTGGAGCGGTTGTGCGAAAAACATCAGTGTCAGCTCCGGGACCTCCACAGAGAGCAGCGGGACATGCAGCAACAGCTTGCCAAACTACGCCACCGGAGGTAGTGACTGTCCCTTGCCCCTTTTTTAAAGACTGTTGGGGGGGGTGGGAATTGGGTGTTTGGGTAAGGGGACTTTTGGACTTTTTGACATTGGTTGGGTTAGGGAGGGGGGTGAGTTCGGATAATTTATTTTATTGTTGTGCTGTAAACAACACGAAGATATATTTCTTAATAATTATTTTTCTTACAAAAAACACAGTATACGCGTTCATATATTATTTTGTGTGGGGGTTGGCGGTGGTTACAGGACGTTTGTTTTCTTCAAACTTACCAGCATGAATGAAACATCTAGTCCTGAAATCTACCAAAATGCAAGTAACCGAGTTAGTAAATTTAGTAGCCCTACTACTGTACTTTACTAGTAGTACTGTCAGTCTCTGCTCTCCTCCCAACTTAGTCCTCATAGCCCATTATTCTTCTACCTTTCAAATATGCTTATCTTACCTGTGATTTGTGTTTGAGAATCGGGATAGCCCCAGCGCTGGCTGCATTGCAAATGGTAATTAAGGTTGGTTGTTGACTTGAATCCTCGACAGATGCAATATCATTGTTGTGCTGGTAACAGTAGTGGTACACACTGGCAGTATCACCAAATGAAAAAAAGAGGAAATTAAACATTGAGTAGCCTGAGCGTAGCATTAGAAACAGTACAATAGATAGTACGGTACAGAACAGTGCCCTAAATTGTAGCCTAAGCAGTGCCAACGTAAGGTAAGCATTAAGCATTTCATTGTTCACGTTGTGTAGGAGGAGGATGTTCTTATCAATCCACGATGGAGCACATGCACTTCTGGTTGCTTTGACCTTATCCTCCCCAGCAAGTGTGTGGAATTTATTGTTGTTGTCAGTCACACCTCAATGAAATACCACACAGCCCGGGGGAAGAGGGTTAGGGTTTGAAAAATGGATGGGAATGGGGTTTTTTGGGAAAGTTTGGTAGAGAGGAAAAAAAACACAGCATGGACAGTCAAACAACAAATGAAGAGAAACACATCTTTGGATTAGAAGATATTGATAAATCTTTAAAGGGACATAAAGGAAGTGCACTACTGCATGCCAGAAGTTGTTTACTAAATGGATGGTTAGGTTACTGAAAAGTAGTACTACTACTTACTGCAACTTACTAGTAACTACGAAGAAACTAGTTGACGGTACAGGGCTCTAGTCATTACGCAATTTCACTTGCCTCTCTGCCCTCAGAGAGAATAAACACTTAGAACATTAAATTAGTGTTAAACAAGACCCGCCAACCCACCCGCAAAAAGCAGAACACCCCCAAACAGACAAAAAGCAAAAATGGAAAATCTCATACTTAGAATATTTTCGGCCTTCTTTCAATTCTGTCCAAACGCGCTGTGCAGCTAGGTCATAACTCCACTTTTCCACCATGGATTTCCTGAAAAACAAATGCAATCAAAATTAGACTGTGCCAGCAGTGCTCCAAGACCCCAAAACCCACCCCAAACACCAGGAACCCCCCCCAAACAGCACCCCAAAGACAAGCAAGTGAGCAAAAACGCAAAAACTTTTTCACCTCCGATTTTCTCCAAACCACTTTTATCCGGTATTACACCTTCCCAGCAATGCCCTTAGACCAGTCAACCCATTTGAAAACAAGTAGAAGACCCCCAAACAGCCAAAAAGCAAAAATACAAAAATGGGTACTCAGAATTATTTTGCCCTCATTCCAAAATCACTCCATGCGAGCTCTGCAGCTAGGCCCTAACTCTTCTTTGCCACCATGGATTTGCTTCAAACCTCTTGCAATCAAAAGTATCCATACCCAGCGTTGCTCCAAGACGCCAAAATCCACCCAAAAAATCCAGGAACCCCCCCAAACAGCACCCCGAAAACGCTAAAGTGAGCGAAATTCCTGAAAATGGAAAAACTTTTTCACCTCCGATTTTCTCCAAACCACTTTTATCAGGTATTAGACATTCCCAGCAATTCCCCAGACCCGTCAACCCAGGTGAAAACAAGTAGAAGACCCCCAAACAGCCAAAAAGCAAAAATACAAAAATGGGCGCTTAGCAGTATTTTGCCCTCATTCCAAAATCACTCCATGCGAGCTCTGCAGCTAGGTCCTAACTCCCCTTTGCCACCATGGATTTGCTTCAAACCTCTTGCAATCAAAAGTATTCATACCCAGCGCTGCTCCAAGACCCCAAAACCCACCCACAAAAACCAGGAGCCCCCCTAAACAGGCCCCCGAAAACGCTAAAGTGAGCGAAATTCCTGAAAATGGAAAAACTTTTTCACCTCCGATTTGGTCCAAAACACTTGATTCTGATATTAGCACCACCATCTCGTGGCTCCGTCGTGGTCATTCCGCGAGCAATCATGGCAGCCGCTCCCCACCGGAAGCCTGCAGGAGTCGAGGCCCCCCAAGACTTTTGTAGAATCTTCACGGCTGAGGGGACGCTTTCGAGAATGGAGCCCAAGCCCTAGCAGGCAAGCGTCCGAGTTCCAAGGTGTCCCAGGGCCATTTTAGTGGACCAGGCCCAAAACCGAAGAGCCGTCCGCCATTTTAAGAGTCATGTGGCAGCCGCCTATCGCTGCACTGCAAGAGTGGGAGCAACTCAACAACATGGTGAGCGAAACGCTGTAGCCGCAAGAGCGGGCGCAACTCAGCTGGATGGCCGCCACCTGGGGAGGCCCGTTCACGCCGCCTCCCCCACGCCCCCCCCCCCCCCCGGGCCGCCCCACGCCAATTTTCGGAGCAGCATTGTAGGATACCAAAACCAGTGCGGCAGTTTACTGGACATCACCTGGGTGCCATCAACATCTCAGCGCGTTCTGCTGCCTTGGGACTATTCGCACAACAGACCGCTACTGACGAGGCCTCCCTCCGCAACACCCTGGACGCCCCACGCTGTTTTTCTTTGCTGCATTGTAGGATCCCAAAAACCAGTGCGGCACCCAGGTGACATCACCTGGGTGCCGTCCAGAACTCAGCACGTTGTGCTGCCTTGGGACTATTCGCACAAAAGACAGCTTTTGACCATTGTTGCTTTTTTTTGTGAAAAATGTTTAAATGTTTTTACAGTTTTTGTTCCGTTTGTTATATTTAAAAGTTAATAAAGTTTTATAATCCTACTTTGTTGGAGTGTTATATATTTTTTTTTAAACGGGTGAATGGGGCCTCGAATCGGGTTATTGTCATGTGTGGGCTTTGCAAGTGTACTGCTACAGGATCGGACATTTCAAACTCAAATGCACGTTCTTTTTCTTACCTTTCCGAAGCATGGAGCGCAATAGCAGGCAGAGAAAGGGTGATGCAACTGTTGAACACTGCCTGGCCTGGAAGCTGCTGGCAGTGCCCCCCCCCCCCCCCACCCGCTCCTGAAAGAGGACACACACACACCGCCGCCCCGAGTACTTCACAGATCTTTAAAAGACCATGCGCTTGTTCATGAGGCTTAAATGGTTTATCACCCCTTCTAGAACCCCTGCATCGACCCTCTGACGTTTCCTGGAAGAATTACCACGTAACACAATACCAAGCCTTGTCAGCTGAAACCCCCGAGGAATCGTGGGGCATATTATCAAGGGGGTTTATCTCCGCTTTTTTGGCTTTAAAAGCCAAGAAAGCGGAGATAAAATTATCTCCCTATTACCAAGCTGTCGCTAACACCAGTTAGTGACAGCTAAAAGGAGATAGCGACCATCTTGGGCCCCGCTTTGCATGTCAGTGATATTTATCACTAATGACATGCAAAGTGGGCGTGCCAAGATGTTAGCGACTGGAAACAGTCCCTAACATCGCTATCTCCTATTACCAACTTTTGGAGATATTCGCGCTAAGCGCGAATATCTCCAAAAGCTAACACCTGACCTGAGCAGTTCTTAGCCATGTTATCCAATGGGAGGTAGATAACATGGCTAAGAGCATTTGCTCGATAATACATGAATATCGCTGACTTTTCTGCGATATTCAAGCATTGCGGCCATTTTTTATCGCATTTGCGATAAACCTTGCTAATAGCAAGGTTTATCTGCGATAAAAATCGCCGATGTGCGGCGATAATTTTTGTCTCTAAACAAGTTAGAGACAAAAATGATCGCTAGTTGTTGGTAATATGCCCCCGGGTTTTTGCTTGCAGAAATCGGGAGGCGGGAGACTAGCACTGAAATCAGTAGTCTCACGCCTGAATCGGGAGGGTTGGCATGTCTGGATTCTCTACAGCTGGGGCCATAAACTACATCCACAGGGCTAGGTGATAGCCTGGGACCAGCCTGGCATCTAAAATGGCTGCCGTGCACGACAAAATTGTGGCATTGGAAAAAAGGCAAGATGGCGCAGACAATGTTTATCAATAAGGATTCATTTATAACAAAATATTTTATCGCAGTGACAAATTGGCGGTCAACACTTCCTGATTTCCATCGAATCGAACGTTAACAGACGTCACGCAGCAAAAAAAAAAAAAAGCTCACGCACAGCCGCTGGAAGAGATGTATCAACATATATGAGCCTCCTCAGCCACCCTCAGAAAACATAGGGGATTAGGATACGTCTCCCGCACCCTCTTATACCTAGTAATTTAATTAAAACGAAGCACAAAATGGCGAATTCCCGTTTCGCTACCAGTTTGCGGCCCAGTTCGCGGCCCGTGAAGCGCTTCTACCGTGAAAAATCATTTTTTTTTATTTTCCCCACGGGACCCTTTAATAACCCCAACAACATTCCTAGGGGGTCAAGAGGGGTATACCTTGCCCCCTTTCATTAAATTCCCCCTTCGTTTTTCACCTCTTCTTCTCTCTCGATCCTACCGAGAGATAAGATGGCGGCCGCTCCGGACTGTTTAGAATGTTGACAGACACGGGGGGAGCCAATCAGCTTTGCATCGCAAAGTTCCGTTTCGCGAAAAGTAAGCGGACCGGAGCGCAGCCCGGAGCGCTATTACAGATATATATCTTGTTTTGAACGTTCATTTCTCAAAATCCACTGGAGCACATATATTGAGACCTAGCAAAGGCACATCGGGCTAACAGTCCCTATAATTTTGCCAAGTTTCGTGCAAATCCATTCAGCCGTTCGAGCTAAAAGTGAGGCCAACCGCCCTATGGAAATTAACATGGGAAAAACGTGTTTTGGGACCCCCCTTTTTTCTCGGCCCCCCCTTGACGAAACCCCCCCCAAATTTTCAGGGGCTGCTCAGAAACAAAATGTGCCATTTTCCTGAAAATTTCAGCCGATTCCATCCACAAACGCCAAAGTTATTAGACATAGAATTTTCAAAAGTTCCATAGACAAAAAATCCTAACTATATATACCTACTGGCGACAGCCAGTAGGTTATATATATATATATATATATATATATATAAAATCACACAGGGGTAGTCACTAGGGGTGAAAGATATATTTCGCTCTGCCAGCAGTATTGGCAGAATTTTGGCCTCTCTGCATGCTTGTAGGGCAGAGTTCTGGGCAAATTCTGCCTACCACTGCATGGTGACGTATTTTCTTACACGTGTCCTGAAAATGAATTTTAAAAAGTATCTGGGGGCAGTGTGAGCACATCCCAACCCCAGCCACATGTGCGAAGGGTAGCCCCAATGGGACATCCCCCCTTTTTATTAGTTGCCCATAACATGGACAACATTTTGTGGCTGCCATTACAGAACTCAGGGATATGGTCCCTGTTGAAATGCATGCCGTAAAAACCTGTTTTTGAGGGTCAAATATTAAAATTAGAGCACCCTCTCTGCAAGTTCCCTCTGTATTCCACCGCCATGTGATTCTAGTCCATATTTAGAATAAAACGTGTATTTTCCAACAGTAGCATATCTGTTTATGCCCCAGTGTTGTACTCTAGCTACTAGCTTCTTACAGTGTTCTGATGAACCAGTTGAGGGCCGTGAAAACTGTGGAACACCTGAAGGCTTCGTTATGTAATCAAAGCTGTAAACTTTAAACCGTTCAAAGAAATGAACAAAGCAAGGCTGTTAGAAATTGGGTTGTCGCTTGACTGGAGTCTGAGCCCTAGTCAAGCAGCAACCACCATCCTATTCAGGGTCACAAAACACACCCTAAATTAACCTGTGCTCACCCTCTGGTAGCTTTGCGCCCCGCAGGTAGGCTTAACTTAAGGGGGCAATGTGTGAAGTACTAGTGCAACACTTCAAACAGTAACACAATAAAACATCACAAAAGACTCTACACCAGGTTGGATCAATAAAGCTTAATTTTATAAATAAACCAGACCAAAACAACAAAAATCCAATAAGCAGAATTCAATATTATTATTTATTTTTAAATAAACTGTAAAATAGTGCTTAGAACCTGTAAGTGGTTTTGTGGGTTATCTGGTCATGCCGGGCTGGGACAAAGTCGAAAAGGCTTTCTGAGATGGAGCATGGGTCAGATGCATGGACCCAGTTAGGTCAGCTGAAAAAAACGTACCTTGATCCGGGTTGCGCTGCCATTGAAAAATATGCATGGTGCAGCCGAAGCAATGCGTCGTCGATCCGCACAATGGAGGAGATGCATTGATTTTCCTCATGCAACAGTGGCGATGCATCGGTTCCGAGTGTGATGCGCTGGTTCTGAGTGTGATGCGCCAGTTCTGATCCACGCAATAGTGACAATGTGCCAGTTCTGGAGAGGATGCAAGGGTTGAAGCAAGCATTTTAGGTCACACTTCCAAGGGTCCAGGATTGAGATGGCACCACTTGGCAGGGCAAAGTCACAGATGGCCGAGTCCAGGTGCAGCAGCAGAAGGGCTGGAAGCCTTTTATGTCCCTGAGACTTCAGATCAGGAGTTGCAGACCAAGTCCTCACTCTGGCAGGGCAATAGCAGGCAGCAGAGCAGCACAGCAAGGCTGAGTCCAGCAAAGCAGCAGTCCATCAGAGCAGCAGTCCTCTCAGCAGCACAGCAGTTCTTCATCCTGGCAGAGTGGTCACTGGTCCAGAAGTGTACTGAAGCCATAGTGTCAGAGCCCAGTACTTGTACACAGTTGTGCCTTTGAAGTTGGGGAGTTTTCAAAGAGATGCCTTTGAAATGCGCAGAGGTCCTCCCTTCCTGCCCTGTGCTCTAGATGCACTACAGTTAAGTAGGCAGGCCTTTATGTGCGGTCAGGACATAGCCTATTCAAGTGTAGGTTTGGTGATGTGCCCAGTTCATCCTTCCCATCCTCCTTGGATGGCCCATCAAGTCACACCTAAGCTCCTATTGTGTGAGGGTGTCTAGGGGGAATACACAAAGCTCAGCTGACCCTCCCCAGACGTGTATCAGAGACAGGCAGCAGGCACCAAATGGCTAAAGTAAGAAAATGCCAACAGTAGCATTTTCAGAATTGCAATTTAAAATTCATCTTCACCATAAGTTGTGATTTTAAAGAGTATTTCCAGAGAAGCCAAACTTAAAAGGTCTTATATCTTCATAATTGGGAACTACACTTAAAAATTTAATCAGGTTATCCCAATGTTATCCTATCGGAGAAATAGGCCTTGAAGTAGTGAAATACAAATGTAAGAGTTGTTCACCACCAGGCGATGCAAAACCCCACCTTTTAAATGCATTGCACTCCGACGCCTGGGTTGTCTAGGACCTACCATAGGGGTATATTATATGTATAAAAGTGGATGGTTTAGGCCTGGCAATAGGTTTATCTTGCTAGGTCAAAATTACAGTGTAAACTGCACACACGGGTTCTACAATGGAAGGCCCAAGACATGGTTAGAGGACTGCTTAAATGGGTGGCACAATCAATGCTGCAGGCCCACTAGTATCCTTTAATTTACAGGCCCTGAGCACATGTAGTGCACTTTTCTTTGGACGTATAAGTAAATTAAATATGCAAATTGTGTATGAGCAAATGTTACCAGGTTTTCAGAAAAGAGCACATGCACTTTAACACTGGTTAGCAGTATAAAGTGCCGAGAGTACTAAAACCAACAAAAATAATTTCAGCAACAAGGGAAGGAGAAAGGCAAAATGTTTGAGGGTAGCCCTGCAGAAAAAAAACTTTTCCAACAAAAGGGGATTCTTTTAGCCCTAGAAATTATGATTAATTCTCTAGAAAGCTGAAATGAGGACACATTTTCAATGAGTTCTCAACTATCTTCCTCACCCATTTCACTAAACCTTTCTGACATGCTGATGGAAACATGTACTTGCGATGCCAGCCACAGCCTGCCAATGAACTTCCTAGTGATCAACTGCAGCTTTATCACAAAGCTCCAATGACCAACTAGTCTGTGGCACACCTGAATGCTATAAAATGGTATAAAAGCTTTAAATCTGAAAGTATTTACTACATAGCACACCGCAATAAATGAACGAAATGAGGTGTTTTTTGTCATAGAATTTACGCTTAATTCTATAGAAACCTAAAATGATAACTCAATTTCTATGAGTTCTCAGATATCTTTGTAAAACATTTTGGCAAGCATTCAAACTTTCTTCCAACACCAGTAGCAGTCTGTCAGTTAACTCTCTAGTAATCAACTGCAATGTCACCACATAATTCTAATGAACAACTAGGGTGCTAACATTTTGTATTCAAGATGAAAGTGAGACACTCCTTAATGCCAGGAATAGGATGATCTGAGTTAAAGACCTTTCCTGAAGGGCATGCTGGAGTAAATGTACATCAAGATGTTAATGCCGGAAAAAGGCCATAGGTTTAAAAATGTAAGGAGAGGTGTGGGTGTTCAGTAATTTGAGGCGTTTTGTGTTTTCAAAGGGACAAGAAATAGTTGGAGAGAGAGGCCAGTGGTGCAGCATCCCCTTTTCACGTCTGTTTACTGAGCCTCAGTGATGACAACAATGATGTTATTTAACATGTAATGAGTAATGTGATAAATGAGGTCATAAGCAGTGCATGGTAGGGGCACAAGTTCTAGTTAGTTCAGGAAACCTTGAGGGTGGTCCAAACCAGTATTATCTATAACACAGTGTGTGTACCCACTCCCCACCCCTAAAATTCACTTCTAGGGATGCCACTGCGTGCAAATAGGACAGTAAATGTTCTGTGTGGAGTCAGTTGTCTTAGTTGGGGCTTTAGCTTTCTTGTCAGTCTGATGTTTTCCAAAACATATCATGAAAAAATACATTTATAAACAGAAGCTCTCAGTCGGCAATCAAATGCCACTCATTTAAGGCTACCTCCCTCCACAGACTAATGTTTAATTCAATAGACCTGCCTACTTAAGCCATTGGATACCTTCACTTTGAGTGACTGCATTTTGTCCCTGGGCATTTATACATGCCCCAAAAAATAGTTCCCATTAATAAAACATTTTAGATCATTAGTCCCTATATATAGTATATTGTCATTAACTATTTCTATAACACTCAAGACATTTATATAATTTACAATGTTGACTCATCACTGTCAACCAGCTTTGCTATGTATAATTATCCTTTAGAAAACGTGTCCATAGCATTAGAGTACTAGGAATGTACATGCATATTTCTTGCCCGGTCTGGTGGCTTAGTGGACTAATGCCTCCACTATAGGGGCCTGTGTTCGACCTCATGGTCACAGGATCAAATCCTGGCGGGTCCACTCAGTCTTTCTTCCTTCTGAGGTCAATAAAATGAGTACCATTGTGTTGAGTAACAATGAACATCTGTTATTCTGCACCAAGAATACCCTTGTGTGAATGTGCACTTTACAAATACACAGGTTATGTTATGTTAGTTTGAAGCCATAACCTCTCAGCTTTACATCTCCGTTGCACTCTTCTGTGAAGACCTCTACTGGTATTATAGTGAAGTTGCAGCTTTACGTCTCCATTGTATTCTTCTTTGAGGACATATTTTGGATATATAATGCAGCTTCAGGGAATTGTATCCTCCTTAGAGGAGTATAGTAAAACAGCATCTTTCCTTGTCCTAGCCTGGTTGCTACTTATGGCTGTCTGGGTAAAAGGAGCGCCAGCTTTTACATCTTCTGGTTGTGCAGAGAATCGTGTCTCCTAGTCTGCTGATGGCAAAAGCAAATAAAAGTTACTTCTGCAGTGAAAAACAAGAAAAAGTGCTAGTCAATCCATAGCTGAGATAAAGAATTAAGTGTATTTTGTTTTATGAAGGAGTCTGCTTTTCAGATATAAAATAGTACCTCATGCATTCCACAAAAATCAAAATGACATAGCTAAGCTAATAGAAAGAAGTGGGAATACATTGAATTTGAATTTAAAATATTTCTATAGCGCGGCGTTCACCCAACGGTTTCTTGGCGCTTTAGGAACATGGAAGGCAGAAGCAGAGAGATAAAAGGAGATGGATTCACTGTGGAAAGGCTTGGCTAAACAGAAAGGTCTTCAAGCCCTTGCGGAAGAGAGAGTAGTCTTTGACCAATTGTAGATGGGCGGGGAGGGAATTCCAAAATGTAGGTGCCAGGAAGGAAAAATTGGACCCACCCCATTTTTTTCTCTTAAAACGAGATACCTGTAGGAGGGCTTGGGACGATGACCGGAGCTCCCTAGTGGGGACATATTCCTTTATCAGGGAGGAGATAAAAGCAGGGGCAGATCCCTGGCGTGCCTGAAAGACCATGCAGCCGATTTTAAAAAGAGAGCGTTGCCGAACAGGCAGCCAGTGTAAGGCCTTTATAAGTGGCGTAGAATGATGCAAGCGGGAAAGGCCGTACACTAACCGAGCCGCCTGATTTTGCACTAGCTGGAGTTTCCGTAGACTGTAGGCCGGAATGCCGTTGTACAGGGCATTGGCATAGTCCAGCCGGGAGATCACAAGGGCAGACATAATCAATTTTAGTGCCAGAGGGGAAAAAAAATGGGAGACAGTGCGAATAGTGCGAAGAGTGAAAAAGCAGGAAGAGACGACAGAACTAACTTGTGAGTGAAGGGTGAGGTGGTTATTCATTTTTATGCCTAGGGTCTTGACTGTAGGAGAGGGAGTGGGACCAAAGGAAGAGGGCCAAAAGGAGGAAGTCCAGGGACTAGAGGAGCCACCCGTGAGAACCAGCTCAGTTTTATCCGGGTTCAACTTCAGATGGTTGTGGCTCATCCAGTCCCTGATGAAAATCATAATAGTTTGAAAATTAGAGATAGAGTGGGGAGAAGAGGAAAGATTGAAGACGAGCTGGAGGTCATCTGCATAATTATATACAGTGACCTCCAGCTGCTGGAGTGCGAAAATAAGAGGGTAGATATAAAGATTGAACAAGAGGGGGGAAAGAGAGGAACCCTGGGGGACACCACAGGTGATCTTGAGGGGAGTTGACGTGAAATCCCCCAGCCGGACCGCCTGGGTGCGGTCCCGCAGGAAGGACGAGAGCCAGACCAGGGCTGAGCCCCCGATTCCCACCGCTCTGATACGTGAAAGCAAGATGGAGTGGTCCACCGTATCAAAAGCGGCGGAAAGATCGAGGAGCACCAGAGCCTGGTGTTTGCCCTGGTCCAAGCCCTCCTGAGTTTGTCCTGGACCGACACCACAACGGACTCAGTCGAGTGCCTGGGCCGAAATCCCGCTTGACAAGATGCCAAGCCGCCGGTTGCTTCCACGTGAGCACTGAGTACCGAGGTGGTATATCGCTCAAGCACCTTGCCTAAATAGGGTAGCAAGGAGATGGGCCGATAGTTGATTGGGGTAGATGGGTCGGCACCAGGTTTTTTTAAGATAGGCACAATAGAAGCCGATTTTAGGGCAGGAATTACAACCCCTTGAGCAAGAAAGCTATTGAGGAAGGTAATCGGGGGCTGAGTGCAGACGGAATAATCCGTTTGAGAATATTGGCCGGACAAATGTCGGCCGGGGAACCCGACTTTACCTTGGGGAGTAGTCCCAGAAAAACTTCTTCCGTTAGAGTGGGAATCGAAAGTAAACAGGATTGGACAGTGGGGGGAAGGGGATCAACATAAGTCGAGGAGGGGGGGGGGATATTAGTCTTGATCTTAGAGATTTTATCCAGGAAGTAATGATTCAAAGAATCACACAGGGATTGGGTAGGAGGGAGTTTGGAGCTGGTCCTATCTGAAAAGGCCAACTCATTAACAATAGTAAAAATTTCTTTCGATTTGTTCTCTGACGCTAAGATTTTGGAGGAAAAGTGGGCAGTTTTGGCTTCTAGGATGGATTTTTTATACTCCTGCAATAGTGTGAGGTCGCGAGTTTTCTGTACAGGGCAATACTCCCTTCTCCACAGTCTCTCACCTCGCCGGAGGGACAACTTTTTTTCCTTTAAATCTTGGTTGAACCACCGGTTCGCCTCCTTAGGTCTTTTGGTTGATATCCGGCGCAAGGGGGCTATTGTATTGCAGCCTCCCGTAAGCCAGGTAGCAATCGCAATAGCTTGTGAAGAGAAGGGTAGGCCAGCCAGGTCAGGAGAGGAATTTAACAGGGAGGATGATGGGGAGACAAGATCGGCACGATTCCAACTCCGTGCCCAGGTGTTTTTTACTAGCAGAGTCTTAATGGCAGGGTTGAGGTGGAGGGAGAAAGAGATAATGGCATGATCTGACCATGGGCATGGGGACACTGATAAAGAAGAGATGGCATAGTTAAGCGACCAGACTTGGTCTACCACATGGCCACGTACATGAGTCGGGACTTTGACGTGGGGAGTAAAATGCATTAATTGAAGTAATTCAGTAAATTGCTTGGAAGTTGGGCATTCAAAAGGGTCATTAGGCCAATAATTAAAGTCCCCTAGTACTAGAACTGAAGCATAATTAACCGCCAATGTGGCCAGTAGATCCTGAAAAGCTGGTATAAACGAAGGAGTGGGCTGGGGCGGTCGGTATGTTAGCAAGCAAATGAGCGGGGGAGAAAAGGTAGAAGAACGAACCACAAGGTGCTCAGTGGAGTCGATAACAGTAGAGGGGAGGAGCTGAAAGTTATACGCCGACCTAGCGATAAACGCCACGCCACCCCCTTTCTTATCTGCCAAGCGATCGGCACGAAGGGCCGCATACGCAGGGGGAAGGGCAGCTAAGAGGGATGGGAGGGAGGACTCACAAAACCAGGTCTCGGTTAGACACAATATGTCCGGCTTGTGGGAATCAAGTAGGACAAACAGGTCTTGGTGATGTTTCACCGCCGACCTGGTGTTGAGCAAGATGATAGACAGAGCGGAAGGGGAGGGAGAGGGGGAGAAGAGGGGCGGCACAGATGGAGGAGTGAGGCCAAGGGAGGAGATGGTGCTGATAGTGGATATCGATAGTGGCCAGTTACCTTGTAGGGTTTTAATGCATTATGTTTGCTAAAATGATACAAACACCATTACGCGCTAAACCGAACACTGACAAGAGCACCATTACGCATGAAACCCAAAGAAAACATGTAAACATGCTAATTATTTTATTAAATGTACAATAAATTCACAATTGACATATAAAACACACAGTCAAAGCCAGACCTGTTGGCTTTGCCAATGCTGGTTTCCAATCGGAGAAAGTTGGGATTGATGCTGCAACACATGCAGTTTTTGTTCCCTGTGATATGGAAGAGAGTTGTGCCTTTCCGAATTCCTCAAAAGGACTCGCTGCTAATTTCTGTACAGTTAGAATTTTGCATTAAGACGAGCATGCACTGCTTTTTTGGGTCAAGGATTCGAGACCTCTTGTTTAGTGGTCTCTGGAGATCAGCCCTAGGACTTGTCTGCTTCCGCATATGGACTTTTTTTCTGTTCAACTGCTTCTATTTAGCTGTCTTGATAGAAAACGACCAGTAGAGGTCAGTAAAATACCAGAATTGCTTCCTGCTTAGGGACTTTCGTTTTTTATTTTCTGTCAACTGCCTCTATTTAACTTTCTTAATAGAAAACGAACAGAAGAAGTCAGTAAAATACCAGAATCACTTTAGCATTCTCTAGATTCCAGTACATAGAAATTGTCTTCCATGAGCACCCATAGACAATAATACTTTTTTCAAATCTTTTGTTTTCAGTGATATGACCACCGAAGGCCCTGATTTTATATTAAAAACAGAGCTTTGGACTATACCATTTCCCGCTGAAAGGCAATATTTCTCTCCATGTGTTCCCATACCTGGTGTGTCACGCAGTTTGGTGCTTACTATCCCGCCATGTTAAAGAACAGTAGAGGTTTCAGCACCCATGCTAATGTGCTGCATAGCTAAATACATATAAGGTTCCAAAGGCGAAACCAATTGCATTGCAAATGTTTGTTTCCCAGTTACTCGTTTCTTGTTCAATAGAAGCTGTCACCGCACACCTATTCTCATTTACAAACACTGCTCCCAGTGTAGGGACTGTTATCGTCTACCAGTGGCCAGGTGCATCCGTGAATGGGCCTGGTTAT
Organism: Lissotriton vulgaris; assembly: GCF_964263255.1. Classification (NCBI taxonomy): domain Eukaryota; kingdom Metazoa; phylum Chordata; class Amphibia; order Caudata; family Salamandridae; genus Lissotriton; species Lissotriton vulgaris. The sequence goes on along the minus strand of NC_141699.1, from coordinate 302,069,560 downwards.
CGCTTCCGGGTCACAGCCTCTATTCATATAACTGGGTTAGGAAACTGATCTGTGGTGGAGTTGTTTCCAGACATTCACTGTCAATGAACTATCATACTTAAATATGATTTATTTTCCCCGGACGAACAGAGCGTTCGCATTACAGTCCCAGAAAGGCTGTCATTGTTGATTCCATCATAGGGCCGGAGAGCTCTGGTTTGGCTCGTGCTCTTAAAAGACAGGCTCCGGGATGCGGTGCATGTGTTGTGAAACCGAGCTGCCAGGCGACGATGTCTCTTCCGGGGCAGTAAGGCCATTGGCTAGAGCCTCAGAACCGGTGCGTATTAGTCGACTGCTAACCAATGCATGCTTATACCTGAGGTCGCTTCTCATATTGTCTACAGGAATGTGTTTAGAGGGACATTTTTGCCCAGAGACCGAACTAACTGAATTGTCCTTCACCGAAATTGGAATCAATTAATTTCACACTTGGTGCTCTGCAGATGAGACACTGCTTGGGGCGATCTGGCTGGAATAGAACACACATCATTGTATGCCAGGGATTAACTATCTATTTATCTGTCTGTCCGTCCCTACGTCTATCTGCCTGCCATGTATTTTGTGCACTGAATACATGAATTGTATCTGGGCCCTTGCGAGAAATAAAAATATGAAGAGCGAATTCTGGAGCTGCGTTTAGTTCTTCAGAGATTTTGTATTTTGGGGGTCTCTGGAATCTGCGCCTCGACTCCGGTGCTTACTCTCTTCACTTCTGTTCACTTTCTTTAAAGCCTCATTCAGCTGCCCAGCTAGATCTGCCATGCTCATTGAAATGCCAGGTGCAGCAGAAATGACATTACACGTCCTTTTGTCCGGCTCACTGCACATGGTATCACTGCACATAGCTTCACATACATGACCTTTGACCACTAATATCACAGTAAACATCATGGGCCACCCTGATCCATATAGCATCACATGAAGTCAAGACAGAATGGAAACGAGGGCATATTCAGCCTGTTTATTGCGAGCCAGCAAGAGTATGCTCTAGAGATCATGAGTACTCAAAGTACGGTCCGCGGCCCGGCCACGGCCCGGCAAGCCTTCCTTGGCGAACCGCGGACCTTACAGACATAATATCTGTAATATGCTACCAGAGGTGTCAGCAAACACCTCTGGGAGCAGCAGTGAGGACTCAGGGAGACTGCTCTGTGGGGGCCGGGCGATTACAGCCACAGTTAGAGTGGAGCTGCAGGGGCGCTAAGAAGAGGTGAACAAAGCCTCATTTACATGTAAATGGTCTTTTAAAGACCTGTGAAGTACTGGGGTGTGGCTGCTGTGTGTGTGTCTGGGAGGCTGGGGGGGGGGGGGGAGAGGGGGAAGAAGAGGGCAGAGCAGGCAGTGAGAGCCCGGTGAGGTGGGAGGGCAGAGTAGAGAGTGACAGCCTGGGTGAGGTAGGAGGGCAGCAGGGAGTGAGAGCCAGGTGAGGTGGGAGGGCAGCAGGGAGTGAGAGCCCGGTGAGGTGGGAGGGCAGCAGGGAGTGAGAGCCCAGTGAGGTGGGAGGGCAGCAGGGAGTGAGAGCCCAGTGAGGTGGGAGGGCAGCAGGGAGTGAGAGTCTGGTGAGGTGGGAGGGCAGCAGGGGGTGAACGCCCAGTGAGGTGTGAGGGCAGCAGGGAGTGAGAGCCCGGGCAGGCGCGCAACACCCATTGAACTCACCAGGCTTCAGCCCCCCCCCCGTCGCATGTGGCAGCCCGGGCTCAGACATATCCCGGGCACACACACAGCTGCACCCGAACGATTCACAGGTCTTTAAAAGACCATTTGAATGTTAATTAGGCCTTGCAGTTGTTTCACCCCTTCTTAGAGCCCCTGCAGCTCCACTCTGCCTACTGATTAAAGGTTCAGCCCCCCCAAAAAAATGTTCTTAGCCCTCCCCCGAAATTCGGCTCTAGTTGCCCCTATGAGCCCGGGTGAGGTGGAAGGGCAGCAGGGAGTGAGAGCCCGGGTGAGGTGGGAGGGCAGAGTAGAGATTGAGAGCCCGGGTGAGGTTGGAGGGCAGAGTAGAGAGTGAGAGGTGGGAGGGCAGCAGGGAATGAGACTCCGGATAAGGTGGGAGGGCAGAGTAGAGTGTTAGAGCCCGGGTGAGGTGGGAGGGAAGCAGGGAGTGAGAGCCCGGTGAGGTGGGAGGGCAGAAGGGAGTGAGAGCCCGGTGAGGTGGGAAGGCAGCAGGGAGTGAGAGCCCGGTTGAGTGGGAAGGGCAGCAGGGAGTGAGTGCCCGGATGAGGTGGGAGGGCAGCAGGGAGTGAGAGCCAAGTGAGGTGGGAGTGCAGCGGGGAGTGAGATCCTGGGTGAGGTGGGAGGGCAGAGTAGAGAGTGAGAACCTGGTGAGGTGGGAGGGCAGAGTAGAGATTAGGAGCCCGGGTGAGGTGTGAGGGCAGAGTAGAGAGTGAGAACCCGGGTGAGGTGGGAGGGCAGCAGGGAATGAGACCCCGGGTAAGATGGGAGGGCAGAGTAGAGAGTGAGAGCCCGGGTTAGGTGGGAGGGCAGCAAGGAGTGAGAGCCCGGGTGAGGTGGGAGGGCAGCAGGGAGTGAGAGACTGGTGAGGTGGGAGGGCAGAAGGGAGTGGGAGGCCGGTGAGGTGGGAAGGCAGCAGGGAGTGGGAGCCCGGTGAGGTGGGAGGGCAGCAGGGAGTGAAAGCCCGGGTGAGGGGGAAGGGCAGCAGGAAGTGAGAGCCCGGGTGAGGTGGGAGGGCAGCAGGGAGTGAGAGCCCGGTGAGGTGGCAGAGGGCAGCAGGGAGTGAGAGCCCGGGTGAGGGGAGAGGGCAGCAGGGAGTTTGAGCCGGGTGAGGTGAGACAGATAGAGATAGAGACAAATAAAGACATATAGAGACAGAGACAGAGGGAGGAGAGGGAGACAGAGGGAGACAGAGGGAGGGAATGGGAGTGAGAGAGAGGGAGAAAGGAAGACAGAGGGAGTCAGGGGAAGACGGAGTGAGGGAGAGGGAGACAGACAGAGGGAGACAGACAGAGGGAGGGAGACAGAGGGAAGGGGAAGACAGACAGAAGGAGGGAGATAGACAGAGGGAGACAGACAGAGGGAGAGAGGGAGGGAGACCGAGGGTGACAGACCGAGGGAGAGAGACCAAGGGAGAGAGGCAGAAGGAGACAGACAGAGGGAGACAGACAGAGGGAGACAGACAGAGGGTGACAGGGGGAGAGAGGGAGACAGACAGTGGACAAAGGCGTCCACTGCAGGGGCTTGTGTTCAACATCATGGTCACAGTTTTTTTTCTAGCCCCTCCCCCCTCCCTCACTGACCCCGCCTCCATTGGTGCGGCCCTCAGCCACAAACCACACTGTAAATTTGGGCCCCGAGAGTTTGTGAGTTCCCATGCTCTAGATCATGCATATGGCTTGCGAAACAGTATTAACAAAAAAAGGGATTGGAGGCCGCCCATTGCTTACCATTTTGTGGGCTTGCGTGGCACTATTCCTTTGCAGCCTCGTCATTTGTCAAGGCACCTAACATCATTTCCGTTCCTCTCTATGGAGCAGGAATGAAGCACTGACTGATTCAACTAAATCAGTTCTCGTCCGCTGCTCCCGATGTGATTGAGGTACTATTTTGTTCTGTTTAACTTTTAGTGTTGCAAACAGAAGGCGTGTGACTGGCAAAAAAGTGCCCAGCAGGACAAACAAAATTGCAAAGATTTATTTTCTATAGTTGCGTTTCTTTTATTTTTCCAGGTCTTCTATTCTCACTCTGCACTCATGTTTTCTTTTGTTTTGCTTGTAGGAACTGTTCTCAAAAGATGAGGTTTTACTTATTGCAAAGTGACATGGTTTCTTTCTTATGTGTATATTCTGAAAGGATGCCTTAACACATAGAGCAGTACACCCCAATCCACCCCACTCCAATTTGCGCCAGTCCACCCCACTTTACCCCACACCAATCTGCCCTACACAATCCAGTCCAACTCAGACCAATCCAATCCACTCCACTCCAATACACCCAATTCTCTCAACTCACACCACTCTAATTTGCTACATGCCAGTCCAAAACAATCTGCCTCACTCCCTTCTGTCCCACTCTAATCCAAAACAATCTGCCCAACTCTGGTCCAAAACAATCTGCCTCACTCCAATCCAAAATAAACTGCCTCACTCCAATCCAAAACAATCTTCCCCACTCAATCTAAAACAATCTGCCCCACTCCAATCAAAAACAATGTGCCCCACTCCAATCTGCCCACTCCAACCTGCCCACACTTCAACCTCCTCGCACTCCAATCTGCCAACTCCAATTCGCCCCACTCCACTCAAATCCAATCCCCCTCACCCCAATCCACCCACTCATCCTAATTCATCCCACTCCAATCCAATCCAATCCACCCCACACCAATCCAATTCACCTCAATCCAACCCACCCTACTCCCTCCCAATCCACATCACCCCAATCCGGCGCACCCCACTCCCTCCCCAATCCACTCCACTCCAATCCAAAACTATTGCTCCACTCCAATCTGCCCCACAACAAGCTGCTCTACTCCACAATCTGCCCCACTCAATTCAAAACAATCTACCTCACTCCAATCTATACCACTCCAATCCAAAACAATCTGCCCCACTCCAATCTACACCACTACAATGCAAAACAATCTGCCCCACTCCAATCCAAAACAGTTCACCCCACTCCAATCCACCACAATCCAATCCAATCCACCTCACTCTAATCCAATCCACCTCACAGTAATTCAATCCACGACACCCCAATCCAGTCAAATCCAAGATACCCCACTACAATCCACCCCAATCCAGTTCACCCCTCCTCAATCCACCTCAACCCAATCCACCTGACTCATTCCAATCCACCTCATTCCAATCCACTCACTACAATCCAGTCTACTCCACTCCAATCCACCTCACCCATGCCAATCTATTCCACCCCACTCCAATCCATCCCACCTCATGGCAATCCACCACATTTAAGTCCACCCCACCTCTCCCACTCCAGTCTAATCCACCCTATCCAGTCCACCCCACTTCAGTCTGACTCACTCCACTGCAGTCCATTCCAGCCCACTCTACTCCAATCCACTCCACTGTACCACAATCCAACCCATCCCAACCCAATTCAGTCCACCTCACTCCGTCCATCCAGCCTACACCCCCAATCCACCATACTCCTGTTCAATCCACCCTACTCCAGTCCAATCCATTATACCCAACTCCAATCCACCCAACCCCAAACCACTGGACTCTAATTCAATCCACCCCACCCAATCAACCCCAATCTAGCCAAATCCACTCTACCCCACTCCAATCCACCACACCCAAATCCAATCAACCCCAATTAAGCCAAATCCAATCTACCCCACTTCAATCCATCCCACCCTTCTTCAATCCAATCCACCTCAATCTGATCCACCCCCCAATCCACTTCACCTCACCCCAGTTCATCCCACCCCACCCCAGTCCAATCCACCCCACTCAATCCAATCCACCTCACTCTATCCAATCCACAACACTCCAATCCAATCCACCCCACTGCAATTCAATCTACTCCACTCCAATCCACCCCAGCCCATGCTAATCAATTCCACCCCACTCCATTCCACCCCGCTTCACTCCAATCCATGTCATTTCACTTTACCACACTCCAATCCACCAACCCCATCCACCTCCCCCCATTTCAATTCACCCCATTTCAATGTAATCCATCCCATCCAGTCCATCCCACTCCAATCTTTCCCATTCCACTGCAGTTCAATCCACCCCACTCTACCATAATCCAATCCACCCCACTCCATCCCAGTCCACCCCACTCCATCCAATCCATCCAGCCCACCACACTCCAATCCACCCTACTCCAGTCTAATTCACCCTACTCCAGTCTAATCACCCCACTCCAGTCCACTCCACCTCACTCCAGTCCAATCCAGCCCACTCCAATCCAGTTCCCCCCACCAGTTCAGTCCAGCCCTTCCAAGCTAATTCACTCCACTCCAAACTACCCTTCTGCAATCCAATTCACCCCAATCCAATCTAATCTATCCCAACCCAAACCAATGTTATCCACCCCACTCCAATCCATCCTAACCCAGTCCACCCCATCCAGTCCACCCACTTCAGACCCCATTCAATCCAAACCACCATTTCCCTAACCCAATCCACCTCACTCTAGCCCAATCCACCCCACTCCACTCAAATCCAGTTCACCCGCCAGTCCAGTCCACCCCCTCACACCACCCCCTCCAAGCTAATTCACTCCACTCCAAACTACCCTACTGTAATCCAATCTAATCTATCCCAACCCTAATCAATCTTATCCACCCTGATCCAGTCCACTCACTCTTTCCCAATCCACCCAATCTACTGCAATCCACCCCACTCAACTCCATTACACTCCAATCCACCCCAATCCAGTCCACCCAAATCCAGTCCTCCCACTCCAGACCCCATTCAATTCAACCCACTCTTTCCAAACCAATCTACCCAATCTACTGCAATCAAATTCACCTTACTACCTCCATCTATACCACCCCACTCCGCATGGCAGGAGTGGGGTGGCATCTACTATGCCACCCCACTCATGGCATTCCACTCTACACCACTCCACTCTACGATACTGCATATTGTGACACTGCACTCTACAACACTCTCTGCCACTGAACTACTGAATTCTATTCCTCTCTGCTCAACTCTAAGACACTCTACCCCCTATTCCACTCTACAACACTCTACGCAAACAAATCCAGTCTACGACACTCTGCCCTCCTCAATCCACTCGAGGACACTCCATGGCACTACATTTTGGCCATGCTGAACAGCAGCCACACTAGTGTACAGCATGGCAAAATCAAATTGCCTAAACCAATAGCTCTTGTGTAGGTGAGTACTGTTGGCTTTGCCAGTGCTTGTATTGTTAAGCATCGATGTGGACTTTTTTTAAGCAGGGCAGAAGGATTTGTAGGTAGATTATCTTTCTAAAATTACTAGCTTCATATCCAAAATGTATATAATTTGAAGGAATTACACTTTTCCTCTTTGCTGCTCTGATCTTCGTATGCAAGTCAAGAATTCATTTACATTGCATTGACACTATACTGTGAGATTATTTCACTGCAACTTGCGAAGTATTAGTACAATTTCATTTATAAATATTAAAGTATGAAATAGGTGCTTACTGGCAGTTACTTGGGTGTATGTTCAATGTAATTGCAATCATTTGTCAAGGATATACCAGTTTTTAGCAAGAAGCAGAGAAGATTGTTAACTGCTAGGGTTACTTACAGGAGGTCGGAGCTCATTGCTTGCAAGAAGGTGCATTGTGGCAGCAATAGTCTCATAAGACAATCTCACTGTTAAAGTGTCTATAAATCAATTATACATTTTGTTTTATTTTACTGTTTTTATATAAAGCTGAACTAAGAATATCAAAGAATAACCCAAAAAGAGACAACTGAGTCATCTCAAGCCAATATTTTTGTTAAACTGTGTTAAAGTTCAAAAGATTCAAAAAGTTAATAAAGGGGAAGTTTCATTCCCTTCCAGAATTTGTTTAGGTCTTCTTCATAGCAAAGGGTTATTGAGAGGAACTTCAATAGGGAAGAACAGAAAGTGGTAGGGTTCATCCTCAAAAAGTTTCAATTCTGCTGGATAGGGACAAAGGCCGCTTTTGCTAGCTAACATTACGTTCCATGCCTGCAGATATGCAGCCATCAGGTTGATGAAGTATTTGAATGCTGGTTGTTGAGATATTTCTGCCAGCATGCAAAGAATTTGACAATTTACTGGACTGGGAGACGTTGAAGTCTATTAGACCAGGGATACTGTCCTTAAAATTTGAGCATTGAAAGAGGACATTCAAGTCTCAAACTGCCTGTTAAAGGTGACAATTTAAGGCATAGTCAGGCCAGAACTGAGATCCTCCTCTTATCGACCACCACTCATGTTGGAGCATTGAGGCCAATTAGGAAAAGAGCCCGAGACGAGGCAGTAGAATTAGTGCTGGATCCAGGGAAGAACAGGAATTGTCACTTCTCATAACAGATGCAAACACAAAATACAACAGGAAATGTGGTCGACCTTGCCCTCAATCAGAATTACATTCTGAATTGTCTTAGTCATTCAAATGCGGAAAAGACAGGGAATGAAACTTGTTCCCGAAGAAGTGAGGAATGAGAGACAAAAAGATTCAAAGTATTGCTTCTAATAGAGATTTGTTGCAATATAAGTCCCATTGATTAAGCCACACTTACAGCTATTTAACCTGCAACAATCTGAAGTAACATATCAATAAACCAGTCATGGATTGACTATTTTCTTGTAGACAGGGTCTTGAAGGAAAGTATTTTGGAGGTTAAACATGTATGGGTACAACTGTCGGATCACTCTGCCATATTACTCCCATTGAGACTAGAGGAGGGGTTGCCAGTTCAAGGTGGATGTTAGACCGTACACTTTTATTGGGAACAGAGACTGTTGAGATCTTAAGAGAACAAATAAAGGAGTTTTATGAGAGGAGCCTGGGTTCAGCTACGATTGGGGTAGTATGGGACGCATACAAGGCCTATTTAAGAGGTAGACTAGGTGCATTAGCGGCAGGGAATAGGCTAGCGTACTATAAAAAAGTTCTGGAACTAGAAAAGCTCATTCATAAGCTGGAAAGGGTTTTAAATAAACTAGGAAACTTAGAAGGCTTTGAGAAGAAGCTGGCTGAAGTAACACACTTAAAAGCTAGCCTGACTGGAGTTTTGCAAGGCAGAGTTAAGGAGAAATGGGAGGCTAGTCAGATGGCGCATTTTAAAAATGGCGTAAGCTGTTGCAAATTACTAGCTTGGAGAGCAAGGAGTGATCAAGTCAGGAACCTGATTAAATAGGATAGACATGAAGATTCAGGTATGGTTCTTAGTGAGAGTCAGGGAATCGGACTAGCTTTTCATAGACATTTTAGGAAAGTCTATAAGGAAGATCTGGTTGTCTCGGAGGATGATGTGCTGACTTGGTTAAACCAAGCAGGGCCATTATCAGATGAGGAAATGGAAGGGTTGAATAAGGAGATCAGTATTGGTGAACTAGAGTAACCTATGGTGGGGGGGGGGGGGGGGTAAAAAAGGGAAGGCCCCCGGGCCGGATGGCTTATGGCATGAGATTTATAAAGTCCTAGCTAGCACCCTAACACCTATCTTTATGCATCTCTTCAATGCAATAGTTTTGACGGATACTGAACTGCCTGAATCCTAGAATGAGGCCATTATAACTTTAATCCCCAAGCCTGGGAAGAGCCTAAATGCGTTAACTCTTATAGACCAATTTCACTTTTAAACTGTGACTACAAGCTCTTTGCAAAAGTGATGGCAGGGAGACTAAATGGGGTTATGCCGCAGTTAGTGCATGTAGATCAACAAGCATTTACAATGCAATGGTTTCGCCTTTTGAAAAGTTTGAGCTATTGGCATTGTAAATGACAAAATTTGTATTTATGTGTTGGTTTTGAAAACAGATAAATAAATGGCATTGTCATTTACAATGCCAATAGTTTAATCTCTGGCAAATGTCACACAAAAACACACAGACCCACACATACAGACCCACACACAGACCCACACACACCAACAGAGCCCCCCCCACACACACACAGAGAGCCACACACAGAGCCACACACACAGAGCCACACACACACAGACCCACAGACCCACACACACACAGACCAACACACACACAGACCCCCCACACACAGAGAGAGCCACACACAGAGCCACACACAGAGCCACACACCGAGCCACACACACACACCCAGAGCCACACACACACACCCAGAGCCACACCCACACACCCAGAGCTACACACACCCACCCAGCGCCACACACACCCACCCAGCGCCACACACACCCACCCAGAGCCACACCAACCCAGAGCCACAAACACCCACCCAGAGCCACACACACCCACCCAGAGCCACACACACCCACCCAAAGCCACACACACCCACCCAAAGCCACTAACACACTCAGGAGAGCAAGCACAGCGAGGGGGCAGGGAAGCAAGCACAGCGAGGGGGCAGGGGAGCAAGCACAGCGAGGGGGCAGGGGAGCAAGCACAGCGAGGGGGCAGGGAAGCAAGCGCAGCGAGGGGACAGGGAAGCAAGCACAGCCAGGGGAGCAAGCACAGCAAGGTGGCAGGGGAGGAAGCACAGCCAGGGGGCAGGGAAGCAAGCACAACCAGGTGGCAGGGAAGCCAGCACAGCCAGGTGGCAGGGGAGCAAGCACAGCCAGGGGAAGGGGAACCAGGGGGCGGGGGAGCAAGCACAGCCAGGGGGCAGGGAAGCAAGCACGGGCAGGGAAGCAAGCACAGCCAGGGGTCAGGGAAGCAAGTACAGCCAGGGGTCAGGGAAGCAAGCACAGCCAGGGGGCAGGGAAGCAAGCACAGCTAGGGGGCAGGGAAGCAAGCACAGCCAGGGGGCAGGGAAGCAAGCCCAGCCAGGGGGCAGGGAAGCAAGCACAGCCAGGGGTCAGGGAAGCAAGCACAGCCAGGGGGCAGGGAAGCAAGCACAGCCATGTTTCCAGTGTTTGGCTATTCTGAACAAACCATTGGTATCCGGCCTGCCACTCAAACGAAAACAACTCCCAGAATACCTTGTATGAGCATTGGTACCCAGGAACCTGCACTAGCCTAACTGACTTGATAAAGTAACAGTGACCAAGTGGTTAAATTTACCTTTGCTAAACTTTACATTTTGTCAGTTGCTTTTCTTTGATTTCGTCAGGTTACAGTCCGTCAAGAAGAACTAATGCTGTTCCGGGGCACGATTTGTTAGTGATGTGTGTTACTCCTGTTGGGGTATTAATTCTCCAGCATCCTGTGCATGTTGAACGGGGACCAGGGGGGTGATGAGTGAGCTGGGCTATGAGTCGATGTCACTTGTTTTTTCAGTAACGGTCTGTGGTGTTTTGATCATAAACCACTCCCAGCAGTAAGGCACAGGACCCGGTGCCCATCTGTGGCCAGCCAAACACCACCCTTTGACAAAAGGACCCACACAACAGTGGTTTGCTGCAGGCCTGGCTTGTGGGTGACAAAGACATGTTAACTACTGATGCTACATCATATGGGAATCCTGCCTACCCCAGCAGGTGAGCAGGGAGCCCAGCTTCTGGGGAGGCGCAAAGGCAAAGAGAAGGATGGGTGGGGGGTAGGAGGCCATTGTTTTCATTTAATATGGGACAGACGGTGAGGCCATGTTATTTATGGCTCCCCTGTTATCGTGTGTAGTAGGGGCAGGTGATTCTGGGAGCCATACTTAACATAAAATTATTAGATGGGTGAAAAGTGAATTGCGGGAGCGCTTTTCACTGCGGAGATGAGTGACTCGTAGACAAAATGAGCATTGCTCTCATTGTCTATTTGTTGTAACTCAGAAACCTCAGCGAAAAATATGCCCTGTAATTCACTGTTACCGATCTATAATTCTGTATATGCATATGTAATATTACATGCTTAAGTGCTTGGAATGTACAACGTGCAGTGGTATAAAAACACATTTCACGAGAAACAATGAAACATCAAAAATATTTTGCATATGCCTGTCAAATATAGATTCCAATTTCCATCAGCATAATGCAGGAACACATAAACACTATGTAGCACTTTCTCTGGGGTGGTAATTTCCATCCATTGAAAGAAGCAGCAGCAGTTTTTTTAAATCTCCAAAGTAGGCATATTATGTGGCAAAGTATTTGGGAAATGCAGCAAAATTGCTTATTATTATGCTGTAACCGCTGCAGCCACAGAATTGCAAAAACCTGGCGTCCATCACTATTGTCCATTGTTTTATCAACAATTCTTTAACGGAAGGCAAACAAAACCTGGATATTCTAATACAAAGCACTGCCCAATGTTAGCTGCACTTTGAAGACGATCACTCGTTTGGTTTAACTACCCAAAAGAAAGCAAAATAAAAAATACTAATAGGGTAAAGAGTAATATTGTCCAGGGCTACCATCTGTAGGCCTGGTGATATTTACAAACTGCTCGTCCTTTGGCCTTGTGGTTTTTGATGTCATTATAAGCCCTGGGTGGCAATAGTGGACAAGATCACACGGTTGCCCATTATCTGGTCTCTCCCATACAGCAACTTCCTTAAGGAGAGACCTTGCATGCAGGTGTCAAAGGTCAACGTCTCCTCCACCCCTACGGTGATTGTGCTCTACGCTTCAAACTGGGTGGATTTGTGACTTCCTCTGAGATTTTGCAACGTTGCCTTCACCCCCGCACTCCCGCCCCCTGGCAAAGCTGTTAATTTCCCATTTACACATACAAATCTCATCCCCTGGCCAACCAAGCGCCTGTTTGTGCTCAGTAATTCATCACCCCAGCCCCCTCCTTGGAATTCGCCTCCTTCCCGCGCAGGCACATTTAAATCCTCATTGTCTGAGGAGCTCACACCCATGAATGAACCCCCTTTGAAGTAAAAGTCTCCCTCAGCCTTGAGGGGTCTCCAATCTCGGTGCACCTCCCCCCTGGTGAAGAACTGCAGTCCAAAATCACATCCGAGTACACAATTAAAGTGAGTTTAAACACAGATAATACTGGCCATTGTTGTAGCGCTCACCGGCCTCTTGGTGCTAGAATAATGCGTGTCATTCGTCCGCTGGTGTGTGCCTTCCAGTGATCTCAGAAAGATGAGGGCCTAGATTGGTTCTGAGGGGGTCGAAACCACAGCACCTCTGCAGCAGGCGCTTTAACCCACCGAGCTATCTCCAAGCTCCACGGGTTGCCAGTATGCCTCCCGTAAGAGCATGGGATACAGGGCTGCAAGCCACGACTTCGAGGCGCGTTCCCCCGTATGAAACCGACCCACAGCTTTGAGGAGGCGAATAACGAACGTGGACAACTGTTTTCAGCAGCCTCGGCCCCCGCAGTTGCCTTTGGTACACACAGCGTCCGATAACTTTTTCACTTTGTGTAATCACCATGGGTGGTCCAATACTGGAGCACAGCAAATTACCGGGGGAGGGCGCAGCAAGCCTTTATCGGAGCGACTGGGGCAGGCAGGGGCTCTCAAATAGTAAGCCTGTGGCCCCCCATCTGGTATTACGATTTGGTCCCCCTCCCAGGACCGTACCGCTAGGCCCCCGGCAAGACGTGCTGCTCCGCCTGCGTTATGCGGCTGGGGGATCACAACCTTTGCAACGACGGCCCAACAGATTTTAAATCCTGCTCCCGCCACACACAAAGCGTGCCTAGGGGTGGGGGAAGCAAAACTCAGTGTCACTGGAAAAAAGCATGCCCGCCGGCTGCCAGCCCACACACGCACCTGGGGACTGCTTTGCCGGGCTCTTAGCATGGCAGCTGAGGCCAACCCGCCATATGCGGTTATCAGCTAGTGGTCGGACCCACTGTGCTGCCAGCTTGTCCCTTGCTGCAACGCCACTGGAGCAGTCCCGCAAGGTAAGCCCCCACACTGCTCTAGGAGGTTTAAAAGTTGTGCCGAACCAGACCTGCCGACTCCACTGCCCCGCACGCAAGTTGGAGTCTGGCAGTGCAACGTCTTGCCCCCTGTAGGGGCCCGGAGGTCAAAACTTCTGCCACTGCTACTTGGCACAGCCTGGCTCCCCCACCCGGTAAATCGAAGCCACCAAACTCAACGACTGCCCGGCGGGAGGGGGGCGGGAACGGGCACATGGACAGCGGGAGAGGGGCGGGAACGGGATAAATAAAATAGTGAAAATGCCGATTACCTGCAAGCAAAGTGAAATCACGCAGCCCACCCCTGCTCGGAGTAGGGATCGGAGCAGGTCGGGTCTGCGTCCTCCCAGGGAGAGCTAGCAGGCTAGTGTGACGAAGGATGCAGAGACGAAAAAAAAAAATAAAGCACCGCCCACCGCTGCATGATGTAGGCAAAAGGGAAAAATTCTACGGAATGCCCACAAATCGTCTCGCACAATGACGGACGCCTCTCTCTTCCAATGGCTAGCGTCCATTTATGGAGCTAGCCAATGGAAGAGAGAGGCGGAACTAAGGCCATACTGTTTGTAACATAAGATTTTGCCTGCGCGAAACGCCGCTGCGCAGCTTTCGACAGGCGAAACCTAAAAAGGATAGATTAGAGAAGGGTCCTGAAAGAGCTGGCATGTTCACTTATTGGTTCTATATACATGGCTATGGTGTATGAGCTCCCCTTGGCAGTAATAGCTCTGGACGCTGCTAAAGTGTTTGATCGCATAAAGTGGGTCTATTTACAGACGATGGTTAAACATCTTAATTTGGGTTCAAACTTTTGCAGAGTTCTCAGAGGAATATATTCAGCACCGGAAGCCAGGGTTTTGGTTAATGGGGTATTGACAGAGCCGGTTCAGATCATATGGGGTACCAGGCAGGGCTGTCCCCTGTCCCCACTTTTGTTTGATCCCTATATTGAGCCGCTAGCCACGAAAATAAGGGATGACACTGATATTCTGCCTTTTGAATTTAATGGCTGGAGCAGGAAAATAGGGCTCTATGCGGATGATATTTGAATTTTTACAACTAATTTACAAAAACTCTGAGGTATGTCTTGGAAGTAACAACAGATTTTGGGAAAGTGTCGGGTTATGACATTAATAAGGAGAAAACGAAAGTCATGGCTTGGAATATGTAGTCAGGGTATAGAGTGTAAAAAAGAAATGAGATACCTAGGAGTTAGGATCACTCAGAATATTGCAGTCCTCACTAAGGAACATTTTGAGAGGGTCAAGAAGGAAGTAAGTGTTAGTTTGAGGGGTTGGCAAACTATCTTTAACGTTATATGGCCGAGTTAACCTAGTGAAAATGATTGTTCTTCCAAAGTTAACCTTCCTGTCTGATTCTATCCCTTGATCTTTTAGAAAAGAGTAGTTTATGAAATTGCAGAGTGAGATCAGTTCCTTTATTTGGGTGTCCAAAGGGCCATGGATAGCCTGGAAGAAACTTAGGAGGAGATTGGTGAAGGGGGGTTTAGCACTACCTGATTTGTTGTTTTATTCCTGGGCGTTTTCACTAAACAACTGTAGAATGCTGCTAGATACTCCCATAAAATCAGAGATAGGCAGAATGTTTGAGGCAATGTTGCAGAAAGAGAAGGGAGCAGAATGGAGGTTCATGTATAAATATGCAGATCCAAAATATTTCAAGAAAGTTAGGTTAAAGATTTTAAAGGGTTTGGCTGAATTGTGTTATAGAATTCTGTATTTCAGTCAGTGGGCCCTGATATGGGATACACCAGGTCCTCCGGAATGGACCAAGGACATACTGGCATTACCTTTAAAAGAGACGGGTATACTAAGGTGGAAGCAGTTATTGCCTGCAGATATGCCGCCATCAGGTTGGTGAAGTATTTGAATGCTGGTTGTTGAGATATTTCTGCCAGCATGCAAAGAATTTGACAATTTACTGGACTGGGAGACGTTGAAGTCTATTAGACCAGGGATACTGTCCTTAAAATTTGAGCATTGAAAGAGGACATTCAAGTCTCAAACTGCCTGTTAAAGGTGACAATTTAAGGCCTAGTCAGGCCAGAACTGAGATCCTCCTCTTATCGACCACCACTCATGTTGGAGCATTGAGGCCAATTAGGAAAAGAGCCCGAGACGAGGCAGTAGAATTAGTGCTGGATCCAGGGAAGAACAGGAATTGTCACTTCTCATAACAGATGCAAACACAAAATACAACAGGAAATGTGGTCGACCTTGCCCTCAATCAGAATTACATTCTGAATTGTCTTAGTCATTCAAATGCGGAAAAGACAGGGAATGAAACTTGTTCCCGAAGAAGTGAGGAATGAGAGACAAAAAGATTCAAAGTATTGCTTCTAATAGAGATTTGTTGCAATATACGTCCCATTGATTAAGCCACACTTACAGCTATTTAACCTGCAACAATCTGAAGTAACATATCAATAAACCAGTCATGGATTGACTATTTTCTTGTAGACAGGGTCTTGAAGGAAAGTATTTTGGAGGTTAAACATGTATGGGTACAACTGTCGGATGACTCTGCCATATTACTCCCATTGAGACTAGAGGAGGGGTTGCCAGTTCAAGGTGGATGTTAGACCGTACACTTTTATTGGGAACAGAGACTGTTGAGATCTTAAGAGAACAAATAAAGGAGTTTTATGAGAGGAGCCTGGGTTCAGCTACGATTGGGGTAGTATGGGACGCATACAAGGCCTATTTAAGAGGTAGACTAGGTGCATTAGCGGCAGGGAATAGGCTAGCGTACTATAAAAAAGTTCTGGAACTAGAAAAGCTCATTCATAAGCTGGAAAGGGTTTTAAGTAAACTAGGAAACTTAGAAGGCTTTGAGAAGAAGCTGGCTGAAGTAACACACTTAAAAGCTAGCCTGACTGGAGTTTTGCAAGGCAGAGTTAAGGAGAAATGGGAGGCTAGTCAGATGGCGCATTTTAAAAATGGCGTAAGATGTTGCAAATTACTAGCTTGGAGAGCAAGGAGTGATCAAGTCAGGAACCTGATTAAATAGGATAGACATGAAGATTCAGGTATGGTTCTTAGTGAGAGTCAGGGAATCGGACTAGCTTTTCATAGACATTTTAGGAAAGTCTATAAGGAAGATCTGGTTGTCTCGGAGGATGATGTGCTGACTTGGTTAAACCAAGCAGGGCCATTATCAGATGAGGAAATGGAAGGGTTGAATAAGGAGATCAGTATTGGTGAACTAGAGTAACCTATGGTGGGGGGGGGTAAAAAAGGGAAGGCCCCCGGGCCGGATGGCCTATGGCATGAGATTTATAAAGTCCTGGCTAGCACCCTAACACCTATCTTTATGCATCTCTTCAATGCAATAGTTTTGACGGATACTGAACTGCCTGAATCCTAGAATGAGGCCATTATAACTTTAATCCCCAAGCCTGGGAAGAGCCTAAATGCGTTAACTCTTATAGACCAATTTCACTTTTAAACTGTGACTACAAGCTCTTTGCAAAAGTGATGGCAGGGAGACTAAATGGGGTTATGCCGCAGTTAGTGCATGTAGATCAACAAGCATTTACAATGCAATGGTTTCGCCTTTTGAAAAGTTTGAGCTATTGGCATTGTAAATGACAAAATTTGTATTTATGTGTTGGTTTTGAAAACAGATAAATAAATGGCATTGTCATTTACAATGCCAATAGTTTAATCTCTGGCAAATGTCACACAAAAACACACAGACCCACACATACAGACCCACACACAGACCCACACACACCAACAGAGCCCCCCCACACACACACAGAGAGCCACACACAGAGCCACACACACAGAGCAACACACACACAGACCCACAGACCCACACACACACAGACCCACACACACACACAGACCCCCCCACACACAGAGAGAGCCACACACAGAGCCACACACAGAGCCACACACCGAGCCACACACACACACCCAGAGCCACACACACACACCCAGAGCCACACCCACCCACCCAGAGCTACACACACCCACCCAGCGCCACACACACCCACCCAGCGCCACACACACCCACCCAGAGCCACACCAACCCAGAGCCACAAACACCCACCCAGAGCCACACACACCCACCCAGAGCCACACACACCCACCCAAAGCCACACACACCCACCCAAAGCCACACACACACTCAGGAGAGCAAGCACAGCGAGGGGGCAGGGAAGCAAGCACAGCGAGGGGGCAGGGGAGCAAGCACAGCGATGGGGCAGGGGAGCAAGCACAGCGAGGGGGCAGGGAAGCAAGCGCAGCGAGGAGACAGGGAAGCAAGCACAGCCAGGGGGCAGGGAAGCAAGCACAGCCAGGTGGCAGGGGAGCAAGCACAGCCAGGGGGCAGGGAAGCAAGCACAACCAGGTGGCAGGGAAGCAAGCACAGCCAGGTGGCAGAGGAGCAAGCACAGCCAGGGGAAGGGGAACCAGGGGGCGGGGGAGCAAGCACAGCCAGGGGGCAGGGAAGCAAGCACGGGCAGGGAAGCAAGCACAGCCAGGGGTCAGGGAAGCAAGTACAGCCAGGGGTCAGGGAAGCAAGCACAGCCAGGGGGCAGGGAAGCAAGCACAGCCAGGGGGCAGGGAAGCAAGCCCAGCCAGGGGGCAGGGAAGCAAGCACAGCCAGGGGTCAGGGAAGCAAGCACAGCCAGGGGGCAGGGAAGCAAGCACAGCCATGTTTCCAGTGTTTGGCTATTCTGAACAAACCATTGGTATCCGGCCTGCCACTCAAACGAAAACAACTCCCAGAATACCTTGTATGAGCATTGGTACCCAGGAACCTGCACTAGCCTAACTGACTTGATAAAGTAACAGTGACCAAGTGGTTAAATTTACCTTTGCTAAACTTTACATTTTGTCAGTTGCTTTTCTTTGATTTCGTCAGGTTACAGTCCGTCAAGAAGAACTAATGCTGTTCCGGGGCACGATTTGTTAGTGATGTGTGTTACTCCTGTTGGGGTATTAATTCTCCAGCATCCTGTGCATGTTGAAAGGGGACCAGGGGGGTGATGAGTGAGCTGGGCTATGAGTCGATGTCACTTGTTTTTTCAGTAACGGTCTGTGGTGTTTTGATCATAAACCACTCCCAGCAGTAAGGCACAGGACCCGGTGCCCATCTGTGGCCAGCCAAACACCACCCTTTGACAAAAGGACCCACACAACAGTGGTTTTCTGCAGGCCTGGCTTGTGGGTGACAAAGACATGTTAACTACTGATGCTACATCATATGGGAATCCTGCCTACCCCAGCAGGTGAGCAGGGAGCCCAGCTTCTGTGGAGGTGCAAAGGCAAAGAGAAGGATGGGTGGGGGGTAGGAGGCCATTGTTTTCATTTAATATGGGACAGACGGTGAGGCCATGTTATTTATGGCTCCCCTGTTATCCTGTGTAATAGGGGCAGGTGATTCTGGGAGCCATACTTAACATAAAATTATTAGATGGGTGAAAAGTGAATTGCGGGAGCGCTTTTCACTGCGGAGATGAGTGACTCGTAGACAAAATGAGCATTGCTCTCATTGTCTATTTGTTGTAACTCAGAAACCTCAGCGAAAAATATGCCCTGTAATTCACTGTTACCAATCTATAATTCTGTATATGCATATGTAATAGTACATGCTTAAGTGCTTGGAATGTACAACGTGCAGTGGTATAAAAACACATTTCACGAGAAACAATGAAACATCAAAAATATTTTGCATATGCCTGTCAAATATAGATTCCAATTTCCATCAGCATAATGCAGGAACACATAAACACTATGTAGCACTTTCTCTGGGGTGGTAATTTCCATCCATTGAAAGAAGCAGCAGCAGTTTTTTTAAATCTCCAAAGTAGGCATATTATGTGGCAAAGTATTTGGGAAATGCAGCAAAATTGCTTATTATTATGCTGTAACCGCTGCAGCCACAGAATCGCAAAAACCTGGCGTCCATCACTATTGTCCATTGTTTTATCAACAATTCTTTAACGGAAGGCAAACAAAACCTGGATATTCTAATACAAAGCACTGCCCAATGTTAGCTGCACTTTGAAGACGATCACTTGTTTGGTTTAACTACCCAAAAGAAAGCAAAATGAAAAATACTAATAGGGTAAAAAGTAATATTGTCCAGGGCTACCATCTGTATGCCTGGTGTTATTTACAAACTGCTCGTCCTTTGGCCTTGTGGTTTTTGATGTCATTATAAGCCCTGGGTGGCAATAGTGGACAAGATCACACGGTTGCCCATTATCTGGTCTCTCCCATACGGCGACTTCCTTAAGGAGAGACCTTGCATGCAGTTGTCAAAGGTCAACGTCTCCTCCACCCCTACGGTGATTGTGCTCTACACTTCAAACTGGGTGGATTTATGACTTCCTCTGAGATTTTGCAACGTTGCCTTCACCCCCGCACTCCCGCCCCCTGGCAAAGCTGTTAATTTCCCATTTACACATACAAATCTCATCCCCTGGCCAACCAAGCGCCTGTTTGTGCTCAGTAATTCATCACCCCAGCCCCCTCCTTGGAATTTGCCTCCTTCCCGCGCAGGCACATTTAAATCCTCATTGTCTGAGGAGCTCACACCCATGAATGAACCCCCTCTGAAGTAAAAGTCTCCCTCAGCCTTGAGGGGTCTCCAATCTCGGTGCACCTCCCCCCTGGTGAAGAACTGCAGTCCAAAATCACATCCGAGTACACAATTAAAGTGAGTTTAAACACAGATAATACTGGCCATTGTTGTAGCGCTCACTGGCCTCTTGGTGCTAGAATAATGCGTGTCATTCGTCCGCTGGTGTGTGCCTTCCAGTGATCTCAGAAAGATGAGGGCCTAGATTGGTTCTGAGGGGGTCGAAACCACAGCACCTCTGCAGCAGGCGCTTTAACCCACCGAGCTATCTCCAAGCTCCACGGGTTGCCAGTATGCCTCCCGTAAGAGCATGGGATACAGGGCTGCAAGCCACGACTTCGAGGCGCGTTCCCCCGTATGAAACCGACCCACAGCTTTGAGGAGGCGAATAACGAACGTGGACAACTGTTTTCAGCAGCCTCGGCCCCCGCAGTTGCCTTTGGTACACACAGCGTCCGATAACTTTTTCACTTTGTGTAATCACCATGGGTGGTCCAATACTGGAGCACAGCAAATTACCGGGGGAGGGCACAGCAAGCCTTTATCGGAGCGACTGGGGCAGGCAGGGGCTCTCAAATAGTAAGCCTGTGTCCCCCCATCTGGTATTATGATTTGGTCCCCCTCCCAGGACCGTACCGCTAGGCCCCCGGCAAGACGTGCTGCTCCGCCTGCAATATGCGGCTGGGGGATCACAACCTTTGCAACGACGGCCCAACTGATTTTAAATCCTGCTCCCGCCACACACAAAGCGTGCCTAGGGGTGGGGGAAGCAAAACTCAGTGTCACTGGAAAAAAGCATGCCCGCCGGCTGCCAGCCCACACACGCACCTGGGGACTGCTGTGCCGGGCTCTTAGCATGGCAGCTGAGGCCAACCCGCCATATGCGGTTATCAGCTAGTGGTCGGACCCACTGTGCTGCCAGCTTGTCCCTTGCTGCAACGCCACTGGAGCAGTCCCGCAAGGTAAGCCCCCACACTGCTCTAGGAGGTTTAAAAGTGGTGCCGAACCAGACCTGCCGACTCCACTGCCCCGCACGCAAGTTGGAGTCTGGCAGTGCAACGTCTTGCCCCCTGTAGGGGCCCGGAGGTCAAAACTTCTGCCACTGCTACTCGGCACAGCCTGGCTCCCCCACCCGGTAAATCGAAGCCACCAAACTCAACGACTGCCCGGCGGGAGGGGGGCGGGAACGGGCACATGGACAGCGGGAGAGGGGCGGGAACGGGATAAATAAAATAGTGAAAATGCCGATTACCTGCAAGCAAAGTGAAATCGCGCAGCCCACCCCTGCTCGGAGTAGGGATCGGAGCAGGTCGGGTCTGCGTCCTCCCAGGGAGAGCTAGCAGGCTGGTGTGACGAAGGATGCAGAGACGGAAAAAAAAAATAAAGCACCGCCCACCGCTGCATGATGTAGGCAAAAGGGAAAAATTCTACGGAATGCCCACGAATCGTCTCGCACAATGACGGACGCCTCTCTCTTCCAATGGCTAGCCTCCATTTATGGAGCTAGCCAATGGAAGAGAGAGGCGGAACTAAGGCCATACTGTTTCTAACATAAGATTTTGCCTGCGCGAAACGCTGCTGCGCAGCTTTCGACAGGCGAAACCTAAAAAGGGTAGATTAAAGAAGGGTCCTGAAAGAGCTGGCATGTTCACTTATTGGTTCTATATACATGGCTATGGTGTATGAGCTCCCCTTGGCAGTAATAGCTCTGGACGCTGCTAAAGTGTTTGATCGCTTAAAGTGGGTCTATTTACAGACGATGGTTAAACATCTTAATTTGGGTTCAAACTTTTGCAGAGTTCTCAGAGGAATATATTCAGCACCGGAAGCCAGGGTTTTGGTTAATGGGGTATTGACAGAGCCGGTTCAGATCATATGGGGTACTAGGCAGGGCTGTCCCCTGTCCCCACTTTTGTTTGATCGCTATATTGAGCCGCTAGCCACGAAAATAAGGGATGACACTGATATTCTGCCTTTTGAATTTAATGGCTGGAGCAGGAAAATAGGGCTCTATGCGGATGATATTTGAATTTTTACAACTAATTTACAAAAACTCTGAGGTATGTCTTGGAAGTAACAACAGATTTTGGGAAAGTGTCGGGTTATGACTAAGCATGGGCGGAAAATCCGTTTCGCTCGCGGATTTTGCGGATTTTCGGGAAATTCGCAATCCGCGAGATTCGCGAATCTCCCGCAAAATCCGCAAATCCGCGAGCAGCGGATTTTGCTCGCACTGTTCGCGTGAGTTCGCGTGAGTTCGCGCCCCGCGAATAAGTGCAAAATTGCAGAAATACGATTTTAGCAAACTGAAAGTAACTACTTACCAGGTTCAAAAGTTCAGGCTCATCATTAGTAGCCATTTCCTGTAGTGCTTGCTGAGGGGCCCCTCCAGAGTTCAGTTGCCAGTTGCAACTATTATGTGACCCTGCTCTGAACCTCAGAATAGTTACACATATGCCACAAAGGTCCTGAATTACAGCTAAGGGAGACAAGCAGGAGCCAGGCTGGCAGTTCAAATCCATTAATCAGCCCCTAATTCATTATTGTCAGTTGGGGCAGGGCAGGTGTTGTAACTAATTTTGCAACAATGAAAGCACTTAGCAAGTGCAAAAGTTCACTAATCAGGAAGCACTAAGGAAGCAGGTGCCAGCTAAAAAAATATTCTGTGACACATTAATCAGCCCCAAATTAATTCAGGTCACTTGAGGCAGGGAAGGTGTGCTTGCGTTGCCACAATAATGTACACTGACTGGACAACCAGAGGGTGCTGTGATGAAACAGAGGGTGGCATGGGTGGGCCAGAGGGTGGCATGAGTAGTCAGAGAGTGGCAGTGGTGACAGAGAGTGGCAGTGATGAAGAAGAGTGTCCCAAACAGGCTGGACACGTAGAAACAACAAGTTCGCGAAACTTGCGACCCGACAGGTAAGTTCGCAATTTGCGACATTGTACAAAACCCTCGCGAACTGGCAGAAACCCGCGCAAACACACAAAAAAAAATCCGCAAATTCGCGAGAATTCGCGGATTTTGCAGATTGCGAGTTCGCAAATCCGCAAAATTCGCGAACGCGAGATTTGCAAAATTCGCCCATGCTTAGTTATGACATTAATAAGGAGAAAACGAAAGTTATGGCCTGGAATATGTAGTCAGGGTATAGAGTGTAAAAAAGAAATGAGATACCTAGGAGTTAGGATCACTCAGAATATTGCAGTCCTCACTAAGGTACATTTTGAGAGGGTCAAGAAGGAAGTAAGTGTTAGTTTGAGGGGTTGGCAAACTATCTTTAACGTTATATGGCCGAGTTAACCTAGTGAAAATGATTGTTCTTCCAAAGTTAACCTTCCTGTCTGATTCTATCCCTTGATCTTTTAGAAAAGAGTAGTTTATGAAATTGCAGATTGAGATCAGTTCCTTTATTTGGGTGTCCAAAGGGCCATGGATAGCCTGGAAGAAACTTAGGAGGAGATTGGTGAAGGGGGGTTTAGCACTACCTGATTTGTTGTTTTATTCCTGGGCGTTTTCACTAAACAACTGTAGAATGCTGCTAGATACTCCCATAAAATCAGAGATAGGCAGAATGTTTGAGGCAATGTTGCAGAAAGAGAAGGGAGCAGAATGGAGGTTCATGTATAAATATGCAGATCCAAAATATTTCAAGAAAGTTAGGTTAAAGATTTTAAAGGGTTTGGCTGAATTGTGTTATAGAATTCTGTATTTCAGTCAGTGGGCCCTGATATGGGATACACCAGGTCCTCCGGAATGGACCAAGGACATACTGGCATTACCTTTAAAAGAGACGGGTATACTAAGGTGGAAGCAGTTATTGCCAGAAGGTCAGCTGGTCTAGTGGGGTTGGTGCGAACAGGAAATAGGTAAAAGATTTTCAAGGTTTAAGTTCCTCCAGTTTCAAAGTTGGTATTCAGCGTCGGGTGAAATAAATCGGAGACCCTAATAAATTTGAGGAAAACTGTTGTCCGGGGCCATGTTCAAAAAGGAAGTTGCAATGTGGTACTGGCTGATCCTAGAGATGGAAGATGGGGGCTTCACATTGCCGGAGGATCTGTGGGGAGGATGCTTGCCGGAGACTACGATGGAAGTCCAATGGCAAGTATCAATGTCTATGCTTTACAAAACAGTGAAACCTGCATATCTGAAGAGGAACCATCTTTTTACTATGCACAAGGCTTACTGAACTCCACAAAGGTTATCAAAATTTGGATCTGGAGGACAGGTGGCGTGTCCTAAGTGTGGCAGTTTAAATGAAGACCATCTGCATATGTTTATATACGGCCCAAAGATTCAGGCATTCTGGGAGGCCATGAGTAATAGCTTGCCCAGTATTTTAAACCTACAGATTAAGGTAAGCGCTGTTTTAGTTATATTTGGAAGGTTGGATCTGCGTTGTACTGTAACCAAGGACAGCGCAAAACAGTTTTTTATGCTTTGGCGCATAGGGGGATTTGCAAATTGTGGGTATCTCTGGCTCTTCCAATGGAGGAGGGCTGGTTGAGATCTATGAGATATATTGCTAAGGTGGAATTTTTGGATCAGGGGAAAAAGAGATATGAGTTTTGGACTCGCTTTCTGACGTGGTACGATCAACGAACGGGGACTGTAGAGCTGCCTTCAACACATCATTCATCCTACCATCATCCAAATGCTGAGTTTTCAGATGGGATTCACTGGCACATACTTCACTACTTTTCTTCCTACCAATCTAACCTGCAACTGTTCATTCACATGGGCATCTCCCAGTCACACAAAATACGTATCACCTGTGGATTCTCTCATGGTTCCATCTTGTCCGTCATCTACATATATATTTAGCCCCTTGATATGGGATTCACTGATGAAAAAAATTAAATTCCCTACTATCCTGGGAACACTCAACTCTATTTGAAAGTTTTGTCCATGCCAAACATCCAACAATTCAAATATTACCTGAATGTCTTGCATCTAACTGAAGCTCAACTCAAAAACAGAATTCCTACTATTTCCCAACAACAACAAGAAACAACTAGTCCAAACCTGCCTCAATGACAGGAACCTTGATGAATTTGAGCGCCAAATTTCATCCAATTCCAAATCATTCTGATTCACTATCGCCAACCTCATCCTCAACAAATTAATCAGCCAAATCAAGACGATTCTCTCTCTACAGAAAGTGACTTCACAACTAGTATCCAAAACCACCATTTGGGATGGTGGCAACACCCTGATCCATGGCCTCCTAGATCCCACAATGGCCCCTTTGGAGGCATCCTACATGCTGCAGAATATTAGAACTGTAGAACCAAGGGCCCAAAGAAATATGAACACATTGCTCCCACCCGGAGACAACACCACTGGCTGCACTTGCTGGGCCACACCATCTTCAAAACCAGCAACATCATTGACAGCTACATCAAAGCCCGCACCCTGTGTATTTGGATGACTAGCTCACCATATCTGGAGCTCTACGCACATCTACAGCCAGGACACTATCAGACTGGATACTAAATAGTGCACATTAGAAAAAGTAAGGCAATGGACCTTCTTTCTTTATGCACCCAGGACAGTGGCATAAGGAGCCATCTACTTAGCAGCTGGATCTGTCTCTGGTCCTGCTGGCATAGCGGGCACCGTGTAATCCCCCGGTGCGCCGCAAGGGTGGGGGCCGGTTTTGAGCCCCTGGGGGCCGATTTTGTTACAGGGCCGTTTTATACAGCATAGCTGCAAAATCGGCCCTGCAACAAAATCGGCCGAAACCGGCCCTAACAAAGCGCTCGGCGGCACCTCCAATCCCCCTGAGTGGGGAGGGGGTGCCGGCCGAGCATTTTGCCAGGGACGGTTTTGGTTCCCAGTCCGGCCCTGGCTGGCGAGCAGGCTGGGTCACAATGAAAGACTAATCACTGCTTTATGGATCCTCTCCTGTCTGCAATTGATGGTTAAACTCGTAAATAAAATGTCATCAGAATGCTAGAGCAGAGTTAAGAGGTGGTGTTTGAGGGCTGGCAAATCAGTAACAGTGATGGAGACAGGGAAGGAGCAGTGATGTCATTTGGGAAGAAACAAGGGAGAGGGACAAAACGAAGAGATTGAGGTAGAGACAGAAATGAAGCAAAGTGCGGAGATGGGAAAAAAAGAAAGTGGGTAAAACAGAAAAAAATAAAAGGTAGAAAAGATGAGAATTCAGGAAGGAAACCCACCGATGCCCCCACTGTAAGTCAGCTGCTGCACATTGATAGTACCTTTTTTTGTACTATGTCATAAGAGCACCTTCAAAACCACCCAGTAGACACTTTTGTTTTTGGACAGATACTTCAAAAATGTGTGAGTAAAATGCACATTTAGTCCCTTAAAATGTATTTTCAGATGTAGCACACACTACCTCAGTAGAGATAGTCCCTCCTGAAAACATGAAGTTGCTCTCAGGTCAGAGCCGGTCCTAGGCCTTTTGAGGCCCCGGGGGAAAGGGAAGATGTGAGGCCCCTCTAAGTGCCTTACTGCCTGCGCAAGTGCGCGCAGCGCTTTTCCCGCATTTCATATCGGGCCCCCTGCTCTGCTCTGCGGGGCCGGCGGTGGGGCCCCCTGAGCTCGAGGCCCTGGGCATCTGCCCATACCGCCCATGCCTAGGACCGGCCCTGTCTCAGGTTCACTCACTTCACTCATTCGAACCTTAGAGGCATGGTCAAAGTGAAGGATGTTTAGATATTCGGTTCACTCCCTTGACCTAGGATCTGGAACGAGATCCCTGTATCCATTAGGACCACATCAACCTTGCTCTAAGTTAGGAAAAAGCTGAAGGCAAATTCCTTAAAAGATCAATGCATCTTGATAAAGTCCATCTCCCCTAAGAGCACAGCTTCCCTTTTGATCCCTCACACTATCTTTGCCTTTCAGCCTGTAGAGTGCCCTCTTTTTTGGCTGCGTTTTTGCTACCCAGATGCTTCATAAATACATACATACATACATACATATATACATACTGTGTGAGAAATGGATACTGCTGCACAGTATGCTATTCCAGTAATGGGAGATAGTTTTATCTCTGCCAGTGCACATTAATGCTGGCCTACAGCCCTGTTATAAAAGTAGTATACGGAGCCCAGACTCCTGACCTGCGGAATCCTGTTTTAATACCAGGATACTGAACACGGCTCTCCCGGTGAACCTCAATCCTGACCTGCAGCATACACACACCCCTCTTCTCAAACTAGGGTCCCAGGCCCGGCTCTGCAAGTGCACCTCAAGCCTTACCGGCATCAGTAACTGCTATACAGTTGGGGGGAAGGGGGGGATTATGACAATTTCGAATACTGGGACCTTACCCCCAGTGACCCCACTACACCTCAGACCGACATCCTTTAGTATTAGGGCATGGATTGAGAGCAGCGCAAACCCACTGTGGCCTGAAGGCTAGAGGGGTCGGCTTCAGGGAAACCAGGTTTGAGTCTCGGCACCGGCGCTCAACATCCTGTGATTCTGGGCAAATCACTTATCTCCCTGTGCCTAACCTCGACCTCACATGCAACATCTCCTGTGAAACTGACCCAACTCGGCCAGAGTACACCAGTGTTAACCTTCGAAACTCTTTGTGGTGAATATGTGACAGACCTGTACCCTGACTCGCACAACCCCAATTTTTTTACTACAGGGTTGTTGAAAAGAAGTCTGTTAGTGCAGCACCAGCACCCCTTGCTGTTCTAGCGCAGTGATCCTGTGCCCATTACCTCTTTCTTTTGTAGCGCTGTGAACCTGTGCCCAGCACTACTTGCTATTCTAGCGCGTTGATCCCGTGCCAAGCACTCCTTTCTTGTCTAGCGCTGTGATCCCGTGCCCAGCGCTCTTTCCTATTCTAGCGCCGTGACCCTGTGCCCAGCGCTCTTTGCCAGCTCACCACCATGGTAAACTTCTCCGCTCCCCTGCTATGTGGATCAGCGATTCCAGATCCAAGTGTTAGTGCGCCTGAACGCACCTCAGTCCGGACTTGAAATGTGCCATGCTATCCATGCTATTCTGTTACTGTGAGACTGCAACCAGCTCTCTCAGTGCGCCTCGATTCTGACCGCAGCGTTCTCTGCCCTTCAAGTGCATAGCAGAGCTCCCACAGTGCAGAAAGCGTGTCGGTTCCTCCGGTTTAGGGTCCGAGATATTTCACTTCAGCGAGGGGCCTTTCACACAGGTGAGAACGAGAAGGTGTATTAGGCATCCCGGATGACAATATGCAGACCTTGAAGCAGCTATGGGTGGTCGCGATCTGAGAGACAGGATTTTATATATACAACCTAAACAATTATTCACTCATCAAGAGCAGGTGCCACACAAGTGTTAGCAAACCATTCCATCGTCATATAGGGTCAGCGAGGGTCCACTGCCACCTATAGGCCCGTCGGGGTACTGCGATAGACTAAGGGAGTAGTGGGAAGGAGGAGATGTAAAGGAAAGTGTCAGTGAGCCGAGAGAGAACATGACGAGCTCCGACAGGGCATGAAAGCTGCCACTTAAGATCCGGCTGTGATAAGCGTGACGGATGGAATGTCTTGAGTTAACGCATCTGGTTTGTTCTTACTCATTGAGAGCTCTTACGTGTGTCATTCCATTCCATCATTTTCAGCTCCGTTGCGCTATTATGGAGAAGACCGGGATGAAGCACTCGAAAATCAATGTGCACCCTTCCCTTCCAAGCAGACCTGCGTGAACGCTAGACCACGCCCCTTAGCAGCTAAGCACAAGTCTCTCCAGATCCACTCACTGGCCTCATTGGTAAGGGACAGGGCGAGTTCCTGAGGACATCGAGCCACTCCATCCACACTTCTTCCACTTTCTGGGAGGCTTCCTGAGACAATACAAAAGTGATTAGTGAAAATGCCTGACTCAGTCATTCTTGAAAGCAGAGGCGTTCCTCTAGGAAAATATCTCTAATGTTGTTTTAGCAAATTCCGAAAGAGGCAAACGTTTGCTCCTCAGAATGTGTCTCAAGGTGCAGTTTAGATTAGACTGCTACGCCCTATCCCTTCTGTTTGAGAATACCAGTAACACGCAGTGCTTTAAATGGGCCGGTACTCACCGGTACTGAGTACCGGCACTTCTAAATTTGTGGCGCTTGAGTACCAGCACTTCTATTTGTCCAAAAGAGAGTACCGGTACTCATGGGGCCGTAAATCAAGTTCCGTGAAATTGACATTAAACAAAAATGAGCGCCTCACAGCTGACGAGTGGGACCTTTTCCGTGAAGCACTCGGATCGAGTGCTAATCTCTCCTTGAAATGTGCTAATTGAGCGGCAGCCAGCGGTATTCATTCTGAGCTGGTAGGAAGTTTGGGAGGGGTCCGAGTCACACTGTGATTACAGACACGGTGTCCACTCAGGCTCTGTTGAGACAATAGCCCAGTAGGTGTGTGGGCAGGGCCTGCTAACAGGCATATCTCCTGACTCTTGGAGGCAAGGCTTCCTGCTGGCATAGCCGAGTACAGCAGCAGGAAGGTGGTGACAGTGACGCTGCTAATTATGCCGGGATTCTTCTTCTGTTAACAGACAGGAAAGGTCTCATTCAAAAGTAATTATCTTTTTTCCTGAAACAAATATACGCTGATTGTCTAATTTTGAGTAAGTGGAATGTTTTGGTTTTAGAATGCATACAATACTATTTCACGTGTAGTGTGTATGCCCTGCCTAGAGGATGCTAAGGAATGCTGGCTATGTGTGCACATTGTGTATTTTTGGTGTTACGCCTACACAGAGTAAGATCATTCCCTCGTCTTACTGTGAAAGCTGTTTGATATTGAGTAGAGATGAAGGCTGGTCGCCGAGTTGCTGGCTGTGCGAACAGAATAACTCGATGTTCACCATTTAAGCTCATTGTGTGATTTTGGGCAACTTGCTTTAGCTAACTGTGCCCCAACTCTTAAGTGAAGCTAAATAATGGGCTAGGCATATGTACAAGCACTGTGCTTGAACACATCTTTACTTAGCGTTTGTGGTTAACTATTTGTGAGTTTCAGTAATTGCTGGGCCTTGTCACAATGGTTCGCAGGCTTCCAGATGTATTTCCCAGGTACTTTCAAGTTGTGCATGAGTTTATTGCATATGGTGGACCACAAATGGGTGGTGTTGTTGCACTATTGTGGTTTTTCATTCACTCCATAGGTGTATTTGTTGTTGTTCGTACACAGCTATATTGCAAGTGAAGTGTTAGTCATCCTATCGTACACTGCAGCTTAGCACTCCAAGTTATGGGAAGACGTGACTGCTCTTTCCTATGAGTGTTTTGCATGGGATTGCCTTCTGCATTATTCTCGCTACCCAATAGACTTTCATTTGTGTCTACAGTGACCTTTTAACAGCTCCTCCCATTGGAAGGTGAAGCGTGTAGCAATGGAGAATGAGCTGGAATGGGGTGACATTGTTTTTGTGCTGTTGGCTGCAGAATCAGGGCTGTCTAAAAGTCGTCCCAGGACAGGGGCTCACTTAACAGATATGGGAACACTGTATATAAAATAGCTTTGGCCACATCTGCAGATCTGGATTCAATGTACCAAGCCTTTTAAACAACAACAGTCACAAATGCTATTTACATGCATTGTACACTTACACGCTGCTTATGACATTACAGTTTGTCTTATGTGCTTTGCCAATGTTAGGAAAAAAGTAGCAACTAGCATTGGTAAACCAAATAGGTCCCACTGTAGTGACTATGGCAACGTTTTTTTTGCCACATAGTGCAGCATCCCAGATGCAGCACAAAGTGGCTAAAGTTTTTAAAAACTTTAATGGGGCACCTTGTATGATTTTGTAGAAGTGCCCGCCACAGCATGTGCTCGCCTACAAAATTATGCAGTCATTTTTTTTTCTTTTTAGTTACTGATCCGGGTTGGATTGGTAACTAAAAATAAAAAAAAATGCAAAGGTGTTTTTTTCTTTTAAAGCAAGCAGGAGTGGGGGAGCATGGAAGCAACAAAGAGAAGGACAGTGGAACCGACAAAGCAACAGAGAGAGGGTGTGGCTTAATGGCTAGAGCGGCCAACTTTGAAGCAAAGGAACCAGGTTCGAGTCTTGCCAGGACACTCAAGCATCCCATCATTCTGAAAAAATCACTTAATCTCCCTGTGCTTAAAACTGAATGTGTCTATCTGTATTGCAAGTGGTGCTCATGTAAAGCGCTCTGTTACCATTGAGTCGAGTTTGCGCTATATAAAACTGCAAAAATAAATAAATAATGTAAGTGCTTCTAAAACACATGTACTAAATGCCCTGGGTGTGTGCACAGATGTCCCTGTGCGTGTTCTTGCATGAGTGAGTGTTGTCTGCAGTGTCCAGCACTGCAGATATATAGTTTGAAACCAAACAAGCCCTGCATTACCACACCCTGCCCATGAAGCTCATGTGAAATGATGCGCTTGTAGCTAGTGCAAGGCCACTCTCTCTTCAGTGCAGATCTACTTTCTCAGCAGTGTCTCAACACAATTGTATCTTGTTTTTTACAGGTCGTTTTGGGTTAACGGAGAGGCTCTGGGAAGGGTAGAGGTGGGTGAACTAACAGATTAGCAAGGCTAGCCCAGTCAGAGTCGAACTAGGAAGTCTGGCTTGGCCTTAAAAACTCATACATAAGTTGAGCCCTGAAAACATTACTAGTGTATTTGTTTCATGTGGAAGCATTTCACCGTGGTGCATAAGCTTATATTACAGCATTGAGAGGAGTTTGTGCTCCCACTGATGCCATTAGTGATCTAGGAAACAAGTCCCTATTCAGGTCTAAATCGTATATGGTCTATTTGCATTTCATGAATAAAAGCGACATTATAGTGTATTAAATCTAACACAACATTTGATTGCACCGCACACATCTGTATCTTGTGCATTTGAATATACTATCATAGGTGCTAACAAAGAAAATGGAGGCTTGGTGAGAAAAAATATTTTGTCTGCTATCTCACAATTTGGTCAGGTGGGGAAGCTGGGATTAATTCTAGAATTTCTGCAATCACATTGTGTAATTCAGCCTCTAGATGGCTTCATCTTTCTTTCTCTCCTGTATGAGGTCACTATTTTGTCTTAATTCTTTGCACATGAGATTAGAGTTTGGTTAGCAGGCACATGCACTATCACAGTTCAGTTTATTTTTGGCTTGAGGATGCAAGAGAGCCTGGAACAGAGCTAGACCCAGGCATCCTAGCTCAAGCTTTCAGCAGCTTGCCCGACTCCAGAAAGAGGGAATCAAACTTTACAGTAGGTAAGGAGCTTTGAGGCAAAGCTCTGCTGCATAGGAGGGGCTGGGTGATATCTGCTAAGTGGCAATGAAATAAGAGGGTTAACCATAGTTAAACTTTTCCCAAAAATGTTATGAAAAATATCATGTGCAAGTCATATGTGATCTACGTGTTGCACCATGAGAAGCCCACTTTAATTTTAAATGTACCCTTTTGTACGTATAAAGGAAATGGAATAATCAAAATATACAAGCAATGCTTTCGTATCATTATGCACATCTGCACACCAATTAAATCTCAATCACATTAAATGTGTGCCCCTGGCCGGATCCCTTTGCGCCCCCAAAGCCCCACCCCAAAGCCCCGCCCCCAAAGCCCCGCCCCCTAGTCCGCGTCTCAATTTGGTGAGTACCTGCACTTATTTTTTTCCATTTAAAGCACTGACGATATACGTTGTTTCATTCCCACTGCTGCAGTGTAGTGCATAGAGCTGCCTGGGATGTCAGAGCCGCTGTGTGTGTGACATGAGAGCCGCATATCACGTTCACGGTGCTTGACCGGTCTGGAAAACAATCTGCTCAGTGCTGAATCTTCCAATAAGCCACAGTTTTCCATATGTCAGTAACATGCACTCTTATATGTGTCTGTGACATCAAACACGACGTCTCTGTCTGTTTATGACCTCAGGGTTGCAGTAGATCTGACTGGATATTCGAGATGACGTTTCGACTGTTTGGCATCAGAGCTGCAGTATTAGACTTTGTGACATCAGAGAGGAGGTCTCAAGCTGAATATTACGTCATTTTAGTTATGCCATAGTAAGTGGAGTAATTTTGGTAATTCAGCGTTACTCTCTGAAGTGGAATTACCAATAATTACGGTAGTATGCTAATTCGCATAATTAAAACTAATTTTTGGGGAAATTAGAGCAGAAACAATACATGTAATACCCTTGAACGTGTGTTCGGGCTGCTGTTTATATTAGTTTGCATTCAGCTCCATTTTATTAGTGCAACATGCATCCTCACAGCCGCGTCCGCTGTTATTAGTGTTCTTTTGCATCTAGCAGTATTTGTAAGCGCAACATGTATCCCTGCTTCATTTTGAAAAACAGCGCCAATTGCAGGATTGCTCTTCTCTCGTAATTCTGTGAAATCTTGCATAATGTTGATTATTAATTAATCACACTACATGGAATTGGGCTAAATACGCCCACCCCTACTGTTCGACACAAGCACCTTAGTGTTAGGTGTATCTGTGACATCAGAGATGAAGTCTCGATCTGTTCATGGCAGCCAGGCACGCAACACCCAATGGGCTCACGGGGCTTCCCCGGGCTGACACAGCTTCGTGGGCTGGCGAGCAGCTAATTGCAGCCGCACCCGAGTACTTCACAGGTCTTTAAAAGACCATTTACTTGTAAATGAGACTTTTGTTGTGTGTTCACCCCTTCCTACAGCCACTCTGTCTATGGTTGGAAGAATTGCCCCCCCCACCCCCCCAATATTTTCAGCCCCTCCCCCCCCCCCCCCCCTTTTGGCTCTAGTTGCCCGCCTGATGACAGCACAGGAGCGGTGTTAGATCTACTTGTGGCATCTGTTATGTTGTTCTATTTGCTTATGATATCAGCATCAACGTTGGATCAGCTTCCGACATCAGAACGGAAGCCTGGATCGCTTTATGATCTCCGAGTTTAACTGTTGCATCGGATTGCAGCCTTAGAGGCGAGGTCTCAATCTGTTTGACGTTGGCGCTATAGTGTGTGCGAGGTCGAAGATGCGGTGTAAACTTTCCTCCGAAGTCAGAGCTGTGATGTTACATTTGCCTGTGACTTCTTATCTGTGGTGAGTTCTGCTTGCGAGATCAGAGTCGAGGTTTCGATCCGTTCATGACACCAGGGTAGAACTGATTGGACTGTGACATTAAAGATGAGATCTCATTAGTTCTCAGCGCGGCAGTGTTTGATCTGCAAGTCACAGTAGAGCTGCTGCGTTAGTTCCGCCTCTGACATCAGAGCACTGGTATGTGATCTGCCTGTGACATCAGCACTACAGCGTCAGACTTGCTTGTGACATCAGAGCTCTGGTATTTTATCGGACTGCAATATGAGCAGTTTGTGACCTCAACTCTGAGGTCAGAGTTGCAGTGTTCGATTGGGAATTATAGATGATGTATTGATATACTTATGACATCAGAGTCCAGAGCTGAATCTGTTTGACATCAGACCTGCGGTGCTAGAGCTGCCTGTACTATTAGAGATGAGGCTTCTGTCTGTTTATGAGCTCATAGCTGCAGTCCGAGATCTGTTTGTAGCATCAGATGTGGCATCTTGATCTGCTTAGGACATCAGAATCAAAGAGGTGGCGTTCTATCTGCCTGTGACCTCTGAGAGGAAATCTTGCTCTGTTTGAGGTCACAGCCTCTTTGTTAGCTTTGTCTGTAACATTGGAGACGAGATCTTAATCTGTTTATGAGATTAGAGCTGCAGTAATAGATCTGTTTGTGACATCAAATTTGCAGTGTCATATCTATGACAAAAGAATGGAAGTGTTAGATTTACCTAAAACCACTTTTGCCATAAAATTAACTGGAAGTAAATAGAATGACACCCGTTAGATATCCGTTTGAGAATAGCTCCTTTTTGGCCTTCACCCCTTATCCCTTATCCCTCACCACCCAGCTCTGCCTTTCCATGAAGTCATCCTCTCCCCTCGTCCATCTCTCCTTATTCCTTCCAATTCTTCTCCACGGACCCCATCATACACTCCTGCCTCTATACTCCCTTCTCCCATTGGTCCTTGACCTCACCTTCTTACTCCAGTCAGACTTCCTCGATTCTTCCACCACACTGCAGTGACTGGCCTCCAAAAGGTATTGTCCTGATAACCTACATTTGTCCCTCACAGGGAATCAGACCATGTGATCACTGAAGGCATGGGCACGTTGAAATGTATTTCCTCAAATTGTCTTTGGAACAGGAATAGTCCACATGAATTGAAGGTTGTTCTTGCATCTGGCATGTCACATTGTAAGAGATTGGGCTATTAATTGAGAGGAATGAGAGCCCACTGAAATAATAAACACAATCCATATCAGGTTGAACAACAAAAGTCACTAGATAAAGTTGTGCTCAACCCTATGGTAGTTAGGCGAAAATAAGTTGGGCTTATCTTTGCGGCAATGTGTAAAGTATTTATGCAGCACTGAAAACTAAAGTGAAAACACAACACAAGGAAAATCCCAAACCATCTTAGAAACATGAAAAAAACTACAAAAAAATGACACCAAAAGGACAAAACTCCAATGAACAGAACCAGAGTGTTAGAAATGGGAGTGTCTAGTCTGCAATGGTTTGCACTGTTGTCCAAGTAGGGACCGTGATGGAGTGCGGGCCTAATATAGCGGTCTAGTTTGTCCTGGTGAAGAGTTTTCTTTCTCACACAATCCAGTTCCTCGCGAGTAGCCTCTGCCAGAGCCTAGCGATTGCGGGAGCCACAAGATTATTGTCTACGAGAAGAGCAGGACACTGTCAGAGCTTCATGTTGGTGGGAGACGTGGGTGGTCATTGCTGATGCAAATAGCAGGTTGCCATTCAATCTTCACATTGGAAGGAGATGTGGGAGGTTGTTCGCTGTCGCAAAGAAACCAAAACTTCTGAATTTCAACATGGAGTTCCATTTTTAGCAGATTGCAAGGTGGAGGAGTACATTCTCGCACCAGCCAATGGTCCAGAACCTGGGGAGGCACCTCTTTAGGGGGGTCGGACTCTCTCCTGCAGCAGTGCTCAGGCCGGGTCAGTTGGTGGTGGTCAGCTGGGCAGTTGCAGGGAAGGCCACTGGAAGCTTGTTGTCTCTGTAGCTCAAGCAGGATGTCAGCCAACTAACCCTTGTAGTCACTTCTCGTTTTCTGGTTTCAAGGCAAGCTGGTCCAGTCTTCTTTCTTCTCCCAGCAAGGCAGCTCTTCTGAATCCACAGGTCCAGGAGTGTTCTGATGAGAAGTTCTAAGGATGTCCCTTTTATACCCAGTGCCAGCCTGTGTGTGGGGGGCTCGCTCTGTCTGCCCTATAATTTGTTAATGTCAGTTCTTCTCCTTTCACTGGGATTGGCTGCAAACTGTCTAGGGTTACAAAGGGGAGGCAGTCCCAATTGTCATCTGCATTTGCACAAGCACTTTACCACTGGTTAGCCGGAGTAAATTGCACAGAGTCCCAACACCAACAAAACAGGCTCAGCAAAATAGAATAGCAAAGGGAATAATCTTGGGAAATACCATTCGAAAGTTTATCATTTCCAACACTCACAAACTCAGAAATTGCTAACCTAACGGGATGGGCTGCAGGGCAGTGGCGGCTGCCACTAACAAAGGGTGTTGGGGCAGGTGGGGGGGAGTGTGTGAGGAGGGGAGCGCACGCGAGGGGAGGCATGTTAATAATTATTTAAAAAACGTACCTGACTCCGCCGGCTGCCTCCTGCCTCCTGTGGTGTGTCGCTCCTGCTGGCCTCTTTCTAGTTCCAGCAGACCCTGCGACAGGCTCCCATTCAATCCCCAGGCTGCAGAGCAGCGCGGGGATTAGCCTGAGTGGGCAAGAAAGACTCTTGGTCAGGTCATGGAGTCTGTGGGGTTTTTCCAGTCCAGCTGCTAAATGCAGCTGGGCTGGTGAAACCTAAGTGTGCATGTATGTTTTGGTCAGCCTGAGATGGCCGGATAAACACATATGAGTAACAGATGCACACCGTACCCACTAATAGCAAGCCAGCTCAGAGTTAATATAGCTCTCTATTTGGGGATTCAGGGCTCCTGGTGCCTATGGCAAGGCTTTTCCAAATGCATACAAACTAGAATGGGTTTAAAGTGTCTCAGGGCACACATTTTAATGCGACAGGTCAATGGCTATCACCAGACTTTACCACGCAGCCCAGCCCACAACTAACGTCTTATTAGTATTTTTCTCCCGTGGCACATTTTGATGTGCCTGTTCTGTATGTGTGAAGAATCATACCCCAATCAATATATCTGCTGTTTGTAGAAGTTGCTAGCTTTACTGCTCTGCTGCACATGCTTTGTGTAATGGAATTTGTCATTTTGCCACGATTGCCTTGCATGAAAGTGTCTTATGTTTGAAAGTTGATTGCTTTTGTTTGTGTGGTACATCCTGGCCTCCTGTGTCTATATTTTGTAAAGGTAGGCCTGAAAATATTTAGGTCTCTTTCTAGTAGTGAAGCACCCTCCGTAGTTACCCAACCAACTGACTTTTCTTTGATCAAAGACATGGTGGTCGTGGAGACTGGGTTTGATTGTGTCTTTTCATTTTTTTCATGTTGAGTAGTGGCTGGATCCTGCATTGGATTCGGATTCTGTGTTCTAGGTGTATACATATGTGGGCTGACTGACCGGAGTGGTTATTCATTTGGAGGTTTCATTAGCTTATTATCACAGCTTTGAATCATGTGGGTGAGGTGTATTTAAAGTATTTTGAATCCTTCTGCTATGCAGGTTGGCGAGAGGCTAGGGAGTGTGATTGCAGCGGAAATCCTTCATCAAGTATTTGGGGTTTGTGCCATGCGCATATATTGGTGCCCCAGGATTGTATAATTTGTTCTAATTCTGTTTGATGAGGTTTAAATGTACTTTGATGTGGATATGCTTTTGACGTGAACATGTCTACCCAAACAAAGGCTTTGGTGCCATGTTATACACTTGCTCGCATGTGGTCCAGCATATCTTCCTGATGTTACTGCATGCAGTAATACCTTCATTGGTGGCAAACTACCTCATTGGGACATCAAAATGTTATTAAGAAGTCACTTCTGGAGAAGGACTAATAACGCAAAACAAACAACTGTTAACATTTCTGTTCCAATTTCATATACTGCTTTGTTTTTGGCAAAGCAACACCTTCTCAGATCCTGTTCTCCTATCTAATTCACATTAGGCCAAGAGCTTGCATTTTCTGTTTTGTTGTAGTTAGTGCCACATAGTACATTCGTTGGTGGTTTGTGGATGCAGGCCTCGAGAGAACAGTGGCTTTCATCCCCACTGATCCACCCCCAGCCACATTAATTCAACCATGGCGGCATTGAAAGTTACTTTGAAAGTGCAGTGATTAGACATTGAGAGTGGGGAACTCAGAGGGCACAGGTAGGAAGGAATGGATACAGAGCCTCGTCAAGATATTAATGTCCCGTGGAACATCAATGGAATGTTTCGGATGGCACTGGCATTACGAACGTAATTCTTCATTCCAGGAAAGGTCAGGGGCCACCAAACAGAACGGCCCTACTAAGACGCAGGACTAGATGCAAAGAACAGGAGACAACAATGAGTAAGGGATGGACGCACGTCAGTATATCTTTATTTTTTGTTTGGTGCAGAGCCCATCCGTTGCTTCTCACCCATTTCAGAGTATCCCCAGGCACTGATGCACACAGAATGGACAACTCGGTAGGGGGATATCAAGAAGTGCACAGCACAATGCACATTATTCCTAAAGGATGTAAGCAGGCAAGTCAAATCGTGCAGTGTATCATGATAACTAACGGGTGTGCATAGGAGAAGACATTGAGGGCCAGAGAAGACCACTAGTCCACCATGTCTGTTCATCTCTACTTACTTTCACACTTCAGACCCTATTTAGTCTCTGTTTGTACTCTGGCTGCATCCCGCGTCTACTACCTTTTTCCAATAAAGGGTTGTGTTTTCAATAAAAGGCTGTTTGAAATGACCTTTAGTAATTGCTTTCTATCATTGCCTTTAGATATTTTTTAAGCAGCAGCATAAATGGGAAATAAAGTGCAAAAAAAAACCTAACTCCAGAAGCAGTGAAAGAATAAGCACTACGTGCATATGCATGATGCAGTATCAATTAATCTGGATTTGTAAAGGGCAGCTAATCACCCGATAGCGTTTCCACTCACTTGCAGGCCCCAGAGGCTTATTCGAACAGCTCCAGGTCTTGAGGGTCATTCGGAAATGTGGAAGTGAGGTGATGGCTCGGAGGTGCGCGGGGAGGCTGCTCAAGGTCTTTTCTATGATGGCGGACACAAAGCGTCCTCCGGTGGGCAGGCGCTGAATGTTCCACAGGTGAAATTTGTTACGCTGGTGTGATTTCCAGAATTTCACTTACTACTTGAAATATCCCAAATTATACCATTATGTCTTGTTGCATAATTTCAAGTCTTTTCGGCTTAAAGTCCTTTGAAGGAGTTCCTACGGAATGGGACCAGATAATGTTCACAGCAGTTTTCCTTGTGCGTGTGTTTTTTTGTATGAAATGCATGCAAGGACGCATTTCGGACTAACAAAGTGCAAACACCAGACTTGAATTTCACATGCGTTTGTGCAATGAGGCATACTTTTTTCCCTGAAATTTCATGTAATTATGCAAAAGGAAATTACACGTATTTCACATGCCCTTTGTCTCCAACAAAAAGATGATACACATCTTTGGGAATATTCCATGGACACAGAGATAAAAGTTAGCATTTAATAAATACATTGACATCAAAGTTTCCAGGAATCTGAAGGAGTTGTGTTTTGAAAGTTAAGTGCATCTCATGCTCAAAGTAAAATATATTAAGTATCTCTTCAACAGACAGCTTAGTGCTAGGATGATTAACATCCAGCCAGAGGCTTGCAATCTGAAGGCACATGAGCAAGAAAAACAAAATCGTTATTCAAATTTGAAGTTTGGCCCAGCTTGATTACTTCTATATCAAAATGAATTCCCCTTCCAAGGGCGCGTAATATTTTTGAGAAAACAAAATCCCCCAAAAGCCTGGCTATAGGGCCTCGTGATGGCTGCTGCTCATGTACCACTCCATTTTCTTTTCCTGTTTTTACCTGGGGTAAGATAGAAGTCGATGGCCTAGATTTGCTAAGGTTTTACACCAAGCAACATAAAGCTGCTTGTGGTGTTTACTATTAGTGCAAACGTTATTTTACACTGGTAAGGTGCCCCCTTTGTCAGTGCAAAAACCTATTTATGCTGCTTTGAGTTGCTTTGTATTGCTTTTTGTCAAGCTGATATTACTGTGGTCATTGCAAACACCCAAACAATCCACTAAGATAGCCTGACAGGGCTTTGTATCAAACACGAACACATCCCTGAATCAGCTGCCAAAAAGGGGAAATGTGTTCATTTCTTAAAGTGCATTGCATGTGTGTTAGTGAATAGTACACGTCTCTTACAAAATGTGGAATGCTTCTGAAGCTTGTCTAGTCCTAGGGATGTGAGCAGGAAGGGTATGCTTCCAGTACAGATCGTATGCTATACAATGCACTTTCAACTCTGCACCATGGTGTGAAGTTGTGTTGCATAAGGTAGCCTTGTTACAGCACAAGTGGAGGGATGACAAAAGCAGCAGGCTAGTCTCAGTCGATATGGTTCTGAGCTGTGTTTTCCCCCTTGCCGAATACAGTGCAGCGAATTTAGATAATGCGTGTGTTGGGTGAAAAATGTGTAAATCTGTCCTAAACAGTCAACTATAGTGAGGTGATATATATTTAATTAATGAAGGGTTTGTTTTTAATATATTTTTATGTGGTTGTACCCTCCAGCCAACTCTATGCTTGGATTAAGTGAAATAGATCCAGTAGTCCAACTTGCTTCATGGAATATGTTTTGTATTATTTTAAGTTATCTACCCTAAAGAGTTTGACTCGATCTGGCTAAATATTTCAGTTGCTTGCCATGACCTAAAAAATAATTCAACAAACAGGTCTGCGTGGATAGCACAAGGTGGCCAACTCAATCTGTTGGAGGCTCATTAGTTAAGCCAACATCATGACTACTAATGGAAACTGACTTGGCATCTTTGGTGTGGTTTCCCCAGAGTATTTGCCTCTACCACATGTATTTTTGATTCTGTACTGGATTTCGTTTTTGCTGGCTTAAACGCTTTGGGCACCTGGCCACTGCTGATCAGTGTCAAAGTGCAAGTGCTCCCTGTGTAAATTGTTGTTACAATTTGTTCTCCCTGATTGACATATTGAATTTACTGGTGAGTCCTTAGTAAAGTGCACTGAAGTGTGCCAGTGCCTTTAAATCAAATACTACTGCTGGGCCTGCAGCACTGGTTGTGCCACCCACATGAGTAGCCTTGAAAAGGTATCTCATACTTGTCACTGATGTGTCTCTGCACAGTTTAATAGCCATATCAACTTGGCAAGTGCACCCACTTGCCAGGCCATAACCTTCCCTTTTCTTACATGTAAGGCACCCCTATTGTAGGCTCAAGATACCCCCTGGGCAGAGTGCAGTGTATGTGAAAGCTAAGACATGCACTAGTGTGTGTGACATGTCTTAAAATACTGCCAATTTCGTTTTTCACTATTGAAAGGCTATCTTCCTCCCTAGGCTAGAATTGGAAATACTTTGTAACAGCTTACAAGCATAACTTCCGATTGGGACAAGATAGAGAAAACCAGTTTAGGTTCTCTGAGCTCAACGTTTAATAATACATCGTTTAGTAAATATGGTTTTTAAATTGTGTGT
Source organism: Lissotriton vulgaris (assembly GCF_964263255.1). Taxonomy (NCBI): domain Eukaryota; kingdom Metazoa; phylum Chordata; class Amphibia; order Caudata; family Salamandridae; genus Lissotriton; species Lissotriton vulgaris. Next base: position 302,027,817 of record NC_141699.1, on the reverse strand, counting down.
TTGAAAATCCCACTTTTAGAAAGTAGGCATTTTCTTGTTTAATCATTCTGTGAGCTTCTGCCTGGTTGTGTATTGACTGTCTGCTTTTGAAGTGACAGGGGCTGGGGATGTACATTCACTGTAGACAGCCACTGGGGGGTTGAGGTGTGCCTGGCCCTTCATGGATGACTCAGACCTGGGCTGAATAGACCTTGGCTGAATTTAGAGTAGTGGGAGGAGATTTCCTTGCACCTGAATAGGGCCGGTCTCCCTTGTACAACACACTCTCTTTGGTCATACTGCACCAGTGAGGACAGAACAGGGTTGGACTGGGCTCAGAGAACCTTGCACCAAAAGAACAAATACATTTTGGGGTATAAGTTTTAGACCTAAAACCCCAGAACTTTAGACTACTTCTGGAATCTAGAGAAACCCCTGCCAAGGAAAAAAAAGCTGAAGAACTGTGAGGATGAGTACTGTCCCTTTGCTGTGTGATGTGTGGGCTTGGCCTGCAGTTCCTGTTTTTGCCAAGGAGAGACCAAAGACTGGAACTTTGCTTTGAACCTGATTTAAGATCTGCAAGTGCCTGTGTGTGCTGGCCTCCTGTTCTGAAGTCTCAGACCATAAAGAGTTCTGACCTGCCAGGAGGTACCTGTTACAGTTCTGGGCCTCTGGAGGTTGTGCTGGCTGCTTGGAGCTGGACCAAACCTGAAGAACTACGAAAATCAACGCATCGCTCTTCTTGTTGCTGTTTTTCCGACAGCACCGCTATGCGAAAGGAATATCCAAGCATTGCTGCTCAGTGCAGAAATCGATGCAACGCCTGTCGGCGCTGCAAGAGCCGATGCTTTGAGGAATTGCGGCTGAAGAAACAGGCGCAGCACCGCTCGATCGCTGCCGCATCGATCAACACCGCATCTCGGATTTCCACGCATCATACCTTTGCGGCAAATTTTTCCAACCCATCACCCGTGGATCAGAATTGTTTGGAATCGAGACATCACTTCCCCCTACAGACCTGACTCAATTTATCACTTCTCCTGCGTGCAGCAGAATTGTCGCATCACCTCCCAATGGTCACGGAAGCTGATGCATCACTTTGTTTTTCGATGCTTTCCATCGAGCTGTTGGGCCTTGTGAATTTTGACACATTTGCAAATACTTTGTGAGAAATCACGCATTCATAGTTTTCTATGGACCCAGTTGTTTGAAACCTTTAAAAAGTCATCTTTTAATACTTGTATGTTGGATTTTTGTTGTTTTGGTCTTGATGAGTTTTGATAAAGATACTTTATTTTTCTAAACTGGTGTGGTGTCCATTTGTGGTGTTATCACTGTTTTACTAAGTGTTTTGTGTACAAATACTTTACAAATTGCCTTTGGGATAAGTCTGCCTGCTCGTGCCAAGCTACCCAGGGGGTGAACAGAGGTTATCTAAAGTGTGTATCCCCCTTACCCAGTCTAGAAGCAGAGGTCCCTATTTGGACAAAGGTAACTACCTCAGTCAACTAGAGATGCCCATTTCTAATAGAAAAAATGTAGAAATATGTTATAGCCAGAGAGAAGATAATCTGGAGGACTTGATCTCAAGAACCTTTTGAGATTATAATGCTGCTCTACTTAATTTAATAATCTTGCAATCATACATTTCTAGAAATTCTGGCAGTTGTGTGGGGTACTCTTTTTGTAAGTCCAAGAGTGACTCCTGTGCTTATGTAGGTTATAAATGAGCTGCAAATCCAACTGGAACCATGACAAACACGTATTAGCATTACAGATTACTATGCAATTGAATAGTGCATTTAACCTTGGTGCCAAGAATTGCCTGCAGAGATCATACCCCAGAGAAAATATGTGAGACAATGCTTAAATTAACATATCTGGGATGAGATTTTGGATTAGAAAATCTAGATAGGAAGACAGGTCTGTGTGAATTCAAGTAAACGTCTGCAAATGTTGAAATGGTAGAATAAGTGCAATTAACTTCGTACCCAGAACGATCTACTATTAATATTAGAAATGTGTCTGCAATCTTTCACCACTGAGCAGCAGGCGCGCCTGTGACTTTTATTCTCCTATATAAGAGATCAACCGACGGGATTCAATATCTCGCTATAGTAGTTGTATATTATTACAGTAATTTGAAAATAATAGAGAAATAATAAATGTAATAAAAACACAGAGATACGAGTAACAGCAAAAAGATACAATAACGACATTTACCTGGGAAGTAGAAAAGGAGGACCTGTTGAGATTAACTGCAATCTATAGTCCTGATCACCTAGACAGAAAAACTAAGCAGATACGTTTTTGGCCTTTCACATTTTACCTTATGTGTTCAAAACCATCAGTTAAACAAATTTAAATTATTTTAAGGAATTTGAAAAGGACTAATTGATTTACAATTTAAAAATAGTTGTTTTTGTTTTTATTTAGAAAGTTTATCCATTCGTGAATGAAACTATCAACTCGGCTACTGTCTTTTTTTTTTTTTTTTAAGTCCTCATCTCACCTTTAAGCACTATGCAAGGTGTTACAACTGTATGATGGTCCTGGGCTCCCTTCGGACAACTGCAATAGCTTAGGTCCCCAGACCGACTCCTTGTGCTCGGGTTTTAAGGTGTAATCATTGGACTGGGGGAGTTTTGCATTTTTTCAGTTTCTATACAATCTCAGATCTTTGCCCATATTGATAAAAGGGTGCCAAAGGCTGTTGGAGAGGTTACCAACGCTAGCGAGATCTAGACGAGCCATAGCGAAGGCAGATTTCAACCAATCCTCCAGCCTTGGGGGGTTAGGATCTTTCCATTTCAGGCAAATTTTTCTGCCGGCCAAAAGAATCAAACACAATAAGAGACCTCTGTCCCTAACTGTTAGATCTTCTGATGAGAGACGGTCATCCACAAAGAACACTAGGGTCTCATTAACTATGATATTAGTGCCAAAGGTCCTGCAAAGATAACCTCCAACCCCTTCCCAGAATGTTTCCAACCTCCCACAACCAAAAAAAACATGGATGTCATTAGCTTGGGGGGTCATGCATCTGTGACATTTTGGCTCAGGAATCGGGGCAAATTTTGCGATTTTCGCTGGGGTGTAATAGATACGATTAGTTACAAAAAAATGTTTTTTCTTTAGGCTGGCGGATTTGGTGTATTTATGTAGGAGTTTCAAGGAGGGTTCTAATAACTCCTCTATTATTGATTCAAAAGGAGAATCTCTCCACACCAAAGATTGTGATGGAACATCTTGGTCGTCTGCCTCAACCAATTTCTTGTACCAAATCGATACCTCTCTCTTAATGCAGTTTCCTGACAAAAAGAGGTGCTCGGATTCCCAATCTCCCATAATGTCCTAACACTTTGCCTAAAACCATGATTTTATCTGTAGGAACTTAAATTTAGAGAGTCCAGGGCCTATTCTAGCTTCCAGGACTCCCCATGGATGTACCCCGTTGATATCCCCCAGCTCTGACCAAATGGTAATTCCTGCCTCCCTAATGGGGACAGCCAACCCGTCTTTTAGACAAAGTGGGGTTCCTGGGGAATCCCAGATATGGGCATGGTCAGAATAGTAACCTATCCTGCACTTTGTTCTAACTTTACACCAAATTTCTAGTGCATTCCTCAAAATTTTCAGCCGAACTTTTTTGAAGAATTTTGGTGTCCTGAATTTGTAGAGAAATCCGTCTGTTTTGCCTCCTTCGATGTTACAGATCTGTTGGCTAAGAAGGGACCCCCAGGCAGAAGATGTGGGTTTTGATAAAAGCATCCTGATTGCTTTAAATTGGAATGCAACCAGGTACAGCTTATGTCTGGGAGAGCCAGCCCACCTTTAGACAACCTACGTCTCCGTTTTTTCCAGGACAATCTCACTCCCTTGTCTCCCCAGATAAAGCTCCCGATTGTCCTATCTCCCTGCTGAATTCCGATTATAAAATCTTTATGGGTATTTTGGCAGGGAGATTAGCAAAATTGGCCCCGGGGCTGGTAAGCCCTGATCAGAAAGGTTTTATAAGTGGGCGTTTCATTGAAGAACAGACGCAGCTGCTCATTGGTAATATCGAATTGGCCCAAGCGAGATCTGACCCCTTGGCGGTAGTCGCTGTCGACGCCGCCAAGGCGTTCGATAGGGTCTGTTGGTCCTACCTTTGGGAAGTCTTGGAGATCATGGGGTTTGGACCTATCTTTGTAAACACACTTAGATAATGTTACCAGGGAGCGTCTGCAAAAATTCTGGTAAATGGGACTCTCACTTCTGCATTTGAGATCCAAAGGGGAACCAGGCAGGGTTATCCCATCTCCCCTCTTTTGTTTGATTTATACATGGAGCCGTTAGCTCAGGCTATAAAGTTAGATGATCAGATTCCACCTTTTAGATCCCAACAGTATGAATCTAAGATAGCCTTATATGCGGATGATATCATCCTTTACACCAGCGACCCACAGGCCACAATGCCAAGGGTTGAGGCTATTCTGGGGGAATTTGGGTCAATTTCCGGATACCTAGCTAACTCCTCCAAAACAGAGGTAATATGCTGGAACATAACACACTGCCCAGGGCAAACCTGCAAAGAGTTTAAATATCTAGGTGTCACAATAGTAAACAACCTGGACAAAATTGCCCCTCTAAATTTAAAAAGAGTTATTAATGAATTGGATCGCCTATTTGCACGGTGAAAAAATCTCCCGCTGACCATTTTCGGTAAAGTGAATTTGGTTAAAATGACGGTCCTACCCAAACTGACCTACATTTTTAACACTGTCCCCTTGAAATTCACTCAGCATGACATCTCTAAAACTCGGCTACTGTCTCATCACAATCTCTTGGACCACCTTGCCCAGGTTTCCAAGAACATGTGCAAGGGTTTGTCTTTCGTTTGCTGATAATTAAACCACCTGAGTATCCGAGTGCTTATAATGTGAACATTTTTATAGATTCTTTGGACGTTTGGCTAATGTTTGCATCAGTGAGGAAAACAGCACCTTATTTCAAAATTGTTATAGCCTCATAATTTTGGATTTTTTTGGTTATTGCACTTTTATTGCAACATGGCACCCCTACACTGTAAAATTAAAAATTCAGTTCAATGTATACTTTTTATTGTGCATGTCTGCGTGTGTGTGTGTGATTGTGTGTTTGGAATAAGCAAAAAGGTTTTGGCTATTAAAAACATTAGTTGGTCTCTTCATGCTTAAAAGGTAGGCATTGTTATTGCGCAACTTAATGGCCTTTTTCTTATCGAGTTAAGTATGAAGAATTTCTGAATTGATCCCCTGTTATAACAAGCATTGGCATAGCATATAGGTCTCGCTTTTGGCCTTATAAGTATTTAGTTATGCAGCACAATATCCTTGGTGTAACAACATCAACTGTTGCATGGGTAACACTTATAAGGTCCCAAAGGCTAGACCTATTGGCTATGCCAATGCTTGCTTGTTGACTGCCATTTTTAAGTACTAAAAACCATAGATCGCTAGATAGATAGATAGATACTACTAACACAGGCACAAACAGAAACGTGCGCCGAAATAGAGAGGCGCACAGGACGACATTGATATACTGCACACTATTACCTATCTATTACCTATATATAGAGATGTAGAGAAGACTGAAATATTCACAGTTCAGCTAGAGGAAAGGAGAAGAAGACTGAGCGAAGCTGGGGGATAAATAGGAAGAGAGGTAGGGGAAGATAAGACCGAAAAAGATCAGAGCGTACAGTAAAGAAAAGGAAATATAAATAAAGAGGGAGTAGATAGGAGGAGGAACTAGAGAAAGAAAATGGGAGATAAAGAAAGATAGAGGAAAAAGAACAAGGGCAAATTAAAAAGAAGGGTGCAAGAGATAAAAAGATTAAAAAGAGGACAGAGGAGAACAAGGCGAAAAAAGAGGACAGCGAAAGGTTAAAGCGGAAGATAAATGGAAAGGATGGAAAAGGAAAATGAGAGCAAGAGAGTGATAGAGAAAGAAAAAAGTGAAGTAGTGACAATTATGCAGAGAGGAAGGGAACGAAAGGGAGAAGAAATAGAGAGAATGTGAACCGATTGCGGGAGGGAAAATGAGAAGTGGAGGAAAGAGAGGGAAAGAAAGGAAGGATAAATCAGAGAAGGAACAGAGATAAAATGATTGAGAGAAAGACAAAGAGAACGTGCGAAAATAAAGAGAAGGGAGCCAGATAAAAGAAAAGAGGAAGAAAAGAGAGAAGAAAGGAAAGAGAAAGAACTAGGTGAAAAAGAGGACAGAGAGTAGAGAGGAAGGGAATTTGAAGGAAAGGAACTGACAGAAGGAGAAAGATACAACGAGAGAAAGAACGAGAGAGAACGAAAAAGAAGCTAAGTAGAGATGCACAGAAGAGAGCAGGGGAGTGAGGGGGGTGCAGACGGTTGCAGAAGTGTACATGACATTATTATACATTAATTAAAATGAGAGCAGGAAAAGGTGGTAAAAGGAGAGAAAGAAATTAAAAAGAATGAGATCAAGAGAAAGAGTAAGTGGAAGACAGGGCGAATAGGACAGAGATGAAGTGAGAAAGAACAGAGAGAGGATGGAGTGAAAGAGAGAGACATGGGCAATTTAGTAAGTGATGACAAAGACAGCAGAAGAATAAAGTAAGAAAAAGAGGCACGTCTAAGACACTGAGAATGAAAATGTGCAAGAAGTCATGATTAAAATATTGAAAGGCACGCTACCCTGAAAAAACAAAGTATTTCTGTATATAATGCATCTATGCGATCCAGAATTGATTGTGTGGGGATTTTGTGTACTCTTGAAATGTTCATGCAAGCGGACACTCATAGCAGGCGGAGAGATGCACCAAACAGCCAATCATATGAGGTGATAGGATTATGTGAAACAAAGCCCAGTCTGTGTACACTCTAAAGAATTGATAACAATAGTGTTTCAGACTGCGGCTCTGTCAGACCCAGACCTAAAAAGAAGGGTTGGGGGCAAAATATAGAGAGAGATGTAAAAAGTGCTGGGAATAAATAAAGAGGGCCTGGGTACAGGGAGAGTGTGGACCACGTAGAATCACACTTACCTCACTTCCCAGTCTGGTAGACAGACGCCTTGAGCTGGTGCTTAAGCTGCCAGGTGCAGTGTTATAAAGGTGCGCAGGAGTCTGCCTTGTGTGAGCAGCATGTGTTGCTAAGTGGAGGCCTCAGAGTATCACAGGGTTGTCCTTTGGCGACATTTGTTGTCACCACCAGGGCACGACGAGAACTAGCGTTAGCCATGAATATAGCTCCTTTTCATACACAGGAGCTCTTATTAGAAAGCGGTAACAAAGTGTTGCAATCAAACCTCTTGGAGAAGCACTGATCTTTCACCAGTGCACCGACAGCCCATTCAAAAGAACACAAGTACAAGTGGTGCGCGCGTGAGAGAGAGGGGCAGCAGGAGGTGAGTCCGCGAGTGGTGCACACGCATGCTTGGGAGAGCAGTCTTCTCATTTTCAAGCACTGCACTTGTGCTTGTGGCGCGCCCCTGCTCGCTCCCGCAAGGTGGATGCCGCCACAAGCACCAGTGTGTGCTTGAAAATGAGCAGAGTGATGGCTAAATGCCCTCCTATGCAGCGCATGCGCACTATGTAGGCGAGACCTAAAAACCTGGGACCTAGAAATTTAGCAATGTGGGCTCAACACACTGAGTGCTCCTACCAGGCACTGTGGATCACAGTGGGTCCAAGTAAAGTACTACTAACCAGACAAAAACCTGTCCAGTGAACAAGAACTGGTCTCTACGCAGCATTTAGACTAGGCTTGTTTTGCGAAACGTCTGAGATTAAACCATTACACCACGTCACGTCATTGAGACCTTCAGGTAAAAAGCCAACCATGAAAGCACAGGAGCAGCGTGAACAAGCCGAACACAAACAGCTGCCAGACTGACATTTCGCATAATAATGCTTAATTTTTCAAAATGTTTTGGCATTTCGCAAAGTTTACGCGAAGAAAATTATGCAAATTTCATACAGGCCTAATTTAGGCAAACATGAAAGACAAATTGGTAAGTAAATCAGACAATAATAAATAATTGTATATTGGCAGGACATGGGGACTGATTCACACAATATTTTGGCATGCAAGTGCTACCAAGTTTGGAAGAAAAAAGTAATTTTGGAGATGCAAATGAGCACTTTAGATTGCTAGATTAAACATCTAGGGATATTTCCAGGTGCAGATGCACTTAGTAAAATTGAACAATCGACTGGTACCTACATTTTCTGCTATCATAACTGCTGCTTAGGAAAGGAAAATAGGTGTTTCAATTGGAGGGCCCTGTGAGTGCCAATTACAATTAGAGGGAACAGAGAATAAATTGCAACTTTGTAGTTATACGGAAACTTTCGCAATGCATTTCATATTCTAAATGCGCGTATGAAGTTAAGTCCAAAAGGGTAGGTCATTAGTTTAGGAGAGTGTGTGGCGAGCACACATAATGTGCATATTAGGGGTGATTAAAGTAGTTTTTTTGCTTGAGAAGTTTTGGAAGTTTTCTGATTTTCATCCTTTCAAAAGTGTGCAAATTTCCCAGTTCAACTTCACCTTCACTTGAGGAAGTTTTCATCAGTTTACAATATTCATTTTTATTGCATGGCGTGATAATTTTCACTTTGATAAAAGCCAGAAGTGTAAGCAGATTTTCACTCTGCATGTTTACCATCTCAGTGCTTTACCATACATAGTGACAAATGTATGTAAAATTTCAAGCTGCAAGATTATCTTTTACTTGCAGAAGTTTTTATTTTCTTCACAATGTTGCTCATGCAAAACCATTTTGTCATTGTTAAAATGGGGATATGCGCCACAATAATTGCCAAAGTGAAAACTTTTCACTAAGGCTATAGAAAAAAAAAACTTTCACGCCAAATTGACATTCCACATAAAGCTACAATTGCACACTTTCTGCACTTAATATTTCCGGCATGCCTAGGTTTGGGACTGAAAAGGATATTGAGGTCAGCTAGCAAACTCATAGTTTCACTCGAGAATTTCTGGGGGTAAAGTTTTGACTGTTTCCTTGTCTAGATTGCAACGGATTTGTGTTTTTGTGGGGGGTGGGGGGGATTCGCAGCAGCGGCGGCTCTAGGCTCATGGCGGCCCTGGGCAGGGAGCGTAGGTAGGGGGCCCCGGAAGAGGGGGTCCGGGCGGGGCGGAGCGCGGAGGCCAGTGAAGAGGGGGGGGAGTCAGGGTGTTTGGAACTTGGAAATGGAACAGAGCCGGAGGCCGCCAAATCTCTGCCACAGGCCGCCACGCAAATATGTATCTATCCTCAGAGGATTAATATATTAAGGATATATATTGGCGTGGCGGCCCCTGGGGTTTGGCGGCCCTGTGCAAGTGCACAGCTTGCACATGCCTAAGGCCGCCCCTGTTCGCAGAAGCCATCAGCGGCACTCCATCATAGGCTGCTTCGACTCGGCGTTATGCTAAAAAAAAAAAGAATTAACATTGGATCTGTACCTGGTAATCCCAGAGGCACAATAAAAACGAAAATGGAAGCACGCTTAACATGCCAAAATGCTTGCATTAAGATGCGGGACAAAATAGCATAGAAAATAAATCATCAGGCTGCCAGAATGGCAAACATATTTCCTCATAATGATTCTTTATAAAATCAGCAACTTTCAACAAATGTAGAAATTCAAACATTACAGTTAAGTTTAGCTATCCTTTTTAAAATGCAGTGTAATACATATCTGCCAACAGCTGTTGGCAGGCTGGTTGCACTAAAAGTGTAAAAGTATCCACAGTTTGACCCTTCATCTGAAAGGAGGTGAGGGACCTTGAGGCTTATTTGCATCCCGCCCTCCACTTTGACATCTGTAGGACAGGAGCCACAAGAACAGTCTGGTCCATTATAGAGTGCCTCACTGCCGCCCTGTTGGTTTCTTTCACAAAAAACACAGCACTGTTTTAAACATTATGTTTGCCTTGGTTTTCCAGGGGTATAGTCAATATGTGTCTAGAGCCTGGTGCCTTACCCAAGTCGAATTCACCCCCACCGTCTTACCCTTTAGGAGAAACATTATACAGTTTTAATGCATCTCCAATATGGCAATGCAGAAAGCTGCCCAGGAGGGCACTGTTTTCAAGGGATCACTGAAATAATATAGACTGCCAAAATATCGACCTGCAAAAATATTGTTGCCAAAATATCGACAGACAAAATATCGACTTTCTATCTACAAACAGGTAAGTACAAAAATATCGAGTACAAAATATCGTTAACAATAATATAGATGTAAAAAATATCGACTTTATTAAAAACAGTGTTAAATTAAATTAATATTAAATTTAAATTACTAAAATATACTTACAAATACTTAAATTAAATTATAATAATTAAATAATAAATGAAAATAATACAAAAAAAAATTACAATCTTATTTGTTGACCCTGAACCCTAAAATATACCCCTTTACCCAAAAACCCAAAACTGACCCTGAACCCTAAAAATACCCCTTTACCCAAAAACTAAAAACTGACCCTGAACCCTAAAAATGCCCCTTTACCCAAAAACTGAAAACTGACCCTGAACCCTAAAAAATGCCCCTTTACCCAAAAACTGAAAACTGACCCTGAACCCTAAAAATACCCCTTTACCCAAAAACTAAAAACTGACCCTGAACCCTAAAAATGCCCCTTTACCCAAAAACTGAAAACTGACCCTGAACCCTAAAAATGCCCATTTACCCAAAAACTGAAAACTGACCCTGAACCCTAAAAATGCCCCTTTACCCAAAAACTGAAAACTGACCCTGAACCCTAAAAATGCCCCTTTACCCAAAAACTGAAAACTGACCCTGAACCCTAAAAATACCCCTTTACCCAAAAACTGAAAACTGACCCTGAACCCTAAAAATACTCCTTTACCCAAAATTTATCAATATTATTTAATTACCAATTAATTATTAATTAACAATAACAATAAAGTAAATATATTAGCACATTAGCTGTAATTATTTTAATAATTAATATTATTTTTTCCCAATTAATTACTTAAGAATAACACAAAATTATATATATTAACATGTACTCTAATTAATGTAATTAACTAATTACAATTAATCAATTACCAATTAATTACTAATTCAAAATATGTACAAAATTATATTAATTAATTAACTAATTATTATTAATTATCAATTAATTATTAATTATAAATATTTACAAACATATATTAATTAATTAATTATTATTAAATTACTTCCCACCCTATTCCCTTATAAACCCACAACCCGCTACAGAATTACATAACGCAATTATTAAAAAAACAAATTCCATTTAATAAAATATTTTATAACATTAATACACACTTTTCACACATATTATTACATAAAAATACACTATAAAATATTATATATTATTAAAAATTCGATATTTTTGCTATCTATATTTTAAACAGTCGATATTACTTCACTTACCTGAAAAACGATATTTTTGTAGTCGATATTATGTCCAGTCGATATTTTGTCCAGTCTATATTTAAAACTCGATATAATGTCCAGTCGATATTTTGGAGTCGATATTTTGTCTGTTCACCGTTTTGAAGCTCTTGCAGGAATCAGAAAGCTTAAATAAAATTATCAAAATAAAGGCTGAACATCTCTTGGCCAAATTGACTTTGTGGCTTGTGGACAAACTACTAATCAGAAAAGTAGCCAGTTAAGAAGCAGATCCATGTTTTTAGCAGACGAGGAGAAGGAAGCAACCCATCTGAAACAGGAGAAAGTTAATAGAGAACAGTGGATATTTCAAGTCTTGCATACTTAGCCTGCTTCCAGATTTGTGCATTTCAACCAATAGGCCTATCTTTCTGACTCCCTGTATAAACCTAGTTTTTAAACCTTTGGAGTATGCAGGGGAGTTGTGGGACATGTTGTGAGCTCCAAAGCACATCAGCAGTGATAAAAGCCACTTCAAATATCTGTTTGTCCAATCCTAAATTCAAATTCAGTAATACACACGGATCCTTAGCCCAGCAGATCCCATGATGTTGTCATGAAGTCCTTGCTGAATTTGTGCTTCAAGCAAGCGTGCTGGTTACTCGCCTTGAAGGTTACATATTTCAGTTCTCTGTACATTAAAAACCAGGACCAAAAGGGACATCTTTGAGAACTAAATGGATGGGGTCTTGAGTTAGGATTTTAAAGGATTTCAGCAATGTATACTCTTTCTACATGTTAAAGTCAACCTATAGTGCAATGTGTACTGGATTAACAGGGCCTGGTCTCAACAAGTTAAAATACCTTATTGGTTAATATGTCTGATAATACTGGCAAACTCAGCTATCCTCTTTGCTTACATGTTGCATGTTATCTATGTTTAAAACAAAAGCTTGAGTTTGACACACACTGTCCATCTTACTTAGTTGGCTCATCAGTAGCAGTACTTAAATGTTGCATTAGGGAATCCAGAAATGCAATGAATGAAACAACTTCATTATAAAAATTCATTAGGGGAACTACTATTTTCTTTTAATTGCGCTTGTATAATTTAGTCAGCAAAACCTAGTGTCTTATTATTTTTATGAGAATTGATCGCCTTCTGTATCTCATATTTTTATATTCCCCTGTGCAGTCAATGAACATTAGCCTTAGTCAGCTCCATGTCGTTTTTACCCACAATAATTTTCTCTAATTTCGAGGGAATTGCGGTAATGTGTTAAAAATGCACTACCATATACAAAGTAAACCTTAACTTTTAATTTCTTTTGAAAGTTCGATTGGGAAAGGCTAAGTATTAAAAAACGATGGCCGGTTTAGGTGGTCCTTCTGATCTTCACTGCATTTAAGCCTGCCTTCTTTTATCATCAGCATGTTACTGGAAGTTTTTTCATAGTATTTGGTCTGTTTTGTCGAACCTTCTAAGGTATGGAGTCTATTACCTGGCTCTTACTTTCAACTTCATATCTAACTTTAGTAAACTTATTTTAAGGCTCTGAATGCGCTTTCTACATTTCTGGCTGTTTGTCTTTTCCTTTTCCCCTGCTGGTGCCAACAACTTCAAAGGGCCCATATATTACACCAAATAACTATTTTACAGGTTTAAACTTCCACCCAAAGACCACATCATACATTGGGATCCATATTGATCTCTTCCACCTGAAACAATACAAGTATTGCTGCAATAGAAGGGTAACTACACCTCTTATGTAAGAGGCGTACACAACAACCATTATAGGCAGCGATATAAATGTTCTTTTTCGTTGACTGCTTTATAGCTGCAAATTAACATTAGACTACTAGGTTGCCAATGAGTTACAATATTCCTTTAGAAGTGGCAGGGGGAGGGGAGCACAGCTGCTTCTGCCATTGTGCACTTTTAGAGGCCATACAGATTCTCAGAAGGTTCCCTCAGGTTTGAGGTATATTAACCAAAGTTAAGTATCTATTTTCCTAGTGCCACTAGTATCTTCTTTGCAGGTGTTAGAAATGGGATTTCTGGTTGTCTAGGGATTGCGCATAAGCCAAGCAAAAACCACCACTCTAGTCAGGGCAAGGGATTTACACACTGAAGATAACCCCTGCTCACCCCCTTAGTAGCTTGGCATGAGCAGTCAGGCATATCCCAGAGGCAATGTGTAAAGCGTTTCCGCAACACACTCACACAGCAGCGACACACTAGGCACACCACAAACGAAACCCCACACAAGGTTATATAAAAATAGCCTTTATATTATCATAAACACATTAGAAAATAAACACAGATATACACTGTGCCACCTGGCACTAGACAATATTTTACAGGGGACTTGTATACATGAGAGGGCCAGTCGGGCCACTGTCAGAACCATTAGGTAGCACAAGTAGTAAATATAAAACAACCAGCAGCTACTGGTAAAATACTGTCCTCCAAATCATCACATTTGACATTAACACATTAACACATTATGCATCACATTAGGCATAAATGCATTATGCATCATCGTTGGGCCTTGCACCCTACCAGCACCTCAGGTGCTCACAGGCCAACTGCCCTTCCTCGGGGGCCCATCTGGGACTTCCCCACAATGCCCATCCATGAAAAGTCAGGACTCTAAGCTGCCACTGCAGCAGGGTGTAGGCCCAACAGGCTGGCACCAGAAATGGGGGGTGAGGTGTACTCCACCCTTGTCTCTCCTGAAGCACCAAACAATTCCCCATCAATGTTGCAGCTGCCCACAATCTGGTGGTGTAGCTATACGCCTCAAAATCGGCCTCCTCAGCCCCCCTCAACGGGGCTGCTCTGGTGGGATCAAAAAGGAATGCCCCCTCGTTGCAGCTGCCTGCACCCTTGTGTTGCAGCTGAGTGAATCAATACCTGCCCCAACAGGGCTCCCCCCTCCAGCCCCACTCACCAGTGCTCTTCTTGGGCCGTATTTAGGCACCTACAGTGGGCCTGGCAGGCCCCGCTCATGGGGCATCTTCTTCCTTAGCCCAGTCCCCTACGCTTGCACACATGAAGATAGGGTAGGTTCCCACCTGGATTCAGGGTCTTTGTTGACTTTTCCGGTCACCTTGGGGCACAAGCACCCCGACCGTCTCCTCTCCGGCAGCTTCCCAGGCAAAAATGATGCAAGCCCGTGAGGCTCTGCTCCTTCTCCCTGTCGTAGGCCTCCACGTCACCTGACTTACTTTTGCCTCGGCCACAATTGGCTTTTCCCGCCGGCCCCGCCTACAGTCAGGCAATGGGCGTCTGACTTACGGGTTGCGCTGGTGGCTGTTTCTCTGAGACACAGAAATGTGGGGTCGGCTCCCCCTTCACCTCCAAGCAGCACCGGGAATCCCCATGCCAGGATTCCCTTGGAAGCACAGCACTGTTGGGCAGCCGGACCCCAGGGGTACTCCTCACGCCCCGGACCGGTGTGGACCCAGATCTGGAGCTCTGATCACTTCAGAGAGGTAAGCGCAGCCCACGCTGCAGGGTACAAGTGCTCCTCCTGTCCTTGGAATAAAAATGTATTGCTCACGAGGTGCTAAGTCCAAATCCAGAGGGGCAGAGCTGGGCACAGGCAGGCCAGCACGTAGGGACTCCCAGGAAGCAGCAGCTGGGTCCCACAGCAGTTCCTCCTTGCCCAGAAGTCCTTCTAGCCCCAAACAGGTACAAGTAAGCACCAAAATCACACAGACATGGGGTCACAGCCTCAGTACTTTTATCATGCTTTGTCTTTGTTCTGCCCTGGTACAGGGCTTGGGGAACCAGTCCCAACTGGTTCTGGGGGGTATTGAAGCACTTTCTATACAGTGCTCACACCCTCCTTTGTCAGGTAAAGCTCTAGCCCGGAATACACCACAGGGGGGGTAGCTAGCATTTAAACAAGGCAGGCACAGACCTATTCAGGGTCAGTGGCTACTCCTCCCACTACTCCAAATGCAGATCTGCCTATTCAGCCTAGCGCTGACTCACCCTGCCCCTCTGGAGCCACTCACCTCACCAGCCCCTGTCACTCCAGAGCCAGACATGCAATACACATCAGGCAGGCTAAGACACTTAGCACACAAATATGCCAATTTCTAAAAGTGGCATTTCTAAAATAGTGATAATAAATATAGCAACTATTAAAAGAACCTGTTTCTGTGCGCTGAGCCTGCTTCGAAAGATTTTCCATTTTCTTCCAATTAGTAAATGAAAAACACTAATCCATGCTTTAGTTCTCAGTCGCTTGGATTATATGCTTTGTAATTTCCACCAAGGATTCTGACCTACAAAGTTTGCAGGTAGTACAGAACACTGCAGCACGTCTGGTGACCAGTTCTCCCTATCGTGCCCCATCTCTTCCCTTATTACACAACTTACACTGGCTTCCTATTCGGAAGAGAATTCATTGTAAAGTGTGCTGCCTTGTGTTCAAAGGCCTCAATCATATGGGCCCTACATATTTGGCTGAAAAACTAGTCAAATACACCCCATCTCGCACACTCCACTCTGAGGGAAAAGGCCTACTCGTCGTTCCTCGAATTAAGCAAACCAGATTAGGAGGAAAATCATTATCCTACATAGCTCCCATGCTATGGAACCAATTGCCTCAGGAACTTCGCCTAAATACCAACTATCCGGCATTCAGGAAAAGCTTAAGACGCAGCTTTTTTAGTATGGTATGCTCCCACTGTGTTGTACCGCTTGTTGTACTTAGCGCGGAGATACCCCATTTGGGGTGAGTCAGGCGCTTTATAAATGCTATAAATAGAAATCTGCGAACACCATTATGCAGCATTTATTATTACTACTCCAAACATACCAAACTTGACCAGGCTGCCCCTCTCATATCAGGAGTTACCACTGAAACACTTATCAGCGAATCCCCAATGCATCCCTATGAGAGGGAAGCCTCACAGCAGTGAGAACCCAAAATGGCTGTTTGTCACTACCAGGACATGTCACTCAATTAGGGTACATGTCCTACCTTTTACCTACAATGCACCCTGCCCATAGGGCTAGCTAGGGCCTACTTTAGGGGTGACTGACATGCAGTAAAAGGAGGGTCACAGACATGGCACACACTTTGTGCCACGTCACAGCAGCAGTAAACTGCTCCCACAGGTCCTGCAGTGGCAGAGGCCTGAGACAGGTTTGAAAGGCTACTTTGGTGAGTGACGCAATAAGCACTGCAAGCCCACCAGTAGCATTTAATTTACTGGCCATGGGTATCAGAGATACCAATTTACAAGGGACAGGTACATTAAATACACCAAACAGGTGTAGACCAATCTTACCATTTTTACCAAAGAGAGCACACTCACTTTACACTTGGCAGCTGTTCTAAAGTGCACAGAGTCCTAAAACCACCAACACCAGGTCAGAAAAAATACTAGGAGGAAGGCAAAAAGTTTAGGGATGACCCTGCAAAAAGGGCCAAGTCCAACAGCAGGTTTGCAAGGTCCGCCTATGGTGTATTATTGGTACCCCATTGGACTGATTGCAGGCTTAAAGTACAACTTATGAACTTCTGCCTGACTCCATAGGTCTGCAACTGTAGGTATGCAGTGCAGGCGCTGCCAAGCTCAATGGGATTCCCAATGGTCGGTGAAGAAGAGCCTTTAAGGGTGAAGTGCGCTGCCCGTGTTCTCTGGCTAGGACTCCATCTGCTTGGGTTTGCAGAATGATGTAGGGCGTGGGGGATCGAGGGTGATTTACTGTCTACTCCCTACTGCAAAGGGAGCACTCCCAGAACAACTGTTGTGATCCTCAGAGCAGTGTCAAAGGGTTGGCACTTATTACATTGCCAGTAAGATTGTCCACACTTAAACTTTTTGTCAATTTCAGTGGTAAAGTGTTTGTGAATTGGACAAACAAATTGATTACCTGCAACTTTTCGCCACCAAAGAACCTCTTTACTTTGTACATTGAATAGTTTAAATTCTAAATGTAATCTAGAGTGGCAATTTTAATGTTCATTTCATGCTTGAAGATTCATTTGAAATAAATATTTTTGTCAGCGGGTAATACATATAATCATTTGCTACAGCTGAAAAGTAAAAAAAAGTGGTGATTTATCAATTAATACGAGGGCTGCCCTCATCGTAAAGATAGATATTCAGTTGACTTTTAATTCCTTCCTGTTTGTTAGACGTCTCTAAAGGTTACAGATAGTTGAAGGCAATTTCACCTGCCTAACCTTTAAAAGCACATGTGAAAAAAGCTATTTATGCAATTAAGGTCAAAGCTATCGCTTACTGAGCAAATGTGCTCACATTTTCTGGTCAATTTGCTCCACCTGAATTAGCTAGTTAACCGTCTGTCAGGCAGCAAAAAAGGAGCAGAATGTTGTTCAGTCTAAACTGTGCATGTTTTCTCTGAATCAAAACTCGCAACTGTCGATAGGCTTGACTGAAGCTAAGGTATATTTGTGTGTCCATTATTTATATATATTTAAATCACTAATTGCTCACTTGCAAATCTGGGTCGGCTCCTCTTTCCTACATCGTCGATGTGCTTCGAGCAACTGGGAGTTCGGTGTTGTGGACGGAGTGTGTGGCATATATAAATATATATATATATATATATATATATATATATATATATATATATATATATATATATGGTTGCACACACCTCCGTGATCTTTTTCGAAGGTCAAAAACGGACGGCACTCCAAGTTGTTGTTTTTCCAAACAATGGTTTATTGGCAGACCCCCCTGCCCCCCTGACATACGCGTTTCACTGATTTGGCTTCTTCAGTGTCATATATATATATTCATTGAAAAAATTCATAGGGTTCACACATGTTATAGTTAGCTGGACATTTCACTCATACAAAACAATTGAAATTCCCCAGTTATAGTTAGTTCAGCTAACTATAACTCGCGCGCCTGCAATGCACTGCTGAAGACGTCACATATTACATCACTCATTACATAGTCAGTGACATGACTCATGACATCACTGATGACATCTCAAATGACATCGCTGATGACATCATCCAGTGAATGTGTGTCTTTCTGAAAAATAAATCTTTTTTATATATGTATATCTAAAGGTCGATGGAAGAATAAATGGGTAAATAAGTGTTTAAATGGATGCTTTTTTGTGAAATTGATTGTATGACTGATTTATTAGGTATATCTTAGTGAATACATGTATTAACGAGTAATGTTTAAATATGTAAATATCTGTATCAGTGTCTCACTTTGTATATAAGTGGCTGCATGAGTTGGTGAGTAGCTACATGAGTGTGTATATGGGTTATTAGTTGTATTTTTGAGTATCAGTATGAGTGTCTGTATGGTTCGGGGGTGGATATTACTTAGCGCACAGATGCATGAATGAGTGACTCACTGTTTGTATGTGTTTTGAAGACAGCATGTGTGCAGGACTGTATGAGTGGATGAGTGTGTGCATTGGTGTGTTCGTGAGTGAATGACTGTCTCAATAGTGTCTGTATGAGTACGTTTGTTTTAAACTAGTATATGTGAGTATTGATGTTTAGGAAAGCAAGCCAGATTGCAACCGATGCCCAGGCTGCTGGCGCAAGACGCCTCTTAGTTCCCATCTTGAACGGTTACCAAATAAAGAGACGGGCGCTGGCAGCAGGGACGCAAGAACAGAGTTTTATTTCTCATGAGGAGAGCCTGTCATTTCGGACACGCACACAGTGTCTTCAAGAGGTGCGCTAACAAGTTTCTCTGAGGCTTCGTCTTTTATACACAGGTTTACGATGCACAAACATTCCTTATTGCAATAAAGACACTTTGAAGTACGCAAAGGCATGTTTGGAATCCCAGCTTCAGGCCTATTCCCATACCAGTCGCTCGGATGTCATTCCCCCTCCCGAATGTAACAAGTGATTGTGATCTCGCAGCCGGACATTCCAACAGGACACGAGGGCAAGAGGGGGTGATCAGATCAAAGGTTGGACAGGCGATAAGATCGGGCACTTCGGTTGGTGTATCACATTTTTGTTATGCTGGGCAATAAGGGGGGGGGGTGTACATCCACGAGGCTTGGTCGTATGACTTGGGACCGGGTCGAGAGGCCAGGTGTAGCTGGGGGGGGTCGTCAGAAGAGGGGAAGGGTGTTCCTGGGAGGAAATGGAAAAAGGGGGGGGGAGTGTGGGTCAAGCAGGGGTGTCACTCTTAGAGCAGGGGTTTTTTATGGTCTGGGACTTAGCAAACGGGCAGGAAGGTCATGGTCCCTAAAATGGCTGTGGTGTGCGTGCATGGGCCTACGCCGGCGGGATGATGCGGTCAGTGTTTCGCGGTATTCGTTCTGCTTACAGCGAGGGGTATGGTGAACATAAATGAACGCCGCTAATGTACATATACATTGTCATTTTCCACAGTCGCCCCTTTTTAACATAAGTTAGTTCATTTGTGTGTTTATCCTAACTGACGGGGTGTACATATAGCCATGTGTGGTCAATGAAATAGCGTTTGTCAATACTGGCGGATTGCGTATAACCATGTGCAGTCGATGCAATAGACGAGATGCAGTACATATGAGGTTACATTTGTTGGGTTATACATACAAGTCTAGAGATCGTTATACTACTCAATCGGGGTCAATCAAGAAAAAGTTCCGACACATTATAGAACCATGTTCTGACTTTCTCTCCAGTGGTATCAACGTACAAGAAATGACCGATAAAACATGTTGAAAGCAATGCAAAGTGGTTGAGGGAGGAATTCAGTTCAATACACGCAATCAGTCAAAGGAAAAAGGGGGGTGGGGAGTGTCTTCGTCACAGTGTCTTTTTAGCAGCGAGCCATCACTGGTAGGCTCTAATAGTCCGTCTTCTTCCGGTGGCGCTGTTGAGCACCGGCGGTGGAGCTATAGGTCCAGCTCGGATCCAACCTTACACGTTGCAGGGTATGATCTGTCCTCTGCTGTTAGACCACAGTCCTGTTTCCTAACTAATCTCTTTAAGGGTGCCTCATGCTGGGCACATGCATTTCTTTCTCCTTCCGTGGCAAAACCCTATTCTACCTAAATGCTGTTCTTCTTTTCTGAGTCAAAATTCATGTGGAAAAAAGGGGGGTGTTGTTGCATAGTCGAGAGAAGAGAGGGCGGAGTGGGATCAGATCTTTGAAACAGACCAAGGGAGCAAAGGATAACGAGCAGGCAGGCCCATTGATTGGGCTCAGAGGGGCGGGGGACTTCTGGCACAAGTGGGTCAGCAAAACAGAGGGCTTCAAGGCAGCCCTTCATCCTTTTATTTTCCGTGTTTGAGAGTGGTGCCTCGTCCCGCGTCTCGTTGCTCTGCGGCTCCACCTTTGGTCGAGGTCACATGTGCTTCATGATCTGTGGCCAGGCTGAGCGTCACATCCGATCCCTCTCCCCCGGTGATTGTGTATCCTTGAATGGGTACAAAACAAGCTTTAGAGAACCGGCAGGAGAAGACATTTATACATTTCAATTCCGTCCCCAATCCTAAGTAGTTGGGGATACGTTCATCGGTCACGGTCAGAAGTTATCACTATGGAGTATGTATGTGGGTATTTCTACTGAGTTTGTACTAAGTCTATTTGGTGTTCATTCATGGCGTATATGGAGAGAAGTCAGACTCCTATCGACTGCATATTCTATCAAACTCAAAATTGACCTTCGGTAGAGACTCGCTTTTCTAACCCGAGTCCTGACAGTCTTATATCTTCCTTCAGGGCCGGCTAACTCTTGCAAACAGGGGGGAGTGCTATCATCATGAGAGAGGGACAGAGGCTAAACATTCTTTTGTCGGAGAGCAACGGTTAATCAGGGTCATCAGTTAAACTTCGGGGACAGCTGATATGGAGCTGGGGTCAATCGGGAGAAGCGAGGACGCTTTGGACATTCGTACTTGGGTGCAGAGAGGTGGGGCAATCTGGGCATTGGAGATTGTTTTCTAACGAACTGAAAACGGAAGGCCACTGACATATAGTCCCCCTATAAAAAGGCCAGATTAGGAGACATCAGTCGTCTTACCTGTCCTTTCCTTCTTGGCCAATTCAAGTTCCATCATTTTGCAGAAAGGAGAGGTAGTAATATGGCAAATTACAATCGTTTTAGTTTCTGTCAATTTTTCCCGAACACCTTTGTGTTCAAAAACCAATTAGGCTGGTGCCGGCGGGGCACAATGTTACCACACAAAGGAAGAGGGAACAAGGGGACCCTCAGAGAGAGAGAGAGTCGTCCGCATTCTAAACGAACTATTCGGTACACGTACGACATGGAGAGAGAGAGAGAGAGAGAGAGAGAGAGAGAGAGAGAAAGAGAGAAACGTGTACAATAATAGGCCATTTAGTGCGCCCACAACACAGAATAGCAGGGGCCAAGTTATAGAGAAACACAGGCTGAGGGACGACGTAGATCCATACATTACGTACACACAAATTCAGGCGGGGAGACAGTACATGTATTACATACAAAAATCCAAGACAAGACATAGAGCAGTTTCTGACCAAAAAAATTTCTACCTGCATGCTGCGCATCCTTATTATCCTACTTAATTCATCTGGGGGGCTGAGCTTTTTACCTTTTTCTTCTTTCTTATCGTTGGCTGCCTTTGCGGGTGGCCTCGGTTGCAAATACTTACACCTTTGTCAATTGGTCGGGAACTAACCTGGTCGGGCTAATACTCACGGTGGGATTTTCGAATCATTTTTAGCAAATGTGTTTCCAGGCTGAGGCAACGGAGGGCGTCAGTCGGGAGAACAATGGGGCAGCTTTGAGTTTCATGTCTATGAGGGTGCAAGAAGGAGGTGGTAAATCTTAAACATTGGCAACATTCCTAGTCCTCCAGGCGGAGGGTACTTGGGTAAACCTCACCCCGGAATATTCCTTAACCTTTCCCTATTTAGTTAACGTATGAATTTACTCATTGGTGCACGTCATTCTTGGTTGCATTATTTCGGGTGCCGGTTGGAGTCATATTTTGTCATACTGTAATAACCTGTCAAGTTTCTGCTTCAGACCACCCTCCCAGTCGCTTGGTTCAGAGAGAGCAATGGTCATTTCTAAGTAAGGGAGTGCTATATCTTTGTTTGTTCGTCATGTATAGGCACCATGTTCGGACCCCTTTTTCCCCATTCCATCGGCCGTTCGATCATCACTTCTCCGTGCTTTAATCGACGTTCCGATGTGACCTGCGGAAAGAAGGGAAAAAGGGGCGGGGGCAGCGTTTCAAAACACATCAGCGCGCATAACCCGAGAACGCTTTTACTTACCACATACTCAACCCATCTCCACGGGATGCAGTCCCTACCATCTCGGCGTTTAAGCCCAGAAGGACCCGTAGTGCGGGAGAGATAATTACTGATGGCCTGTGTATAGCATAGATCGCCAAAATGTGGCATTACGGATCGTGTGCAGGGGAGGGTCAAAACAAAGGGCAGTCGGTGTAAAGTGGGGGTGAGCTCGTGCTCTCCTTTGAGGAAGAGGGATGGTCTACAGTGGTACAGGGTCGTTTTCGTTCGTACTGGTGGCAATCCTTCGGAGTGGCTTAGGGGCATCTAAAACAACTTCCCTGATACATGTGGCATATAAAGTAGAGGCTAAATACCAGGATCTCTATTGATTGCTTTATGCTGCACAAAAATGAAAAACACATACAACAAACCTGGACCATTCATATTTGCAATATTTCTGTGTACTATACTTTTTAACCCTTAACTAATCGAGCTGCTTCATTTCACCTGTATTTTAATTATATCGGAAACAGTGGCCGTTTATTCGAAACTTACCAATCTACGCGTTACAACTATGTTTGCTTTTTCAAAAACCTTTAATTAAAAATGTTGGTGCACAAATACGGGCCTACAACCCCGTGGGCCGGCCACGGAGCAGACTGGAACTGTGGATGAGGGGATATTTATTCGTGGAAAGCGTAGCGGAGTCGGTGGTCATTGATTTCATAATAAAAGTGCGACAAGTGCAATAAAATCATATCGAAAATTCATTGTGAGCAAGTACCATAAGTGTCGAAAAATTTGAACTTTCAATAACATGATGCGCCAAAATTTAACATCAATTCATTGTCCGGATGTTCAATCAGTACCCATCCCATATCAATTCATTGTCCGAACATATAATCAGTACCCATCCCATATCAATTCATTGTCCAAACATATAATCAGTACCCATCCCCTCCCGCCATGTGCTAAAAACTGCATACATATCTCATGATATCAAGGCTGAGCAATCGGGACACAACAAGGAGTTGCGAGTTTCATTTGTACCGGCACCATTTTGGGTGAGGTCAGGCAGGTCCAAGTATAGTCAAAATGTCTCCACCAACTCGTGGTTGGACCAGAACCTCTTTCGGCAGTCCAAAAGTTTTCGTTAAAGGGTAGCAGAAGGGACTGGCGACATGAACCATCAGTCAAAAGGGGGAGGGAGGCAACAATCTTTCCTACCGGGTCATACTGGTGTCCCACCGGAACTGATCAAATTGGTAGTCTGCAGGATTTTAGTCATTCACACTGAGGCTGGCGCCGGCATGAGAGCGCCATCGTCTCGTGGCTACATCTTGGTCGTTCCGTGGGTGACCATGGCAGTCATTCCCCATCGGGGGGTGCCCGCGGGGGTCGGGCCCCCGGCGCAGCTCTCATAGAATCTTCAAAGTTGAGGAGAACACTTCTGGTCGTGGGACTCATTTTCTAGCTGACAAGCGACCGGGCCATCCTTTCACGCCGGGCCCGCTCCTGCAGGGTCGACTGCCCATTTCATCGGCTGGTTCGGGCGAAGCGTCGTTGCACCGCAACAGTGGACGAGACCCCGCTGGGTGAGTGGAGCGTCGCTGCACCGCAAGAGTGGAGGAACCCTTGTCGGGTGAGTGGAGCGCCGCTGCACCGCAAGAGTGGACGAGCCCTTGTCGGGTGAGTGGAGCGTTGGGGGTGCAGCTGGGGGCCTCCACCTGGGGAGGTGGGAGAGGCTCGTTCGCGCCGCCTCTCCCTCCCAGCGCACCCCACGCCGTTTCCCGGCTCCGACATTCATGATGGCCGGACCAGGCGATAAGAGAAGGGGAGGGCGTCAGAGGCAGAAGCAAGACATCCCCTCGTGGCCTGCAGGGCGCCAGAATGAATGAATGAATGAATGAATGAATGAATGAATGAATAAAATATTTAATAGAGCGCACGATGGCCGAGCGGCTTCCTGGCGCTAGGGACCTGATCAAGAACTCAGCAGAGGGGACCCAGGGGAGTTTAAGAGGGGAATGCCTGAAGAAAGAGGAAGGTTTTAAGGGCTTTGCGGAAGTGAGAGTAGATGGGAATGGAACGAATAGAAAGAGGAAGGCTATTCCAGAACTGGGGGGCAAGGACTGAGAATCGGGTTCCCCCCGTTCTGGATTTGCGGAAGCGAGGGGTGTGAAGAAGAGAGAGAGAGGAAGAACGAAGAGTGCGAACAGGGGCATGAGAAGAGACAAGAGTGTTGATGAACAAGGGTGCGGATCGAGAGTGAGCCAGGAATGCTAGACAGGCCAGTTTGAAGAAGGATCTGAAACGAACAGGGAGCCAGTGAAGTGATTTAAGAGCCGGGGTGATATGAGAGGATTTAGGGAGGGAGAGGATGAGGCGAGCAGCTTGGTTTTGAATGGCCTGTAGGCGGTGGGATTCGTAAGCAGGTATGCCCACGTACAGGCCATTCCCATAGTCAAGGCGGGATGTGACGAGGGCCATGACTATGGATTTAAGAGCATCAGTAGAGAAGAAACAGGAGATTTTCCGAATTAAACGGAGGGAGAGAAAACAGGAGGACACAACAGAGCTGATCTGACTGTGCATAGATAAGTCATGGCTGACTTTGATGCCGAGAGTGCGGACAGAAGAAGAGGGAACAGGGGGGGGACCAAAAGAAAGGGGCCAATGTGCGGGGGTCCAGGGGTTGGAAGGGCCACCAGTGAGAACAAGTTCCGTTTTATCTGGATTGTGCTTCAGTTGGTTAGCGCACATCCAGTCAGAAATGAAAACTAAGGTGGAACAGAACTTGGGAAGAGAATCAGGGGTAGAAGAAAGATCGAAAACGAGCTGAAGGTCATCTGCGTAATTATACACAGAGACCCCCAGCTCAAGAAGAGAAGTGATGAGGGGGTGAATATAAAGATTGAAAAGGAGAGGAGAAAGAGAAGAGCCTTGGGGAACACCACAAGTGACAGGACGGGGAGGAGCGGAAAAACCGGAGAGATGAACTGCCTGGGACCTATTCTGAAGGAAGGACGCCAGCCAGGAAAAGGCCACGCCCCGAATGCCCGCTGCACTGACACGGTCGAGGAGGATGGCATGGTCAACCGTGTCAAACGCAGCGGACAAGTCGAGAAGGACCAGGGCTTGGGGGAGATTGGAATCGGCCTTCCCCTTAAGCTCGTCCAGGACTGCGAGGACCACCATCTCCGTGGAGTGGCCCGGGCGGAATCCTGCCTGGTGGGATGCAAGGAGGCCATTCTCCTCAATATAAGAGGAGAGGCAGGAAGTGACATAAGCCTCGAGGATCTTGCCGAGGTAGGTAAGGAGAGAGATGGGACGGAAATTAGAGGGAAGAGAGGGATCTAGACCAGTTTTCTTTAGAATAGGAAGGACTATGGCAGATTTGAAAGAGGAGGGGACGGATCCGAGAGCCAAAGAGGAGTTGAGGAGGGCAAGGGGAGGTCCAGAGCAATTGGTGAAGAGGGTTTTAAGAATGCGTGCTGGCGCGCAATCCATGGGGGAGCCAGACTTGATTTTGATCAGAAGTTTTAGAAATAGTTCAGTGGAGAGATGTCATGGATTGGCAGCAGCGCAGGCTCACACACGCCACTAACCTTAGCTCAGGGTGTCCGGCAGAAACGACTTCGGATGCTAAGCTCTCCTTACCCCACCAGACACGGAACCCACAGTGGAAGCGAAACACACTGTGCGCACACGTACCTAGCCGGGAAAGGGGAAGTGGATAAAATAAAAAATGGGTAGCGATGATTCCTTGGGATCCCCCGGGAGTCTGGTCACCAAGATGCTTAGGACAGCAGGAGAGGACCCACCTGATTAGGGAAAAGTAAGGAACACAGTCAACACTACACTTCAGGTGTCTCGGACAGTATATGAAGCAATTTGTAGGCACACCACTCACCGGAATCATACAAAACCCTGGCAGTGAATAGAGGACACCACAGCAAGCCTGCAAGGACTATGACTCGTTCTGTAATGAGTTCAGAAACTGTGGCCTGAGGTAGTCAAAAAGGAAGTAGAAAAATAGCGGTTGTTTAAAATGGCACAAACCGCTCTCAGTGTCAGCCACAAGATTGCTTCAGGGAACCCACAAGAAAACGTCAGTGGAATAATGTCTCTTTCTCTGTGTGGCAAGAACTGTCCGTGAACAAAACAAACAAAATAATAAACAGTTCTGAGACTACGTCTCCCAGAAACCCTCTCTGGCGAGACAGTACAAGGAATATTAGCGCAGCGCGTCTTCAGGCAGAACGCTGCCTAATATGAGTTTCAAGAACAAGCAAACGTCCCAAGAGTGCCCTAATCTAACTAGCTAGGGACTTTTAAACAACAAGGCAGAAAACGAAAACGAGCCCGTTTTTCCGTTTTTTGAGTACTTATCAGAAAAGCGCTGACAGTTCCAAACGCTGGGTAATCACGGCTTCTCAAATCCAGGAATCTTCTAGCTTCTCGCTGGAATCCGGCGGGGAACACCTTCCGCCACTCCGATCCTCTCAACAAACAAAAATTGACAAGCACCGTCCATGAGAAGGGGAGGGGCTAATATGCCTTAGGTCTCATGGCTCTTCCTGCTTGCCCCTTGGAATGCTGGTCACTGTAGTTCACTCTGCCTCTTCTACAAACGTCCCCACACGCATACCATCTTCGGGATCTTGATAGTAGTACCATCCCTCGACCCCCGGGCACCACAATCGCTACAGAACCCCCTCTCGAGGACTGCCGACTCGGCGGTCGACCAGGCTTGCCCGGATGCAGGGCATGGAACCGGTCAACCAGTTCCGGACAGTGCAGATTCCCTAAGGGTTCCCAAGACCGATCTTCCGGGCCGTAACCTTTCCACTCCACCAAGTACTGGATCCTGCCCCTCGCCATACGGGAATCTAGGATGGACTGCACCTCAAATTCCTCCTGACCATCCACATCAATAGGAAGCGGAGCTACCGGGAGCCTCATACTGGGAGGGCAGGGAACCAGGAGGGAGACATGGAACACAGGATGAATCTTCCAACCCACCGGGAGCAGGAGTTTCACAGCAACAGGGTTGATCACTTCAACTATACTATAGGGGCCCATGTATTTGGGTGTCAGTTTGGTATGCCCTTTAATGTGGAGATTCTTGGTGGAGAGCCACACCTTGTCTCCCACCCCATATGTCGGTTCGACCCTCCTCTTCCTGTCAGCGAAGCGTTTCTGCGCGGACTGGGCATCGGCCAGGCTGTTTCGTGCATCCAACAGCACCGCTCTCAGATGGGCGTGGTGTTCATGGATGCTAGGAACAGGGGAATGGACAGGCCACTCAAAGGGAAGGATGTGTGGATGGTACCCATGGAGACAAAAAAAAGGCGAACAACCCAGTGTTGAGTGCACGGCATTGTTGTATGCGAATTCGGCCATCCAAAGTAACACAGTCCAGTCCATATCATTCCTCAGAGAGAAACAACGAAGATATTGCTCCAGGGTCTGGTTCAGGCGCTCCGTCTTTCCATCCGTCTGAGGGTGGTAGCTGGAGGATAGACGGGCATCAATGTTCAAGGTGGTACATAACGCCTTCCAGAATCGAGAAGTGAACTGAGAACCCCTGTCGGTGATCAATACACAAGGAAGACCATGGGCCCGGACTATATGTTGAAGAAACACTTTTGCTAATTCCGTAGACGTGGGGACCTCCTCCAGAGGTATGAAATGGCCCATCTTCGTCAAGTGATCGACGACAACTAATATCACTGTCATTCCATCACAAGGGGGCATCTCAACAATAAAATCCATGGAGAGAGTGTGCCAAGGCTGGGGAGGTATGGGCAAGGGTCTCAGTAGTCCCACCGGTCGAGCATGCACAGCTTTTCCTTGCGTACAGATGGCACAGTTCCTCACATAAGACCGGACTTCCTCTCTTAGCTGAGGCCACCAGAAGGAACGCTCCACGATAGCAATAGTTTTGTACATTCCCATGTGACCCCCCAGAACCGAATCATGCGACCAGGCCAAAACTCGTTGCCTTAGGGCATCGGTGGGGATAAACAGCGCAGCATCCTGGTAGGCGAGATCATCCTTTTCCGTGCGATGCTCTGGATCCTCTTGTATCCATTCAAGTACGTTCATATCTGCAAGGGCTATTTTCACATCCTCAAGAAAGTTGTTTGACGACAGGAGAGCTACAGATCCCACGCTTGCAGTTGTTTCCTGAAGGATCAAAGGTGTTTCTATGTCTTCGGTCTTTCTCAGTTCTCCATCCTCCAGACGTGACAGCGCATCTGCCTTCCCATTTTGGGGTCCGGGTTTGTATTTGATAATGAAGTTATAGTCAGAGAAAAACAGAGACCACCGTAACTGTCGGGGAGTGAGGGCCTTAGCTGTTTTCAAAAATAACAAATTCCGGTGATCAGTATAGATCTCAACTGTATGTACTGCGCCTAGTAGATAATGACGCCATTCCTCACATGCCCTTTTTATAGCTAAAAGTTCTTTGTCTGTTATGGCATAGTTCACCTCACATGGCGTGAGCTTTTTAGAGAAGAAGGCAACAGGGTGTACTTGGCCCGTACTAGGGTGTCTTTGGGAAAGCACTCCCCCCACAGCAAATTGAGATGCGTCGGTTTCCAGTATAAATGGTAGTTGTGAGTCAGGGTGACGAAGAATAGGAGCTTGAGTAAACTGCTTCTTCAGGTATTGAAAAGACGCGTCCGCATCTTTACTCCACACAAAAGGCGTATTCTTCCTTAGCAAACAAGAAATCGGATGTATGATCCTGGAGAAATCCTTGATGAATCTACGATAGTAGTTTGCGAAACCGAGAAAGCTTTGTACAGCTTTCACGGTTTTGGGTGTAGTCCAATTGAGTATCGCCTCCACTTTACTCAAGTCCATTTGAAAGCCTTTCTCGTTGATGATGTACCCAAGGAAGGACACTTCCTGGACGTGGAACAAGCATTTCTCCAACTTGGCGTAGAGAGAGTTACGTTGTAACCGGTCTAGCACAGACTTCACATGCATGACATGTTCGGAAAGAGTGGAGGAATACACCAGGATGTCATCGATGTAGACTATGCAATAGGTTTCTAGACAACCCCGCAGAACCTCGTCCATGAAAAACTGAAATGCGGCGGGGGCATTGCACAGCCCAAAGGGCATTACCCTATATTCAAACAGGCCCAGCTTCGTTCGAAATGCTGTCTTCCACTCATCCCCTTTTTTGACACGCACCAGATGATAGGCTCCACGCAGATCGAGTTTGGTAAAGTATCTGGCTCCTTTGAGTTGGTCCATGAGCACAGGTATCAAGGGGAGAGGGTACCGGTTTTTGATGGTCACACGGTTAATGGCTCGGTAGTCGATACAGGGCCTCAATTCTGCGCAATCCTTCTTTGGAATAAAAAACATAGGGGATGAGGCAGGAGATGATGAGTGCCTGATGAATCCCGATGCTAAGTTCTCTTCAATGTATGTTTTCAGGTATTCTGTCTCCTTCTCGGTCATGGCATAGACCCTGCTACATGGAATATCTGCTCCTGGTACGAGATCGATCCTGCAGTCGTATACCCTGTGTGGCGGCAATTGGGTAGCCTGTTGTTTGTCAAACACAGGGGAGAACGACTGATACTCCAAGGGAAGTATCGTGGCACAACAGTATCGCTCAAGAGGACATGCAGCCGCCAGACAAAGAGAAGACGAGAGTTCGGTAGTGCAGGGAACCGAAGAAACCTGAGTACAATGTTCCTGACAGTAATCGGATGACAAGGTGATAGTGCGTGCGGCCCAACAGACCTTTGGATCATGTAGAGTTAACCAGGGCATTCCCAGGATGAGCCGAAACTGGGGGGCATCAATGAGATCAAACTGGATGTATTCCTGATGATTGTTTCCAATGTGCATCAGCATGGGACAGGTGTGGTAGGCCACTGGACCCGATGATAAAACAGTTCCATCCACGGCTTTCACCAACTCCGGTTTTTCTTTTTTCTCACATGCAATTCCGATCTTCATGGCAAACTCCTGATCAATATAGTTCCCGGTGGCTCCTGAATCTACTAAGGCATCTATATTCAATGATTTCTGTGGGGTGACCCAGAGAACGATTTGAAGGTTCATATGCGCCACGGCAGGATGCAACGTGTTTGCAAGACATGGGGAGATCATTTGCGGCAAACAACCCAAGACAGAGACCTCTTCCTGGTTTGGGTTCTTCAGTTTTCCGTCGGTTGATCGGACTGTACTAGAGCTTGTATCCTTGGGACGGGGTTTCTGGCTGGAACGGTGTTCCGGGCTCTACAGTCCTTAATGAAGTGACCCCCTTTTCCGCATTGCTTCAAACGACGCCTTTTCTCTTTTTCTTCCTGTGTCAGCGGTCCACGGATACCACCGATTTGCATGGGTTCAGGACCTTCGGAGGGTTTGGAACGTTCTTCTATCGGACCTCTAAAGCGAGGGTAGAAAGGGCGATTGTCTCCTCGTGATCTATCCCCTCTTCTCTCTAGGAGCCTGTGGTCCAACTGGACAGTCAAATCAATGAATTCTTCACAGGTGTCGGGTAACTGTACCACTTGTGCAAGGACGTCTTTTAATTCACCACGAAGGCCTTGATAAAATAACGAGATGCGTTTTGCAGGGGGCCAATCGGTCTCTACCACCAACCTGTTGAATGAGGTGATATAAGTCAGCAAGTCCTGCGAACCTTGACGTATGGTGAGTAGTTCCCTATCCAGGGTCAACATGTGAGATTTGCGATCAAAAAGTTTGCGCAACTCAACACAAAAAGCAGAAAAATCGTGCAGCACTGGGTCGTTCTTCTCCAGCAAAGGGATGTTCCAGCTAGCAGCATTACCCCCCATATAAGACATCATAAAAGCTGTCTTAGCAGAATCGTCCTGAAATACCCCGGGCTTACATAAAAAATGTAACCTACATTGATTCAGGAATGTTTCAAACTTACGGGGGTCTCCGTAAAAGCGTTCAGGGGAAGCTAAAGGAACGCCTACGGTCTGCACCACATGAACGGTATGAGCGGCTTCAGCCGAGGAGGCACTAGAGGTGGCTAATTGAGGGGGAACAGAGAACCCACCCCCTTACACTTCTATAGGTTTTTTTGCGCCAGGGGGAGGTAAGGTAGCAGGTTTAATATAAGGACTCCCTCCTGTTCCTTTCTGGACTAGTCCTGCGACTTCCCTTCTTAAGGTGCCCACTTCTTTATACAGGGTTTGATTTTCAGCTCTGGAAGTGGCTACTTCCTGTTGTAAGGCGGCCATGCCTTCCACCAGAGAGGCCAAGACTGCCTCGACATTCATCGTTCGGGCCGGTGTGTCAACTTGGGCTTGTCAATCTGTCATGGATTGGCAGCAGCGCAGGCTCACACACGCCACTAACCTTAGCTCAGGGTGTCCGGCAGAAACGACTTCGGATGCTAAGCTCTCCTTACCCCACCAGACACGGAACCCACAGTGGAAGCGAAACACACTGTGCGCACACGTACCTAGCCGGGAAAGGGGAAGTGGATAAAATAAAAAATGGGTAGCGATGATTCCTTGGGATCCCCCGGGAGTCTGGTCACCAAGATGCTTAGGACAGCAGGAGAGGACCCACCTGATTAGGGAAAAGTAAGGAACACAGTCAACACTACACTTCAGGTGTCTCGGACAGTATATGAAGCAATTTGTAGGCACACCACTCACCGGAATCATACAAAACCCTGGCAGTGAATAGAGGACACCACAGCAAGCCTGCAAGGACTATGACTCGTTCTGTAATGAGTTCAGAAACTGTGGCCTGAGGTAGTCAAAAAGGAAGTAGAAAAATAGCGGTTGTTTAAAATGGCACAAACCGCTCTCAGTGTCAGCCACAAGATTGCTTCAGGGAACCCACAAGAAAACGTCAGTGGAATAATGTCTCTTTCTCTGTGTGGCAAGAACTGTCCGTGAACAAAACAAACAAAATAATAAACAGTTCTGAGACTACGTCTCCCAGAAACCCTCTCTGGCGAGACAGTACAAGGAATATTAGCGCAGCGCGTCTTCAGGCAGAACGCTGCCTAATATGAGTTTCAAGAACAAGCAAACGTCCCAAGAGTGCCCTAATCTAACTAGCTAGGGACTTTTAAACAACAAGGCAGAAAACGAAAACGAGCCAGTTTTTCCGTTTTTTGAGTACTTATCAGAAAAGCGCTGACAGTTCCAAACGCTGGGTAATCACGGCTTCTCAAATCCAGGAATCTTCTAGCTTCTCGCTGGAATCCGGCGGGGAACACCTTCCGCCACTCCGATCCTCTCATCAAAAACAAAAATTGACAAGCACCGTCCATGAGAAGGGGAGGGGCTAATATGCCTTAGGTCTCATGGCTCTTCCTGCTTGCCCCTTGGAATGCTGGTCACTGTAGTTCACTCTGCCTCTTCTACAAACGTCCCCACACGCATACCATCTTCGGGATCTTGATAGTAGTACCATCCCTCGACCCCCGGGCACCACAATCGCTACAAGAGAGGAGGGAAGGAGGAAAAAGAAAAGGAAGGACAGATGGGAGGACAGGTGGGGCGGGGTTGAGGCAGTGTGGGAATGTTGGCTTTGATCTTTACGATCTTGTCGATAAAAAAATCGTTAAGTGAAGAACAGAGGGACTGTGAGGGAACCAGGCTGGGGGTAGAGCGATCAGAGGTGGCAAGATTGTGGATCAGAGAGAAGATTTCACGGGGTTTGTTAGCCGCGAGAGCTACTCTCTCAGAGAAATAGGCGGTTTTAGCCGCCAGGATCGCTTTTTTATATTCAGCAAGGAGTGATTTGTATTTGGCGCGCAGCAAGGGGCAATAGTTCCGTCTCCAGTGACGTTCCGAACGCCTTAGGTCGAGTTTGAAAGTTTTGAGTTCTGGAGAGAACCATTTGTGCGCGTCATGTGGACGAATCGCCTTGATCTTTCTGAGCGGAGCGACAAGGTCGCAAGAAGAGGAAAGCCATGTGCCAATGGCGTTGACCTGAGAATCAAGAGAAAGGTTGGTAAGGGTTGGAGCAGATGAAGCCAAAGTGAGCGAGAGGGAGTCAAGGTCGGTTTGATTCCAATTGCAGGCTGAGATGTTCTTTGGGAGGGGAGGCTTGTCAACCACTCCCAGGTGGATGGCGAAGAAATGGGAAAATGATCCGACCAGACGCATGGGGAAATAAGAAGGGATGAAACAATGGGGCGGGAGGACCAGATTTTGTCCAAGATGTGACCCTGGACATGGGTGGGGGCTGAGATATGAGATGTGAAGTTTAGGCATTGAAGAGTGCCTGAAAAATCTTTCGAGGGGAGGTCTTCCCTGGGGTCGCTCGGCCAATAATTAAAGTCGCCGAGCAAGAGGACGGAGGAATTATTGACCACGAGGGTGGCCATAAGGTCCTGAATGGAGGCTACAAAGGAGGGCATAGATTGAGGAGGACGGTACACAAGGACAACAGTGAGGGGGGCAGATAGATTGAGAGAGCGGGCCACTAGATAGTCCACATTAGAAATAGGGGGGTGATTAAGAAGTTGAAATTTGAGGGTTGACCGAATGATCATCGCCACCCCTCCCCCCACCTTGCCGTCCGGACGATCAGCCCGGAGGGCATAATAGGTGTCGGGAAGAATGGCTAAGAGGTCGGGAAGGGAGTCAGCAGTGAACCAGGTTTCGGTCAGAAAGAGGAAATCCGGGGAGTCGGAGGTAAGGAGATTAAAGAGAGCCGTCTGATGTTTGGCCGCTGAGCGGGTGTTGAGCAGTATGGCAGAGGCTGCGATAGAGGCAGGGAGGGAGGGGGAACAAGGGACGGAGGGGTGATCAGCAGCTGTGGGGGTAGTGCTAGTGGGGCTAGAAAGAAGCGGGGTCAGGTGAGGGGGAGGAGAGACGAGAATACCAAGTGTGTCAAGGTGTCGCAAGAGTGGAGATGAAAGTGGGGAAACAGCAGTGAGAGCTAGGAGTTGTGCTGAGGTGTAAGCCAGAAAAAGAGCAGGGGGTGTGGCCCCTGGTCCCGGCCCGTCGCGGACAGGCGCAGACGGGCTTATCTTAGGCGCAACTTCGGCGCGCCTGCGTCGCGCCCGCTGCGCGCGTCCGCTGCGCGGCCGGGACTGGGTAACCATTAAGTAGAGGATGGGAGGATCAGTACATTCCGGGCCGACCATCCCACGACCTCTCCGGTTGATGGCGGTTAGCCAGGCCCCGCCCTGCACGTGTCGAGGCCTCATCTTCCGGATGGGCGTAACCGGGGACTTGTTGCACTTCGGGAGCTTCCGGAATGGGGGTAGGTATCTGCTGACTAGTATCTATCTCATGTTACCGTTATTGGGCGTGGCGGGCGGTGGGACAGACATGTTTGGAGCAGTGAGGGGCGGCGGAGCCTAGCTACCTCGTGGCTGCCGTGATGTCAAGCTTGGCTTCTCTCACCACTTTCATGTTTCTTATTGCGGGCTATTTCTAACGTTTCTTATTTCTAGCAAAGTCAAAAACTCATCAGTGGCCTACTGATTTTGCTCGATTTCTTTTTCCTTCCTTTTCTAGTGTGTTTCATGCTAAAGTTTCTGTTAACAGGATACGGCGATTACTTCGTATTTTACATATGTCCTTTTTATTAGGGGTGTCCTCCGGTTGAGCCAGATGATCTACCTCTAATAAATGGTCCGGGTGGAACTAGTTTACCAATCAGTGGGGAGTAGATAGGTATGACAGATTACAACGGGGGACAAAGGTCCGCAATGCCTACCCTTCACTATTTGCAAAGACTAGACAGAATATTTCTATCCCACGTTATTTGCAATCAGAGAATACCTCAAAAGAACTATTCCTTTAACAATAAATGTCCAGACAATCAATCAATCAGTGGGGAGAAAAACAGGCATGACGGATTACAACGGGGGACGAAAGTCCGCATTACCTATCCTTCACTATTTGCAAAGAGAGAGGAACGTTCCTATTCGTCGCTGTTTGCAAACAGAGAATGTCTCAAGGAGAACCAATACTTCAAGTAGCAACCAAGGCTAAATGAACCAATCAATGAGCAATATCAGTATTTAAATACCGATTCCAATACAAACAATCAATCAATCAATCAGATGGATAAAGCCATCCTACCAATCAGACGTAAAGACGTCCTACTTAACCTTACCCGGACCGGACTGTGTGGACAGTATTTCGCCTTCCCTTTCCAGCGCCCGATCGTTCTCCTACTCCATGTTTTTACCGCAGCATTCCTGTGGGATTCCAGTCAGGACAGTAGGTCGCTTGAGAGAGGTCCGTTCGGAATCGGTGAAGTTCATTCAATCGGCTTGCGGACGAGGGTCCTCTCAAGGCAGGTATACTCCAATCGTTTAGATGTTCACCCCATCGTCTGGACCTCTCTTACCGGACCTTATGTCGCTGATGGACCCCGCGTTGGGACGCCAATTGAGGAAAGCAAGCCAGATTGCAACCGATGCCCAGGCTGCTGGCGCAAGACGCCTCTTAGTTCCCATCTTGAACGGTTACCAAATAAAGAGACGGGCGCTGGCAGCAGGGACGCAAGAACAGAGTTTTATTTCTCATGAGGAGAGCCTGTCATTTCGGACACGCACACAGTGTCTTCAAGAGGTGCTCTAACAAATTTCTCTGAGGCTTCGTCTTTTATACACATGTTTATGATGCACAAACATTCCTTATTGCAATAAAGACACTTTGAAGTACGCAAAGGCATGTTTGGAATCCCAGCTTCAGGCCTATTCCCATACCAGTCGCTCGGATGTCGTTCCCCCTCCCGAATGTAACAAGTGATTGTGATCTCGCAGCCGGACATTCCAACAGGACACGAGGGCAAGAGGGGGTGATCAGATCAAAGGTTGGACAGGCGATAAGATCAGGCACTTCGGTTGGTGTATCACATTTTTGTTATGCTGGGCAATAAGGGGGGGGGGTGTATATCCACAAGGCTTGGTCTTATGACTGGGGACCGGGTCGAGAGGCCAGGTGTAGCTGGGGGGGGTCGTCAGAAGAGGGGCAGGGTGTTCCTGGGAGGAAATGGAAAAAGGGGGGGGAGTGTGGGTCAAGCAGGGGTGTCACTCTTAGAGCAGGGCCGCGTAGGGGGTTTTTATGGTCTGGGACTTAGCAAACGGGCAGGAAGGTCATGGTGCCTAAAATGGCTGTCGTGTGCGTGCATGGGCCTACGCCGGCGGGATGATGCGGTCAGTGTTTCGCGGTATTCGTTCTGCTTACAGCGAGGGGTATGGTGAACATAAATGAACGCCGCTTATGTACATATACATTGTCATTTTCCACAATGTATATAAGTGATTATATGTGAGAGTGAGAGATTGGACAACTTCCTGTATAAATAAGTATGGGTTTATATAAGTGATTGTTTAAGAGAGTAACTATGTGTACGTTTCTGTAGAAGTAAGTGTAGTGGTGTGTGCATAGTTGTATATGCAAGTAAATGGATGTTTGATAGTTTATTTGCATGTGTGAGTACGTGTGTGAGTAACTCTATGGATGAGTGTAGGCTTGTAACAGGATGTATAGGTGTATGAGTACATATGATGAGTGAGTACATGTATGAGTGACTATATAGAACTGTTGGTGAATGAGTGGATGTTTATGTATATTTTGGAATTACTGAATTGGTTGTTCTAACTGGTATTGGTATCTCCATTTAAAAAAAAAAATTAGTTTATATTTTTCAATGTGTGTATCAAAGGTTATATTACGGTGAGAGGAGGTCTGCCACTCTTTCACAAGGATGATGTCATCAGTGATGTCATTTGAGATGTCATCAGTGATGTCATGAGTGATGTCACTGACCATGTCATGAGTGATATAATATGTGACGTCATCAACGGTGCATTGCGGGCGTGGAGTTATAGTTAGCTGAACTAACTATAACAGGGGAATTTCAATGGTTTTGTATGAGTGAAATCTATAGCTAACTATAACATGTGTAAAACCTATGGATTTTTGAATGAATTTGCAAGGTTTTTTAAATGCTAATTCCTAACTATAACGTGTGTGAAGCCTATGGTTTTTTTCAGTGAATTTCAAACGTTTTTAAATGCTAATTCCTAACTATAACGTGTGTGAAACCTATGATTTTTTCAGTAAATTTCAAAGGTTTTGTAAATGAAATTTTTAAAATGTATTAATTATTATATTTCTTTCTTTTTATACAAATTTCTTACATTTTTAATATCCTTCCAGATGTGTCACATTGTAAATACAACACACCATGGTACATCTTTGGCACCACCAGTGCATCACAAAAGTGACGCAACAGCTGTGTTAAAAGAGGCACAAGGTGAGCCACACAGAATGGGACCACATCTCCTACCGCTCACGCCACTCGGCCTATCACATGGGGCTCAGGGAGACCTTCACTAAAATTTCGACCTACTGGTACCGCACTCCTGAGAAATTACATGAGATGGATAGGTCAATCCCGGGGACGTGCTGGCGTAACTGTGGCCACATTGGCACGCTTACACACATACTGTGGGATTCTCCCCTTTTGGCTTCTTATTGGGATGAGGTTCTTGGTGAGGTGGACAAATGTTTTGAGATAGAGCTGTCACGGTTCCTTGCCTACGTCCTGCTGGGGTTGCCGAATGGGTTGATGTATCCGCTCAGGTCTAGAAGGAGCTGACAGATTGCGATAGCCTTAGGTTCAGTGGTGCAAAACATTCTCATACACTGGCGCCCCACCACACTTCCCACTGTTGTCGGCTGGCTGCATAGATTGTGGCATGTCCTTGGCATGGAAAAGATGTCTTTGGTAGCACTGGGGGATACAGATGCTTTTGAGGAGCTGTTGGCGCCTTTCCACAGCTTGTTGTGTTCTGAGTTCAGGGAGATCACCTGCCCCAGGTACCTTAGGTTGCTACGACTGACACCGCCACCGGATCCGCCTGTTTGATTGGTCAGAGTTGGCGTTGAGTAGCGGAGTCGACCGGAGGGTCGCTATGAGGGAAGAGCTGGAGGTCATTGGCACAGTACAGGGGGTGGGTTGGGGTGTGGTAGTTGGGGGGCTTTGTAGGTTGGGTAGGTTGTGGAGCAGGGTTGTTTCCCCATCCCCCTTTTTCCCTCCCCCCCATTTCCCCCACCATTCCCCCCCTTCCCTCCTCCCCTTCCCTCCTCTTCCCTCCCCCCCCTTCTTTTTCTTTTTTTTTATTTGCCCTTAACCACAGGCGCACGAGCTGTGTATCCATGCCGGAAGGAGCCTATGGCAGGAACTGAACTGCTTTGATGTGTCTAATATACTGTATGCATTAATTGTGGAGCACCTGTGGTTTTTTCTTTTCTTGCCCTGTTGTTTCCTTCTTTACCCTGCTTCAATAAAATACTTTAAATCTAAAAGAGGCACAAGGGGGTTGTAAATCCACCCGTAACACATAGAAATTCATCCAGGCAGTTTCACCAGCAGTGCAAATTGAAGCATAGACTTGTAACATATTTATGTACATATGTTACATTCAAGTGCTTCGGAGGTACTACAGTACACTTTAGGTAAACTGCTTATAGATTTATACTGTGGCAGTTCCTTATAGGTTTGCAGATTCACATTCACCATACACTAATAATGTATTCATTCATTCATTTATGCATTACACATTCATTCAGACAAAGTTTTACAAACTATCAAAGAAATATAGCTCTTTCTTTGACCAGTGGAGGTAGTTCTGAGAAGAACTGTTTGTTGTGTGTTTTTAGTTTTCTATATTTCTTTGTGTTTTTTCAACAATTTTTTTTTTAAACCCAAAAAATGAAACTGGAACCCCAAAAGTGTCCAACAGGAACAACAGATTGACAACAGATTGAAAAATAAAAAAACATTGTCTGGGACAGCGATGCTCCTGCTCCCTGTTTTTTAGCAGGGCGATAGACTGTTCCCCATAACACAAAAACGTATCGCAATAAATGCATAGAATTTTAACTTCACCAAAATCAGCATCAATTTGTGGGTGTGGACTGCTTGCTGAAAATGCTGCTGCAGCAGTTGATGTGCTTGGTGCAGTAGCAGATGGGTTGTCCTGCAGCCTCCGTCTTGTAGCTCGAGCAAAGTTGTTGGGGTGCAAGTTCTTCACATGTCGCACCACATTTGCTGTGCCAAAGGAGTATTTTTTAGATGGATCACCCCTTGAAATAATTGTTTGGCAAATTTTACAGATTACTTTTGGAGCATTAACCTTTTTTGCCCTTCTGGAAAAGTAAAAAAACTTCCAAATTACAGCTTCTTTCCTCTTCTTTGGAGGTTCTTCTGGAATGAAATCTCTCTCTGAAAAATGGCTGGAAGATGAGTCCATTGCAGTTATTATGGTGATCTTCCTTCTATTTGACAGGATTCTCAGAAGAAATGCTTCTTCTTAGAAACTCAAAATAGAATGATTAAAATGGGACAGAACTTTCAATAGTTGGACTAGGAAGTGTTATGAACCAATCAAATCTCTTCTTTTAATCTTTTAAAGTCACATGGGCTTTGTGTATGCTTACGGTGAGCTTACGATACTCTTACGCCCACCCACACTCCCCATATGTCACCACCTAGATTTCTTGCTATTACTAAGCCTGGAAGCCGATACATTAGCCAATGGGAGATCCCCCAGGGCCGTCATTCTTGTAGAGCGCGAAAACACTACCAATGATGGCCCTGGGCTTGGTTTAGTCAGCCCCCGTGGTTCCCATATAATGCGGGCACTGACCTGAGCATGCTCTCTTTTGCTCGCCTGTGCCGCGATGACAGACTGTTGTCGTCGATTGTACTAGGAACTGTTTGATCGAACGCAGGAGGACTCGTGACACTCAACATGGTGTCACTGCTGCTGCCGCCCAGCCAGGCCACCATAGGCGCGGTGGCGACGGTGCCCGCGCCCAGCTCACCCAGGCCCAGCCAAAGCTCCAAATTTTGAAGACAAGACAAGAGAAAACAGAAGCAAAGGTAAGAGAAGCCGTCACAACATCAGCCTCCGCTGTAAATTGTAACTGCATGATATTATTTTTATTTACTGCGTCCCATTACCCTCTCAGCTCTGTTTTGCTTTATTTTTGTGTGCAACATGCTTTGTGCTTCATCGTATTTGCTCCATCCTTATCCTCTTGTGACTTTTAATATTTATTGGTACCTCACGTGGCCTTCCCAGGCCTCTATTCTTATTGATCGTATATTGCTGATCGGAATATTTCCAACTGCGTCACAGGGCCCTCCTAGGCCTTTTTTAAATAAATTGTGCATGCATGAATTTCTGTGTAGTATTTTTGAACTGTGTAACGTGTTTTAGCCTGTATTGTTATAAATTGTGCGTTCATAATAGTATTATTTTTTTACTGCGTCACGTGCCTCTCCCAGCTCTGTTTTACTTTATTTTTGTGCGCTACATGCTTTGTGCTTTATCGTATTTGCTCCCTCCTAATCCTCCCGTGACTTTTAGTGTTTATTGCTGCCTCACGTGGCCTTCCGAGGCCTCTGTTCTAATTGATCGTATATGGTTGAACATAAAGCTTGTTTCCGCAACAACGACAAGTTATCTGTCAAAGGACAGAATATGTAGTATGCAGCAGGCACGCAATACCCATTAGGCTAACCGGGCTTCAGCCCCCCACCCATCATCTGTGTCTCTTCCACGTTTTAATGTCCTTTTATCTCTCTCTTTCTTACTGTCTATCACATCGTTTTTTTTTCTTTTTTACAGTTATGGACGCTGCTGTCTCCACTGTGCCGTATAAAACCTTACCCGAGTTTAAGTGGTGAACTCTTTTGGCTACAGTGAAGCCTGCTTCAACCCTCTTTTAATCATGTCTATGGCACTAGGTGAGCAAACAAACTTGTTTACGAAACAACAACAAATTATCTGTGAAACGAGAGAGTCGACAGTGTGCAGCAGCTTGACTGTTTAGAAATGTATAATTACCACAGAGCAGTGACAATAGATAGGTTACAACAGTCTGAGAAACAGATCTACAAGCTTATTGTGCCACTTTTGTGTCACTTTTAACATGGGAAAAGTGGTGCAAGGAGCTTGTAAATCTGCGTCTAACTTTTTAAAAAAAACTCTCAACTCCAGACTCTGCGAGACAGTTTTAATGTTGTTTTCTCTCTCTTTCTCTCTCTCACTCTCTGTGACATCATTTCACTTTCTCTTTTAAAGTTATACACACTGCTGTTTACTTTGACGTGCAGAAGTAGAGTTGAATTGAAGTTGTAAACTCTGGTGGCGGCAATGTTTATACAAGGTAAGCACAGCAGCCTAGATATACAATGCCTCAATTACAATGCATTAGAAATAAATTGGCGTATTTACAATCCTGTTGTGCCACTTTTGTGTCAGTAACGCAATAGGCACTTCCATATAGACACCACTTGAACTTGGGACTGTAACAGAAGTGAAATGTACTAGGCACACTGCACACGTAAAATCGTAGTGTTACCTTAACTTGTAATGTTTCACCTCATTTACTCACATCTACATAATTCTAAACTCTAATTTTCTTTTTTGTTTTGCAGATTACCTATTGTACGTCTTTTGGAGTCCACATCACAATTTGTTTATAATGTTTTATTAAAGTTATTTTTGTACTTGTTTATTATATTGTTATCATTAAGTTACGTTCCACACGGTCCACAATAAAAATAATATTTATAATTTGAAGTGCTATAGTAAGATGTTCAAGAGTAGGGTTGAAAAGTACTAACTGTACAATAAGTTATTTTTTCTCTGGATGGACTACAACAAAGAAAAGAAATCAAACTAAAACAAAACAATGTGTACCACATTTACAAAACTCTTGCGACATTTTCCCGTGCAAACCTACCCCCCTACAAAATTAAGAGTGTGGGCCTCAAAAACGCCCTTCAAAACACGGAAACAATCAACCCCCAAAGATTTCTATATTGTATGAGAGGGGCTGCGTGGCCCTCCGTCTAGTGCCCTGGAGTCTACGACGCCCAGACCCGGTTGCTGCAGTGTCCATTGGGGGGAAACCGCCATTACAACGCGGTCATAAGCACACGTGATCGTCACCACGAAGCCATTAGCACGCATATGGCTTTACCATGCATGCTTTTACAACTAGTATACATTTACCACCCATGATAAAGGCATAAGCATGATAATGGCTTTCTAGTGACGGACACGCGTTGTAATGGCTGTGGCTTACGTGCTTCAAATTAGATTTTAGGTATGCGTGTGACCAAGTCTGATAACATCGGAGGCCAAGGACAAACACAGTGGTGTCTGTGGCAGGAAACCTCATTGATCACAGAGAAGATAGGCGGAGGGTAAAATGAAAGTAACCGGTATAATAAAAATAATGGAGGAAAACTACTAAAATGGCGGTGCACGGAGTATGTAATTAACGTTTTTTGCCTCGGCAATACGTTTCAAATAAATATAGATAGAAAATAATTATTAATATATTACAAAAGTATAACAACGAATGACACACAAGGCCCGTGAAAAGAAAGCGTCAAATTTAACACCTGAAATGAGGACAGCTTTGATTGGCGAACTTGGAGAAAAAGAAAGAAACATGGGCTTGGAAACGAGGCTGCTCATGCATAGAGTACAACTGGTACACAAAAAAAACCGGAAAGTTTTACCTACTATCATAGAAATATAGCTCTTTTTTTCACCAGTAAAGTTAGTTCACAAAAAGAACTTGTTTTTTTAAGCCCCAATACCCCCACGAGCCCAGACGGCTCCCTGCGTCCTTCGAGAGCCGGCATTGCTTTGGCAGAGAGAGCAGCTTACATGCTGCTCTCTCTAACGAAAAGCAATCTGCTTTCCTGCTTGAAAGAGAGAGCAGATTAACTTGCTCTCTCTTTCAAATAGGAAAGCAGTTTGCTGTGGTAAAGTGGGAACAGTAACACTCCCGCCCTACCATAGCAAACAGCAGTGTCCCGGGGGTAGGCACCCCGAGACACTGCAGGAGCCGGCCCTGGAAGCGGTGGTCCCCAGGGCCATCAAGGGCTCCAAGAGGGGGGCCGCGCAACCCCCTCCCAACATTAAAAAGCCCCGGGGGTGCAGGTCCCCAGGGCTGAAAGGTCATTTTACATATTACTGCCCCGGGAAGGTGGCGGTCCCCGAGGCGTGCACGGGGGGAGGGGGAGCTGAAAACATACTTAAAAAAAAAAAACAGAGGGGGTGGCGGTCCCCGGGACTGCAGGGGGCCTTAAAAACCCCCATTATGAAAAAAAATTGCCCCCGGAATTTGGCTCCCCTGGGGCTAATTAAGAATAAAACGGACTTCTAGTTTTTTTTTTCCTTTTCCACCGCGCACGCGTACTATACGCGTACTATACGCGTACTATACGCGTACCCCGCGATTTCTTATTTGAAAAAAAAATTGGAGGGCCTAAAGATCCATGTGGAACCCCCTGAGTAGGCCTAGAAGGTCAGGATGTTTCTACACTGCCCCCTTTACTTATTTTTCAACTTTGTTTTACTGTTTTCTTGTGATACGTTTCTACCGAGGCACAAGATGGTTGCCAACACTTCCTGGTTTCGAGTGTTGACAGACAGTTGACATCCAATCAGCATGCAGCTTGTGCTCGTAATTGTACGGATTTCTGTACGCGTGCAGTACTTCGTCTCTAGATATCACTATGATTTTACTTTTGATTTTCTCAGGAACTACTGAACGGATTTACACCATTTAACAAAAAGCACAATCTGCGAACCAAACTCTACCTCTCTGCCAATTTTTTTTTTTTAAACGTATTTTATTGCACAAAAGCATTACAGTACATAAGCAGACAGTGCATCACCCCCGACTGAATTGTGACAAGATAGGACGCAGATCTGCAAGGAGACCTAATCCATGGATTACATCTTCGTACCTTGCTTTTGAGGGCAGCACATCATGCATAAATCAAACATCTAGTCCAATAGTGCTGTAACTATATATCACTTCTCAATTAACTTGTAAGAAACCTAAAAGGGGAACAAGACCCAGCAACCACCCCCCATCCCCTCCCCCCTGGCTCATCCTACTTATAAATGCACAGCATAACATGTAGTAGTGTCAACCTTATTTCTCTGTGCGCATCTGCGTTAGGAACCGAAATAAATAAGAAACATTCCTGGCCAATAAAGGGTCTTGTTTACAGTGCCCATCTAATGGCGCAGGGCTCTGTACTCCAGAGACCACTGCCACAGCAATATATGAAGCACAGGCGGGCATTGAGCTTAACAGAGAAACAGGTCCCGCCACCAGAGAACTGAGTCAAACGAGCCAATTAACCTACACCCCCCTCCCCG
This sequence comes from Lissotriton vulgaris, assembly GCF_964263255.1. Taxonomy (NCBI): domain Eukaryota; kingdom Metazoa; phylum Chordata; class Amphibia; order Caudata; family Salamandridae; genus Lissotriton; species Lissotriton vulgaris. The sequence goes on along the minus strand of NC_141699.1, from coordinate 301,983,037 downwards.
CCACCCCATCCCAGATTGCGCTACCGACCAACGAACTCAACGCATGGAATACCAATGAATCACCCGTTGAAAGCCTCATATATACAGAGGAGTACCCCGAACAGAGTCCCCCCCCCCCTGGCCCCGCACCACTCGGGAGCACCCGTGCCAAAAAGGACCTATCTCTACACTCAGCCCCTCTCACATCAATCACCAGAGGGATCATTCGACTCACCCGGGGGATCCAGCCACAATCCTGTATAATCCTCCCACCTCTTCCATATTTTATAGTGCTTCTGCGGACAGCCACGGGCAACGAAGATAGGTTGTTCGAGCCCCATGTTAAAATCCCGACCATTCCTCCATGCAGAGAGCGGGGACCCCGATCATTCTTCCAGCCCCTGGTGATGTCCCGTTTTGCCAGGGTGAGCCCCAGGAGCAGTTGATGCCGTTTATAGGCATTGCCACCGATCCCATCCATCACGTGGAGAAGAGCCAACCGTGGGGTGCACGGGAGCATCCACCCCAACACCTCTGACAAGCATGCGAAAACCCCTCGCAAAAAGCGGTCCAGGGCGGTGCATGTCCATACCGTATGGAAAAAGGTGCCCTCCTCCCGGCCGCATCGGAGACACTCCAGGGAGGCGATCAGACCCGCCCGCCACAACCAGGCCCGGGTGAAATAGACGCGATGCAGACATTTAAATTGAATGAGCCGCAGACGCATGGCTATCGCGGCCCCCCGCGGGGCCGCTAGGGCCTCCCTCCAATCCTCCTCTTCAAGAGCGCCGACGTCCTACTCCCACACTCCTCGCAATTTGTCTGTCGTCTGAGCACTATGAGTGACCAGGGTCTGGTAGATCCTCAAAATCTTTTTAGTCTCCAGATCTCCCATAAAGACCATGGCCTCCAGGGGGCTAAACACTGGGAGCGCCTAAATGCCTACCAAGCTAGGGGAAATGGCATGGCGGAGCTGCAGGTAGCGGAAGAATTGAGAGCGAGGCATGTGGAATATTTTCTGCAGGTCCGTGAAGGACTTAAGCGTCCCATTCCGCAACGCATCACCCAGGGTCGAGATCCCTATGGCATCCCCATCCCGAAAGCCCTGTAAAGTCGCGAGCTCCGGCAAGCGCCCGTTGTGCCACAATGGGGTCTCATCCGTCAACTTATTCCACCACCCCATGTGCTTCATGGAGTGTTGCCAGACACGAAAGACTAGCTTCGTAGCCGGCGGCAGATCCCTCCGCAACGGCGCCGAATACAGTGTTGTGTGCAGGGTGTGTGGCTCCATCAAGAGCCACTCCAGTGCGTACGCCGGATCTCCTCTGTCCCCATACCACCACTCATTCAAGATCAGGAGATGGGAGGCCTGATAATAGGAGAGAATATCGGAGGTCGGCAGTCCCCCACAGTATGTGGACAGAAAGCACGTACGAATCGCTACTCGGACCATCTTACCCCCCCAACAGGAACTGTCCCAGCGCAGAATTTACCTGTGAGAACCATCTGGGCGCTATAGGGTATGGGTGGTTTTGCAGCTGGTAGAGCAACCGCGGGAGTGTGACCATCTTGAAAATCGCCGATCGGCCATAGATCGTGAGGGGCATACGGGACCAGAGTTTCATGTCCGATCTCGCGCGCTCCCAAACCGGTGCCAGGTTCCTCTCCAATGACACCATGGGCATGTCTGTGAGGAACACTCGCAGGTATTTGAGCCCTCCATCCGCCCTCTGCAGTGCGTCGGCCCAGGGCCCCACCGCTTCGGGATTTCCCAGTATCCATATCGTGGACTTCCGGGGGTTCATATACAGTCCGGAGGACTCGCCAAAGATTCTCATGACTTCCAGTATTCTCGGCCTGACTTGTTCAAGTCCGTCAGAAAGAAGAGGACATCATCAGCGTACAACGCAATTCTGTCAGAGGCCACCGGAGCCCACTCAAATCCCTTCAACTGCGCATCCATGCAAACGCATGCCTCCAGCGGCTCCATTGCCAGGGCGAATGGGTACAGGGACAAGGGGCAGCCCTGTCTCGTGCCACGCCGCACCGAGAAGCGAGAGGACACTGCCCCGGACACCCTCACCAACGCAGTCAGCTCGGTATACAGGAGGCGAATATATGACAAGAAACGTGGGCCAAAATTGAGTCTGCGCAGAAGGGCGAAGAGGTAGACCCACCTGAGGGAGTCAAATGCTCTATCTATGTCCGCCAGGAGAAGAGCAGCCAGAGTCCCGGACCGTCTAATCGCCACCAGTGCCACATGTGCCCGCCTGATGTTGTGGCGCGTCGCCCGTTGAGGCATAAATCCCGCCTGGTCTGTGTGTACTAGGTCCGATATATATGGCATGATACTGTTAGCCAGCCCCTTGGCCAACAACTTGACCTCCACATTTAGGAGCGAGATCGGACGGTAGGAGGCATGCTGCTCCGGGGGCCGACCCGGCTTCAGAAACACCACCCCCTCCGCATGCCGCCAGTCCGGGGGAAGCCTTCCGTCCTCTCTGGATTTCTCTACTACCGCACGATAATGCGAGGCCAGCTGGAGATGATATCGCTTGAAAAATTCGCTCGGAAACCCGTTAGGGCCCAGCTCCTTCCCTGAATTGAGCCCCCCTAGAGCCCCAGCCAGTTCTTCATCCGACAGTGGTAGGTCCAATTGCCGCTGCGTCTCATCAGACACAACCTTCGGCGGGAGGTCCCCAATGAATCTCTCTACCCACTCCTCCGCCAGGCACTCCCGCGGGGCATAGAGGTCAGCATAGTACTCAGCGAAACTATCCGCTATCGGTTGGGGGCTCACCAGCGATGAACCGTTCCCGTCCAGTATACCCGGAAGGGCCTGGGGGCGAAGGGTCCCCTGACAGAGCCTATGCAGCATTTTGCTAGATTTATCTCCCCATTGACAGACTCTGCTACTCGTTGCCAACCACGCCAGTCTCGCATCATCTAACAGAAGAGAGTTGTACGACTGCTGATCCTGCAGCAGGCGTCGCACCCCCACGCCCCCACTGTCCTCCCTACTTTGGTGCTCCAATCTCTTCACCTCCGCTTCTGCCCCAACCAAAGCATCCCTTTGCCATTTACGCACAGCCGCGCACCAGGCGATGTCTGTCCCCCGAAGGGTAGGCTTAATCGCCTCCTATAAGGTCGCTGCGTCCAAGACCAAGCCCAAGTTCGTGGTCAAATAATCCGCGATCGCCTCCCTCATATGTGTGTCATATTCCGCACTTTGTAGATGCCACACCGAGAGGCGCCATCGGAACTGAGGCCGCGCCCTGCCCAGCTGCAAGTCGATATACACTGAGGAATGGTCTGATAACCCTCTAGGGTGAATACCAGCTGACACCACCCTCGAGACCACCCCCCCTAGGAACAAACACATAGTCAATCCTTGAGAAGGACGCATGCACTGCCGACAAAAAAGTATACTCCCTCCTGGTCTACTTCCCTCTGTCCCTTTGTCCCTATTGTTGCAGGGGCAGGTGGGGGTGTTTTCATAGTCTTCCAAACCATGGTGTCTGAACTCTGAAGCTGGCATCAATAACAAACCCCAGCGCAAATACCAGTCCAGAACCATGCCACCACTGGCCTATACCAGACAAAATATACACAAGCATGGGAGCAGAGGATCCACTGCTCAGGGGTCTCACTTTGCACTGAATCTGTGATAAAGACTGAACTTTGGTTTGGAATTCAAATCTCCCACAGTACGAATAATCCAAATTCACACACCCACCCGTCTGAATAGAGGGACGTTCCCCTCTTAACTATAACAAAAGAAAGAATGACACAAAAGCAGCTAAATATAGAGACATATGTACACAGGCCATGCAAAGTGAGCATGCAAACATGTTATTCTACATAAGCTGCCTGAAATGGAAACCTCCCCCTACATCACTTCCGCACATGCTCACTGTACACATATATGCCCACAAACTACTTTTAATTGCTGCCTTCTACTTGTGAACATTGGCATGCTATTTGCACATGCATGCCCTTGTACATATACCAGATGTGCAGAACACAAGGACGTGTTGACACTACTTCCACTACCCTGGACACCCACCTCTTTCTTGACTGTGTGCAGGAGCCTCTGGGACATCTCAGCCTCTGTGGAAGAGAGGTAGTTTGAGCACAGGCAGACATAATGCAATGTTCAGTGCTGGCTGCATGTGTGAGTTCAAAAGCGCCGACACATGAGAACATTGAAGAAGGATGAGTATGACACTTACTCTTATTGGAGTAGCGTCATACTCATCCTTCAATAGCTATGGCCACAGTGGCTGTTCTAAAATACAAGCCTATGTATCGGCAGTGGCCATGCTGGGTGATAGTTTAGTGACCATTTGTAACAATGTCACTGGTTGTGCCACCCACAGAAGCAGCCTTGTAAAATGTGTCTAAGGTCTGCCATTGCAGAACCTGCGTGCAGTCTGGTACGGTCATGGTGACTGGGCAAGTGCACCCACTTGCCAGTCCCTAAACCTTCCCTTTTCTTCATATCAGTATGGCCCTATGGTAGGCCCAAGGGCAGGGTGCATTGTAAGTATAAGGCAGGACACGCCCTGATGTGTGTGGCATGTCCTAATAGTGAATTACAGCCATTTTAATTTTTCACTATTGCAAGGCTACCTGTTCTCCATAGGCCAGAATGGGCTGTTAGATTATTACATGTTTATAATCCTAACTGTCTCAGAGAACATGGTAGAAATATAAGTTTAGTATGCCTGAACTCAGAATGATAAAATACATCTTTTAGTGAAGTTGGGTTTAATATTCTGTGTTTGCAAATAAAACTTTTAGAAAGTGGTATTTGCTTGTCTAACCTTTCAAGTCTGCCTCTGCTAGGTTGTGTATTCCTTGTCTGGTTTTGTGAGTGACAGGGCTGGGAGATTCCAAGAGACAGGATGAGTCAGCCCAGTGGTGAATAGAGAGATCTGCATCTAGATGGGAGGGAGGAGTTGCACCTGAACCTTGAATAGGGTTGTGCCTGCCTTCCACAATGCTGGCTCCACCTCCTAGGGAGCGGCTGATGTCTCTGCCCTGCACACTGAAAGAAGAGAAGGAGTCCTGTAAACAAAGTGCTCCAGGACTGTTCTTGCCTTCCACAATGCTGGCTCCACCTCCTGTTGGGTGTCTGATGTGCCTGCCCTGCACTGTGAAAGGAAAAGAGAAGTCTGGTAAACAGAGTGCTTCAGAACTGGTTTGGACTGGGCAAAGGCCTCTCTCCTAGGCATGGGCGGAAAATCCGTTCCGCTCGCGGATTTTGCGGATTTTCGGGAAATCCGCAATCCGCGAGATTTGCGAATCTCCCGCAAAATCCGCAAATCCGCGAGCAGCGGATTTTGCTCGCACTGCTCGCACTGTTCGCGTGAGTTCGCGTGAGTTCGCGCCCCGCAAATAAGTGCAAAATTGCAGAAATACGATCTTAGCAAAACTGAAAGTAACTACTTACCAGGTTCAAAAGTTCAGGCTCATCATTAGTTGCCATTTCCTGTAGTGCTTCCTGAGGGGCCCCTCCAGAGTTCAGTTGCCAGTTGAAACTATTATGTGACCCTGCTCTGAACCTCAGAATAGTTACACATATGCCACAAAGGTCCTGAATTACAGCTAAGGGAGACAAGCAGGAGCCAGGCTGGAAGTTAAAATCCATTAATCAGCCCCTAATTCATTATTGTCAGTTGGGGCAGGGCAGGTGTTGTAACTAATTTTGCAACAATGAAAGCACTTAGCAAGTGCAAAAGATCACTAATCAGGGCGCACTAAGGAAGCAGGTGCCAGCTAAAAAAATATTCTGTGACACATTAATCAGCCCCAAATTAATTCAGGTCACTTGAGGCAGGGAAGGTGTGATTTGCTTTGCCGAAAATAATGTACACTGGACAACCAGAGGGTGTGGTGATGAAACAGAGGGTGGCATGGGTGGGCCAGAGGGTGGCATGAGTAGTCAGAGAGTGGCAGTGGTGACAGAGAGTGGCAGTGATGAAGAAGAGTGTCCCAAACAGGCTGGACACGTAGAAACAACAAGTTCGCGAAACTTGCGACCCGACAGGTAAGTTCGCAATTTGCGAAAGTGTACAAAACCCTCGCGAACTTGCAGAAACACGGGCGAACACAAAAAAAAAATCCGCAAATTCGCGGGAATTCGCGGATTTTGCGGATTGCGAATCCGCAAATCCGCAAAATTCGCGAACGCGAGATCCGCAAAATTCGCTCATGCTTACTCTCTCCCCTCCGAGCACTAAGGATTTTGGGATATAAATATTGGGACCCTAATCCCATGAAATTAGATCACTTTGGACTACAAGAAGAAACCTTTACTGAGGAGAGGAACCTGAAGAAACTGAGGAGAGACTATTCCCAAGCTGAAGTGCTGCTTGGGGAATTAGCCTGCAGTGGTTGCCTTACTGCCAAAGGAAGGAGAAAGGAACTTTGTGTACTTTACTTTTAACTTGTGAAGGATCTTCAAGGGCTTGGAAAAGAGCTAGCCTCCTGCTGAAGTCTCAGGGAAAACAGACTTTAACCCCCAGCTCCCCAGAGTTCTTGTGGAAGTGCCTGCTGCTGTTGTGGGCCTTCTGAGGGACTGTGTGTCGCAAGGAGCTGGAAGCGCGACTTATCGAAGAAGATGCGTGTCGCCGTCGCTGTGCCTGCCATCGCATCTCCGAAGGAGGGTGTCGCCGCTGGAACTGTCGCACTGCACCGCATCGAGGGAAGCGTGCCGCAACGAAGAGGAAGCGGGTCGCCGTTGCTGCTGCTGCTGTCGCAACTCCGAAGGAGGGTGTCGCTGCTGTAGCTGTTGCATTGCAGCGCATCTTTTTTCTAAATATTTTTGTATTTGTTTCACGACAGCAGATAGTTTTACATAATATAATTCATCATAAACAAAAATATACAAATCTAGCAGAGCATCATCTTATACTGAGAAAAACACAAAGAAAGAGATACACACAGAAAGCAAAATGTTATAAAAATAATCATATCCAGTTAGAAATGGGAGCCCAGAGTTTTTGTCCAAATGCCTATCTTTTCAACCCCTTTAGTTTATACACCGCATTCTCAAGTTGGTAAATAGATAATAATTTTGACTGCCAGTGATGAAAAACTAGAGGATCAGCATCAAACCAACGAGAAGTTATACAATATCGATATACAGACATACAAATAAATAAAAAGCCTTCTTCTTCAGTCGTTCTTTTACCAATTTTATCTGACTGAATTACTAATTCTGCGGATAATTCAATTTGTCTCCCTAAGCTATTATTTAAAAAGAATTGTACTTCCGTAATATATTGAAGTAATTTAGGACAGGAAAAAAACATATGGATAGAATCCTCAGCAATATAACTACACCGATTACACTTATCTCCACTTTTTACTTTCCATTTAGCCAACTTAGCAGAGGTGTAATATAGATCAAAGATGGACATAAAATGTTGGCTTTTAAATGATCCAATAAATAAAACCCTACTCGACAACTCTATTGATCTAGGTAAGTCGACAATTTCTATTTCAAATTTTCTTTGCCATTTGTCTATATATACACTCAGGTCATCCTGCAACCTGTTTACCATAAACTGATATATTACACCGATTCTGCTTCCCTTTCTGCTCCATTCTAACATATCAATTTTTTCCATCATAGTTAGATTTAGAAGGCTTTTAGCCTCCAAAAAACTTCGAATTTGGAGATATTTAAAAAAATCTGTTCTCAAGAAATTATATTTTTGCTGCAAATGGGAATAGGAGACAAATTGCCCGTCCTGATATAAATCTCCTAATATGCACACTCCAACGGAGTGCCATCTCAACATTTCAGGTAGAGTCTGGTTGTTCAACATAGGCGTATAGTAATTTAGGTCTGGGCAACAATTGAATCTTTTTTTAAGCTGCTTCCAAATTTGAAATGCGGTTAGCATCATTTTAAATTTTGTTTTTTATAATAGCTAGGCTCTATTATTCTCAACAAACATTGCCGTGCTTCCTTCCCCAAAACCATTTCATAAATTGACGGCCTAGTTGATTCATCCATAGAGGTGTCTTGAAAAATTAAAATTCCCATGTATCTTAATAAGACCGCCAAATAGTATAGCCGAAAGTTCGGTACCCCCCAGCCTACCCTGATCCTAGGTAATGTGCACCATTTAAGAGCTCTTCTAGCTCTCCGGTAGCCCCAGAGAAACCTAGAGGCCATTCTTTCTAATTTAAAGAAAAAATCAGAGGGAAACAATAAAGGTATCGTACAAAACAAATAAAGGAATTTAGGAAATATTAAAATTTTTAGTACATTAGTACGACCATACAAAGATAAATGTAAATTATTCAATCTCTCCAAAGTCCTGTTAGCTGAATCTAACATAGGGTCTGTATTAAGCCGTACAATGTCATCTATTTTGGCGGATATCGTTATGCCAAGATAAGAGGCTTCAGCAGAAAGCACCAGACCCTCCGGCCTTCCCTCAATCGAATGTATCAACTGTGTTTTCGAGATATTCAATTTATATCCCGAAAACTCGCCAAATTCCTGAGCCAGTTCTATTATTTTAGGTAACGCCATTTTTATATCAGAGGTGACTATAGCGACGTCATCAGCATACGCAAAGACTTTATGTTCTATTTGATGAATCTTTACAGGAGCAATATCAGTTTCTTGTGCTAATCTACTCAGATAGGGCTCGATATATAATGCGAACAACAAGGGGGAACTAGGACAACCTTGCCTTGTCCCACTTGTTATTGGCAAAGGATCAGAGATCTTGGTGGCAACCCGAATTACAGCTTTAGGGTTGATATATATCGCCTGTATAGTGTTTATATATTCTATGGGAAACCCCTTCCATGCCAGCACAGACCACAGGAACCCACAGTCGACCCTGCCGAATGCTTTTTCTGCATCCAACAGGGCAACCCCAACAGGGGATCCCATGGCCTGCGCCCAGTCTAATAAAGCAATAATTTGTTTAACATGGTCAGTTGTGTCCCTTTTTTTAATAAATCCATGTTGTATCTTAGAGACCAGTCTGGGCAAAAAATCGTTTAATCTGTTAGCGAGAATCTTAGAAAAGATCTTACTATCTGAGGTAATAAGAGAGATTGGCCTATATGACCCTAGCTCAGTACCCTCCTTTCCTTTTTTCTTAAAAACAACTATAGTGGCCAGGGATCAAGAGTTAGGTGGATAACCCAAAAAAGCGTGCCGGTACACCTTAAGTAGACCGATTTTAGCATGATACGAAAAGTGCGATAAAATTACAGCGGTATATTGTCCGGTTCCATTGCTTTCCCTGGGGGCAAGACCCAGGATAGCCAATTCAATCTCTTCCCATGTGATGGGGGCAGCTAATACAACTTTATGTATTTCCAAAAGTTTTGTGTTGTCGAGATTTATCAAGTATTCTAAATTATTATTTACTACACTAGTACCATCGTTCGGCTTATTATATAGCAGAAGATAAAAATCACGCAACGCCTTTAAAACCCCCGCTTTAGATTCCTGGGTTACCCCGTTTAAGTCAGTAATTTTTATGATATTGTTTAGAGCTGCCTTCTGTCTAAGCCTTTATGCTTACATTCTGCCCGTTTGTTCATTTAGTTCGTAGCATTCTGTCTAATATTGTTTGTATTTGGATGCTACTTGGTCAGCTAAATAGGAATAAACTACGGCCCGTTCAATGGTTAAGGTACGTTGGGCATCTTCAATACCTTGACCAGATTTAATATTAGCAGCCAATTTTAACTCTGCCCCATCACCCTATCTAATTCTCTCTTAAATTTACTCCGTTTATTTTTCTGCTGAAAATTGGAATAGCTGAGAGTTTCTCCTCTGATTATTGATTTAAAGGTGTCCCAGACAATTTGAACAGAAGCCGTGTCTTTATTAGATGAAAAAAACTCCTTAATAATTTTAGCCATATATAAAAGATAATCATCATCCATCAACAAATTCCTTTGAAACGACCACTTTCTGTTAGAACCTTTATTTTGGGAGAGTAGTTGTATTTCCAATATTACGGGGTTATGATCTGAAACAAGTTGTGGCATTATATCAATATTAGCTTTCTCTATGCAATCTGGAGAGATAAAAAAATAATCTAAGCGTACAAACTTTTGATGCAGAACCGAAAAAAAAGTATATCCGGGCTCAGAAGATCGCAATCTGTTGCAGACATCAATAAGCCAGTTCCCTAAAACTAATTCCCGGAGAGCTCTATAGGTGCTGGTCTTATGACCTTTATAATTCCAACTAGTCCTAATATTAGAATCAGCTTCAATATGAACATTTAAGTCACCACAAAAAATTATTGGTTGACACCTCTAAATTGATAGAGTTCATTACCTCACTATCATCTAGGTTCGGGCCGTACAAAGAACAAATAGTAAACCTATTACCATTAATATTGATTTCTGCCAGTCCCCATCTCCCCCATTTATCTGCTAATGTTCTGACACATTTTCCTAAACCCTGTTTCATAAAAATAGCAACCCCTCTTTTTATCCCAGGCTGCTTTGTGCATACTAATAATTCAAGGCCTAAATTTTTCAATGAATTTCTCTTATCTCAAGAGATATGTGTTTCTTGTAAACACAAGAAATCTATTAGTGACAATTTAATTATTTTGCATAAAATCCCCTTTTTCTTGAAATCATTAAGGCCGTTGATATTCAACGTACACAACTTCACTTTCCTATCCATTATTATACATCCTATATAACAAAAATAATGCTTCTCTATTTTGACTCATACCACACAGACATAATGAATTTATCTGCTCTAATCTCTCATTCAGGGATAACTACCGCTGACTTACACCCCACCGCCTCCACCAACAGCACCACCACCAACCCAACACCAGCATCCATCCCTCCACCCCACCCACCCGTCCCACCACATGAGGCACAAGGACCATTAGTCCCTGGGAACCTAAAGTACCCCCCCCCCCTAATCCCTTTCTTGGTCAGAAAAAAGAGGAATGCCATTTTACCATATACATCTTCATCGATTTAGCGATGTTCACTCAAAAAGTCAAAAAAGAAGAAAAAGAAAAAAACCTGCAGCCTAATCTCTAAAATTGGACATTCTACCATAGAGAAGACATAATTATCAAGACAAACACATCGCAAGCTCTTTAAGAGACTATCAAGCAGGGCCAAAAGACCAAATACATTCAAATGCAATTTTTACAGTGTCATCAAATAATCCTTTGCCACTATCTCTGGAAAAAAAACATTTGGTTTGTCCTTTAACATTTACTTTTAATTTTGCTGGGTTTTGTAAATACACAATTGCTCCTTTCTCCTGAAATCCTGCAATCGATTGACGCAAATGCCAGCGTTTAGAGACAGTGGCTGGACAGAAATATGGCGGCACAAAAAAGCTGCAGCCCTTTGCGGACCTCTGTTTATCAGGCCTAGCAAGACCAAAAACTGTCTCTAGCCAAGAAATTGTTCAAACGGACCAAGATTGCTCCATCTCTGATTGCTTTGCTTTCCTGATTGTGAAAGGGAAGCGATGCACCCGTTCAATAACAGTAGACCAGTCCCAAGAAGTCAGCTCTGGAAAAGCATCCTGGAAAAGATCACAGATAAATTTCCGTACATCAGAGCCCCAATTTCTTCTGGGACCCCTAAGACTCGCAGATTGCTCCTACGCGACTGGTTTTCCAATTCCGTAAGTTTAAAGCTTATATCATCCTGTTGAGCTTTTATAGCACTAAGCTCGGTTTTTTGTGCTGCAACTTCATCCTAGAAGAAATATCAGAACAAATCTTGGTAACTCGCCTGACAGGATTTTGCACCTTTCTACATGTGGTTTGTGTGCGAGCAATTTCCATTTTTGCACCACATCAAGAGAAGAATCTCGCAACTAGGTCGGAGTGTGTCGCCGTCGCTGTGCCTCCTGCCGCAACTCCGAAGGAGGGTGTCGCCGCTGTAACTGTTGCAGTCGGGAATGTGAGAAAAGCGCCTCGCATCCCCGAAAAGCGCGCCGCCAGCGGAGCTGCTGCTGTCGCATTGTGGATGTCGCCGCTGTAGTTGCCGCATTGCGCAGAAGCTTCACGCATCGTGAGAGAAGAGTGTCTCAGTTGGAGCTACTGCCGTCGCATCGCTGAATAAGGTTGTCGCCGCTGCAGTCCACGCATCGAACCGAGAACTTCTTGCATCCCCGGAGAAGCATGCCGCATCTGCAAGATCTTCACGTCTTTATATCTTTGCACCTGAACTTTGCCGCATTTCCCTCGCTGCGACATTGCTTGTTGTGGAAGCGCAACGCAACCTAAGGTACATTGACGCAAAGTGTTGCATCTTCAGAATTGAACTGAGCTAAGCTAAATCTACCATCTTAAAGTAGCAGTATTGTGTATTTTTGTTGTTTATGGTCTTGTGGTAAATCTGTTTAACCCCATGGCTGCTAGGCGTTTTCCCGTCCTGCGCTGGGTTTTATTATTTTTCATTGTTTTATGACGAGCTGGCCTTGTCATCCGCGCACGGCAGGTAAGCGCCATGACGAGCCCAGCTCGTCATTAGCCTCGAAGGGGTTAATGTATACTTATTTTTATATAAAACCTTGTGTGGTGTCCATCTGTAGTGTTGTGTCAAATGCTTTACACGCTGCCTCTGAGATAAGCCTGTCTGCTCGTGCCAAGCTACCAAGTGGGTGAGCAGGGGTTATTTTAGGAATGTAATCCCCTTATCCTGACTAGAGGCAAGGGTCCCCATTTGTCACAAGTACCTACCTGTGCCAACTAGAGACCCTCAAATCTAACAGTATCTATGTATGTTAGAATCATATTGTAATATATGTAGGGCTTACACATTATTTTGTAAAAAGAATGCTTTTTTTGTTGTAACTTAAGAGTATGGTTTATACTTTGCAAAATGTTTTTTAAATGTGTGTTTATTAAATAGATAAACATTCAATATTTCAGTAGTAAAGGTTTATTTGCTGAGGTCTTCTATCAATTATATGAATACATGATACCAGCAGTCTATTTGTAAGGTGTCATTACTCTCAAGAGAGCTGCAAACTGTTAACTAAAACAAGTCTTTTGATAGGCACCTTATAATTTTATCATGTGTGTTGTTTTGTGCTGTTTGTTTTTTACGATCTTCCTTTGACTGTGGTCCCACCCAAATGCCATCCTTCAGTTGTGTATTCCTCCATCTCACCTGAGAGTCTTGCAACTTCAATAATTTAGTGTATTTCTCATGGATAACATGCTTGAATACTCTGCGTTGCACACTGAAGGATGCAAACACACAAGCCTGTGAACTGACGCCTTTCCCTGTAAACAGTTTTCTCTACCACCCTTACCTTTTTTCCATGGTCTTGCAATTACAACTTTTACTTCTTTTTCCTAGGACTTTAGGAAAAAGCCATCACTCCAGTTCCAGCTGTCCACAGCATGGCAGCAGTATATAGTACGGAGTGAGGAGAGATCGGACTACGTTTTTTAAAATACCTTGCCACAGGAGGACCACTCTACATAGTAGTGTTTAATAGGAATTGGACATTCCACTGAGACCTCTCCCCAGGACAACAAGGATGTGCAATACAGTGTAGGGAAGGACTGGCCTCAACACTAAAAACGCTCTCTTGGGTGAAGGATGTGTGTACTAGGATGTTGGATGAAACTGGCCTCTACACTGAGACCTCTCTCAGATTACCAGTGTGCATAGTATGGTGTGGGGAGGTACTCACCTCTTTGTTGACAACTGTGTCTTGGGCGACCAGTGTGTAAATTTGAATGTCAGGATGCACTCAACTCTCTCTCCGACATCTCCTTATGTGGACAGGAATGCTTAGTAAGCAGTACACCGAGACAGACCTCTGTGCTGTAACTTCTCTCCATGGTGACGAGCATATATACCAAGATGTGCAAAAGAACTGCTCTCTTCAGAGGCACAGAGCAGTTCATAGTATACTGTGTATGCATTCACCTCTGTATAAACACCTTTATACTACAGTTGGAAGAAGCACTAATCTCTCTATAGTAACTTAAATATACAAATACGTGCAGCAGCACAATTACAGTTCTGGAACTACTCTGGGGACATATCTGGAACTGCCAATTTAATTCATTCATTTATTCATTGATAACTTTATTTCGACCACTGTGGGCCATAAAAGTGCATATTAAAACAATCATCATAACATTAAAATCCGTTTTTGAATGATACATAAGATTAAGTAAAAACACAAATTTCATATATGTACACCTATTTACAACAAAACCTATCATTTTTAAAAACAAAATAGCATTAAACCATCTGAAAATGTTATCAATGTGATTCCGTACATTCTGTAAAAGCCATTCGTCTATTTCAAGTCATTATGTGGGTTCTACGTTTAATCCACATACAGTATAAAAAGCTGGAGACAGCAAATACAACCGGGGGATGAGTTACATATTTTAGTACTCTGAGCGCATGTTCGCACTTGTGAAATCCCAAGATCTTACAAATAGGTTTTACCCATTGGGCGCGTGACAACCCGTATGCCGGACAGACAAAAAATACCAGACTTTTATTTTCCAGCGGGTGTCCACACGCCGGGCACTCAGTGGTTTTATTAACATCCCATTTGCTGGTTACTGACCTAAGTGGTAGGGTACCCATTCTCAATTGCAAGTACAACTTTCTTGCTTGGGCAGGGTGGATCATGTCAAGAAAATCCTCTTTCTTATAATCTGTTTTAATATCGAGGAATTGAATTGTCAATCTGCCAACTGACCTGCTAGCATGAAAGATCAACAAATTATGGGACCTGTACCTTTTTGGGAAATGAAAGACAAGAGAGAAAGAGCACAGCGCACTACTCAAGTTGTGGTGTAGTTTCCAAAGGTAGGGTAATTGAAGTGATGGGTTTTCAAGGTGCACCAACAGGTGACGCAACTGTTCCGGTGCGTCTGTAAGTATCAGAAGAGGTGAGTGCGCTACAGGAGTGTAGGCGCATCCCTGTGGTGGGCACACTTATTCTGGTTCGGTTGTGTGGGTGACACAATCGATTCCTGAAGGTTTCAATAAAAAAGTTCCAATGGTGAAGTTATGAAATTTATTGAAAGTTTTTCATTTCATTTCGACTTCAAAGGTTTGCTTAACCATTTCAAATGTAATCATAAGGTAATCGTTTCATTCAACGTTAAATTGGCTCCGATGCATTTCGGACTAACCAAGTCCTTTTTCAAGGAGCACTGCAACAGAAGATATAAAATGACCCGGATCAATAAGGTGGAGTACATTGCACAAGTGACAAACATATGTGAATGGATAGTACAACCACATGCTGCCCTCTGAGGTCTCTTAGTGAGAAAGCAAGATGATACCGAAATTTGTGTGCAGTGGGTGCACAGGTAGAAATGGAGGTGAAAAGAATGGAAAAACGAGTGACATTGAAAAGCGGGTGAAATGAAGAGAATGGGAGTCGATGCTCAAACGGGACTGTAGAGCGGTGTGGGATGACAGAGGCTAAAAGTAAACGGAGCTGAGGGGAAAGTAACTATAGAAATGAGGATGAACAAATCCTCGAGACGCGAGGCTTACTTGCAATATTGCGCGATAAACGTGCAGGCTGAAAATGGAAAAAATCAAAAGAATCGCATTAGCTCAATGCGGGGTTAACGAAGCAGGATTAAAGGTCCGGTGGAAACCGGAGTTCAACTTACATTGGCGGAGGTTAGCGTTTCTCGTCTGGTTAGCGGGTTCAGCAGTCTGGAACTACGCGGAGTCAACGCGGAGTTCACAGATTCAAAGGGGGAGTGGATGAAAGGGATGAGGGACTAACGAAACGAAAGTGAAATGGCGTGGCCATATTGGAACGGGGACAAATGAGTGGTAGGCATAAGGAAAAGTGAAAGAAAGAAGTAAAGTGACATTGGGCATGCATTCAAATACAATCAGCAAATGTGAAGAAAAATGGCATCAATACTGTGCCACAAGGGCATCATAAATAGCAGCTGAATTCAGTCCGGTCGTTAAGACCCCACGGTTTCTGTGCTTGAAGTCTATAAATCCAAGTGGTTTCCCTCTGTAGGAGAAACTTATTGTTGTCTCTTCCTTCAATTTTCGGAACAGTCTCTAGGACCATAAATTTCAATTGGGCCACGTGATTTGCTTCATTGAAGTGGGTAGCTACGTTGGACTTGATGTTCTTGGTACGGATGTTGGATTTATGTTCATTTAATCTGAGCTTGATTTTCCTGCTGGTTTTACCTACATAAATTTTGCCGCAGGGGCACTTCAGGAGGTAAATGAGGTTCGAAGAGTCGCAGGTGGCATCTACATTAAGCTTGATGTTGTGGCCTCTCATGGGATGGTTAATGCAGTTGCCTTTGATGATATTGTTGCAATTGTTGCAATGGGGACAAGGACGTGTGCCGGTATGTTTAACAGAGGTGGTGCTGAGATTGGTTCCAGATAAGATCTCTTTGATGTTTCTCGGTCTAGTATATGCGAAAATAGGAGGGTCTTTAAATAAGTTACCAAAGTCAGGTTCAGAAGCCAAAATACGCCAATGTTTCAGTATGATGCTTTTATAGCTGTTACTTGCTGTGGAATATTTAGATACTAGGACCATCCTCTGTTGATCTGTTTTCTGATTGCTCCGTAGAGCCTCATGTCGGGGGGTGGCTGTAAAGTAGTGTGTTGTTCCGATCGGTTGGTTTTCGGAATAGATCAGTCTGGATTCCCTGAGGGGTGTTTTTTACCAAAACGTCTAAGAATGCGATCTCTTGATTGTCAATGTTCCATGTGAACTCTATGCGGTCGTCTTTAGAGTTGAGTTCCGTTAAGACAAGTTCCAAGCTTTCTTGTGAGTTCTTCCAGATGAAGAATAAATCATCAATATACCGTACGTATAAAATGAGATTGTCAGTCCAAATTTGGTTTCCATACAGCAGCTTCCATCGGCACTCTCTTAAAAAACATTTACCATACAGCCAGATGTTGAGAGTCACCAGGATCGTCTGTGATCCAGGCACTAGATTAAACCAGATCAAAATGATGGCATCTAGATTCCAAACAAGAGGATATCCCGAAGAACTATTAAAGGAAGCCATTGAAAGGACCACGGCCACCCCCCGACATGAGGCTCTACGGAGCAATCAGAAAACAGATCAACAGAGGATGGTCCTAGTATCTAAATATTCCACAGCAAGTAACAGCTATAAAAGCATCATACTGAAGCATTGGCGTATTTTGGCTTCTGAACCTGACTTTGGTAACTTATTTAAAGAACCTCCTATTTTCGCATATACTAGACCGAGAAACATCAAAGAGATCTTATCTGGAACCAATCTCAGCACCACCTCTGTTAAACATACCGGCACACGTCCTTG
This sequence comes from Lissotriton vulgaris, assembly GCF_964263255.1. Lineage (NCBI taxonomy): Eukaryota > Metazoa > Chordata > Amphibia > Caudata > Salamandridae > Lissotriton > Lissotriton vulgaris. The sequence continues at coordinate 301,965,731 of NC_141699.1, read as the reverse complement.
TCACCATTGCAACAATTGCAACAATATCATCAAAGGCAACAGCATTAACCATCCCATGAGAGGCCACAACATCAAGCTTAATGTAGATACCACCTGCGACTCTTCGAACCTCATTTACCTCCTGAAGTGCCCCTGCGGCAAAATTTATGTAGGTAAAACCAGCAGGAAAATCAAGCTCAGATGAAATGAACATAAATCCAACATCCGTACCAAGAACATCAAGTCCAACGTAGCTACCCACTTCAATGAAGCAAATCACAACGTGGCCCAATTGAAATTTATGGTCCTAGAGACTGTTCCGAAAATTGAAGGAAGAGACAACAATAAGTTTCTCCTACAGAGGGAAACCACTTGGATTTATAGACTTCAAGCACAGAAACCGTGGGGTCTTAACGACCGGACTGAATTCAGCTGCTATTTATGATGCCCTTGTGGCACAGTATTGATGCCATTTTTCTTCACATTTGCTGATTGTATTTGAATGCATGCCCAATGTCACTTTACTTATTTCTTTCACTTTTCCTTATGCCTACCACTCATTTGTCCCCGTTCCAATATGGCCGCGCCATTTCACTTTCGTTTCGTTAGTCCCTCATCCCTTTCATCCACTCCCCCTTTGAATCTGTAAACTCCGCGTTGACTCCGTGTAGTTCCAGACTGCTGAACCCGCTAACCAGACGAGAAACGCTAACCTCCGCCAATGTAAGTTGAACTCCGGTTTCCACCGGACCTTTAATCCTGCTTCGTTAACCCCGCATTGAGCTAATGCGATTCTTTTGATTTTTTCCATTTTCAGCCTGCACGTTTATCGCGCAATATTGCAAGTAAGCCTCGCGTCTCGAGGATTTGTTCATCCTCATTTCTATAGTTACTTTCCCCTCAGCTCCGTTTACTTTTAGCCTCTGTCATCCCACACCGCTCTACAGTCCCGTTTGAGCATCGACTCCCATTCTCTTCATTTCACCCGCTTTTCAATGTCACTCGTTTTTCCATTCTTTTCACCTCCATTTCTACCTGTGCACCCACTGCACACAAATTTCGGTATCATCTTGCTTTCTCACTAAGAGACCTCAGAGGGCAGCATGTGGTTGTACTATCCATTCACATATGTTTGTCACTTATGCAATGTACTTCACCTTATTGATCCGGGTCATTTTATATCTTCTGTTGCAGTGCTCCTTGAAAAAGGACTTGGTTAGTCCGAAATGCATTGGAGCCAATTTAATTTGAATGAAACGATTACCTTATGATTACATTTGAAATGATAAAGCAAACCTTTGAAGTCGAAATGAAATGAAAAACTTTCAATAAATTTCATAACTTCACCATTGGAACTTTTTTATTGAAACCTTCAGGAATCGATTGTGTCACCCACACAACCGAACCAGAATAAGTGTGCCCACCACAGGGATGCGCCTACACTCCTGTAGCGCACTCACCTCTTCTGACCTGTACCTTTTTACCAGGTTCGCCCTGGCATACACTGGGCAGGCTAACTGGTGAATCCCATAATTCAGGGACACCAATCCTAGCACAAAGATCCTTAATATGGGACATCCATGGTATTTTCTTAGATCTAGAGGAAATCCAAACCTCCTGAAACTCTGCACGATATGGGGCAAGCTCTGGAACAGACCAGAGTCTTTGCCTCAGGGCCACCTCTTCTTCCACAGGAAGAAGCCCCAAGTCGAGTCTTGGGGCTTCTTAAAGGGTGTCCACCTATACCACTGGGGTTACTTGTTTTCTGTGTAACTAAGTTCCCCCACACCACCCCTCCCGTCCTGATGAAGACCCGTCCATGAGGATAGTCCATGAGGATATCAACTGCCCTTCCTACCTTTGGGTCGAAACGTCGACGACAATTCCCCCCACTTTGAGCCTGCATCTTCTACTGCCCTGGCCTCCCCCTTCTCCCCATAAATAAAAGCACGGATGAACTTCCCACCATGATACAGCAAGAAAATAATAACATTTTTTGCAAATGAGACTTTCAGGGCAGGCTCGTTGATTTACTCTAAGGATTCTTTAACCTTAGACCCACAGAAACAAAGACCTCAATTTTTCAGACCTTCTTGGTCCTTTCTATCTCACACTAGCACTTAACTTTCACTCTATCCTGTGCACGCTACTTGATGGTAACCCTTTTGCTTTTTCAAGTTGTATAATTGTATATTGAACAATCATGAGGATTTTTAAGGAAAAATAAATAGCTGAATCTCCTCTCTATTTAAGACACATCTAAATTTACTTTGTGGTTTGTTAGACTAATTACAGTTTTGGGTTATTGTACTCTCTGTTTTTGTTTTCCAAAGTTTTCCATTGCAGGATTGAATCGCATGAGGAATAAAAATGTAATTATATATTGCTAAATAAGTACCAATAACCGTATTCAGAATCAACGTCTAGGACCACTTTGTCGGTAACAATCTGGGTATTGGTCAGTCCCCAACTCCCTGGCTTTAGAGACAAAACCAGGGCGTTGTGATCACTGTCCATCCGCTGGTAGATCTTAAAATCATGGACCTTGTCCCAAGACCTATCTTCGATCAAAATGTAATCGATTATTGAAGATTGACCTGCTCTGTTAAAGGTCACATTTCCCGGGCTGTCCAATTTAATTCAACATTGCAAGGCTTTAATAATATTGAAATCATTGGGGAGTTGAAAGAGAATCTAGGGGTACATGGCAGCCGCTGGTCTCCTGTTGGCACGCTGAGGGGCAGAGTGGGTCTCTCTCGTTCTCCCACCCTCCTGCCCCCCGCCTCAACCTTCGCTTAGCGTGGCATTTCTGGCTTCCTCCTTTTCTGTTGTTCCATTCAGCTCCCCGCCTTATAGCTGTAAAGTCGCGCTTTATGCAGACGATTTGTTAATCTGCACGACTGACCCTCTGATCTCGATTCAGAGAGTGGAACAATTACAGGTGGAATTTGGCTCTCTTTCTGGTTACTTAGTAAACACCGCTAAAACCGAGGTTATGTGTTGGAACATCACGGATTGGTCGGGGAGATTGAGTTCCAAGTTTAGATATTTGGGCATTACTGTAGTGAGTAATATAGATAAAATTCCACAGCTCAACTAGTTAAAGGACACCAAAGAGATTGAGTGTCTATTAAGTAGGTGGAAAAATCTCCAGCGGACAATTTTTGGACTGGTTAATTTTAAAAAATGGTTATTCTTCCTAAATTAACCTATCTTTTTAATGCTATTCCTCTTGGGTTTCCCAAACAGGGCATTGATAAAATTCAGGGGAAGGTTGCAAGTTTTATTTGGGCCCATAAATGAGTTAGGCTATCTTGGAAAAAACTCAGACGCAAGCTGAAGAAAGGGGGATTGGCCTTACCGGATTTTAATTGATACTGCGTCGCTTTCCAATTTAAAAATATTTTAATGCTTCTGGCAAAAACGGATGATTCCATTTGGGGTAACTTTTGGGGGAGATGGTAAGGCATCGGAGTGTGGAAGGCTTCTTATATAAGTTTGGTGCTCACAGGTTTTTTAAGAAGGTTCGACTAAAAGTATTGAGATCTGCCTTTAATACTTGGTATAGAGTCAGGAGGAGGTGGGGCATTAGTTACTATTCAGACTTAGCAACCAGCAATGAGTTGTCCAGATTTAAATTTATCCAATTCTCATCCTGGTTTGTGGCAAAAAAAATGGAGTTAGGGGTGACCATGAACTGGAGTTGTATCTTCAGGACATTAGATCTAGGAACAAGGAGGTGGTAAGGTGGTATGAGATTCCTGGTGGCAGAGGAAAAGATACTACTAATCCCCTATTCGGTGTGAAGTGGAACCTTCCCGGAGGGAGATATTGAGTCAGTATGGGATAATTCATTGAAGACTCTGTACTCAACTGTTAAACCAGCTAATTTGAAGAGGAACCATTTCTTCACCATTAATTTCCTTTACTGGACTCCACACAAAATATTCAAGTTTGCCCCTCAACCTCCTCCTAACTGTGTGAGTTGTGGCTGTGTAGGAGCTAACAATGTCCATATTTTTGGCAAACATTTGTGCCTGAGAGACATTTGGGGTGGAATAGAATTTGCACTAAGAGGCATTTTTGATTGGGAGATCAAACTGTATGAAATGCTTATCCTTCTAGGAAAAGAAGGATCACTAACTATGTTGTTGAGGCGGGCCCAATGAAGGTTGCTCTGCTTTTGAGTCTTATTGCTAGGAGGAAAATATGTTGGAAATGGAGGGACCCCTTGCCTCATAGAGTGGAAGATTGAGACAGGGCCACTGTTAGGATATGTTGTTCAGACCAGGGAACAGCAAAGAGCCCTAATTTGACTATATGATCTGACTTCTTAATCTGGTGCAGCTCCATGGGTGTTGGCTATCCGTCCCAATGATTAAACCAACTCACTGGCAAAGGTGAGGGTCCAGGTTGGAAATGGACCTGGGCGATTACAGTGACCGCTGGGCAGACAATTAAATGATGCATTTTTTTCCTTTCAATTATTGCAGACGCTCTTAGGTGATATGAGGGATTTTTAAACAAATGTTTTTTTGAAAGCTGTAAAAGAAAGAAATCTGTATTAGTTTTAAACATTTTATTTTAAAAAAACAATCTTACAGTATTACAAGCAACTACTTTAAAAAACTACAACAACTGTAAAAAAACAAACCACATATTACCAGTTTCTTAACATTTTTTGTTCCTTCTCATTTGCCCACTGGATTGTGATGTACGTAGATCTTCTTTCCCTTTGTCTCAGCCACCCTAGCCTGCCAAACAATATCTCCCTTAATAGTCTTTTTGTGGCAGGCTAGTTGGTAAAATAGTCTATTAAAAAAAATGGAGTTCAGCCGGGAAATTAGAAACAACTAGTCATTCTGAAAGTATAGCTAAGATAAACTTAGCTCGTTCAGCCAAACTACACAGTTCTTCAGCTGCCTACACATTGTTTGAACTGGCAGATACAACATCTCCCCAGCTACGTACTATTCAAGCAGATAACCCTTTTTATATAAATTAAGCCGTATTTTGCTGTTTGAGTAAGCAAGTTATTTTGTCAATAAAAACAAGTAGAGCAACAGTGAACAAACTTCTCCAAGGGCACAAAAGTCAATGTAGGCCGTTAGAAAAACATCAGTTCTGCAGGTAAATGTTTTTCCTGACTTTCCACACAGTTACTGTTCTGTCCTTCTAAATTAAACAATTTTTGTTTTCATCCTCCATATATTGGTTGACATGGTACTTCTGTTTTACAGAGCTTCTGTTTTTGGTTATTTTGTGTATTTTAGAAGGAAATAGAAAACCGCAAAGTTACATACTGATGAATAATTGATAACAATGATACATCACTATATTCTCTGAAGATTTCTAAATTTTCCCCCCACAAGCACATATTTATATGTATTGTACCATTAACTTCATATCTGCTTCCCTTAATAAAATCCCACACCCTCAAACACTGCCGTTTTTATCCACAATTAAATTATAACATGCCTTCAAACATGTTTCATAACAATTTGCAAAGTAACACATTCCTCTTTACACACCATTCCTATCAGTGAGCACAGTGTTTTACTCTAGAAATAGCAATATCTCCACTCAAACATTTCATGGGGTTCTTCTCCTTTTTGATAAAAATGTGTACAGTAAGGTTCATATCAACTCTAGGCCTTGCATTAACAGATTACATAATCATTGCTTTGTAATATGAGAAACCCTGCCTTTGTAACAACATACAGATTTAACATTTACATTTTTTTTAACACAAGGTACACTACATGGTGATATCTTTCTACATTCTAAAGTCTACCTCTTAAATACTATATTAAGAAACATACACCTCTACAAACAGCTTTTGACTCACTTAACCTTGTATAGAATAAGTTTACCAACAGTAGTACACTTGCTAATACTTCTCAACAAAATTCAGAAAGTATTTTTCGTTTCTTGATCTTGGAGCTGTTTTTGATATGCAACTAAAGATATCAGTCTGTCTCAGTTCCACTTCTGTTGAGCACTACTGCAACACACTTCATTCTCTTCCAAATCACCAAGAACAATAACTGCCTCAGGTTCTGCACTCTATCACATCAAAGCATTTCTTCAACAATGTATGAAAATTCTGAAATATTGATTGAGACTTGGCCTTTTTTTCCTACTTTTCACATTATAATCCTGCAAGACTCTCTCAGGATTGTAAAACACCTTGTGGCAGGTTCAGTAATTTTCCTTCAGGTCTCGAAAACCTCTCATTAGATTTCACGTGTTTATGCAGCAACTTCATTCCCTGAAACTTGTGAGCTACTCTTGTGAGAGTCTTGCGCAATTGAAACAAACTTGTAGGGAAATATAAGTATGTGGGGTGGAGTATCCTCTCCACTCACCATTCTCTTACATAACAGATGTGTGTAGTAGGGTGTGGGGAGAGACTGGCCTCTCTACGCAGACTTTTGTCTCAGATGACAGGTGGACATAGTAGTGTGTGTAGAGGAACTGGTCTCTCCTCTGAGACCTCTCTCTTGGACTACATCTGTAAATATTATACTCAGTCCAGGAACTGTCCTCTCTGCTAACACCCCTATCTCTGATAATGGGTGTGCATAGTGGGGTGTGGAAGGGACTTTACTTTGCTCACAACTCTTACAGAACAGACTTCTTCCTACAGTAGAAAGTGTGCACACTACATTGTATTCAAAGATCACCTACTCCTTTCTACTGTTCACGATCCCACAAGAGTCTCAAGAGATTTTAGCTTTTTTTGAAAATAAGAATGAACCATCTACTCATCACAGTACTTGTATCTTCCTTTCAAAAACAATGACCATAATGTGTATTCCTCCTAATGGAGTGTATGGAGAACTCATCTACTTCTTTTTACTATTCAGGTTCCTGCGAGAGTCCCGCAAATATGTAAAAGTTAGTGAGAAACAGTATACCTCTTTTTTATAATAGTATTTATACCTTAGACATCTCCTTTCTAAGCTAAGGTGGACAGCATGCCTTTCTGCTGCCCACGTATTTAACTTTATTTCATTTTTACAACATTTCCAATCTTTCACTGTAAACGGTAATGGTGTTTATTTTATTGCAAACATTTCAAAAACCAGCCAATAAGAGTGCTCGCTCTCAAGAGTGTATGAATGCTCACGGGAAAAATGGGCATCTCCAGTACTCACAGATCTGCATTTTTGATTTTGTGCTCTCGCAAGAGGCTCATAGCACTCTCGCAAGCTTAACTGCCAAAATATGTAATTATTTTTTGCCCGTAATTCCTCCAAAACTACATGAACAGCTCTACACCAAATCACAAAAACCACAATCTGCGGGCCAGCATCTAGCTTCCTGCGAATTTGGTGTAATTCAGTTAGGCAGTTTTTGCTGTAGCAGTGTCTAAAGAAGTCTAAGAAAATTGCATTAGGATTTTACATTTTGGGACCCACCCCCTTTTTCTTGGCCCCTGCTTGATGGATCAGCCCAATATTTTCCAGACAGGAGCTGAGGTGTTTTTTTTCCATTGCAGATTCATCAAACGGGTAAGTTTTGTGCAGAATCCTCAAGGGGGAGGCAAAATTTTATTTCTTGTGTTAATAACTTTGGTGCTCTATAATGAACCTGCATGACGTTTTTTAAGCCCATTGCAGGAATTTCAGGTTTCATGCAGCTCCAATAAGGGATGGGGCAAAAATACATTTGATTTGCTAAAGAAAATTAGCTCATTTTTACGGTTCTGCACAAGTCTTACCAGGTTTAGCTAACTTGTGATACTGAGTTTTATGGAAATTGGGAGATGGGTGTGGGGGTAACACTTAAAGGAATGGTTAAAACAAACAGAGGTTTCCTTTATAAATCCCATATGAATGTTGTGCTCTGCTACAGAGAGAAACCCTATTGAAATTATGACCATCTTGTAATTTAGTAGCTCTCAAGAAATTATCATTACATTAATGTGTCTGTGGTCTTGAAAGGGTTAAAAGATAGAGATAGCTGGACTCTTAGTATGCACACCGTTCCAGTGCCCATATTTGGAGACTTTCCATGAATCTAAATGTAAAGCTAAAAGCCCCCATTGAACAGAGAAGATTGTAGCTCCTGTTGTCCATTTTGAGTCCCCAATACTAAAGCTAGGCCTGCAAACCCATTAAAACAGGGTTCATGCATAAAACACCCAGCCATACTATAGTTGAAGTTAAAAGTTCTTAATAGAGCGCACTGTGACCAAGCGGCTCCCTGGCGCTAGGTTTAAAACTGAGGAGCACAGAAATCTTCAGAGATGGAAATCAGCAGTAGTACGCTTGGGAGAACAGGAAAGTCTTAAGGGCCTTGCGAAATTTTGAGTAAACTGGAGTAGATCTAATGGACAGCCGAAGGCTGTTCCAGAAGCGAGGGGCTAGTACAGAGAATCTAGTACCTCCAGTTTTAGACCTGCAGAAGCGAGGGACATTGAGAAGGGCCTGATTGGAGGAGCGGAGGGCACGACTGGGAGTGTAGGGACTGATGATGGAATTAATGAAGGCCGGGGCAGTGCGGGCACTGGCCATGAAGGCCAGACATCCCATCTTGAAAAGGGATCTCTGGCAGATGGGGAGCCAGTGAAGGGATTTCAAATATGACCAACCTGCGTTTATACATGTTTGAAGGCCGGGCACATCGAGGGATGGCAGTATTCAAATTATGAGGAAATGAACTTGTTTTTGCCACCCCCAAACTGTGTCCCCTGTCGATGGATTTGCCAAATGTAATGCCGCTCCATGATATGGCACCAAAGGTATTGGCATGTAAAATTGTATTTGACCCTCTCTTTAACTATGCCCCTTGGTCAGATCTGCCGAACCTTGAGGATCTCGTATTAAAAAAACCTATGTTATGAACACCTGATAAAATATCATGTTGATTCATTAACCAACACCAAAAATATTTGCAAATGAACTCCCCCGCTCCCATGCCCCCCCCCCCTTGATGTACTTGCTTGAAATACATCAAGATTAAGATGAACATAAGGGCCTGCCTGATTTTGAGCAGATATAAAAGGAGGTACTAATGGTTTTACCAACAAAGATTTTGTGAACCCCGCACCCCAAAAATTAAATGGGCTCCTGATTGACTGATGTTCATAAAACTTGACATACTAATAGAAAGAAAACATGCTAAAGGTTTGTCCCATTTCACAATGGTTCATGAAGGCCAGGGTTTACTCATGGGGAGGACTGAGCAAGGGACATGGCCAGGCACTGCAGTCAACCCCGTTGCACATGGCCAAAGGACAATGCACAACGGTTGCTGAGTGCCTGAGGGAAGGTTGAGTGCACAGATCATTTGGATGTGTTATATGAAAAACAAATCCAAATAATGCTCTGAAAAAAATAGAGTTATGGTTGGCTTTGTTATGTTAAAATAAAAATCCGAAATTCACCTAAAAACACAATGTAAGTGCAGGTATGGTTTTGAAATAAAACAAACAAAAAAGGTGAAATTTGCAGATTATATTTAGGTCCACAATCCAAAACTTGGAAACAGTCCAGCCTGAAATGCCAGGACAGGTCTTCTCTGAACTGGAAGACAAGCAACACAGGACCAGTTTTCCCTTAGCAATGGGCAAATCAGCTGGGTACAGCTGGATTCCACTGACACAGTAAGTAGAGAACCCAATTCTAGGCATACCCATGCCACTTAGGGGGTTATATGAAAAACACAAAAGGTGATGGGAGGAATACTTGTAATGTATCTATCCACTGGCCCATAACAACAGCGAAACCGGTCCTGGGTTGCTTGTCTTCATGTTCAGGGAGGACCTGGCCTGTTAAGCCTGGACTGTTCCCAAGAAAAGCAGGGTTAAGGCTGAGGCTGATTTGCAAATGGCTGGGTCCAAATGTAGGTGGCATGGTGAGAAAAAAAACAATGGGTTGGGATTCTACCCTTAGTGATTGCCAGTTGTTAGTCCAATTGCAAGCATTACTCCCATCAACTTTCTGTTTTTTTTTTTTTTTTTTAAACATACCAAAGCCAACCATAACTCCAGATTAAATATATATCAAAGTCAAAATGCATTGGGAGGTGAACCTCTTCCAAGAATTTGTCAGACACCATTTAAACCGAAATCGAAGTTTTGTCCCCTCATGGCCAAAGACAATGTTGATATTTTCCATGAGCGTGTGAATTCCCAGTTGAAGGACTTACAAATGACAATCTCACACTCCAAGAAACGGTACAATCATAAGCATGCTGAATACCACAAGCTAATAAAGAAACTAAAGGCAAACAAACATCTAGTTATCAGACAATCAGACAAGGGGGGCAATGTGGTATTGTGGCCACGGAAAATGTATTTGGAAGAAGCTCACAAACAATTAAATGACAAAGACTGCTACAAACATGTAACCATGCAGGATGCTGTTGCAGCGAAAAATGCAATATATAGTAAACTGTCTGCCTGGCGAAGTAAAGGGTTGCTGACCATGGAGGAGTACAAATTTTTGAAAAATGAACATCCTGTTACTCCGGTGATTTATTTCATCCCCAAGGTCCACAAGAACTATGACCAACCGCCGGGCAGACCTATTATCTCTGCATGTAACAGTCTATTGGAGAATGTGAGTAAGTACATTGACTTCTTTCTATAAGATCATGTGAGAAGTTTGCCCTCTTTTGTCCTTGATACAACGGATCTCATTAAAAAACTCATTGATTTCAGATGGAATTCGACCTATATGCTGGTGTCTATGGATGTCACCTCGCTTTACACCAGCATATTCCATCAAGATGGACTAAAAGCTATCAGACACTTCCTGGGAAAAAGGGAAGCTTGCTTTAATGAACATTCGCAAATGCTGATAGAGATGATCTCAATGTGCTTAGAGAACAATATCTTTTTGTTTGCAAAACAACTGTTTCTTCAGACCAGAGGAGTAGCTATGGGGGCCTGCTTCTCTCCCAGTTACGCCTGTTTGCACATGGGGTACTGGGAGGAGCAGGTCCTGATGGGGGAACATTCTGTCACCATGAATATGAAAATGAAACTCTGGTCCAGATACATAGATGATTTGTTTTTTGTTTGGGATGGGACTGAGACTGAGGTGAGAGATTTTATACAAATGCTTAACAACAATAATCTCAATATCCAGCTCACTAGCACCATTAGTGCTCAATCAGTCATCTTCCTGGATGTTGAAATATATGCTCAGGGAGACACTCTCCAAACTAAACTGTACCGTAAGCCCAAGGCAGGGAACACACTGTTGCATGCGGGTAGCCATCATCCTGCACATCTGATACGCAGCATCCCCTATGGGGAGATGCTGCGTGTCAGAAGAATTTGCAGCAGTGAAGAGCAATGCCATGTGGCCCAGTTACAATGTAGGGAACGTTTCCTTCAACGAGGCTATAAACCAGCTATCGTAGATAATGCCATTGCTAGGGCCAATAAATTAAATAGGCTAGAACTCCTAGGCTTAGGAGATTCCAATCAACCTGCTGCCTCTGCTAGTGGACCTGATGAGGAAACTAGATTAATTATCGGGTTCAGTAATCAGCATAGGATGATTCAGAAAATCATCAAGGACAATTGGTCATTGATTTCGAATGATCCTATACTAGGTGCCACTCTGCCCAAACACCCTAGTATCACATACCGCAAGGCACGATCTATGAAGGATAGCTTGGTATCTAGTAGCCCAGAAGTAATCACATCCACATGGTTAGAGGACAGCAAGGGATTTTTGCGTTGTTCCACTTGCAAGGCATGCAAACATGGGGTGAGTAAGTGTGAGGTAGTTACACCTTTATCCCCTTCCCCCATTAAAATCAAACAAAAACTAAACTGCAAAACAGAGTTTGCGGTCTACGTCTTGGAATGCCCATGCGGGCTCAGATATGTAGGCAGCACAAGACCGCAGGTCCATAAGCGGATCTTACAACATCTGCGTGCAATAGCACATGCTGATCCTACATATCCTGTAGCTAGGCATTTTGAGTTAATGCATGGGAAAGATGCCTCTGCTTTGAAATACTTTGTTATAGATTGTGTTCCCCCCCTAAGAAGAGGTGGCGATAGGGAGGCTTTACTTAGAAAGTTGGAGACCCGCTACATAATATCCCTCGATACTAAAGCACCTCAGGGTCTCAATATGGGAGAGGATTGTTATACTTATCTATAACTTTTGAATACCCTTGCTGTCTAGTACCCTGCACTTTGTCCCCAATGAATATGGTTTAGTCCTGTAATACCAACTGCTAACCAGAACTCTTTAAGCCATGTAAATAATATGAACCCTGGACCCTCGTTTTTTGACCTGTGTTTTTAAAAAATTGTTTAAGAATAATGATTTATCTTTTCTTATTGGACTTTTCACTTTAATGTAGCACTTTACAGCCATCTACATGTACATGCACGTGATATTGCTTATTTTGCACAAATAATTGAAGACTGTGGAATTTCGTACATGATAGCCCACTTGGGCAGTATAACCTCTTACTAATTTTGCACTTTAAGGGTAACCATGACATTTGGCCTGTTTTATATAAGTGTTGTGTACTCATTATTCATTTTATGCTTGAAGAAGTTAAACAGGCGAGTACCTTTTGTAGAGATTTTTTAATGGTATCATGATTAGTTATAATTATTTATTGGCTTTTAACCTTTTGTACATTATGAAGTTTATTTATTAGCCAATGCCATGTGTTTGATGTCGGAATTCCATTTCACAAAATGTGGATGTTTTCTTTGTGCAAACTTGCATTTATGCAGTGATTCTACAAATGTTTGTAGCCCTATTGAAAGTTGAGTATGTTTTCGCTTTCTATGACATGTGATGGCACTACTTGCACTTTAAAAGGGGTGGTCATCCCTCGTGACGTCATGTGAACAAGGGTATCTCTACCCGAAACGTGTCATGGCGGATTGGTGCTGGGCTAAACTTTAATAAAATCATATTGCACCACTTCTGGGTCTCGCTGGTTCCTGCTTGTTGGTGTGGCTAACTGCGCTGCGCTACATCTGCTGAGAACTGGACATACCTCATATATATATATATATATATACATACTTTGATATTGTGAATAAAGGAGAAATAATGAATATATGTATACATACAAATTATTATTTATTTTTATATATATATATACACACAAACACATATATATTTCATATTTCTTTTAGATAATTAGCATGAACTAAAGACTTCTAGTTGCTCCACAACCTTTCTATATATTTATACAAATATTTTGGAACAACTTTAAGCCTTTCTTTATAATCAAAAGTATGTTTTGTACACTTCTTTGTGATATTAATTAGGTATACTCTAAGATCAAGTAGGTCCTCATTGCAATAAACAGTTGGTGTACTCTAATCTTCTGCAGGCTTTCTTCACAATACATTGAGGATTTTCTCTGATATCAGTGAGGAGATCTTTGTCATACACTCTGGATGTAGTCTCAAAACTAGCAGGTTCCATTGACCATATACTCCGAGTGTAGTGTGATAGCCCCCAGGTACTCTTCGCCTTGCACCGTGGATTTATTGAGAGATCCTAGAAGAACTCCTTCCCATACACTCTGATTGCACTCCGGAGAGCAGTCTGTTCCATAAACATCTGTTAGACCCCGTTCGGGGGTCATTGGCCAAACGGGGGCTACTTAGCCTCAACCGTGGGGGATGAGCTTGTTTGCCAATGATTTCCAAGAGTTTGTCCTACCACAGCTCTACATAATGAGTGAGGTACAACTTTTTAGCATTCTCTAGTTGCAATTGCAAGCAGTAACATGATCCTGAGGGAGTTAGTAAGGGGATTCCCAAATTCAGCCATCAACAAACACAGATTAGTATAATAAGTGACTGCCCAATTGAGGGTATGACTTTCAAGAAGAATAGTACTTTATTGCATGCTGCAACTAAATACTATATGTATGAAAATGTACACAATGCAATTTGGTGTCCTGGCGCTGACATCTGTCTGCTCCCCTCCCTGCTGCTAGCCCTGGTCCTCCACTTATGGTCCAGACAATTCCCTTTCTAGGTCAGCATATAGCATGATTAGGCTAAGGTGCAAATGATCCCCTTGGTCTTGGAGTTATGCACAATCTTTCTTTCAGGTCACTGTTTCTCATCCTGAGATTCTCTCAGTCAGTGTTAAGGTCAGCATTTTCGGGCCGCTTTCCTGCTCCTCCGCTACTCAGCCACTGTCCCTCTTCTGACCTGAATATGAGCTGACAGCTTTTCTTACCTTCCTTGGTTGTCATGTCTCTAGTGTTGTGGCTGCTCCAGGCATTCATGGATGGCTCCTTGGGGAAGAGCTGGATCTCTCACAGCTAGTCTGGCAGCTGCTCTGTACAGCCCTGCTCAGGCAGACCATGTCTGGATCGATGTGGTAGCACAGAAGTTTGGCTCAAGTAGGAGGGAAAGCCTCACTGGTTTGATTAGGTCAACAGCTTAGGTCTTGATGAGGTCTCAGATGGTGAAATAGCTCAGGTCATGTTGCAGCATCACACTTACTCCATGGCTCCAGTCACATCACGGCTTCACAATTCAGGCACAGAGGTTCAGGTTAAGCTGCTACTTTTCAAATCAGGTACAGTGACTCATATTATGCTGCAGCATCATGATTTCCCACCAGAAATCAATTAGTTAAGATGGTGGGGCCAGCCAACACCATGTATGCAGATGTCTCACTGCAATCATATTAATCTGCAGTCTCGCTACACTGGGGCTACGATGCACCTCACTATACCGAGACAGTCCCTTCTTCTGCAGTGTTGGAAGTTTCCTTCCCTCTCTTAGCAGGCGGGCTGGCTTCTAGACAGTGTTCAGGGTAGGCACACAGCCCTCCACCAATGGGGAGACTTTGTGTGATGTATCGTCCATTTTTGGAAGGTGACAAGTTAACACCAACTTGGGCTGCAAAGCAGTCCTTTGAGTACTCGGTAGCACATTCTCTTCCTTGCTGATAGAGATCTTGGAACTTGGAAAAGTAATTCAGTGGTTCTTACTTTTATAAAGTAAAAGCACACTTACGGCAAAGAGGCCCCGGTCACATTACAGCTTCACAATTCGGGCACATAGCTCAGTGCATGCCGCTGCTTCTCAAATCAGCTACAGTGACTCGGATTATGCTGCAGGGTCATGATTTGCACCAGAATTCACAGTTACGTACGATGGTGGGGCCAGCCATCACCATGCATGCTGCTGTCCTACTGTAATCGTATTGATCTGCGGCCCCACCGCATTGGGGTTTCAATGCACCTCTCAATACCTGGACTGTGTCGCCTTCTGCAGTGTTGAGAGGCTTCTTCCCTCTCACAGCAGCAGGCTGGCTTCTAGACAGTTCAGGGTAGGTTCAAAGCTCCTCAGCAATAGGTAGACTTCAGGTGATGTATCTTACATTTTTTAGCTGCTGACAGGAGAACACCCGCTCTGGTTGCACAGCAGTCCTTTCTGTACTCTGTGGAACACTCTCTTACGTGATCGTAGAAATCTTGGAACTGGGAAATGTGAGTCAGTGGTTCTCACTTTTATAAAGGAAAAGTGGACAGGAGCTGTAGATCCACTGATTGCACTTTTAGAACCAGTTTGGGGTGGTTCTTCCTTCAAGTATGATTTCCAGGCTGCTCTCTAGACACAGCCTTTGTGTAGAGTGATTGTCTTCAGAGCTAGGAAGTCTCTAGTCTGAAGAACCTCTACAAAGGTACAAACAATGTGAGATTTCTAGACCTGCCTGTCATCCGCCACACTGGCAGAGTGGTGGGGAAAAGACACAACCCTGGGCTTGAGCTATGAGGTCTCCTTCACCTTGTAGAACAGAGTCCGTAGTCCAGTTGTGCACCCCCTTTTTCTACCAATTGCCAGTGATTTAGGAAGACTAAGCCACAGTTCATTGCTCAGCAAAAGGTTAACTAAATGTATAAAGGAACATAGGGCCAGATGTAGGTAAGTTAATTTTACCGATTCATAAATACCGAATTTTACCGATTCGGTATTTATGAATCGGTAAAATAGAAGGGGGGAGATGTAGAAAGAATCGGTAATTGAATTACCGATTCTGTAAGAATCGGTATTTACCAAATCGGTAAATACCGATTCGGTAATGCCCATTGATTCCTATGGGCATTGAAGCCCATAGGAATCAATGGGCATTACCGAATCGGTATTTACCGAATCGGTAAATACCGGATTTTGCAAGGGTGCAGGGGGTGTCACTTTGACACCCTCTAGCACCCCGATTTAAGGCATGTGTGACATGTGGCACACAGACATGCCCTAAGGGCATGTCCTTCTGTCACATGCCATAGGTGTGCATGCACACCTGTAATCGGTATTTTACCCCCCAATTGGATTGGGTGGTAAAATACCGATTCGGTAAGGCCTGTGGGACTCAGAAGAGTCCCACCTACATTTCAAAATTACTGAATCTGTAAAAATACCGATTCTGTATTTTACCGATTCGGTAAATTTACCGAATCGGTAAAATAGGCCACCTACATCTAGAATAGCCATTTACCGGTCGGTAACGGCCGAATCGGCCGTTACCGGTCGGTAAATGTCTACCTACATCTGGCCCAATGTCTTTTATCCACTCACTCCAGTGTCTAGATCTTCTCCCTAGATCTTTGGGAACACAAGCTCACTTTCATGTTGTAAAAGAGAGTAGCCAAAGGTATACAAAATGGATCCCTAAGGCCTCCATTACACTGGCTTACTCAAACACTATATGTGTACCATGCAGCCTACACACACATTTATAGACGATATATCCTATGGGTGTTGGCGCTAGCATCCTGGTAAGTGAATAGAAGTGGAGCTCTACATGAGTGGACGAGTAGGAACCAATCCAGTGGCACAGATAATGTGTCTGGTCACAATTAGGCCTGGGCGGTAAACTATGCTGTGCGGCTGGAGTTCAGAGTTTTGCTACTCTGTGTTCTGCTTGGAGCACGGGGTTCAGCAAAAACTCTACCTTCAGAGCGTGGTGGAGTTTACCCCCGGTGCAGACACTGGTAAAGACACTGCAGTCAATCAGCACTGCAACATTATGTGTTATGTGCTGGGATTGGCTGACATGTAACACATGCTCCAATCATTGGTTACCTTGCATATCATGACCTCCCACTGCCAGAATAGGTTCAACCGTGGCATTAGTTTTCATGCAATCCGGATTTGTAGGAACTATGGCTAAAGTAAGCCGTCCCTTTAAACCAAAGTTCATCAACTGACATTAGGTTGAGTAGTCCAGCATGCACAGTGCCTTGGGAACTATGGCGGCAGAGCAGGTTGGGCAGAAGCGGGTTACCGGGCACTGGACTTGTGCTGGACGATGAAGTGTTTTCCCTGGAGGACTTGATGGAAGAGCACAATGCAGTTGAAGAAGAGGCATGTGCCGTGCTGGGCTTCAGCGACCCAAAGCAGTGCTCTTACACACAGATAGGAAAATATTTATATTTTACCCATAGCCAGATTACATTTAGGGTCACTCGAGGCTCTGTGGGCTTCCGTATTCACTGTGCCTCATGTGATGGAGTGCGATGCTGGGAGGATTTACTGATAACATTTCGATGATTTCGAAAACCCAGGGCTGGGAGGTGCACTCCTTGGTGGCAGCGCACATCTGGTAACCGTAACAATGAACCATCTCTCCTAACACCACATCCTGAGCCGAAGTTTACTTCTTTAGAAGAACTGTCATCCCTTCACGTGGCTCCCAACATCAGAGTAATCTCTCTGGGTGTAAAAAAAAAAAAAAAATTACCCTAAAGATGTGGTATTTGGGCTCATTGCAGAAGGGCGTCACACAGGTAGTAGAAGTCTCAACTAGGTGGAATAATCCAGTGATAATATTCTATGCCAAAATCAGCTTGGCAGATCCCTGGAAGAACTAAAGCGAAGCGCACTTGATCCTGATACTGATGTGTCCAATGTTATTATGATTCGAGCTTCCCCTTCCAGATGGCGGGAGGTGTGTGAAAATACCAAGTGTTCCAGTGGTTACAGGACTCCAGTCTCCAGGCCATACAGGTGACTGGTTCTAGGCCTAAAGGGAGTAGGTAGAGCTCCCCTGATATAAAAAAAACAGCAGTCTAGTCTTGGAGCAGAAAAGAGAAAGCAGGCTCCCTTCAGCCTTGTTTGTCCTTAAGCTTTAGGAAATAGTGACCATTCTGGAGATGCCAAACTTATGTTTTATAATGTTTTTTTGATCCACTTTGTTCATTTTTCAAGAGGGCTTACTGATGCATGCAGATAGAGAATCTTTGTACTGGGAATATCAGGGCCGACCATAGGCTTTTTCTGGCAATTTAACAATAGAAGCAAAGAGAGAACCCTTGAATTGGTATTGAAAGTTGATAGAAAGGCTGTTAGTGCAGGAATCCAGAACCTTAAAGGCAGTTCTTAATTTGAGCTGGTGGTTGCCGGTGGCGGGCACCGGAACTCATTTTTGGGGACCGGCCTTTATTCTTCTGAAACGGGCATTTAGTGAGAGCCAGGAAATGAAAAAACAAAACAGAAAAAACAGAACAGAAAAACAGAGGAAGAGAAAGACGAAAAAAATCATAAAGGGAGAAAGCAGGAACTTGATAGAGATAAAGGAGCAGGATGTGTCTGCTCGTGGATTAAAGCGACATGAGGTGAATGTAAGACTACGTGGTCTTGGTATTTGGCGCACCAACATTTATTAGTAACAGCCGCAGGCTTATGAGCAGAACTTTGGGCACCAGAACTCATTCTTTTACCAAATAAACACTGGTTAAGGGCCAGCCATGAGCCTCCGAACAGGTGCCCCATGCGTGAGGCAAATTGACTGATGGGCTGCACATAAAATAATAGCTTATGTGTTGCCTTGGTGCTTAGTCTTTCTTTCAGCATATTTACCACGGACCTTATGGTAGTTGCTCCTTGCATTTTTCCTTAGTGTACCTGCCAATGCATGTGTCCATATTTTGTATACTATGAGCATGCCGTGTTTCCGTTAATGAATGAAAGACTGAAAGTTTTCTAAGGCACTCTGTTACCCTATGGGCGCCCTTGTGGGCGGAAGAAGAGAACGGTGACTAAAATAGCCATATTTTCTGTTACTTCCTGAATAGTTTGAACTAATGAATGTTTCTAAGAGAAACTGGAAGTGCAATTCCTCCAGGTTACTGATTTTGATGATTGACGTTTTCTTTCTCTAAGTGCGAAAATATTTTCCGAAGTCGAAATTTCGTGCACGAGGATCTCTTGGCCACTACATTTTGCTTCCTAAAAAGGCTGAAATAATCGAAATCATTTGGAGAAAGGATTCAGTGCTTATTGATTGATGGCATGCCCAACAAGCTAAAAAGGGTTTTGAATGTCAACAACTCACAAGAGTGTGGACATTTCTCGTGACATTTGCATGTTTGGTGTTTTCAATGACTATGCCCTGTGGTATGTGCCCCCCAGCCCCCAAGCAGGAGTGCATGTGCACTCAGTATTGCAGGACTTCTACTTTTATGTGTAGATATATTGTGCCATGGTGCCCTCACTCACATCCCCGCTGTCAAGCTGGACTCCCTCAGTGGGTAATTAAATGGGCCACTGAGCTCTTTACATGAAAGATAGCTTGGGGTCCCTTGCCCTCTATTGATTGCCTGGCAAAGGACGTACCCGAGCGAAAAGGCACAGGACCAGGGCAGGACCCAAAACAGGATTAGAAGGTTTGCGAACAGCAAATGTTAAAGAAGGTTTACGGATATGCACGCTCTTACTCAAGATGGAAGACTTGAACACTTCTTGCCTATAAGGGATAGCTTGTATCTCTTCGCTTTTTTTCCTCAAAAAACACAAAACAGTAAATTTAAAAATAACATCAAAAAATCAAACAAAACTGTCAGGGGTACAAAGCGTGGGTATATTGTCTCCAATATCCCGCTCATTTGGTGTGCCAAGGCACGATACGCAGACCTCAAGGGTGCCACACAGCAAACCTTATCAAAACACACGTCTGATTAACTTAAATTAATTCAGGGTGGTCGGCGCTATTTCAAACTTTAACAGCGGGATCCCATCTTAAATATCAGCCCAGAGCAATCGAGAATAACTGTACCCCCTTTAATTCCCCCGCACCCACCCCGTGCTCTCTAGTTAAAGCGATGACGCAACACCACTGAATTCAGAAATGAGAGGCCGCCCCACCGAAGCAGAGAGCCTCTAAAGGCCATCATCACCCAGCTGTCAGGGGACAAACTGTTCATTATGGAATATAGGAGCTGAGCCATTTTCTGTTTACAGCCTCCCAATTACTTGAAGACAAGTATTTACGGCCCGATCCTTCCCTATTGAGGTGATTTGTACATTACATGAGCTAGATCGCCCTATAACTCTACCAAGGCTTGGGGTGACATTGCACGACTCCTAACTTCCTATTGGGCGGCTCAAAGTTTAGCTCATCTTAAAGCCCATTAAATGAATTCGGGAATAGATTGTTGCCCTCATCCCGTCCTGCTACAATAGAACCAGGTGCTGAGTGGCCCAGGCCTCAGGAGAACAACTTCTGAACTCTTCCTGAACTTTTGCATTACAGAGTTAACTTTACTTCCTGAAGAATTAATCTCAGCTGCATCTCCTCTGCATTGGTGGAGGAGCATCGCCCCATTGGCTCGGAGCTTGCAGCTGAAAAATAAAACTATATTTTATTATTGCTTTATTTTTCAGCTGCTGGCTGAGCCATGTGTGTAGGGAGGGTCCGGTCGGGCCATTGGCGGGGGGAGGATGAGTGGTAGGTGCACTTTTAAGAGCGCTTGTTAGTTTGGCCGCCCGTCTTAGGCTGGTAAAACAGATATGCGCACTTAGGTTTCTCCAAACCAGCTGTATTGCACAGCCGGTTGGAGAAACAGCACAGAATCCCTGTTCCTGAGTGAGTGTTATTCCCGCCACCCCGGTCAATCCCCATGCTGCTCTCCTCTTCGAGAGCAGCTTGAGGATTGGATGGGGAGTCTGTGATGCTGTCCCAGGGACTGGTGGGACCAGGAACTGGAAGCAGAGGAGCACAAGGTGTCTGGCAGCAGCAGGTAAGTCTTTTTATTTTTATTTTTTATTAATAAACCCCTTGCCCAGTTTTCCCCTACCACCTCCACCCACCTACCACTCTTTATCTGTGTCAGCCGCCACTGGCTGTTTCTCCAATCTGGCTGTGCAATACAGCTGGGTTGGGGAAACTTAAGTGCGCATGTGAGTTTGGCAAGCCCAAAACGGGAAGCCTAACTGACATGCACGCTTAAAAGTACATCTACCACTCCACCTCCCATGTTCCCCCCACCACACCTACCTGCACACGCTGGCTCAGCCAGCAGCTGAAAAATAAAACATTGATAAAATATTGTACTATTTTTCAGCTGCTGGCTCTGAGCAAGTGAGG
Organism: Lissotriton vulgaris; assembly: GCF_964263255.1. NCBI lineage: Eukaryota > Metazoa > Chordata > Amphibia > Caudata > Salamandridae > Lissotriton > Lissotriton vulgaris. The sequence goes on along the minus strand of NC_141699.1, from coordinate 301,944,414 downwards.
TGATGCTCCTTCGTCATAGGACGCAGCACAGATTCCCTGTCCCCGAGTGAACTTTATTTAAGCCTGCACAGGCCAATCCTCACACTGCTCTCATGCTTAAGGACAGTGCAGGGATTGAATGGAAAGTCAGTGATGCTGTCCCAGCTTCTGCTGGGACCAGGAACTGGAGGCAGAGAAGCACGAGGTGGGCACCAGCACCAGGTAAGTCTTTTATTAATTATTTTTCAATTATTACACCATCTGCCATGTGCCCTCCCTCCCCCCTGCATCCCCTCCACCAACTCCACCACTGTTTATCAGTGTTAATCACTAAATTAATGGCTAGTGGGGAACTGGTCCCCTCGACCACCGTATGTTGACAGGGATTCTTTCAAAGCAGAGAATATCACACAAACCCAGAGAGTGGCAGATTCGAACCAGTGACTTTCCTATTTTACAGAACGATGGTCCCCTCCCATGGACAGTGAAGGGACTCAACCAGGGTTAATTACCAGCACTGGTGAAATTAGGAAAAAAACACTCTGGCAACCCATAAATTGGGGGGCAAGATGTGGCAGAGGAAACGGGGTAGAGTCACGAGAGTCTGAAACCCAACCTATACCAGCCAGCCGGGTCTGGTGGCTCAGTGGACTAATGCGTCCATTGCAGGGGCCTGTGTTTGACCTCATGGTCACAGGCTCAAATCTCGGCGGGTCCACTCAGCCTTTCATCCATCCGAGGTAGATGAAATGTGTACCATTGAGTTGATAACAATAAACATCTGTTATATAGCGCCAAGACACCTACGGGTAATCGTGCGCTTTACAAATACACCTGTTATGTTATGTTATTTAAAAATAATCTGCTGCAAAGAAATTGGCATTAAGGACACGTTTGACAGTAATCTGTTCTAACCTACCTAATTGGTCCCAAAGATGCAGCATTTTAAAATATCTTACATGGTTAAAACACTTGCTACGGAGATCTTTGAGTGCCCAACAATTCCTAGGGGATAACAGTGGTGAGATAATTCTAGTGGTTAACGCAGTGCTGGGGGAGTTTTGTGTTTTATTACTTCATGTTCATAAGTCGCAGTCCTTCTACTGACCTAACCCCTAGATGCATCAAGCCCATATTCTGCGAATTCTAAATTGCGAAAAATACTGAATCGCAATTTAGATTTCGCAGAATGGGATGCATCGAGAAAAGCGACAAAAAAAATCGAATCGCAATCGGCCGCAATTGCCAATAGCGATGTTCGCCAAATCGCATAAAATTCGCAGAATCGCCTGTTTTCCATGTAAAAATTGTGAACTTGCAATTACCAAAATCGCAAATTGCGATTTCGCTAATTGCGAGATCGCAAAAATGAGAAGTCGCATTTCGAGCACAATGATGACATCACAACCAGGAATTAGGCAGTTCCCTCCCTCATTCAGAACACAGAGCCTGAGAGTGGAAGAAGCACAGCCCACAGCTCCACAACAGACATCCTGCAGCACCACACGAGGACACAAACAACAACTTAAAATGTCCCAGGAAGCAGCAGGGAGCACTGCACCAGGCAGAAAGAGAAAAATAAAATTCTCTGAGCAGGAATTGGAGTACCTCATTGAGGGAGTATCAAAGGACCATGACCGGCTGTTAGGAAAGGAGTCCCAGAGGGTGCCTGAGGCCGACAAGAGGCGCATTTGGCTGCGCATCCGCTCAAAGGTGAACTCAGTTGGAGTGACCCAGCGCTCCATTGATGAGCTCAAAAAGAGGTGGTACGACCTCAGAGGGCGTGCCAAAGAATACATCGCTGAGAGGCTGGGGGAGCAACTTGCCACCGGAGGAGAAGACCCTACAGTTGCACCCAACACTCCACTCGAAGTCCTGGTGGAGGACACCCTCAATCCTGCAGCCTCCGTGGGGGTCACCCGGCTGGACTCCTCCTGACCCACCCAACAATCCCAAGGTAAGTGCCATGCGACTGCAACCCCGTCCCCTAACAATGCCCATGACTCCTGAGCTAGCCATTTGATAACCCCAGTAATGCAGGCCATGCACACCTGAAATGCCCTATTGCATTGTAGGACCTGTAGAGTAACTCTATATTTTTTTAACTGTTCTTCATGTGAATTTGACACATTTTTAAATTGTATTTTATGGCACTAAAACTGTGTATGAATGTATTGTTTTATATTGAATAAATTTTACACATGTTTTTGTAATATTATTGTAAATTGTCTTTGATTAGTTCATTCTATTGATGGTGTTTAACAACAATGTGGTTTGGGTATTAATGGGTTTGAGCGTTTACTAAGGGTTGTATTACTATTGTATTTCCATGTTTGGAAAATAGGGACTTTTCTCTTGACACTGGACCTGTAGTGTGACCACAATTCATGGATAGCCACACACAGCCAGACCTGTCAAGTGAAAGATATTCCTAAAGCCAGTCAGGGAATGCAAGCCTGCATACATGTAGCAACATCCCATGTGCAAGATACATAGCATTAATCATGCACCCATTTACATCACAAGTGCGTCTGAACAACCCAGCACAGACAGCGAGGCCCTCCACATAGAGGAGAACCCTGAGGACACCGAGGGAGAGGGCCATCCTGCCCCAACACCCGGACCATCACAACCACCAGCAGCAGTACCAACACCTCCCCATGTGGACAGGGCCACCCCTGCAGCCACAGGAACACAGCAACCACCCCATGTGACACCCATGGCAGTGGTACAGGCCACACCACCACCACCCAGGAGGCAGACACGGCGCACAGCCACTGTGCGATCTCAGTCCAGCGGACTGATGAGGCAGCAGCGCTATGTCTCAACACTCGCTAGCAGAGGGGAACATGTCCGAGATCCTGGGCTGGTCATAGAACGTGGGATGCTTGCTGTCCACCAGAAGCAGGCACGGCACTTGGCAGCCATCCACCTGCAGCTCACTAAGACAGCGCGAAACGTGAGCCAGCTCATAGAAAGCATGCAGGTCATGACCGCAGCTGTCAGGGAGAACAGCCAGATCCTGGTGTCCGAGCAGGACATCACCGGCCGCCGCCACCGCCAACTGCTGACCCGCCTGTCAGCATACACAAGATCCAACCATCTCATCGGAAATGCCACCTCCCAACTTTTGCGCCGCTCTCTTGCGATGCAAATACAGATGATTCAATGCTGCCATGACGTCGCCAGGGCCCTTGAACAAGTCACAACAGTTGTGCGGAGTCTGCAGGCGTCTGGCCATGGCCAAGCAAGTGGGGGGGATGATGCCAGTGAGGGCACTTCGAGTCACAGCAGACTGTCCTTGCCGCTGGTAACCGAACACCGCCGCAGCACCAGGCCCACTGCAGCATCACAGGCCAATAGTGTTGTGGAGCGTGGAGAGGAACGTGGAGAGGCGACTGGGTGCGCCCGGCCGGAGGCACCAGTCGTTGTATGAACTCTACCAGCAGGGCCATGCTGATTAGACAAGCACGCCCTCTTCTCTATCATGGGGCTGTATGAGGAAATACAGTTCTCATGTAATTTGTAAAAAATTTAAAGACACATTATTGTGAAAATAACAATAGGAATTTATAGTCACAAGTAAATCCGCCTCATGTCATTATTAAATTTGTCATGCATGAGTGCAGTGTTGTGTGAGGGGAATGGGTGCACTAGAAACAGTTCATTGTGATTTGGTTGCGGCACCTGTGTCCTTCTGCAGGATTCTACCCGCGTGCATGATGCACATGTGCAGGTGGGCGGTTGTCACCTTCCGACTCACTGCCAGAGATCTCCACAGGTATCCTCCTCTTGGTAGCAATATTGTGGAGTATTGCACACACGGCCACGATGCGGCAGCAGACCTCAGGCTGGTATTTGAGGGCCTCACCAGTCTTGTGTAGGATGCGGAATCGGCTCTTTAAAAGCCCAAATGTCAGCTCAATGCAATTTCTAGTGCGAATGTGTGCAGCATTGTAACGCCGTTGCTGTGGTGTGGCAGGGTTGAGGCATGGGGTGAGGAGGTACTCACGGAGGCCGTAAGCGCTCAGACCTGAATGAAAGGAGCAGAGGGTGAGTGCCTGTTATTCGCAGCTACATGGTCTTGATGTACTGTTTGTTGGCATGTGTACTCACCTAGAAGGTGTCCTTTTCCAAAGTCTCCCCTGGCCAGGCGTGTGTGCATGCCGCTGTGCCGGAATATGAAGGAATCATGCGTGCTCCCCGGGTATTGTGCCACTATGTCGGTGATGATTGTCTTTGCGTTGCAGACCATCTGGATGTTCAGTGAGTGGTAGGACTTGCGGTTCCGGTACATGTATTCTGTCTCAGCGGGTGGGCAGATGTAGATGTGGGTACAATCAATGCATCCAATTACATGGGGGAATTGCGCAATGTTGTAAAATTGTAGCTTGGTTTGATTCAAGTCCTGTTGGGTGGTTGGGAATGTAATGTAATGGTGTAGCCGGGTCAGCATGGCCTCCAGAAAACTCCTTAAGCAGCAGGACAGTGTACTCTGGGAGATCCCCCCTGCAACTCCAACTATCCCCTGGAAGCTTCCGGAGGCCAGGAGGTGCAGGCAGCACAAGACCTGGACATGGGTGGGCACGGCATTGGTCCTCCTCGTTGGGTGCTGCAACAGGGGGTCAAGGTCCCGGATGAGCTTGTTAATCATTGCCCCATTCAGCCTGTACTTTGAGTAGATTTCCTCCTCTGGCCCAGGAGTGTGATCCGCTGCCGGAAAATTCGCTCATGGATCCTGCGTCTGTTCCTGGCTGCAGCCTGGAGCCTTTGCCGCATTACCACCATGTAGAGTCCTGGCAATGTGAATGTCCTCATGCTCCTACTGTGTCTCCTTAAGTGTGTTTGTTCAGCCCCGCACCTGTAGCTAGTTAGAATTAAAAAAAAAAAAATCTTTTATGGTTACCACCTGGTTTGAGTTCTCCTTAACTTGCGCCTCGCATATAGCGATTTTGAGCTTTTTCGCTAATTGCGATATTTCGTGCATTTGGTTTGCGATTGTTTTGCAATTTCGCAGATAAAATCGCAGAATCATTAGAAACTCGCAATTTCAGAATCGCAAAGGGGGTTCCACCTTGATTCTGCAATTTTATTTGCGAAGTTGCAAAATATATTTTACGATTTCGCAATTTGGTTGTTTTTCTTTTCACGAATTTCGTGTCATGGAATTGCGATCGCAATAGCTGTTTCGCAACTATTGCGATCGCAATTTGTGTTGATGAATCTACCTGATAGTGATCTATTTATCGTCATCGAGGAATTTCTTTGTACAATGTGGCAGGCACCACGCGGTGCCTGTCACGTTGTGCATTGAAAAGCACAACATACATTTTTGGCATTGCGGTGGGCGGTGCTTTTAGCACCGCCCGCCGCAATGTCAGAAATGCGGGATGCGCCCGCCAGTGTGGCGGGCACATCCTAATGGGATGTACGGGACCACCGCACCCTTAGCGGGCGGCCCCATTTACCACTGATATGGCGGGCGGACTTTGTCCGACCACCATGCTAATGAGCCCCATAGTGTCTACAAGTATGGATGATATGTGAATCCTACACCTTAAACATCTTATAACCCTCATTGTCTTTTGTAACATTTTCTGTACATTGATTGACACTTGTGTATGATGTATTGTGTCTCTGTGAGTGATATAAAACGTTCTGACACCCTCCACTGGGTTGAGTCACACTAGCTATAAATAAATAGTAGCTATAAATAAAAAACAATTAGGTGCCATTTAAAACATAATTTATGTAATTACACTCACAGATACATCTTGCATTCTTACAGTACATGCACATCTCTTACATATGGGTGTTGAACAAAGTCAAAACCTGGCTCTAAGTCATAGTTTCTCGAAAGTACTTGTGATGTGATAAGCTGTGTGCCTCTGCTTCCCTTCATTTTACAGGCATCAAGGTGTTAGGTCCCTCATAGCTCCCAGCCAGGATAATACTCCAACAAAAGAGGGGCAGCTGGCCATTTAAATCAGGCCTTTGTTTGTGCTTGGTTGAAAGTGAGAATAAAAAGACCCCTCGCTGCCTAGAAGTTGTTGCACTAAGCATAATGCAGATACTCCTGCGGGCGCTGCTGAAGTGAGTTCCGGTGTCGGAAAGTGGCACCAGGACTAATTCAGCACATTTCCCTGGGTTGGCCAAATCCCAGTTCCAGCCCTGCAATAGCTGCAGGAACTGGCATCCGGTGGTAGCCCCCTTACTTTCCAGCACTGGTTACCATTGTATGCAGCGCACTTCGCCAACTCTCAGGATTGCAGCACTGCCCAGGTCACACCGAGGTGCAGATCCACTGCAGTTGCACATTCTGAATACTTTGGTCCCAGTTGCTGGCCCTTGACTCTCGGGAGCCCTGGTCCCTCTTGTAGCAGCCAACAAGTAGAGGAATAAAGCATAGCCTTAATGTGCTTTGTGAAGAACCCCTTTAAAACGTTGTGTCTGTGCAGCCGTACCATTACTCAATGCATGCCCATTTACGGTTTACGTCACACACTAGTCGTCATGCGCGTGCTGCATGTACTTTTTTGGGCGTACGTCATCATTGCTTTCCTCAAGTTCTTGCCTCCTAACAATTTTAGAAGGCTAACCCGTGTTTTCGAAGGTGTAAAGCCTCATTATTATATATTTTGTTGTGTTACTAACTAGTCAGACCAATCTAAATGTAAATTACACGTTTCTTTGAAGGATTCCCCTTTGGTGGGCAGGGTGGTTTCAAATATCATGAGGATTCAATTAACCGTAATCTCTAGTGAAGGAGAGATGGAAGCCCAGGGATTCGAGTCATCATATGGAAAGAAATAGTATATATTTATATGTCTCTTAAACCACAACATGACAATTCTCTATCAGCGAAATTCACTTAGAGTCAATCACACCGCAAGGACACAAACGCAACCCTTTGGCAATTGCTCCATACGATGATCTTTATTTTAAACATAGAACAGTTTTCGGAAATTAAATATGCACATAGATCCCTCGCCCTCGAGGGAAAGAAAAACAATATTTAGAAAGGGATTATACGCTGCTTGCAAGGAAGTGATAGCAACCCCAGCTCTATGGCTTAATGCTCTGACTAATAGTGTTAAATGTTCATATCCCGATTGACGCTTGAGTTTGGTCTCTGGCGCTCGCTCCTACCTCCTGAATGCAGTTTTGGTATCCCTTGTTGTCCAAGTGCACCCTGAGTGTCTAACCTGCACTCTGTAATGCCTTTGTTCAAAACGTAATCTGAAGCATGGTGAGGGGTATTATGGTTCCATGTGTAAACAGAGAGGCCAGGTCTGGCAGGGGCACTGTAATGTATCTCAACACCTTAGCCCCTGACATGACTGACACTTGGTCAGTCTTTGAACTTATTCAGATTATGAGTCTAATACTAATATCTCTTGCCTGTGCATCCTGCTTAACTACAGCCATAAACATTTTGTGTCTTTTCAAGGCAAGGCTAAAGGTTTGCTGCAACTAAATGCTCCACAGAATGTCAGGTTGCAGGTCGAACTAAACAATAACTTCTCAAATTGGGATATGCAGACAGGGTTGAGGAGTGTTGAAAAAACCCTTCAGTATCTTGAAATCACATGCCTGTCTGCGGCCTGGAGCCTTGTGTTCACCTTTGGCCTAGCCCTTAACCTAGCCCTTAAGGGATGTTTTCAGAGAAAACTGCATGTGGGATCAGCCTGACCCAAGAGTTTTGTGAAGCTAAATATGACCACCAGGGGTTGTCCCTAGCCAATCACACAATCTGAGGCTCTATGGTCAACAGCGGGGTTTATTTCTCTCAAGAATTCTCGGATACCCGCTAATCAGGGGTTCAATTAGCTCATCGAACTCTTGTGCTTACAGGAAAACTGCTTAGGAGTTTCCCTACGAGAAACAAGAAAGGGCATCATTGCATTGCTCTTACTTTATTGGATGTGACATACATAAAAATGGACATCTCCAACAAAACATGCCCTAATCTTGTCCTTGCACAATAAGACAAGTGGCATACAGAACATTAGATGTCTGTGAGTTTAGTTTGCGTACAATAACCAGGTGGGTGAGAAAAAAAAGTAAATTCTTTCACCCCAAAAGGTGCCTAAATAGCACACCCACGGGTGGTTATGCCGGGGGCATTGTTAAAACTCAATTTCTTGAGGCAATATGTCCTGAGATAAGGCACAACACAACAAAAATACAATCAAGTAAGTACACACTCAAAAAGTAAGTTCTAGGGCAGAACTAGAAAAATTCGAAAAAATAATTACAAAAATTAAAAAGGTACAATAGGGAAATAGTAAGTGCAAGATGCTTAGTCATCGCCATGTAGGTGGTGAGTAGTAAGGCAAACCAAAGTTATGGGCATAATCAGAAATATTTTAAGTTTGAATGAGCTGCAAAATCAACACGAAATCTGGCAGCATCTCTAGCAATATCAAGGTCTCTAGCTCACTCCTAAATTTGAGGGTTTATAGAGGAAATCTTCTCATAGAATATAACTAAATCTAAGAAATTCATCATGGTGTGAGCAAAAAAAATACATTTTCGACAAATCTGAGCACATAATGATTCACTATATTGCCTTACCATATAAGCAATATTCCATTACATGAATATCGATTCGGCAAGAGGAGTTGATATCATCTGGAGATGGCGGGACAAACTAGTTACAAAACAACAGTTGACTATTATGAATGAATGGAGTACTGCAAGCAGGCAGAAGAGACATTGAGCATTTGAAACATTACCGAGTCCACATTAGAATAACTTCTTAAAGAACGACGGCAATGGAAATAAACAAGCATGACTTTGCTTGACTGTGTGCAGCATAAATATTAAGCAGTGAATGTGCAGGTTGAGACATCCATTTTGAACATTTTGGCAAAATCGTTCATAGACAGTAGCATTGGATAAGGCTACACTTATGAATTCAAGTGCAGATCCATATTTTTCAGGTTGTTAATAATGCACATATTTATAAAAGCCCCAAAACTCCCTCAACTGTGTTGTCAGATTAAAATGCTATTACTTTGTCCTTTAGCACATGTGGACACAACAGCTACTGAAGGCCTGAAACTCTGACCGGGGGGCAGCGCGCCACCGGAGATAGGATAGCCGCCCCCCCACCCCGCATTGTAGACACGCGGAGGGGCGCTCCTGCGGACCCCCCCTCGCATGGAGGTGAGAGCGGCCGGAGAGAAAATGGGGCATGAGTAAGGAAAGGACCAGGCCCCGACCGACCTACCCAGAACTCACGAGCACCTCGGCCAAAACAACAACCGAGCCGGTGAGGCGCAGCCGTGGGACGGCAGGGCGAAACACCCGCTGGAGGACCCCCTCCCCCCCCCCTAAGGGACAACAACGACGGCCTGACCTGAGGGACCGGCTAGCACTCGCGGAGCCCCAACCCAGGAGCGCAGCACTACAGGGGACACCATCACTGGAGTAGCGCCGGGGGCCGACCCTGCAAGACAGGTGCCACCCGCACATGTCGTGGGGAGTGCGGACCCGTACTGGGACTGGTGGGGACCCGCCGAAGGGGAAGACGGGCAGACAGATACACAAAATGGCCGCCGAGCAACTGGCTGCGAGGCTCGACAGCGTGCTGGCAGCGGTGGAATGGATGGAGCAGTCCCTCCAGCAAACTAGAGCCTCCCTGGAGTCCAAAATTGATGGGGTCGCAGTGGACCTGACCCTCCTGCGTGATGACCACAGGAAATTGTCCGACAGAACCAAGACCCTGGAAGGCGCAGTGAAGGAGATCGAGCCCAAGGTCACTCAGACAGACAGGCAGGTGCAGGACCTCCTGAACAGAGTGGAGTACCTGGAGGACAGGGCTGAGGACGCGGAAGGGAGGGCGAGGCGCAACAACATTAGACTTGTGGGGGTTCCTGAAAAATGGGAAGGGGCCCGCCCGGCCGAACATGTGGAAGACTGGCTGCGGACACTTTTTCCCGAAGGCTCGCTGTCACCGCACTTCGTCGTGGAGCGCGCACATCGGGTGCCAACGAGGCCCTATACCACCGGCGCCAACCCGAGGCCGTTGCTCTTCAGGATACTGAACTATAGGGACAGAGACACGGTGCTGCGAGAGGCACGGCGATTGGGCGAGGTACGCATAGACAACGCGTCGATCATGTTCTTCCCCGACTACACCGTCCAGGTACAGCGCCAGAGGCACGACTTCATGGAAGTGAAGAGGAGACTACGCACTGCGGGCCTCAAGTATTCCCTACTGTTCCCTGCCAAGCTGAGACTGGTGGCGGGAGACAGCACTTACTTCTTCAGCACACCCGAGGAGGCCAACGAGTGGCTGGACGGGGGCACGGACACGGCACCGAAACACTCTCGCGGAGGCGAGACGAGGACCAGGCCACGAGGACCGCGGCGACGCCGCAGGCACAGGACCCAACAGTCCCAGCACGCGGAGGAGGGGGCGGGACTCTCCCCCACACTGGACCAGATGCTCCGAGAACAACGCGATGCATTGCAGAAGGTTTCCCAAATAAGCAACTCACCCTCCCATGAGACAGCCCAGGAGGACGGCCGACAGCCGGTACCCAGCGACGACGACGAGGCCATATACGGGATCCCGAACTCACAGATCTCGGTGGAACTGCCCATCGTCACGCCGCAAACCTCAGACCTGATCCACTGATCCTACAGGAGATGTCTGTACTGGCCTTGCCACAACGAGGGAGGGCTGGCAGTGGTCGACTGGATGATGATGCGCACTTGGCGCCCGCCACTGATGGGGCCACCTCCCCCCCCCCCCCCCCCCCCCCCCCTGCCAGCTGACCGAACTGTGGACTCCTGGAACAGTGAGTGATGCCCTTATGGCACTAGTGGTAAGCAGGGAGGGCACTGAAGGGGTGGTCTTTTAGCACGCATCTGCGCCTGGCCGCACACAGGATGGGTCGCTTGGAACATTGGACCGCAGTGGGTGGCCACTAACGTCCTGTATTGAATGGCTCAGGGAAGCGACCTGCTTCCACTAACTGACCATATACCCGTCCTGCCGAACTTGTGCTTAGCACGCACTGCCCCTTAAACAAGTAAGAATGTTCCTCTCCCCTGAGAGTATGGACGGTGGCCCGTTCCGCCACTGCCCTTTTGGTATTTTAGTGGGGATAGCCCGCTGTTGGTTGTTGTTCTTTATTGTTTTTTTCCCTGTCCTACTGTTTTCCCAAACTTTGCTGAGTGTACTGTGGGGGGTGGGAACGGAAGAGCTGGGGGAGCCACTGCTGGGGCCTTTGGTGGTGCCGCCACTATTGGGAAGGTCAGGGAGGACTGTATATTGCTAAAATGTCTGCCATAAAAATATGCACATGGAACATTAGAGGTATGCACACACCCGCGCGCAGGTATCAAATCCACTCCTACTTGAAGAGGCAGAACGTGCAGGTCGCGCTCTTGCAGGAAACACACCTGAGTGGGGCGGAGGTGACAGCGCTGAGGCGGAGATGGAGGGGACAATTGTATGCCACTGAATACTCCTCGTACGCCCGCGGGGCACTGCTGTGGGTAAAGCCGGGAACCCCCTTCGTGATGTCAGAAGTTCACATAGATGCGGAGGGGAGGTATGTCCTGGTGAAGGGTCGCATAGACGGGCAACCAGTGGTCCTGGCGTCCATTTACGCTCCAAACACGGATCAGGGCACCTTCCTGGCGCGTATCTCAGAGAAATTGGCGCCCTGGCACGGCGTCCCATGGATCCTGGGAGGCGACTATAAGGCGGTACTAGACCCAGTGCTGGACCGCTCGGTCCCGCCAAGGCCAGAGGCGACATCCCAGGGGGCCACGAGGGCACTTACACAGTGGGCGACACAGTGGGGTCGGAAAGATGCATGGCGTGGGCACAATCCGGACACTAGGGTGTACTCATATTTCTCGGGAGCACATGCGTTACATGTTCGCCTCGACAGATACATGGTATCAACGGAAATGTTGCCCCATATCACTGACTCTCAATACCTGGGTAGGACTCATTCGGACCACAACCCCCATACACTACACATGGCTTGGGAACGCTTGCGCCCACCAATCCCCACGTGGCGATTGCAACCTGCATTACTACTAGATGGCCCCTTTAGAGACTCCCTGCAGGCCTGCGTAGCGCAATACTTCGATGACAATTCAGATACAGCATCCTCCCCGAGAGTAGAGTGGGACGCATTCAAGGTGGTGGTACGGGGACATTGCTTGAGCACACAGGGGAGCATACGGTGGAAGCTGGAGGAGGACTTGCGCAGGGTGGAAGCGGACCTACTCGGCGGGGAGCAGGAGGCGGTGGGAGGTGCAGGTGACCGGCTGCAGGCGGCCCGGGCGGAGCACGAAACGCTACTGGAACGGCTGCGACACGTCAACTTTGCGGCCCATTCGGCGCGAGTGCACCAGCACGGTGACAAGCCCGGTAGGCTTTTGGCCTGGTTAGTCAGGCAGGAGGAACGCACGGAGCCGGTCTCCGTCATCCGCACGACTGAGGGAGAACTAGTGTATACCCAAACCAGGATACACCACGCGTTTGTGGGACACTATCAGGCCCTATACAAATCGCAACTGAGAGTATCCGCGGCCTACATAGCAGAATACCTGGCGGACATCCCGCTGCCCTCCCTTCTAGGTTCGCAGCAAGACGCCCTGGGGGCGCCATTCTCCGCGGAAGAAATACGCGAGGCCATTTTCGCACTGTCCAACGGCAAATCACCTGGCCCGGACGGACTGCCCGCCGAATTCTTTAAGGCGTGTTCAGACACGCTGGTTCCGGAGTTGCTCAAATTGTACAATACTGCGATGGAAGAATCAGCACTCCCAGACTCGCTCAACGAGGCAAACCTGGTCTCGCTGCTGAAGCCGGGCAGAGATGGCACACTCATGGGGTCCTATAGGCCGTTGGCCATGCTGAATACTGATTATAAAATCTTCACCTCCCTCCTGGCCCGCCGCCTGGCCCTGGAGGCACCAACTCTGGTACATGCCGATCAAAACGGCTTCATGCCGGCGCGGTGCACGTCTCGTAACCTACGCCGCCTCTTCCGTATTCAGGAAGCGGCTCTGACGCATTGGCCTAGATCGGGGTGCCTGGTCTTGGACCTGGAGAAGGCCTTCGATTCAGTAGAATGGCCATACCTGGGAGCAGTGCTGGACAGATTAGAGGTGGGAGATGCATTTGCTGACATGGTCGGACTGCTCTACCAGAGACCCAGTGTCCGAGTGAGGACGGGCGGGCTGCTGTCAGAGAAGATCGGAGTGCGTAGAGGCACCAGACAAGGCTGCCCCCTGTCGCCCCTCCTCTTCTCCTTAGCCATTGAACCACTGGCGGCTCTGCTACGGGACAGAGGAGCGGAATGGGGGATCCCATTGGCTGACGGAACGCACATAGTCTCACTCTACGCAGACGACCTGCTGCTTTATGTGCGGGACCTCACCGCGGTGCCAGCCGAGCTATCGGACATCTTCCAGACCTTCGCAGAGGTCTCGGGCCTCAGGGTCAACTGGGCCAAGTCCGGGGCATACTCGTTCAGCCGCGATCAGGAGGAATGCGATGTGCATCTTGGAGGGGCCAGGCTCGCTTGGTACCCGACCACGTTTAAATACCTAGGACTACACATCTATAGAGACCCACAGGACTTACTGGAGGGCAACCTGGTGCGCGCCATTTCCTCTCTGCGAGCTCAGATGTCCTTCTGGAAAACCCTGTCGCTGAACGTGCCCAGCCGAATAGCTCTTACTAAAATGATAGCGCTCCCTAGGCTGCTGTATCACTTCGCGAATATCCCCACGTATGTCCCCACGCGGATATTCCGCGACCTGGAATTAATGCTTCGCGGCTTGATTTGGAATGCGGGACGACCTCGAGTGGCGCTGGCTAAACTGTACTCCCCGACCGCGGAGGGAGGATTGGCTGTCCCCAACATGGAGCTGTATTACCTGGCCGCACAGCTCCAATGGGTGACGTACTGGCTCAGCGATACACATCTGGACGATACGGCCGCTGCGGACTACCAATGGACACACCCCCAGATCTGCGCCCTGTTTCACCCATTGACCAAGGGTCCCCGTCCTATGCCCCTGCATATGGCCGTGGCCCGCAAATGTTTTCTCCGCAGCCTGAAGCTGACGCAAACTACCAGACCATATGCTCCTGCCCTCCCCCTGCTGGGCACCCCCAGGAGGAGCGGGATGGTTACGCCGCACAATCTGGACCACTGGATCACAGCTGGGGTAGAGACCATGGGCGACCTGTATGCTGACGGGGCCCTGCTCCCGTTTGCGGAATTATCTGACACCACGGGACTCCCGGCCGGGCAGTTCCTACTCCATGCGTCGGTACTGCGGGCATACACTGACTCCTGGGGTGACATCCAGGATGAGCCGCCAATGCACCACCTGATCCAATATCTACACGTAATGGGCAGAGGCTCGCACATTACGCATTGGTTAGCACAGGCGCTTCTCATCCACACGCAAAAACCCACACAGCAGATTAGGGCTAAATGGGCGGCGCACCGAGGGAGGGATTGGACGGATAAGGAGTGGAACCTAGTACTAGCTAGCCCTGTGAACGTCCCCCGCAATTCCCGCTTCCGTATCATCCAACTGTACATATTGCACCAGGCATACCTAACGCCAGATAGAATAAACAGATACTTCGCGATCGACACTGCCGTTTGTCCCAGATGTGACCTGTTGGGCGCAGATATCCTGCACATGCTTTGGCATTGCCCAACCCTGACTGCGTACTGGGGGGAGGTGACCTCACTCCTGAATCACAGCACGGGCCCGGGCCTGCCGGACACGTGGGAGGCGTGCATTCTCGGACTCTATAAAAGAACCAAGCTGAACAAAACACAGGCACGATTCTGGGATCTGGGCCTCATCACGGCCAAACGGCTGCTTACACGACACTGGAAACGGCGGGAACCGCCTACCCCAAAAAACTGGTTCGCATCCTTTACAAACTGGGCCAGGGCGGAAGGCACGGCGCTCCACCGGGAAGAAATAGCAGGCCTGCGGCAGTTCCCGATAGCACAGCTCTGGGATGGCATCCTGGGGTCCCTGCAGGGGGAGGGCACTGTCAGAGGGCTCACGTAGAACAAGTGACACCGGAGGTGGGTTACAGAGGCTAATGCTCTATCGCGGGAACCACCGCATGCGGCGCCCCCCCCCCCCCCGATACAGACAAGAATCAACCAGCGCGTAGACCTCAGATACGACCCGACGCCCACACGGGCGCCCACCAGCAGCCATTGCCCAGCAGCGCGCCCCAAGCACAGAGTTGCCGCCATCGCCCCCGCAAGCACACTCCACCCCCCCACCCCCCCCCACCCACTTTCACACATATGTTTACATGTTTGCAGTATCGGGCCCCTGCTCACAGACGGTGGCCTCCCCGACCCCCCATGTTGAAGTGGGTAGAAGCCGTTGGTGGCACTCCAGACGGCGACTGCAGGCGTAAACGCTGATTGCTACACCGACAGCGAGGCTACTTCACCTGACTGCCACATGCCCCGCTAACAAGGCCGGCGACCGGCGAACCACCATGGCCCACAGGGGCTGTCCCACTCTAAATTCGAGCACGCTTGCGCACACACACCTCTGACCTCCTGTTGCACTGTAATAGCATCGGCAAACAACACACCGATCAGAGGTGGCTCCTACTAACACCGTGCAAGTGGGACGGACTTCAAGTGGTGAAGTCGCGATAGGAACATTGGGACATACCGATACGAACTGTTTTGTTTAGTTTGCCGCTTTCATGGCTCAGTTCTAGAAAAAAATGAAAAATAAGGCGTCATTTATGGACTTTTCTTTTCTTGAACTTAAGATAATGTGACTATCTTATCTATGTCCTAGTACACCGGGGACACAAGGGGCGAAATGACACACCCTCTTATGCTGACCTACATCTTTACGATTCACCGTTCATTTGCAGCCGGCCCGCAGGGTTGTAGGCTTTGCTATATGTACTGCACCTTTGAACATTAATAAACGTCTTAAAAAAAAAAAAAAATGTGGACACAACAGCTTTAGCGAACGGTTCACGGGCAGCTCAGATGGCTGTTATATTCTGTCGTGACCAGGACAGTGGATCAACTTGCTTCACACCAACCAGAGACTAGAATGGTTCTGAAGCTTTTCCTTCTTGAAAAATCACTGAAGAGTCTTATCTGCCAACTGATTGTGTGTGGTGACTTACATATGAAGGACCCAATGAATTCCTTGTAGAAGGAAGGCTGTGGCCTAGTCTTTATTTAAATTCTAGTTCAGGCTGATTAGATGATGTTCCTATGAATTTCTGCTGTTGGCAAGTCTTTGCAATAAAAGGCCTATTGATTGGGATAACATGTGCATCAAAGTTGAACTTGGCTAGGAACCTCTGGATGGTGTTCAATGTGGCCTTCTCCTTTGTTAAAGTGATTTTTCAGTACCCAAGGTGTTAGTCTTATTAACAGGTTAGTGTTACATGCCCTGCCTGCTGTCCCTTTCTATGCCAGAACCTGTGTAGCCCTCTGTTTTCTGGGATGCCTCTGGCACTCCTTGCTCACTGCATAATTCTTCGAAGGGTTCTTACTTTTCACTGTTCTCCATTGTTCCTTGCTTGTCGATATAGAGGAATCCATTCAATATACGTTAAGTTGCTAAGCGCCTCTTTTAATTCTAAGATCCCTTTGAATCTATGAATGAGCTAATAGCCTCAAGGTTTGAGCATGAAACTGTGCATTCATTGTCATTCATGTTTCAAAATAATAGCACAGGTGTCACGCCATTGCATACAGATAAAACGGAAACTGCTGGAGTGATTGGCAGCAGCCTGAATGCTTACTTGATATTGGCTTTTGCCAGTGATGACTGGCTATCTGTCATGTAGAGAAAGTCCATGGTATTGTCAAAGGATACGTCTGTTCGCAACTGGGAACCCTCTTCCAAGAACTCTTCACTGAGGAAACATCAGGATATGACAAGTGGTCGATCAAGTGGTATTTACTTTCATTTTTAGGAACAACCCCTGGATCACAGGTCATAGGACTGGACCATGTAGTGTTTTGTAAATCTTTCAGTAAAGCCAGTTTTTCTGCATTGGATAGTCAGTACCGAAGTAACCGAAGTGTTAATCTTGAATGGAAAGGAGGCTTTGGTAGGAATTAAATATGGGCCCTGGGACTATATTTATACCCAGTCCAGATTGGTGTCATGTCTGGTGCATGTTAAGGCATGGTGTGCACTACTGCACTTCAAATAAAACTGGCGTAATCCGCTAAATCTAATCCCAATTGCTAGTTTAAATGTTGTACAGGTGGCAGACCGAAATCTTCTGTCTTGCAGGGCAGGTGATATCTGTGTCTAAGCCCACCGCTTCGCACCAGAAAACAGATGTCTGAAATTGTGCTTTAAATGGTTGATTCTGTATGGCCACTGCCTACGGGAGCACGCTTTATCCCCTTAATCTTGGATGAGGGTGGAGAGACAGAATTTCTGGAAACCACATTTTGCATCCATAAATCAACATCTTTGGTACCCTACAACATTGCAGGCACTTTTTTTGTCTTTTGTCCGAACTTCCTGTTTTAAAACGCAACCTTTGCCCCTATTAGGACTAAAGTCCTTATTTTTGTTCCATATTAACAAATTACGGGCCATGCTCAGGGCAAGTTTTCATGCATCCTAGTGCAGAATGAACTTTCAGCCCCTAGCAGAAAGCGATTAAGCTAAAACGGATAAGACTGTGTGTAAAAATTTAGTTTCATTCCCATTAGTGCTTCATTGTCCGTTTTCTCTGTTACTGAATGCTGTCACATTTGTATTTCTGTGTCCCTCAGTTGATGAAAAATTGTAGTTCTGTTCTGTGTTTGTGGTGTACTCTGGTTTTTGTTTTTCAAAATCTGTTCATCATATATTAGATTAAACTTCGAAGTTTCCCCATCACCCTTGCAAAACTTTATATGACCTCTTTGGTTAAGAAAAGCATAGGATTAGCACAGTGCCATTCACGCCAGGCTATAAAATGACAAAAGCCTTTTACCACTCCAGGTTCAGTATTACAAGTTTGGATTGGTAAATTGCCATCCAGGTAAACCTGTTATGACTAAAGGCAACTCCTTACAAGTGTTTTGCTATCATTATGGCTCTTCAGAGAGGTTTAGCTTTGCCCAGACACAAGGGAGGACTCAGAATAAGTCAAAACAATGCCCTTTCAGAGATAGAGTGCTGCATTAATTATGCAAAAAAAGCAAAGAACTCTGGACTAAGTTAAACCTCTTGGAAGAGCTATAATGATAGTGAAATGCATATCAGGGGTTGCTTTTAGTAATTCCAGGTTTGGCTTAGATGGTATTTTACCAATCCAAAGCTGTAATACTATGCCTGGAGTGATACACAGCTTTTATCATTTGACAGCTTTTAGCATGGATGGCACTGTGCTAACCCTATCTTTAAAGACTTTGCTGTGGAACTAGCAAAATACTTTGTCCCTTTATATCTCTGCATAGATTGCAATGTACTAATACTATGCTTGAAAACTTTGATAGAAAAGCTTGCATTTGAGGTGAGCAATTTGAGGGTGCTACTTTTATTGCAGTGTGTTCTATACTGGAGCTACTCTCTACCTAAACTCTGCTTTTTTGCATAATTTATGTGGCACTTTATGCCTGAAAGGATATATATCGTGTGTGTGAATTGCTAAGGTTTTTTTACATTCTATTTCATAACTATGTCCCTGTACCCTTTGTGTTTTTCAGTGAACATATATATGTGTGTGTGTGTGTGTGTGTATATATATATATATATGTATGTGTGTGTGTTTGTGTGTATATATATATATATATGTGTGTGTGTGTGTGTGTATATATATATATATATATTTGTATATATATATGTTTACTGAAAAAAACAAAGGTTACAGGGGCATTATAGTTAGGCTCAGATTTCACACCTACAAAAAACATAGAAATTCAGCAGTTATAGCTACCTGAGCTAACTATAACTGGCACCCCCGCACTGTACTGCTTACAACCTCATATGTTACATCACTCATGAAATGGTCAGTGACATCGCTGATGACATCCCAAATGAGATCACTGATGACATCACACAGTCATTGTGAGCGTTTTCTAAATTTTTGAGAGTTAAACATATATACTAAGCTACTAGAAAAATTTAATTAGTATACTTATTAGACTATTAAATTAGTATACTTATAGTTAGTAGCGAGTGATACTATTTCTAGCATATATTATGTGAGTGGCTGTGTGACTGTGTATATCCATGTGTAAGTGGATGTCTGAGTGGCTATTTGGGTGTATAAGTGGGTGTGTAAGTAGCTGTATGGGTGAGTGACTGGCTGTGTGAGTACCTGTATTTTTGAGTGGAAGTGTGAGTGGCTGTATGAGTTTGTGACTGGCTGTGTGACAGGCTGTATGGGTGGGTAAGTGGTTGTGTGATTGGCTGCTTAGGTTAGTGACTGGGTGTGTAAGTGGCTGCATGGGTGAGTGGTGGATTAAGTGGATGTTTGGTTAAGTGAGTTGGTGTGCGAGTGTCTGTATAGGAGGGATAGTGTCTATATTGGTGAGCGAACGGGTGTGTAAGTGGTTGTATGGATGTGTGACTTGGTATGTGAATGCACGAGTGGTTGTATGGGTGCGTGTGTGGCTGCATGAGTGTCTGTATGGATGAGTGAGTGGTTGTGAGTAGCTGTATGGGTGAGTGAGTGGGTGTATGAGTAGTTTTATGGGTTTGTGAATGGGTATGTGAGTGGGTGTGTTTGGTTCTGTGGATCATAAGTGATGTCATTTGAGATGTCATCAGTGATGTCACTGACAATGATGTAAGTGAATTAATATGTGAGGTCATAATCAGTGCATTGCGGGTACGTAAGTTATAGTTAGCTCAGGTAACATAACTGCTGAATTTCTATGGTTTGGACGTGTAAAATCTGAGCCCAACTATAATGTCCCGTAATCTTTTTTTTTTCCAGTGAATTTCTATGGTTCTTTCAATTTTATTTCCTAACTGTAACCTGAGAGAGTGGGTGTGTGAGTGACTGTATAGGTCAATGAGTGGATGTGTGAGTGGCTGTATGAGTTTGACTGCATTTGTGAGTGGCTGTATGGATCTGTAAGTGGATGTGGAATGGGTGTGTGGATGTGGAAGTGGTTTTATGGGTGTGTGAGTAGGTGTGTGAGTAGATTTATGGGTCTGCGAGTGGGGCTGTGAGTGGTTTTATGGTGGGGTGTGACTGGGTATGTGAGTGGGTGTGTGAGTGCTTTTGTGGGTGTGTGAGGACTGTGTGGGTGTGTGAGTGTGTGTGGGTTTGTGAGTGGATATGTGAGTGGCTGAATGGGTGTGTGAGTGGGTGTTTGAGTGTCTCTGTGAGTGTGTCAGTAAGTGTGTGAGTGACTGGGCCAGAATGCAACCTCATCTGCCCCTTTATCCAACAGGATTCCACAGTTTTGCAAAAAATGTCTACACAACTGGAAAACGTTCTATTGGTTAATTAGTAAGTGCTACCTCACTGGGTAAATGCCTAGTAATGCCTGGTAATTCTGTACTACAGCTGCATAGGAAGTGTCTCCAGCGACCTTGTGACTGTTTCATTTCAACATTGTTATTATTTCATTTGCATCTTCATCTAGAAAACTGTGATAACATGAACTGCAAAGAGGTGAATCTTCTCCAAACAAGGGTACTCCTACTAACAATTTAAAGTACTTCTTTGTTTACACTCCACAAACATAATTGCAGCCTGTCATTTCATGCAAAACTGTGAAGCATGTCATTACGCACAATGGACTGCTTCAGCCACAGTAAATTACCCACCCTATTTACAAGACAAGAGCAAGGATGCCTTGGACCCTCTCACAAGCAGGAAACTGGACCCCCCTCTTGCTTGGATAGGTGCAGCAATAACTGGGGAGCCCTCTGGGCCTACTGCACCCGCTGCACTGTTGAGAGCTACACCCAAGGCTATTTACCAGTTCTGAAAGCCGATATATGCTGCATGCTCACCGACCACTGCAACCGGTACTTTGACATATTCAGCTATCTTAATATCTGATACACTTTCTCAGCTGAAGGTAGGACCATTAACATTGCTCAGTTACTTGGCCTTTCTTTTGAGGTAATCTGCACTTGACTTGAAGGGCACAGGTAGGAATGTCACTGTGGCTAACGCAGTGTTTCATCCTTCTAAGGTTCATAAAAGGAGTACCAATGAGCTGAGCAATATTATCACCGATTATTTACAGTTTAACCTAATAACACGTGAAATGTAAACAACATATTACAAATGTCACACACGCTGCTGTACTGTGTCTTAAAAGTGAGTGGTGGAAAAGGGCTTGCAACTTTTCTCATAAGTGTACATTAAATGTTGTTTAAAAAGATACCTCTGTGGTGTCTCTGCCTTGGCCTGAAACACGAATGTCTGCATGAGTTTAGCCTGCACGGGATCACTGAACCATGGGACAGTGGACCAGAATGCAGTATTGTGGGATTGGCGCCAGGAGGCCCCTTCCTCATATGCCACTTGTTCACCCTCCTATGCCACTTATTAGGGTGACCAGGCATCCCCGATTTGCCAGTACGGTCCCTGGTTTTCACCAGCTGACCTGACAAATTTCAAGAAATGTAGCTCATGTCCTGGTTTTTAAAGAGGGTCATCTGAAACCGGGGGAGGTGCTTTTTTATGTTTTACAAAGCAGGGATAGTTAGCAGTTGTTTCAAGAAAGCAGTTTAATTAACAGGCAAGCTACTGAGTTTGAAAATTGCATTTTATGTATGTTCTTACTGCCTGTCCTGAAATTCTCTGCTGAGGAGCGCTGTCATTCTATGTGTTCGCTTGAAGTAAAGTTGTAGTCCTTCTATTTTTATGAAATGTCACGGTTTTTGGCTTAAAATTCTGGTCACCTTACACTTATTCGCCCTCCTATGTCACTTATTCACCCTCCTTACATTTATTTCTCACTTACACCCCCATGGAGGGTCCGGCCAGCATGCTGCACTTATATTCCAAGCATTAAAATGCATTCGACTAAATGGGAAATTTTGAGGGTTACAGCAGGAAAACTGTGCTTCCCCCCCAAGAGTTAATAGCAGACATCCGGTCCAGGATGGCAGGAGAGGTCATCCGCTCTGGCTAGTTTGTCTACTGGGAGCAAAGTGGTTCAAGCTATGAATACAGTCACCAGAGCAGACTCTCGGTCGGTGTGATCGGTGCTACCGCACCGGGCACTCACTTGGGGTGGGGCGTAATTTTTGCAAATATATGATCATTTTAAAAACACCTGCTGCCCCGTTCCTTGCCTCCAGCAATTCTAGGCATCATTTAAAATGTCAAGATGACTCCAGTGATTAATCGTCTTCCTAGAAAGAGACCAGGTTTGTCATGAGGAAGTTTTGACTCATCCTAAGGTAGCACAGAGGGTTATAATGTCTGCTGCTAAGAACGTGTACCATGCTGATAACAAAGTGCATCTAATGTAAATAGGTCAGTGGGTTACTGCTTCTGTAAGAGAGCTCCTTTGGTTATTTGTGGTTTATAAGTCAAAATGCTAATATAGCACAGTAAGCTATTAACTGTTACCAAAGAGCTGCATGCAAACTATAAGGTATATGTTAGAGCTGCATGTTCTCTTCGCCCAGTCTTTCATTATTTTAAACTTGCCAAAAGGGTTCATTTGCATAAAAAACAATTCTTATTATTAAAGAGAACCCCTAGCAATGATGTTATGTTTTAAATTCTGAATTTGTGCTTTTAATAATAAGGACTCAAACTATATTGCCTACCAGTATCGATGACATGTCACTCCTACACTACACTTTGTAGTCCTGTCTGTTGTGGCATTTCCTATACAGTGATTTACACACATATGATTGTCTATGTGCAATGTGCGTGCGATGTAAAGTGCTCTGACACCTTACACTGGTATGAGTGGTGCTATAAAACTAAATGAATCTGAGAGACAGTGGTTATGGAGATTAGAGGGACACTGTTAAAGGGTGCTAGCTAAGGAATCCGTGACAGAGGTGGTTGCGTACAGGGCGTCACCAGTGTTAAAGCCGGCTCTGTCCTAGGTCTCAGAAGTGCCCCGTCTACTCGTCAATCCTTTGACATACAGCAAACAATCTTGCTTATTTTAATGCTGAAAGTATATGTTCAATTTGAATAACTGACTTTCAAGATGATAACAATATTACCTTAATTGGAATTATTTAATAGCGCTTCAGCCAGATAAGAGGGAATAGCGAGTGACCTCCTGCTCCCCTATTAAGAGATTAGATCACTCAGGACTGTTCAAAGCTGAATTTTATAGGCTTTTGGCTTCTGGGCCCATGATCTAGACATGGAAGGTTAATCCCAGGCAATAATGTATATTCACAACGTCAAGATTACACATTTCAGTCACTGCCGTAATCTAAATCTGCTTCCTGCAGAAGACTGAAATGCTTGCTGTTGAATTATTTATTGGCAGTTTGTTTCCTTGGTGTTCCTCCCAAAGACGTAAACTGCCTCTAGTCTGAAGACCAGGTGATGCTAAATCCATGACCTCAGCAGGCCAATGCCGTCACCAGACTAATCACGTCAACGGGCCTGGGGGGCTATGCATATATCTACCAAAGTGTCAGACCCCCTCTACAAATGCCCTATTTGCAGCCCCTTCTGATCATACATTGCAGGGTCAGTTTTAGTCTGGCTGAGAGGTTAAACTTTGCCTTGTCCAAATGCTGGTCCAAATCCTTTCTAAGCCTTCACCATTTTCCAGCGTATTATTAGCAGTGGAAATTGGGGGTTCCCTTTTTCAGTAATGTGCAAGTGCCTACTGAAGGGTAATAATAAAAGAGTTCAGAAAGTTAGAACATTGTTCCATAACAAGGTACTTCCAAGAGCAAGTATGTACGAGGATGTCCTACCTGCACCCGAGGACCAGTTTTGAGACACCCATCATGTGTTCCTCCAGCTTGTTAAGGAAACGTGTTTATCCCACATTCCTACCATATGGCTTTTATGTAGATCAATATTAGGCTTATGCCTCACTTACAAATTACCTTCATGGGAAATATAAAGGGGTGTATGTAGGTAACTGGCTCTGTATATACCATACCAAGGTAAGGTATAGTGTACACAGAGTCCAGTGGATCCACAAAGGTAGGCAGAGGTAAAAGTAGACTGTACCGTATTCTCTATTTGTGGTAGTATGTGGGTGAGCAGTAAGGCCTTATCAGAGGGTAGTGCTCAGCATTTATTGTACAACTCAGACAAGAGATGATTTCACACACTCAAGAACTGAACTCTTACCAATTGGTTTGTATAAAAATATTATTTATTTATATATTTTTTCTAGAACCAGGCCAGGCCTGGTAAAGTAAAAAAAAAAGTACAGGTCCATATATAAATACTTTGCAAGCATATGCAGTTTAAATACAGAATGAATGCAATTAGATAAGTACAGTATAGTTACTTTGAAGTACAGACAGTCAGAATTACTTTGCAATTGCTTTTCGTATGCAGCCAGGTATCTCTAGATGCTAGGCTGGTGCATTTCCTGAGGAAAAGAAAAATGAATCAGTGGAATTTGCAAACTTAATACAGGTTTACAGTACTACTCATGAGCCACATTTAGGGCCATATGTAGGTAATCCAAATTTACTGATTCTAAAATACCGAATTTTACCGATTCGGTATTTCAGAATCGGTAAATGATATGTAGGTATTGATTCGGTAAGTTTTACCGAATCGGTAAAATTTGGTAAATACAGATTCGGTATTTACCGATTCGGTAATTCCCATTCATTCCTATGGGCCTAGAGGCCCATAGGAATGAATGGGAATAACCGATTCGGTAAATACCGAATCGGTAATAGGGGAAGACTTACAAGGGTGGCAGGGTGGCACATAGACACCCTGTTGCACTCCTGAATAGTGCATGGGTGCACATGTGGCACACATACATGCCTAAGGGCATATATGTCTGCCACATGGCACTTTTGGAAAAGCATATATTTGATTTTTCAAAGCTTTTCAATATTTACCACCAACTTTTAGTTGGTAGTAAATACCGAATCCTTATCTCAGAAATGCACTCACTTGAGTGCTCTCTACATGAAGGATTCTGTAATTTACTGAATCGGTATTTTAAGGAGTCGATAATTTACTGATTCCTTAAATTACCGATTCGGTAAATTACCAAATCCTTAAATTTGGCCCCTACATCTCAAATGCCCAATACCAGTCGGTAACGGACGAAATTCGATAATTTCGTCTGTTACCGACCGGTATTGGGCTGCCTACATCTGGCCCTTAGTCCTTTGAAGGCAGAAATGAGCTTACAGGTCTGTGGGTAATATTCAGTCTAATCAGCACTCGAGGTGCACTGCCAGCAGCACAGAGGTGGCTGGGTGCAGAATGAAGAGATCCCAAGTTAGCCAACGGGCTAAGTACCGTCGTGGCTTTCGGGATTGCGACGAGTAGGCCACCAGTTTGGGGGAAAAAAGCTCCTGAGGTCGAGGTCAGCACTGAAGGGCCCAATGGCCAACACAAGAACAACACCACCAGCAGCACTGGGGCGGCCGGGTGTAGGATGTGGTATTGGCTAATGCTGCCGATACGAGGCGAATGGGGCTTTGGGAGTCTTTGTCCTGTGACCGCAGGCGTTTGGTGACAGAGTCAGTTGAACGGTCATGGTTTCTCTTTCTGGACAGCTTTGGTTACTGTGGCGGACCGGGGTCACCTTCGTTTGAGGTGACCTTTCAGATGTTGGCTTCGGGTCTGATTTAGGAACTTAAGGAGGTTCAGGGATCTCCGGGATCCAGGCTAGGATCACTGGGGCACCTCCTTGGGGTATCAGGTCACTTGGTCTCAGGCTCAGGATGCTGGGAGCAGAGTGGTGAAGATTCACGGAGTCTGCCGGAGTCATAGTTGGTTACCTTTGAGCAATTCCAGTGCTCATGGGAGGCAAAGTCCTTTTTTAGTTTCAAAGGCAGGGCAGGTTCTTTGGGTTTTCGAGGACTGATGACTGCTGTGCTGGACACATCGAGGTTCTGTTGGAGCGTCTGAGGTCGGGACAGGCCAGTAGGGCTCCGGCCAAGTCAGTTGTTGTCCTCCTCTTCTTCGCTCCACACGGCTGTTCGGTCCTTCTTCTTTTTGGCTCTGGTCTAAGGAGGCAAGGTTCAGGGTGGCCCCTAAATACTAAATTTAGGGGCGTCACAGGTAGGTTCAGGGTGGAACCAATGGGTCCCTTCCTTGGGGTGGGTACCCCCCCTATTATACCATCCTCCATTCGGCGGGGGCATGGGCCTCACTCGGGTTGGCTGAGTCCCCCATCTGCAAGATGACGGGGACTTAGAGTTGTGCTTCACCTCGCCTCCCCCACCTGAGGGGTGGGGTTGGCAAAGGTGGCCACACGTTTCTTCCTATCTTGGTTTTCCTGCTGATTCTCCAGCCTAAAGGGAGGGTCAGAACCAGTAGGGGCCAGTTGCTGGGAGCAGCAAATGGCTGGCGTAGACCACAAAGGCACCAGGCCTTTGAAGCTTCCCCTTTGTCGACCTTGCCCATCCTGGGGGAGGAGGCTTGACACCTCGTCCCAAGATGTGCTTTGTTTCAAGACTAAGAATGCGGCAGGCTCTCGGCCCAGGGGTCCAAAAACCTGTCGGGTGGTGGCATCTGGTGAGCAGCTACTCAGCTAGGACACTAGAGTTAGGTTGTTTTTCAGGGGGCATCTCTAAGATGCTCTCGGAGTGCATGTTCATTAAATCCCACACTGGCATCAGTGTGGGTTTAATGTGCTGAGATGTTTGATAACAAACTTTCCAGTTTTCAGTAAAGCCATAATGGAGCTGTGGAGTTTGTAATGATAACCTCCAATACCTTATACTCTTTATGGCCTTACTGCACTTATAATGTCTAAGAATCGACTTAGATACTGTAAGGGTAAAGAGCTCATGCACCTGTGCCCTCACCACTGGTATATTGCACCTGGCTAGAGGGTGGCTTACCTATTCCAGGGCAGTGAGTTGTAGGCATGGCACACAGGGGTGTATGTCATGCCGACTCTTCACTTTGTTCTGCACCAAATCACGTAGCCTGCAATGGCAGTGTGTGTGTAAAGGCACAGGACCTCTAAGGGTGGCACAATAAGTACTGCAGCCCTTAGATGTCTTCACTGTTCACAGTGCCCAGGGTACCTTTAGTACCTTTTACAAGGGACCTACATGTGACCAGAGAATTGCCAATTGGGTGTTGCAACATTACAGTTTAGGGAAAGAACATAGGCCCTGGGTACCTGTTTGGCAGGAGCCTACGGCACACTCAGTCAAAGTACATTAACATTCAGGCAAAATGTGGGGGCAACTAAGCAAAAAGGGGCACTTTCCTACAATGTAAAATCCAAATAAAGTCTTGGGCTATCATTGGGTCAGCCACACTCCTATAAATAATACCCTTGTGGTATCTTGATTTTTATCCTAATTATTGAAAGAGCCTGTCATGTGCATCTCTGTAGTGGTAAAGAACACCGTTGTGCGAGAGCACACGTCTTACATGCATCCGTTACCTGAACAAGTTGAATGTTTCATTAAAAAAAGGCTGTGCTCACACACAGATGAGTAGGCTGAAGCTTATTAGACACCAGTTGTATTATCGGTGTGATGTGTAGATGTGGGAAGGGTTAGCCCGTAACCGAGCCATAAAAGAACTCCAGCCTCACAAGAGATAGACATGTCAGGTAGGAGAAAAGTAAAACATTTAGAGAGTTTAAAGGAAACACGTGAACTTCTTATACTCAAAAACATCACAGTACACTATTGCCTCACTCCCACTCAGTGGCAGGTGGATTTGTGAGCCTGCAGCCTTTTCCTGGTTTCAGTGTTCCTCCATGTTGCCTCCCTATTCAAACCCACAAGCCAGGTCAACATATCAATGCAAACAACATGGATGCATACTTGGTGTTTAGAGATGTGGGAACAGGAACGTGGTTGTCCTTTGTTGAATCTGCCTTGGAAGTTGCTTGCTCAGAAATAACTTCTTCACTTAAGGCTCAAGACAAACTCCTTCCTCTTTATTATTCTGTTTCTTAGCTCTTTCCTTCTCTCATTCTGCATGCTGGGCTGCCAATTTCTGCGGCACTATTTGTTCATTTATCACTCTGAAAATCTCTTTCAGTATGCAGGGATTGGCATGAAGAAGGATCATGTTGCAGAAAGTTAAGCCCAATCTGGATGGCGACAGCATCCTGGAAGGCTGTGGGGATTTCTAAGGAAGACATCTGCATTAGTGTTTTATGGGCAGCGGGGGCAGGTCGGTCAGTGGGTACAAGTGTGACATCTCTTTTTCCCTTTTATTCGGGTTCCAGAGGTTTGGCAAGTCGAACTCCAATTCTTCAAATTTCTAGGGTGACAATGTGCGTGTCATCCTGATATATCCTGTCTGTTATTATTATCAAATCTGTTTATTTAGGGTTAGTCAGCCATAAAACATACAGAGATTAAAAACCCGCAGTTTAATACACTGGTAGCAATCAGTAGATAAAAAACAAGTAGCAAATAATACAATCTTTTATGGAAACAATGGTTGGCTCTGTGTCCTGTGAAATTAGTAAATATGGCATGCCATTCTAAAAAAGCATAATAAATTTAAAAAACATAATACATTTAAATAGCATGGAATACAATCCTTGTAATTCTAATCCAAATAAAAAGTTAATTTTGAGAAGGGCAGACTGCAAGTTAAAGTGCATCATAATGCAGTAAATGAAGTGGACAGGTGTTACATAAAAAGAGTTAAAGGTGGCATTCCTATATCCCTGCTCATTTGTTCACAACCTAGGGAGGGTGTGTAAGCAGCATAATTTCCTAGAAGGATGCTGGTTTTATAATAAGTGCTGCTGGCAGAATTACCAGAGGAGCTCCCAAGGTATTGTTTACGTGTTAGCCAAGCAGCATGCAAAAATGCGGCCACGCTAATAACTACTTACATCACCTGTGTCAGATTTCACAATTTTTAGAGTAACCACATATTGCCTGACTCCTAGCATTCTGCACACAGGTATGATCTACTTCTTGCGAGGGACCTTGTAGGCACTGCAGAATAGAAGGAAGTGATGCAAAGTTTCTAGAACAAGTCTGCATGCTGAGCATAGGGTGCTCGACCCTACAGTGCTTCCCCGGCAAGCAGTGAACCCATACATTTGGAGGGACTTTCTCTGAATTTTAGGTGCAACTGTCTGGCATAGAGCCTTGGACAATTTCAAGGGAAGCTTCATAAGCTGGGGTGCTTTTGTGATCTATGAATCGGTCAGTCAGACTACCTACCTTACAGTTCTTAAGATCTCCATAGGTGTTCCCTGCGCCAATTCTTAATCAGTTGTTTAGGGGTTTCAATGGCTTTATCCTGGGAATACCAGAGTGAATGGAGACCAAGTGTGTAAAACATTCCCTTTATGTAGGCCAACCATGGGATTCCTAGATGACCTCTAATACTTAAAAGTTCCTGAAGGGGTGCCTATAGGGTTCCAGTTCTTCAGTGGACCAGAGCATATGCAAGAACAACAAAGGTCTCAATTGCACAGTAAATGAGATCAGGTATAATCCCATGTCTTGGAGCAAAAGGAGGCATGGCGTTCTTTGTGGGAGTTTAGTTACATGCCTTAGAAATCTACTTTCCACCTCTGTGAGCTCATTATCACCTACATAGCCCCAATGTTTGGTGCAATATAGCGCAGAGGTCTTTTCTTTGACCTTATAGATTTCTATGGCTGGGGATGCATTTTTAGATTTAATTTTCTTTGCCATCTTGAGAACCACCCATGTCTCCTGTTGCAAGTTTAGAGCACTCTTGCTAATCTGGGCCCTCCAACTAAAGCTATGAGGGCCGTGTCCGATACAGGAAATGGGCGTTTTGAGGGTGCCGTAATGACGGACGGAAGACTACTTGGGCCTTATGACAGTACCCATCTAAGAGGTTTTCCCCATGCTTCCAGATCTATTTTACAGGAAGACTTTAAAATCGCGTTTATAAAGGAACTCAACTTTGAAGTATAGTTTCTGAGAACCTCTACTGTGGCACTAACGTTTAATCTGCAGCATCATATTTATCTGCAGTATACTCTGTCATGCAAACTTTTTGCTGTATTTCAAAAATTCCACTATATAGGCCTTTACTTGAATCTAGCTGGTCTGGCTATCAAATTTGGATCGCTTTACATAGCCTTGAGGAAGTCACGGTTGCGACGAAACGCGCGTTGGCTGTTTCTGTGCCACCAAGTCAAAGAACTGAAACCTCACCTATACCATAAGGAGTTGTATCATTTTTGGCAAATACTAAGATTGTCTGAAATACTTTTTCCTGTGTTTTTTTTATGTAATAAATCACAATCTAATCCTTTGATTCTGTTTGGTTTACTAAAATCCTTACTTGGAAAGTCTCTTCTCATTGTCAAATGGTGTTTTTCTTGCTAATTTAAATTTATTTATCAATTGTATTTATATTATTTAAGAGTGCCAGGGTTCAGTCTTTCTTGTATTTTGAACAAGTCAGCCATGACTTGCTCTATTGGATATTCTGGGTAGAGGGATATCTTACCCCGAGAGGCACCTATCTAAAGTGTGTTTCATTGCTACATAATAAGAGCTAATGTGTTTCCATATCTGCCAACAATTTGTTTGAAGCGCGACATTACACCCATCACTACCGTGTGTGGTCGTTTAAAGCTATGAGTTAGATTTACCTCTAAATAGACAAAGTCTTTAACTTGCCCCAGAGGTGATTTTTGAGCTACATTTATTAGTCTCCCTGCCCTATATGTATTTAGCACTATGAAGTTTGTTTTAGTTATGTCAAGCTCAAGGCCTCTGCCTTCACAAAATGCTATGCCCTGAAGGGGTTTTGAATATAAGGAGGGTATCATCTGCAAATAATAAAGTGGGGATTTTGGTTACACCCATTTTCAAGGGTAAATCAATAAATTAGACTAGGGGGTTGATAAACAATGGAAAGAGCGTCTGGGCTAAAACGGAACCGTGGCAAACTCCTTTCTCAGTTTTAAAGGAATCAGTCTTCTCCCCCATTATTTCCATATCTGACACTTGCGTGGTTATCCGCATGGAGTCTGGTGAGAACATCTAAGATGTTTTACGAAAACCCCATACTATCTAAGACCTCCCATAGTTTGAGTCAGGGAACAGGCTTTGTTGTCTCAGTTTGGAGATCATTAGCTCTTCCTGATAAGTTTGAGAGCGCTATGGTGTCTGTCTCCCTCTCGATAATGACCATCTCCCCTATGTGTGACCTGGTCTGTAGTGATAAGCATATGTAGTTTATTCTGCTAGACTGGTTTATTTGCTTAAAGATATCAGCCCCATCCTTGTCGGACAGTGATCAATTTCCTTTAGTGGAGATAGCAAGAGACCAGCTGCGTTAGCGGGGTGTACGAAGATTTATGCAGCAAGACTTCCTTTCCCCTTCTACAAAATTTGCAGTCAGTATGGTAGGGTTCTGGGGTGGTTGGAAGCCAGAGTAGTTAGCTATGCAGCTGTTGCAAGGATCCGGGCCATTTTGGGTTGAATATTGGGGGGAATGTTCGAGCTTCCAATGCCAGTAGGCCCTCAACAATGGCCTGCTTTTTCAGTTGCAAATTGATGTTGACATAGGAGCTCTTGTTGTTAGCCAGGCAGTGTGCAAAAATTATATGTGAATAGATAAAAAAAAATGTGTTCTTGTGTCTGACCAATGCGTTGCCTTACTCACTAATGACTCGGTTGACTCTTTGCCCAGGCGATAATCTAGGGACCTCTGTCATATAAATGTTTAAGCCCAATCCTGCCTGTGTCAATGTTATTGATGTTACAGGGTTCCTGCTTAAAGACAGTGATTTACAGACTGGGAGATCTGATCTTATCAGTGGGGGTGGAGGGGAGTACAAATATTCTGCTTGCAGCCTGGTATCGAAAATTGTTGCAGACCAATATGTGTAGAAAATGTTGTACTCTACCTGCAATTCTCCTTGAGTTCCAACTGATGATGTCCTTTATTTAAATATAGTCAAGAGAAGACATTTGCACCATTCAATTGTGTTTTGTCGTGACCTGGATGTCGTTCTTTCAATTGCCTTGTTCGCTTGACGTATGTCAACATAGATGCATACAGCTCATTCAGTCCTTTTTTGGAACTACCACCATGGGAGAAATCCATGGTATTGGACCAATGGAAGGCTCAATGATGTCATGTTTGAGTAATGATTCAAGTTTTTTTTCAACTGCTTCCTGTATATGAAATGCAATACATGTGTATCTATGAGCAACAGGATGGACGTCCTAATGTATATGTAATTGTACTTTCATAGTCTTGAGTTTTCCTAAACCTTGAAGGGAACTGACTTACTATTTTTTGATGAGCATTCATGTTATAGTTCACTGATCAGTATCGGTCACCTATCAGCAGCTTTGCTGAAGTAGAGTAAAGAGGTACTTGATAGCGTACTTTGAAGTTCATGAATGGGTGCTTGTATATTTGTTTTCTTGTTTCTAGCTACAAAGGAACCGTGACTTTTTAATGGCATCATTGCAGCCCATGTATATACTTAAGTTTTCAATAGCATAAGTAGGGGCATTGGAGATAGTTTTTTGCATTTCCTCTCAGGCATAATGTTTATCTTTGCACCACTGTTGATAATCAAAAGTATTGAGCAAGCATTTAATTTTAGTGTTATCTTCTGAAATGTAAGAACGGCTTTAGTGCCTTTCCATGTAGACTTTTCTTTAACCTGTATTCTTCTTCACATGTGGCCACTCCAACATGCGCATGTTTTTCTGAGTTAAACATTGACATTGCACAACCATCTTCACTTTCACTTGTTATTGATACTGAAGATCTTTTTGAGGATGATTTAGTAACCATTGACTTTGTTTGGTGTCAATTTGCCTCAGCTGGTATTGTCGCTTTGCCTTGTGGGCGTGCGTTGCACATAGCAGCCATTTTGTCTTCGTGCTATGACACATTCACTTTTCCTTCGTCTTGCAAACCATTACAAAATGGTTCAACTTCTCACAGCCTTTGCAAATCTGTCCAGTGGTGGGGCACTTAACTTTGTGTGGAAAAGAAAATCCACACCTGAAGCACAACTTTTTTTCTGTGGAGATATCACTGTGTGTCCTTCTGGCTTGTGCTTTTGCTTCTTCTTCATAGTCATGACTGACTAAGTCTGGGCACCTTCGGCCTCCATGTCAGCTACTTGCCAATCAGCATGCTCTTCAGCTCTGGCAGCCATGAGAACTCGCTCCAGACTAAGAGTTTCTCTAATCATTCATTATCTGAATAAATCTGACAGGCATTCTTATCATTAAGTTCATTGAACTTAGTGTTTGAGTGTGTCCAGTCTCTCAACAAATTTGTCAATGGTTTCACCAACTTTTTGTCATTTTTGGCTGAAAATGTACCTTTTGTAATCTACATTTGGTATTGGATTTTACTTGAGATTCATGGCTTCTTTGATTTAACGCCATGTCATTTCATCAGCTTGTGGCATTTTCTTTGACCTTTTCTACCTACACCAGCAAGATTCTTCAGGTATTTGATGTTATGTTATGTTATGTTATGTTATGTTATGTTAATTGGGGTGCTTCTATAGCGCGCGGCTACTCCGAGGAGTGTCCCGGCGCTGTCAGAGCCTCACAGGTCTAAAGGGAAAACCAAAACAGGCGGAGCAGGCAGCATGAGGAGAGGACACAGTGAAAGGACTTATTGCTGAAACAGCCAGGTTTTCAAATCCTTCCTGAATGCCAAAAGATTGGAACAGGATCTGAGCGCGAGAGGAAGATCGTTCCACAGCAGAGGCGCAAGATGTTTAAAGGAACGTCCGCCGCGGCGAGCCCGATGTATCCTAGGGGTGACTGCCCTAGCTTGTGACGAAGAACGAAGGGATCTCGAAGGAAGGTAGAAAGTGATCCACTTCTGAAGATAGCGGGCACCTAAACCATGCAGGGCTTTAAAGGCGACGGTCAGGGCCTTAAAGGCGATCCGCTTCTTTATGGGTAGCCAATGAAGAGTTCTGAGGAGCTCCGTGGCCCTGGCTCTTCTGGTAAGGCCAAAGATGGCCCGGGCTGCCGAGTTCTGTACTATTTGGAGGCGCGATATGAGGTATTCCGGCAGACCAAGGTACAGAACGTTAGCGTAGTCCAGGCGAGAGCCAATCAGGGCCTGCACCATGATCTTTCTGAGCTCAATGGATAGTAAGGGCAGGAACTTCCTCAGCATCCTCAGGATCACAAAACCTCTGCCAGCCAGGCCCGACACCTGACCACTGAAAGAGAGGCAGTTGTCGACCTGAATACCTAAGTTCTTCGCAGACCCAGAGTCACTGTCAGGAGGGAACATGGCGGCAGGCCACCACTCCTTCCACCTGGGATCAGCGGGGCAGCCAAAGAAGAGTACTTCCGACTTTTCGGAGTTGCACTTGAGGCAGTGTCGGCTGAACCAGTCAAACACCGCCCCAAGGCAGCCCCGAATAGAAGTCCCGTCAAAGTCGTGGCCCTTGTCGCAGGTGAACAGGAGTTGTGTGTCGTCAGCGTACGATACGATCTGGGCCCCAAAGCCCTCCGCGAGTGCCGCCAAAGGGGTCATGTAAATGTTAAAAAGCAAAGGGCTCAGAATAGAGCCCTGCGGAACTCCAACCTCCAGAGGTGGCATCGCGGCGGAAAAAGGTGGAGCCCAGATAGTTTGCTGTCGATTAGAGAGGAAGGACCGGAACCAGCTGAACACCGTCCCCCTTAGACCCACCTCCCAGAGTCTTGCTAGGAGGCGGTCATGGGGGACGGTGT
Source organism: Lissotriton vulgaris (assembly GCF_964263255.1). Lineage (NCBI taxonomy): Eukaryota > Metazoa > Chordata > Amphibia > Caudata > Salamandridae > Lissotriton > Lissotriton vulgaris. The sequence goes on along the minus strand of NC_141699.1, from coordinate 301,909,641 downwards.
CGAAAGCCGCAGAGAGGTCGAGCATCACCAGCATGACTTTTCCTCCCTTGTCCAAGGTTGCCTTGATCACTTCGGTGACCTCGAGAAGAGCGGTTTCGGTGCTCAGGTTAGAGCGAAAGCCAGACTGGGATCTATGTAGAATGTCATTCGTCTCTAGAAAGTGGGACAAAGAGATGTGGACATGTTTCTCAACCACTTTCGCAAGGGCAGGCAAGAGGGAGATGGGTCGGTAATTGGCATGAGAGTCAGGGTTCAGATTGGGTTTCTTGAGTAATGGCAGGATGAGTGCCTGTTTCCAAGGCTACGGAACTTCACCTGCTAAGTGAGAGGTTAAGGATCGGGTTTATGAGATGATTAAGAGTAGGGGCCAGTTGGGCAAGGGTTTTGGCAGGGCAAGTGTCAAGGGAAGAGCCTGATTTGAGTTTAGTGAGGAGGTCCAGCGACGCCTGAAGAGACATAAAAGGGAAGTTGCAAAGGGAAGGCTCTAACGCCGAAGATGAGGGATCCGGAGACCAAAGGGTGGAAGTATAACTCATCTTGAAGGCACCAAAGGATAGCTGGATATTTTTAATTTTGTCAGCGAAAAAAACAGCCAAATCGGAAATCCAGGACTTGGAGTGCATGATTTTGGGATTGGTCCCGGGGGGGGGGGGGAGATAAAATCCTTGACAATCCTGAAAATTTCCTTGCAGGAGTTTGTGGCCTCCTCAATACGGCTAGCCAGGTAGGACTTTTTATTGGCGATGATATCGCGATGATAGTCTCTGATCAGAGACCTATATGATTCCCTGCAGCTGGCGTCGTAGTCTTTACGCCACTTCCTTTCGGCTTTTTTACACTGCCGACGTTTGTCTGCCAGGGCCGAAGAGAACCAGGGAGCAGAGGATTTCACCGATGGTGTTTTAGCGAGTATGGGGGGGGCGAGGTCTGTGAAGCGTTGGGTCAGCCAACCCTATAAGAGGTCAAGGTCCATTTCCAAGGAGCCCGGTAGCATGCAAGGATGGGACTCTAGTTCCTTTAAAAGCATGGCTGGAGAGACTCGGTGAAAGGCTCTCGAAGGCAGCACTTTGTCCCTTTGTCCACAATCAGGGCTCTTTGTAGAAGAGGGGATTTAGAATTCTGCCAGGAAATGTTCAGACCATAGGACCGGCTCAAGGGCAGTGAGAACTACTGGAACGGTAGAAAACAGTTGGTCTAATATGCGACCTTTACAATGGGTAGGGGACCGAAGGTGTGGGACCAGACCTAAGGATGAGGTGATGTCATTGAGCTTAATACTGTGGGGGTCGTCTAGCTTGTCCAAGTGAATGTTGAAATCGCCAAGGAGCAAGCAGTGGTTAGATCTCAGGCATAGTGAGGAAATCACCGAGTGGAGATCTTCAAAGGAAGTGCCAATAGGGCCAGGGGGCCTATAGACCAACAGTCCTATGCAGGACTGCTGAGGAGATAGTGAGAGGGAAAAGGCCAGTGTTTCACTCCCCGGGATGTTATCCGACGAAGGATAGTGCAGGCGATATGTTTGTTGATGATTAGCGCCACTCCACCCCCCTTCCCGCTAACTCTGTCTTTCCTATAAATCACATGGCTCGGGGGGATAGCAGTGGCGATATCCGGACCAGCGCCCTCTCCCAGCCAGGTTTCTGTCAAAAACAGACAGTCGCTCTGGAATCTGTGATGAGGTTGTAAATATCGAGCGCGTGCTTGGCTAGGGACCTTGTGTTCAACAGAAGACAACTAGTGCTTTCGGAAGGAGGAGTGAGGGAAGCAATACGGCCTAGGCCAGGTAACCAGCCACAACCCGGGCATCTATTGTTAGACCGCAAGGGTTTAGGAAACACCTTGGTGCAGTTATTGGTGGGGGTGCAAAGGGAAAGAAGGACATCCTTAAAATAGGTTATCATCATAAAAGGCAAAACGCCCAGCCTGGCCCGCGCCCGACCGCCTCCGGGACGCTGACAGGCGCAGACAGGCTTTCCTTCGGCGCTCCTTAGGCGCCTCCGCAGCGCGCGTCCGCTGCGCGGAGGGGAGTGTACTTAGTTTTAAGGCGGAGCTGGCCGTCCGCCGCAAGACTGCACCACTAGACTGCCGCCCGACTAACTGCCTACCCCCAATATGGCCGCCACCAAAACGCGCGTCTGCGGGTCCCAAGGAAACCCCTAGCAGCAAGCTAAGCCGTCAGGAGGCTAGAGAGACAGCAGGCAGGGCAGCACGGCGCCAACAGAGGAGGTAACAGAGGTAGGAGGAAACCGAGCAGTTTTAAAATAACTTAGGCCACCCGGCTTTCCGCCTCAGGTGCCTGTCAGGAAAGTAAAGTGCAAAGTGCGAAGGGATAGAAGAGGACACAGAAGCTAGTAGTCAGCTATATGTAGTCAGCATTGTAGATTAGAATACAAGTCACAACAAGATAAAATACTTAAAACAGGTTTAAAATCGCTAATGTTCAGCGCTATGTGTTTCACTCGCCTGCACCCGGCTTCCGCCTCAGGTGACTGGACTAGTGAGGATCTAATCTGGACTCAGCCTTCTCCCAGTTTTACGGCGGAGCTGGCCGTCCGGCGCAAGACTGCACCACTAGACTGCCGCCCGACTAACTGCCTACCCCCAATATGGCCGCCACCAAAACGTGCATCTGCGGGTCCCAAGGAAACCCCTAGCAGCAAGCTAAGCCGTCAGGAGGCTGGAGAGACTGCAGGCAGGGCAGTGCAGCGCCAACAGAGGAGGTAACAGAGGTAGGAGGAAACCGAGCAGTTTTAAAATAACTCAGGTCACCCGGCTTTCCGCCTCAGGTGATCATCTTCTTGTTATTGGTTTCTTCTAGCCCATCAATGAAATCATCATATTTCTCTATCCAAGCAGTCGATCTGTTGCCAATATTCAGCTTTTTGGTGGCATTGAATGGTGGTGGTGGTTTCCGGAAGGTGGCAGTATTGACCTCCCTCTTGGTCCCCATTGGAGACCATCACTTTCCTGGAGCCCTTTGGAGTTGTTCTGATCCGCCACCTAGCTGCTTTGGTGGTGCCCGGTGGCAGAGGGTGGACGCTAGCTGCTTGTACAGCTGTTCATGACTGTTTTTTTCATTTTTTATGTGAGGAATTGACTTTTTAAATATACTTCTTTTATTTGTGCTCATTCACTTACCCCCTAGCCCTGGTCTGACGCGGCTGAGGGCCGATTGTTCGGAGGGCTTCCGGGGTGTTCAGCTTCACTTCCTGTTGGGTCGGCGCTCTAGTCTATGCGCATTCTGACCTACTTAATCTCCTGCTCATGTGCACGCGCAGCGGACACACGCAGCGGGTGCGCCGGCGGCACGCTAAAGGCAAGCCTGTCTGCGCCCGTCCACAGCCGGCCAGGGCTAGAGGCCAGGCACTATGCTGGTTTTTCTGCGTATACTGCCCAAGAGCTAGTCGCACTTCATGGCAACTGGACTCTTCCTGGCTACGTTCTTTCATGCATTAAAGATACTGGTATTTTAAATTCCAGCCCCACTGCATCCCTTCCACCTCACTTGGGCCAGTCGGCTCACTTCTCGCCCCATGTCACAGCATCTGTGCCTTCTCAGCCCTCTTTGGCCCAGCCCCCCCCTACGACAGTGTAAGCCTATCTCCTCAATACTCGCTCGGTAGTTAAATATCAGCTTGAACTTTTTACTTTTTTGGATATTGTTTAGCCTGACATGCTGTTTCTTACTGAAACATGGCTTTTATCTGATTCTTCCCCTGACATATTAGCGGCAATTCCCGAGCCTTATTACATTCTACGCTCTGACCGTCCGGATGGGAAAGCTGGAGGTGGCGTTGCAATAATTATTCATTCCAATTTTCAGTTTCTGCCTATGCCCTTCCCCGCTATTGCAGCGGTGGATTTTCTCGTTGTTCGCTCCACCTCTACCACTATTCCTCTAACATGTGTGCTTTTTTACCGCCCACTTCAGTCCATGCCTCTCTTCCTTCAGGCAGCCGAGGAACTGCTGGCTATGCTGGTTGTTAATAACTCTCATTTATTGGTGTTGGGCGATTTTAATTTTTGGCCCTTTGACCCACGTGAGGATCCTCACTCTAAAGAATTTACTGACCTGCTTTGTAACATGAATCTTTCCCAGCACTTGTATTCCTTGATTCAAATTCATGGTCACATCCTGGACCAGTTCTGGTCAGTCAACTTGCACATTGCTACCCCTACCATTAGCCCATGCCCTTGGTCCGATCATTTTTTTATTTCATTTTCCTTTGATCTTGCGGAGGCTAGTAAACTCTCGCTTCCCTCTAACACCTGGGCCCGAAATTGAGGACCAGTGGACATACCCCTTCTCTGCTCCTCCCTTTCATCTTCACGTCCTAACCTTCTTGATCTCTCTCCCCACTCTCAGGCTACCGCAATTAATAACTGGCTTTCTTCAGCCTGCGATCAGTTGGCCCCTCTAAAACGCCTCAGGACCTGCCGCCTTTATGATGCCAACAGATGGTTCACCCCGAGTTAAAATCCAAAAAGTTGGCTCTTAGGCAGGCTGAACGTCATTGGAGGCTTAGGTACTGCCCCATCTTACAATCACTGTATCTCATGCTGCTACAGGATTACAAGAAATCTATTCTCCAGGCCAAATCGGATTATTTTACGTCAAAAATTCTTCTCTCAGCTAATAAGCCTAAAGACATTTTTTAGATTGTTCATGATTTGTCCACTTCTGCAAGAGCCACTCTCAAGCCTTCCCCCTCACAAGCCCTGTGTAATTCTCTTAACCAGTATTTTATTGACAAAATCAGCACAATCAAAGCTAATATCCCCCTTCCCTCTCCCAACTTGCGATGCCCGGATCTTCCCTTTAACTCTTGTTATCTGGAAAAGTTCCCGACATATCTAGGGAAATTTTCCTTTCTTTACTCAACGAGGTCAAATCTGGCTCCCCCTCCTACAGCTGTCCTGCTCATATACTAAAAGAGGTTTTCTCTGTTTGTTCGGACCCCCCTCTTTCACTTCTTAATTACTCCCTCTCACTGGGGACAGTCCCAGACTTCTTCAAATCGGCTAAAATCATTCCCATCTTGAAGAAGGCAGGAGCTGATCCATTCTCTCCTTGTAATTTTTGCCCCATCTCTTTGCTTCCTTTCTTGGGGAAAATCCTGGAGAGTCATGTGACGGCTTGCCTTAGCTCCTTCATCACGAATACGCATTTTCTAGATCCCCATCAGGCAGGCTTTCGTCCTGCGCCTTCCACAGAGTCTGTCATCCTCTCTGTGTTGGATGAACTTAGATGCGGAGCCGATGCCAACTCTTTCCAGGCCTTGGTCCTCCTGGACCTGATAGCTACCGTTGACACGGTCAATCATACCATCCTGATCGATCGTGTCAAGGGCGCTGGCCTTCGGGGTTATTCCCTGGCCTGGATCTCCTCGTTTTTGGAAAATCGCCAGCAGGCCGTCCAGTTGGCCAGCTTCTCTGCTGCTGCCTGTCCTATCACCTGTGGTGTCCCCCAAGGGTCTTCTCTCTCTCCTCTTCTTTTTAATCTGTACATTCTTCTTCTCATCTCCGCTCTTCAAAAATTGGACGTCACAGTGTTTAATTACGCCGATGACCTCCAGCTAATTTTCAACATCTCTTCTTCTTCTTTTTCTGTTCTCAACTTTCAATCAGTTATGACTTTCATCAGTGACTGGATGAGTGCTAACCACCTTAAGCTCAATCCTTATAAGACAGTTAGTGCTTACTGGGGGTGTCTCCAGTCCCTGGTCCTCTTCTTTCTGGCCTTCCGACCTCAGTCCTTCACCTTCTCCCTCAGTTTCTGTCAAAAGCCTTGGCATCCGAGTTAGCAGTGATCTCTCCATGCACTATAAAGTTAGTGCGGTGGTCTCATCTTGCTTTCTCAATTTATTTAATTAAACAACAGGGGGTGGTGATGGACAGAGTTTCTGAATTATGCAGAATACTCTCACCCAGTCAAGAGATCAGGGCTTAACCCAACACCGTTTTTTAGCTCACTGCACCATCCCAGCTCAGAACCTGGCTATATGCAAATTAGTCTGTCCCTGGCCCAGTGTATCATGGGAACAGGGCAAACCAAACTACTAAGCCAATTCTTTCACTGAGAAGGAAACAAGCTACCGGGGACCGGTTTCTGGCTTTTCAGCCGTCTTCGGCCCGGCTTGCTTGAATCCTGATGGTGCAATGAGCTAGGGACTCACGTCTGAGTATACCCTTCCACGCTTATGGTGGACAAAATGATTAAACAACAGGGGGTGGTGATGGACAGAGTTTCTGAATTAAGCAGAATACTCTCATCCAGTCAAGAGATCAGGGCTTAATCCAACACCGTTTTTTAGATCACTGCACCATCCCAGCTCAGAACCTGGCTATATGCAAATTAGTCTGTCCCTGGCCCAGTGTATCATGGGAACAAGGCAAACCAAACTACTAAGCCAATTCTTTCACTGGGAAGGAAACAAGCTACCGGGGACCGGTTTCTGGCATTTCAGCCGTCTTCGGCCCGGCTTGCTTGAATCCTGATGGTGCAATGAGCTAGGGACTCACGTCTGAGTATACCCTTCCACGCTTATGGTGGACAAAATAATTAAACAACAGGGGGGGGGTGATGCGGAGCCGATGCCAACTCTTTCCAGGCCTTGGTCCTCCTGGACCTGATAGCTGCCATTGACACGGTCAATCATACCATCCTGATCGATTGTGTCAAGGGCGCTGGCCTTCGGGGTTATTCCCTGGCCTGGATCTCCTCGTTTTTGGAGAATCGCCAGCAGGCCGTCCAGTTGGCCAGCTTCTCTGCTGCTGCCTGTCCTATCACCTGTGGTGTCCCCCAAGGGTCTTCTCTCTCTCCTCTTCTTTTTAATCTGTACATTCTTCTTCTCATCTCCGCTCTTCAAAAATTGGACGTCACGGTGTTTAATTATGCCGATGACCTCCTACTAATTTTCAACATCTCTTCTTCTTCTTTTTCTGTTCTCAACTTTCAATCAGTTATGACTTTCATCAGTGACTGGATGAGTGCTAACCACCTTAAGCTCAATCCTTACAAGACAGTTAGTGCTTACTTGGGGGTGTCTCCAGTCCCTGGTCCTCTTCTTTCTGGCCTTCCGACCTCGGTCCTTCACCTTCTCCCTCAGTTTCTGTCAAAAGCCTTGGCATCCGAGTTAGCAGTGATCTCTCCATGCACTATCAAGTTAGTGCTGTGGTCTCATCTTGCTTTCTCAATTTATGTATCATACGTAAAATGTCTCGTTTCTTTTCTAATGCGGCATTGAAACTAATCTTGTTAGCCATGGTCATATCACGTCTTGATTACGGAAATGCTCTGTACGTCGCTATTCCGGCGTACGAGCTTCGCCGTCTCCAACTAATTCATAACCAAGCTGCCAGGTTAGTTTACAAATTCCCCAAACACTACCATGTCACCCCACTTTGAAAAGCACTAAATTGGTTACCTCTCTTTGAATGCTCTTTTTTTAAACTCGGCTGTTAGATCTTTAAAGCTTTAGCCAGCACTGCTCCTGCCTTCACAGCCGCTAAACTCAAGGTTTACATCCCCACCTGTGACCTTCGGTCCTCTTCCAAATGTCTCATGTGCATTCCCCGTTGCAGAAGGAAGAAACATGGCGGCATGAGTTTTTCTTTCCTGGCCCCTTCCTTCTGGAACTCTTTACCCCTTACCATTAGGATCTCTGCTTCTTATATGGACTTCTGCAGGGAGTTGAATACCTGGCTCTTCCTGCAAGCTTTTGCCTAGTAGTCTGCCTCTCTGCCCCCCCGTAAGTCCGTCCTTAGCGCCAAGAAACCTCTTGGTCTACGAACGCTCGACAAAACCCTTAACTTTTAACTTTATATATGGACGGCTCTGTAAGCGCAACCCGAGGCACTACGTCTCGAGCACTTCACCCAACGCTGTGGTATGATGACTCTCTTTTTTCAGTTCCAGTAAGCAGATGACCATTTCTTGTATGTGGATTGCTTTGCTTTCAGGTGTCTCTTTGTACTGTCTAACACCTAGTTTATCTCTGCCTCGCAGCGCTTCTGATTGCAGCGTTATCTAGCAATTTGCTTTTGCTATTTGCTGCTCTTTCAAAACCTGGTTGTATCCTCCATTATTGTTATCACTCCATATGATGTTTAGCTTTAGGTTGCTTAGTAGCATGGTACCTCTCTTTACGGCTTTACCAGTAGGGTCTTGGCCAACGTTTCAGTTTAGCTTTCATTATCCTAAAATACTTCACACTGGCTGGAGTTGTGATTTGTCTCCACATATACTTACATGTGACTCTGCCCTTTGCTAGAGGCACATGTGGCATACACAAGCAGTTTGCTGGACCACCTCTAGCTCTCTGGGAGGGACCTGTCTATCCCCTATCTCATTACCAGTTATAGGATCCTCCCCAACCTGGGCACTCGCCAATGACTATGCTACACACATAGCTTGGTATTACACTTCTTTATTGGTCTGCATATAACCGCAAATTCAGCATTCTAAACCTGCAGTTACTTCCTTACACTTATGTCACAGTTCAACGGAATCGATCAGGAGCCTAAAGGATTCCATCATTGCTAACTCACACAACACTACAGTAATGAGGACCTTACTTTGGTCCTTTTGACTCAGTCCCCAAAATGGCTCAGTCTGTGGCACTTGAGGGTCCAGTTGCATCATGCTTTTAGTCGGTCTGGTAGCATGATGCTGGAAACTTGTGACTCAGGATTCGGATAAGGCCATGGAGCTGGGACACAATTGGAAGCTAGCTTTCAGGTCTATGTGAATAGTGCACCTCAAGGGAATGTCTTGCAGAGTTCCTGGTTGCTCACATATGTTGTCAAAGAATACTGGCTTATAGGCCCTGAACTTTCATTGAGTTTGGATGTGGGAAGGGATGTGTCAATCACATTCAATTACACTGTGCATCATTTCAGTTTAGAGGAGATTGGCCACTAAAGAGCAAATGCATTAGATTTTCAATTTTCTGGGAAACTCCATTGAAGGTCTAGGTGCAATAGGTGTGTAGTTTTGAAATGACTGGAGGCTTCCAGACATAAAAATAAAATCTCCTTTCATGATGTCGAATTCAGTGTTTGTTTCTGAGACTGGATTTAATGCAAATGGCATATATAGTACCCTTAGCATCAAACACATAAAAGGTGATGGGGGGGATGCTTGCAAATCGTCTAACCACTGGGAAGCAATTGGGATAACATTCCACCTCATTGTGGGTTTTTTCCCATTTTGCCACCTCATATTAGACCCAGCCATAGCCAATCAGCTTGATCCTGCCCCAATGGGAAGAGTGCAGCCTGAACAACCACAGCAGGTGCTCTTCGAATCAGAACACAGACAACCGAAGACCGGCTTCAGCCTATCTGTCCCTCTCCGGTCAGGTGTAGCTTGGGTTTTTTTTTTTTTTTTTTTTTTTTAAAGTCCTCATTACGCAACAGTTAAAAGTCAGGAGTTTTCAGGGACCTTTCTCAACTTCTTGGCGCCCTTAGAAAAAGAGAAGGAAACCCCTTACGTCCACATACTTATAGGGAGAAGGCTTGGTTATACGTAGTAGGTTGAGCTAGCCATTTTTGCTACTCTTACATGCCATTCTCATCATTGTTGCGATAGCGTAATCATTGGACAGTGGACAGAGGAGGTGTTAGGGAAACCAGGAATGTTAGCTTCATATTGCATACAGATATTATATAGGCCACACTCATTAATTCACCTCTTATGGTATTCTTCCCACAAGTCCCAGAATCTATATTTTTTAGAGGCATACTTCTTATTTTTATCTAAATTAAACACTTTCAGGATTGAAGCCAACCATTCATTATGAGTAGGGGGAACCGGAGTTATCCATTTTACACATATCTCCCTCCTTGCCAAAAGAATCAAAATAAAAAGTAAATTTTCTTGAGATTTAGTAAGAGGTCTTTCTACATTTGTTCTTGATATCCCAAAAATAACTAGGTCCATACTTACAGAGAGTTGTCTTCCAAATACCCCCTCTAAGGTAGTACCCACTTCCTTCCAAAAGGCATCCAGGCTAGGACAACGCCAAAACATGTGTAGATCATCAGCCAGCTGTAAATCGCACTTTGGGCAGTTCTTCACTGTGGCCCCGTTAAATTTGGATAGTTTTTTCGGTGTCCAGTAGGCTCTGTGTACAGTGAGCAAATGGTTTCTTTTAAGAGCAGCAGAAGTTACAATTGACCAGCAAATGCTCATAGATACTTGCCATATGTTACTTATATCCAGCGTTGGTAGATCTTTTCCCCAGATACCTTCTGGAATTCGAAACTCTTCCTCCCCAGCCGAGATTAAGGCCCAGTACCAGAAAGAAGTTTCTTTCCGAAATGGTTTATCCGTCTGCATCTTTATCTCCAGGGTGGTATTCCCTTTTCTAATTTCTTTAAGAGACTTACTCCAACTCAGTAATTGATAGTATTTGAATTTCGAAAGAGTATAGTTCGTACGATGAGACAAGATATCCCAATCAAGCAGTTTATTTTGAAACAGAAGTTGACCCCAGTCCTTTATTCCTGCTGATCTTAGCGATGTTGCTAAGCTATCCTTAAGGCAGTCTGGCGTGGTCTGAGAATCCCAGATCGGGGCCTTATCACTATAGAAGGGGATATCCAATGTAGATCTGATACAATACCATACTCTAGCGGCAGATTTCAGGACCTTTAGTTTAATTTTTTTAAAGAACTTTGGATGCCCAAATTTGTATAGAAAATGGCTGGTATTGCTTGTTAAAACACGTAAGAATAGTGGGTAATTTACATATGGACCCAACAACACCCTACTACTTTTGAATTGGAAGGCCCTGCAGTATTCTAATAAATCTGGGCTTGCTATTCCTCCCTGCTCTTTAGATCTTCTTAATTTACGCCATGCAATTCTTGGTTTTTTAGATGACCATATGAAACTAGATAAGTCTCCCTGTATCTTTTTTATCTTATCTCTATTGAACTCGAGAGGGATAGCGTTGAAAATGAAGGTAAATTTTGGTAGAATTGCCATTTTTATGATATTTGATTTCCCCAGGAATGTTAAGGGCAGAGCTTTCCAGACTTTCAGTAACTTTTTTACTTCAACCTCTACCCTATGTAAATTTATTTGGGTAATTTTATCAATCTCCTTTACCAGATCAATACCCAGATATCTTATTTTATCTTTAGTAAAGGGGGATACGAAGTTTTCATTCCAACTTACGGTTTCAGTTTTTGTTTGATTTATCTGATAACCAGATATCCTCCCAAAGCTTATCAAGGTCTCTTCTGTTGTTTTAAGAGCCTCTTCTAGGTCTGAGGTAAAGATCATGAGATCGTCCGCATATAACGCGACTTTCTTGTACCACCCTTGGTAGGAAAATGGGGAGATTGAAGGGAGATTCCTAAGATGTTCTGCGATCGGCTCAATATAGAAATTAAAAAGTAGGGGGGAGAGGGGGCAGCCCTGGCGTGTACCTCTACCTATCAGAATATTATTTGTTAGGTGGCCGTTAATTAATATCTTGGCTCTGGGCGAGTTGTAAATATTTTCTACAGCTTTTACGATGTTTTCCCCCAGATTAAATTTCTTTAATACTTCGCTTAGATAAGACCAATTTACTCTATCAAATGCTTTAGCAGCGTCAATCGTAATTATTGATAGTGGGATCTTTTCTACGGTAGCGATATCAATTGCTGCAATTAGCTCATGCGTAAGGTCCTGTAAATGCCTTCCTGCCATGAAGCCTTTTTGGTTAAAGTTTATTAATTTTCCCGCTATTTTCCCTAGTCTTTTTGCTAGAATATAAGTATAAATCTTGTAGTCGCAATTTAGAATGGATATTGGGCGGTAGGATTCGCATTGCTTTGGATTTTTACCTGGTTTCAGTATAATGGAAATGGTGGCGTCATTCCATGACTCCGGAATTTTAGCGTTGTTTATAAAAATCTTGTTAACTAGTAGTGTTAAATGGGGAACCAGCGTATCTTTTAACTTTAGATAGAGTTCGTTTGGGAGGGCATCAGGCCCTGCAGCTTTTCCTCTTTTTAACTCTTTAATAGCTTGGGCAACTTCTTCTGATTTTATTTCACTATTTAAAGTTATTTTTTCCTCTGGGGTTAAAGCTGGAATATTTTGTGTTAGTAGGAAGTTAGTTATTTCTTCTATTTTTGGGTTGCAATCCTCAGAGTAGAGTTTAGTAAAAAAAAAGCCGAGAATTCTTCTTTTATAACTTTCTCTTCAAACCCATTTTGAGAGCTGTCTGTCGGATGTATATAGTTTATTTTATTTCTAACTTGGTCTGTTTTGAGCTTCCACACGAGCATCTTTCCACAGCCTTCTCCATACTCATAATGGGCAAGTTTACTACATTCCCATCTTTCCCTAATTTTTCCTTCTAATAATGTCGATATTTTTTCCTTCCAATTAAGCCTTTCCCTCATTAGTTCTTGGCATCTCGGGGAGGAAGTGTCTATTAAGATCTGGCGGTCCAGTATTTTTATGTTTTCTTCCATTTTCTGGATCTCTTTTTTTGCCTCTCTTGATTTATGTATAGTCAAGCTACAAATCTTGCCCCTAATTACTGCCTTGTAAGCATCCCAGATCAGTTGCGGTGAAGCACTCCCATTATTGTCTTGAAAATACTGTTCTGTCTCTAGTGAAAGTTGGTCGATTATTGTGGGATCCTGGAGCACTGTACGGTCTAGAGTCCATCTCGGTATAGTTGTAACATCATTTATTTTTAATGTCAATTGGACAGCCGAGTGAACTGAGAGATGAGCGGGAAGGTGTAGCTTGGTGCTGGTGGCATAGTGAGCACAGCGCCCACATGTTGGCATAGTCTCACCCACTTACAGTGTCCTCAAACAGTGATAGAAATAGTTGCAAAAAGTCTGACATTTTGTGCAAAATAAACATGGACTGAAATGAGCCCCAGAGTAATTTTCATGGGCTGAAAAGAATTCAAGCATTCCACACATGACTTCTTTGTATACTTCAGGTGACACCAAAAGTGTGACACTTATCCCCAGCTGGGAGTCCTTTGCTCAATGTGCTATTAGACCTAAGCTAAAGCCAACTGGAGACGCAATTAGGGCAAAACCAGTGTTGGTTTGCTTGTGTTCTGGTTCACAGAAGGATCTGGCCTGGCCATTTGGGCTGGAAGGTCAAGACTGATTTGCATATGGCTGGGTCCAAACTGACGTGGCATGATGTGCAAAATAACGATTGACTTGGTTGTGGTCCCAAATAATTACCAGTTGCTGATATCCATTCAAGCATTCCACCTATAACATTTGTTAATACTTCAATATCCTTAGGCATGCATTGGTGCCGTCTACACAACAGGTAGCTTGTTTCCTTCCCAGTATAAGAATTGGCTTCGCAGTTTGGTCTGCCCTGTTCCCATGATGCACTGGGCCAGGGTCAGACTAATTTGCATATAGCCAAGTTCTGAGCTGGGATGGTGAGCTGAAAAACGGTGATGGATCAAGCCCTGATCTTTGGGCTGGGTAAGAGTGGTCTGCTTAATTCAGACACTCTGTTCATCACACCCCCTTTTCTGAATCGTCTACACAACAGGGCATCTTTTTAGGATTTTTAAAAGCATGACCTAGATGAAAGATATTAATAGGTTCCATCCATCACTTCATTTTTCAGTATTTTTGCAGAAGTTGGAGAAGTTTACTCAGACATGCTGATGAGCTCATTATAATTCTAGACTTGAGCCTTAAAGGGCAAGCATGCCAAAACGCTGGAGGTAGTTTGTGCTTTTATTAAGCGTGGAGAGGGCCAGGCATTTGAGGCTCATTTATAGTTGGCAAATACTGATTTGCACACAAGTGGTCTCCATTTGTAATGATACAGATGATCTAGAAAGAGCTGGATGGAAAACTACCTGCAAGAATTTTTAGTAGTAAATAAACATTAAGGCTCTTATTATGATGCGAGTAGTCGGACTATCGACCACTATCTTGGCAGTTAGGAGACCGCCCAACTAGCAGTCGGTGGTCCGATCACCAAGGCGGTCCGATCGCCAAATTGTGATGCATCCATTGGGCTGGCACTCACAAAGGGTACCTTTATGCAGCTGCTAATGCTGTGGCCATGGAAAAGGGCTGCAGCACCAGCCGCTGTGTAAAGGAGCAGTTACTGCACCTCCATGCACCGGGTGCCATAGGTGCGTGGGGGCACAACAACTGCCCTCTGAGCCACTTTACAGTGGCCCACAACAGAAGGGAGGCCATGTTTGGGGACCCCAAAATCTGTTTCTGACCTCCTTTTCATGGCTGTCTTTCAGACTAATAGGCTGTCAGAAAGGGATATTGTAATTCCGATGGCGGTGCCTGCCTCAACACCACCTCAATTTTAGGATGGCGATTTCGATTGCTGCCCCAACAGGATCCCTGATCCTGCCGGAGGTTGCTGTCTACTCCTGACTATTTAGGGTCAGATGCTGGGATTGTAATCCACCGGTTGGACTGAAGGGCTGTTATTTGGTCGTATCGCCACTGTAGGACTGTAGGTGATGGACCGACCAACATCGTAATAAGGCCCTTAGCTAGGAATTTCTGTTTCTCATTTTCTTTTTTTTATGGCCTTGATCATAGTGGTATGCTTCTTTAAATGTTCTTCTGTGGAACCAGGGAATCTTCATGGAACAAAGTGGATTGCTTTTTAATACTGCCAAAGCTACTAGTTCTTTCAACCCCAAGATCAATGCTAAAGAATCACTTCAATAATCATAAACAAAAACTTTTTTCACTTCACGGATAACTTTTATCCTCTTTGGATTTTAAACCAATAACCAAATATTATGTTTTCTTACTCTAATACACAGGCCCCTCCTACAGTCTACAACGTTTCTATTACTCATTGCAATACATCATAGATGACTGTCATTACAATCGGTTTAAAATTGAAACCGCCCAATGCATTTCAGGATGACCTCCCTTCTTCAGGGTGCCAATGATTGTAATGTCTCTTCAACCTGCGCGCTCACCAATGCTGCTGGTAGCAATACTCCAGTTGAGATTAGGGCAACTGTGAACAGGATCATAATGTTTACTTGAGGTTAAGCCTGCTTGGCTAGGCCTACTAGGAGGTGGCATAGTGGGCAAAAAACAATGGGTCGGAATGCTTCCCAAAGCGATTGCCAGTGGTTAAACTAATTGCAAGCATTCCCTCCTTCACTTTTTGTGTATTTGTTGCTAAGGGCACTAGACATGCCATTTGCATGAAGTTCAGTCTGATGAAAACACTGAGTTTGACATCATGAAAGGAGATATTTGTTTTGGTCTGGAAGCTTCCAGGCATTGCAAATTTACAGACCCATTGCAGCAAGATCTACAATAGAGTTTCCCAGAAAAATTAAAGTCTGATGCACTTGCTCCTCAGTGGCTATGCTCCTCTAAATTGAATTGTTGCACAATTGTGGTTGAATGCGATTGATGTGTCCCCTTCCTAGCTCAAAACTCTTTGAAAGTTTAGTGCCGATATGCCTGTATTCTTGAACAACACTTGTGAGCAGCCAGGAACTCTGACAAGAAAATCCAGAGAGGCGGTGCACCATTCATTTTGACCTGGAAGCTAGCTTTCGATTGTGTTCCAGCTCCATGACCTTATCTTGAGTCACAAGCATCATGATATTAGGCCCACTAAATGTATATTGAAACTGGACTCTCAAGTGCAATGACTGAGCCATGTTGCGGGCTGAGTCAAAAGGGCCAAAGTAAGGTCCTCATTACTAAATACAGATGAGAATCATTGGCTTATTAAAAGCACCCCACATGGTTGCGTTGAATTATGATTGAGCAACTCGTAGCACTGAACCTGGTCTCCCTGCCAAGATTGTCTTCTGGGACTGGCACCTAAATGAGTCCTCCACCTCACCACATGTGGATATGGAGTTTTGTCCCTGTCTACCCAAGTGCTGTGCACCTCCTTTGTCCAGAACTAAACTCTGGCCCACCATTAAAATCCTGTGCTGGTGTTTGTATGTTCAAAGAGGGCTAATGCCCTGCCTGCATCTACATCTCCAAAAAGGCCCACTGCTTTGCTCACGCTGTGCTGGTGCACACCCTGGTGGCCAGCACTCCTGGCTCTCATTGTTGTGCCAGCTAAACAACATACTAATCCAATGATCCCAAAAGGACCAGACCATTTGACACTGCTTGACTGTGCAAACTAAACGACATGAACATTCTGACCTTCTCAAGCTTATAGGCAGCTCAAATGCCTGAGACTTCCCATTAGATAACTGATAGGCTATATCAGGATGACACGCACAGTGTCACCTTAGAAGTTTGAATCATTGGAGTTCCACTTGCTGAACCTCTGGTACACAATTAAAAGGAAAATAGAAGTGTCACATTGTCACCCACTGAAGGACCGGCCCGACTGCCTACAAAACACCAATGCTGATTTCTTCCTTAAAAATCCCCACAGCCTTCCAGTATGCTGTCGTCAGCCAGATTGGGCTTAACTTTCTACAAGATGATTCTTCTTAATAACAATCGCTTCATACTCAGAGATTTTGAGATTGATAAATTACCAAGTAGAGCCGTAGAATTTGGCATTCCAGCATGCAGATTCAGAGAAAGAAAGAGCCAAGATTAAAATAATCACGAAAGGGAGTTTGTCTGGAGTCTGAAGTGAAGAAGCAGTTACTGAGCCTGCAACCTCTAAGGCAGATTCCACAAAGGACAGCCATGTTCAGACCATTTCTGTTCCCTTTGCCAAGTTCAGACCATTTCTGTTCCCTTTGCCAAGTTCAGACCATTTCTGTTCCCTTTGCCACATCTCTAAACACCAAGTGTAAAACCATGTTGTTTGCATTGACGTGTTGACCCGGCTAGTGGATTTAAATAGGAATGCAGCATGGATGAATACTGAAACCAGGAAAAGGCTGCAGGCTCAAAAATCTACCTGCCACTGAGTGGGGGGGGGGGGGGGTAATAATGTACTGTGATGTTTGAGTGTAAGAAGGTAACCCTATTTGCTTTAAACACTCTCTAAGTTTTACTTTTCTTCTACCTGACATTTTCATCCTCAGTGAGGCTGGAGCTCTTCTGTGGTTCGGTTACATGGGTAACCCTTAAAACATCTACACACTACACCAGTAATACAACTGATGTCTAATAAGCTTCAGGCCCACATGTGTGTTTGTACAAGAACTTTTTCAAATGAAAAATGCAACTTTTTCATGTAACTGAAGCATCTAAGATCTGAGCCGGTGCTCAACAGCGTTCTTTACAACTACAGAGACCAGTAGCGTAGGTCGCGCTTTGGCCGCATGTGGCAGCCCCTGCATTTGCTGCACCCCCCACCACCCCTTGCTACGCCACTGACAGAGACGCACACCACAAGCTCTTTTGATAATTGGAATAAAAAGCAAGATACCACAGGCATGTAACTCTAGCCCAAGATTTGACTTGGATTTTGTACCCCTTTGTATTTCCTATGGAGGTAATTTGTGAGTGAGGCATAAACTTAATGTTGACCTACATGAAAGCCATATGGTAGGACTGCAGGATGAAAAGCTACAAGGTTGCTCGAGAGTTGCTTCATGAGCCTCCCAGACTTTATCTCACTGTCAAACCTTCAGTTGCCCTATTGTCCATTATTTACTGGGTGCAAGTTGTTTGGTAAATGCATTTATATTGCTGCTGTAAAGCATTAAATAGAAATTTTAAAACAAAAGCCACCATGTTTTGCGAGATTTGCATCATCATGCTTTGTCTCACTTCTCTTTTCACATAATTAGCTTGAACGCCACAGTAATCTGTACCAGGTGCCTTGAAGTGTCTATTATTCTGTTTTTCTTTAGGCCATGATATGCCCTGATTGTAGAATTAACTTTTTAAAACCTGGATTACCACCATTCAAATGAACATAACAATGAAGGTCTTGCTAGTCTGTGAAAAAAGTGGGAGACAAATAAGATTTTGTTAAAATTAATTTGAAACCTGTGAATTTTCTCAATTAAATTCCTACATGCAAAAGCAATTGACTCTAAAAGTTTGAAACAGGCTATCACAGCTGAAATTCCAAGGGGAAAAGATGGCAAAACTGTGGATTACTCATGGACTTCCGTTGGTTAAGCAGGCTTCCTAATAAGGTACATGGGATTTTACGGCAAGTCCAGAGGCTAACATTATGCAATCTCATTTAATGCCACCACTCACAGCAGCCCCTTTAAAAGAATATGTTTAACGCAACACGTTTCCAAAGTTCACCAAAAAATTTGAACCCCCAACCATTTTTCTTCTTTTTTGTTAATATGTGCTCTGTTGCCTTAGAGAGTAGTTTATTTTGGTTGTCTGAAAGACAATTATGTTTGAATGATATATTATAATTAAGTATAGTTGAGGTGTCTAAGTGGGAGCATGGATGTTAACTTTAAAAAATATTGATTTTTTTAAATTCTGTGTGGTGTGTGTGTATTCGATTAGATAATATTGTATTTTAGGGTCAGGGTTGTCCTGTTCAGTCGTTGCCAGAAACCATTCGCTCCCTGGTAAGGATAGGGGGCTTGCAGTGGCAGTGTGAGCTAGCTGGCCTCTAGGCCAACATATCCTGTGGGGGTGTCTGGACACCAGTCTAGGCACCAAGCCCCTAGATTGTTGTCCAAACAAATGCGCAGATCCTACGAATTAGTAGAAACTACACTCCAAGTTTATGGAAGTTTCGAAGACACACAAGGTGGGCAGTTTAATTGCCCAATTAAGGGACAATATAGTTTAAAAAAAAGGTGTAAACATACAGCAGTGCATTGTGATGAATCCTCTGGTAGTACAGAAATTAAGTTGAGTTGCTCATCAGACTGTGATTCAGAGGATCAAGATTCTAAAGATCTGAAAGAGAAGGGGGGTCATGGAGTGGAAATAGGAAAGTAATCTGATGTTCTGAGAGATCGTATAAGGGATTGTATGTTTGACCCACTGTTAATTAAACACCCACTTTCCCCAAAGTGGTCCCCATCCGATCATATGGCGGAATATGTGGAATTTTGGTTTAGACGGCAGATTCCTAAAGATCTAATTGTCAAAGTGGTAACAACAGAACTGTATGCAAGAATGATGTCCTTTACAAAGGACCTGATCCTTGGGACGGGCTAGATTAAGGTCCGGGATGTATCAGGACACACTTTTGGTTGTTAAATGCCCTTTAACAAAAATAATCAATATGGTTAAGGAGGCCTATGTTAATCAGAAGAAGTTGCATGTGGAAGAACTCAGATAGTGGGTTCAACAAGTAGAATGCCTGCTAAGATTTTTGTGGACACCTATGAAACCTGTTCTCTGATATTTATTGATGCCGAGTTTATTCCATATTCAGTATAAAATGTAAATTAAATTACAAAAACACCTGTCCTTGAGGAAGGTGAAATCTCTGGATTACATGTGGTAAATAAAATATCAAAATGTGATTTTGCTTAAAAAAAATATTTTCTTCTCATTGTTCCACAGAAATGAAAGTAAACCACAAAGAAAGGATTATGATGGGGACTGACACAGGGCATGTTTAAGATCTCAAACTGAGCTTTTCAGTTGCACAGGTCAGTGATCAATAATAATTTTTCAATGCATAGTTGTAATAGTGTTAATATTTTCGTTGTACACAATTGAAATGTAACAACTACAGAAACCCCGTGTCCCGCCGCCGGAAATCGAGAGCCCTGTTAATCTATATTGGACAGGGAGTTATTTTAATCTTCATTTTATCAACTCCATTGGAGGTAAACTATCAAGGAGATTACCTCCAACAAGATCCCCATATCAGGAGGATTGCGTTATTGTAGAGCTAAGTTACTAAGCCCACCCTTGGCCCGAGTGACTTATAGGTTCCGGTCGGCGGGATCAAACTAAACCCCGTTACCTACTCAGGAAACAGAATACCAAAGAATTGTGATCTAAAAGCACTAATCAGCAAAGACTGAACTTAGGAGTCAATCCAGGACACCTTGTGAACTAGTGTTACCTCCAGGAAATAGGACACTAACTTTTGACCTACATTAAGACTCTGCTATTGGGCTGTACATACCATTTGTTCACATCATCTCCTGTATTCTGACGGTTGAAACCACCAATCATAGAAACAAAGAAAATAAAGTATACCCTATACATCTATATAACATCATCTTATAAATTTTCGTGGCTGCTCCAGAAGAAGGCGCTGGTTCGCCGAAACGCGCGTAGAGAAATATCTTGCCACTCTCCCCCTTTTTAACTTTATTTGTATTCTTATATGTAATTTGATTTGTGTATGGTATTTAATTTTTAATGTACAAACTATATATATTTCTTTCGCATATTAACCCTGAAATGTGATATTGTATGTTTTTTGTCAATTTTTAATATACTGTGGAATTTTTTAACTAAAATTAATGTTGTAGCTCAGTTCCCTTCAAAGTATCATTTTTCTATATTGATTTATTTCCTCCTGGTTGCCTAGATTGTTACATTTCAATTGTCTACTTTTTCCCTGGTCTAGGAACCTTATTTCCGTGAACTCAGGGGGTCCTTGTTAAATATATGCTAATATTTTCGTTGTATACACAAAAAAATAGCCCTGCAACCAAACGAAAAACAGGTTTGGAAATACTAACATTGCATCATTTTTTTGTTTGAGAGTGTCACTCACATAACGGCGAATGAAGTCCAAAATACCACTACAAGCATATTGGTAACATAGAAATCTCATGCATGCGAATACAGAGAATATGGAGGCTGTTAGACCTGGCTCTTTTTCAGAGTTATCCCCAAACTTTTTGCCTTACCCTGATTTTTTCTTACCTTCTTTTTTGGCTTTTGGACTCTGGTCACTTTACCAATGCTGACCGGTGCTAAAGTGCATATGCTCACTCCTCTAAAACATGGTATGATTTGTTTCTCCATGATTGGCATATTTGATTTACTAGTAAGTCCCATTTACAGTGCACCAGGTGTGCCCAGGGTCTATATATCGAATGTTACTACTGATTGTGCCACCCACCTGAGTAGCCCTGCAAACATGTCATAGACCTGCCATTGCAGTGTCTGTGTGCACAGTTTTAAACTGCCATGTCGAACTGGAAAGTGAGGCCCAAACCTTCCCTTTTAATAAATATAAGGCACACCCAAGGTAACCCCATGGGCAGGGTACAGTGTATTTAAAAGGTAGGACATGCACTGTTGTGATGTTCATGTTCTGGTACTGAAATTCTGCAAAATTTGCTTTTCACTACATCAAGGCCTATCTCCCGCACAGGTTAACATAGCAACTGCCTTGTAACATCAGTGTATCTTCCAATTGGGAGCTGATAAAAATTGGAGGTTGCTGTCTCTGGACTTAAAAACACATCTCTTAGTGACATTGTTTTTTAAACTGCAGATAAGAAAATGTGACTTTGAGAAAATTGTAATTTCTTACTTTAACCATTCTGTGCCTTTGCCTGCCTCTGAATACACATCTGGGTCAGGATGACAGTTGGGCTGTTTGTGCATTCACTCTAGACAGTCACACAAAGGGAGCTGATGTGTCCGCTGCATATTCTGATGGCCCATCACCAGGCTGATGGTTCTTCCTGAGCTAGAGTGGCGGGAAAAGTTGCCGCTGACACCTGAATAGGCCTATGCCTGTCTTCACACAAATAGATCTCCACCCCTATAGTGTGTTTAGGGCCAGGGCAAGGAAGGGCAGGGTCTTGTGCACTACAAAAACTTTTCTTTAAGGTTGTCTACTTCAGAGGCTGAAATGTGTATCAGTACTGAACGTGTGACACCATATACTCCGAACACTTCTGAGTTGAGGACATTCTTACAGAAAAGAAAAGCTGGATAGCTGTCAGGAATGACTGCCACTTTGCTGTTTACTTTGCTGTATTGACCTGTTGCTTGCTGCTACTGTCCTGGGTGTAAAAGGTCTGGACTTTGCTTTCTACATCCTGCTTCCAAGGTTCTCCAGGGGCTTTAGCTGAGCTTGCCTCCTGTTAAGTCTCGGGGGTCATCAAAGATTTTACCTGCAACCACTGAGCGCCTCTGCTGAGAAGTTCTACTTGGCGAGACAATTCCAGTTCCTGTGCCCTTGGAATATAGTTTGGGGTGCTACTAAGAAGAATCCAAGGCATCAATGCCAATCAATTTCGGAACCAGCACCTACCTGCAACTCTGATGCCATGCAGCTGCCTGCACCGGAGCTGTGGTCCAGCTCAATGCACCAACAGCGACTTGCACTGCAGGCTCCAACGATTCTGCAGCACCTCCGAAGCTCTGCAACTACACAAGACTTAAGCACCGTACCACCGAAGTCGGTGATGCATCGCTCCGACTCTGATGCCTGTGGCCTGGTCCGACAACGATGCAGCGGAAACCAATGCCTTGTGGCTTGACTCTCAACACCTCATCAGCGCTGCTCCACAGTAAGGAACTGAGGTACCACATTGGCATCTGCATCATCACCTCCCCTGCAGCAGTAAGGAACCAATGCATCACCTTTCCTGCCTGGCAGTAATATACTGATTCATCCCCTCCCCTGCAACAGTAATGAACCAACGCTGCACTGACCCCTGCAACGCCTCACCTCCTCTGTGATTTGCATCAATTTCGTTTTTTATGCCGCCTTCAAGGTACGGTACTGGGCAGTAACCATATCTCACTCCATCGAGGTCGGACTGACTTTGTGGAGTCGTCAACATCAACTCTGACCAAATAGCCCCGGTTGGAGCTATTATAGATTTCGAAGACCTATAATTGATTTCCTATTTAAAAATGTACATCTTGGTTTGTGTATGTTGGATTTTTATCTTTTTGGTCTTGTTTTATTCAGATAAATAATTACTATTTTTCTAAAGTGGTGTGGAGTCCTTTTGTGGTGTTTTCATTACATTAATGTGTGTCTGTGTTTGTGTGTGTGTGTACAAATACTTTACAGATTGCCTCTGGGCTGAGCCTGACCTCTCTGTGCCAAGCTCCCAAGGGGTGAGCAGGAGTTATTTTAGGTGTGTAACTTACTTAACCTGACTACAGTGGTGGGTTCTGCCTGGTTTAGGTGCATACCCTAGTCAACCAGAAACCCCATTTCTAACAAAAGCTATAACTTCGGGAGCAACTCACTTTAAGAATAAATCTAAGGACTTTGATTATGAAAATTAGGTAGTGAAAAATATCAAGATGTAAAGATTAGAATTCAAAAATCGAAGGGTGGCATTAGTTTAAGACTTCAGATGCCACCTGGTGTCAATTTTACTCTATAGCCAGTATTTTGCTGTCATGA
The DNA here is from genome assembly GCF_964263255.1 of Lissotriton vulgaris. Taxonomy (NCBI): domain Eukaryota; kingdom Metazoa; phylum Chordata; class Amphibia; order Caudata; family Salamandridae; genus Lissotriton; species Lissotriton vulgaris. The sequence goes on along the minus strand of NC_141699.1, from coordinate 301,886,426 downwards.
TGCATAGGAAAACTGAACAAAATGATAGCCAGGGCCAGTCTTTGGTAATTAGGTGTAATTACATTTGGCACTGACGACATAGTGGTAAATCCCTAGTATATGGTGGGGAATGCAGGGTTATAGGCCCAGCAAGTTTGAGGCACTTAAGTGTGCACTGCTGTGTTGCCTGCTATCATTTTAAGTCAGCCCTGCTTTGCACGCTGATTTTCAACTGAAATTACATGCAAATTTGAATTTGGATTTAAAGGTACTTCCAAAGTATTATACTGTTTTAGTTTTACATATAAGTCACTCCTAAATAATGCCACACTTGAATTGATCATAACTAATACCGAAGATAGTGATTGAACTTTCTTTTCGGGGAACAAAAGTCGAGCCTTCTAGCAGCCTCTCCTGATTGGCCAGCCCTTAACAGACTTAGCAAAACTGCTTTGATGAGGTGATAAGTGGCCTGCACAGAGAAAGAAGATATTGGATGGGGTAACTCTGCGGCTGCAGAGACCAGGCCAGGACAGGAGCTGGGTAAATCAAACTGGGCTTTAAAGAGAGCAGGACAGAAAGGAATGTTAGCCAGGCCTACCTCCTCTTCCTGTACCACCCCTCCCGCCACATGGCAGCCCCAAGAGTGGAATTTGCAGGAGGTCTGGAAACGGAGTGTTAAGGGTAATAAGTCACACCAGTGGGTTGGTTTAGAGAGCTCTTACTCTCAAGGAGAGGAATTCTCCAGCTTGAATTTTGAATTTTGAAGTATAGTGCTGTGTGGGACAACAAAATGTCATGCTTTTGGGTGTCGCCCTAGAACATTGAATAAATACGTGTGAGCTACATAGCAACTCGGATCTGCTGCCTGAAATTACAAATGTCACGGTTTAGGTGCGGAGAGCCTTGGACTCCATGTCCCAGAATGTCTGTGCGTAAGTCCGTTCTTTGTGTTTGCCATTCTGTTTCCCCTCCCTTTCCTATATCTGCCTCACTTCCTTTACAATCGGTGCTTGTCACCTGTAGTGTTAGCCCTTGCTGAGTTGTCTGGAGTTTGGGAAGTTAGAGAGTTCGATATCGTGGGTCCGTGATTCGGGCTAAGGAACATTGTAGCCTCGGGAAGCAGGAGGTTGCTTTCTGCTTTCATGGTGTGCCTTGATTTATATCCTGGAATTGACCTTGGAAACAAACGATCAGAAGCCGCGCTGGAAGCAGGGAGAGACGCTTTCAGCCTTCGCGGTATGCCTGACATTTGACCTCTTGAGACGCTCTGTGAGGAGCCGTGCTGGAAGTCAGGAGAGACACTTTCAGCTTTCACCGTGTGCGAACCATGAACTGTGAGCTTTTTTGAATGAACAGTTCTTTGGGTTTTTTTGTTATTCACTCGTGTTTACATTTGGATCTACAACCTTGTGGTATTGTGGAATTACGAGCGGTGGTGCAGCTCGGAGATTTGGTTTTCAGAGACTTGTGAGGAGACAAGAGAGATTGCTTTCAGGCTATGCTCTGGAACTTTGACGGTATTTTTACTTCCATGAAGTGCCAGTCGCTTGTAAGCTAGTAGCCTTCTTCTGGTATTGACATTCACTACTAGACTCTTGCTCTTCAGACTGTGAAGCTCTGCTGGTTCGCAATTCTATCTCTTTACTTTATTTTTGCCTTTTTGAATGCACCTGTTTTTGTATGGACGTTTGTGGCAGCTTATCCCAGTGAGTGAAATATTCAGCTACATATACAGTATATGTTGAGACAAGGAAAGGGGGGGTGTACTGATAGTGTCCCTTGTGTATTTCTGCAGGTACACAGAACACAGACCCAAAGTGAGGGTTGCACCCGTCCTTCTGTGCTGTGGATGATTTCTGGCTGCCAGTCCTTTATATTTTATTTCTCCATTTTTTCCCTTCCCTGGGCAGGGTCCTCTCAGTGGTGCGTTCTTATATTGCTCACTTGGAGTACCGCTCCTAGGGAAGAGTGAATCTAGCATCTGCTTCGCTCCCGCTGTGTCTGGATCTACAGGTGGGTCAATCTGTTCCGAATTGTGACAACAAAGAGAAAGACTGCCCTGCTGGAACCCTTGTCTGCACCCTCAAGCACTGCACTTTGAAGGACTGCTCCTGCTGCTCACTCGAAATTGCAGCCCTGAGGATTTTGCCTTGCTTGGGAAAGGATTAAGGAGAGGGTTATTTGAAAGCAACAGTGTAACAGTGATTCCCTGTACCATCTCCCCTAAAACTTTCCCTGCCTGAAGTGCGTCCAGTGGACTTTTAAGGATTTGGCCAGATGCATTGTGGGAGCTGAGGTCCCAACTTCTGAGGAGCAACTCAGACTCTGAAACCTTGGATTTGTGATGTTAGCACTTTGAACCATCAAGGAGAACTTTAGGAAGAAATTCTAGAAGTTTGGAGAAAATTTTGGCGAAAGCTCCTTAAGGTGACCCACCCGATGTTGAGAGTTAAGCTACCCATCTCACACCGTGACCTGGCCTGGATTTCAGGTTTGACCCACTGAAAGCTCCGGAGCTCAACACTTCCAAGAGTTGACCGGGGACTCCCGCTGAATGAAGCCGCTGCAGCCACTGCTAATTCTGGCCTGCTGAAGAGGCCTGTTCAATGTCAAGAGAAAAACCTCCCAAAAAGATTTTAAGTGCAGAGGTAAGATTTTGGCCGAGGCCACCCATTTGGGCTATCTGACCAGGGCTTTATCGTGGTTGGCCTGAAATTTTGACTCGAGTGCGACCGGATGTCCCAAGTTGGCGCTATGTTATTAAGCACTAGAAAGTGTTTATTCTCTAAAAAAAATATATCTTCAGGTCCTTGTATTGGATTTTTATCATTTTGGTGTCATTTTAATCCTAAAACGATTTCCTATTTTTATAAATTGGTTGTGGATTTTATGGTGTGTTGTGTATTGCTTGTTTCATTTATTGGTGTTTTTAAATGCTTCACACACCTGTCTTCTAAGTTAAGACTGCCTGCTCATTGCCTCTACTGAGGATTGAGCAAGGGAATAATTTATTAAGACCTTTTCTGGATCTTATAGTGTGTGTGGTGGGCTTATTGCTAGTGGTAGGTGCATAATTACCCCGACTAATAATCCACCTTCCAACACTGTTGCATGTAGTTCTGCAGTAATCTAGACAGGATTGAACTGTTGCAGGTCCAGTTCACATTCTGTAGTGGGTTGAAGGCATGAGATCTTTTAGATTAGCCATAGTTGGGTGTGCACTCTCTTGAACACTGTGCTATTTGTGGGTGTCTACGGGTGGTATGGAACTCAAAGCCGTTCCCATATTTCTCTAGTCTTGACTAAAGGAGGCTTAGACACCAAGGTGAAAGGTTAATGTATTAGTAATTATGGTGACCTGGGCCATGAGTGGGTTTTTAAACATTTCCCAATTTAGGCGGAGTTTGTCGGCTCAACTCCAAGTTTGGATCTAGAAGAGGCTGTTAGTTTAAACTGTAGTGCCCAAGAACAGGGCATTTGGGGCTCTAGAACAGAGGCTGAGCCAGTGACCTGAGGTATGCTGAAGCCAATTAACAACAATGGAGGAGTACCCCCCTAGGAGGAAAATACGGAAAAGGATTCCTTCTGTATCTGGAGCGCGAGGCTCAGGTTAGCATTATGTGCCCTAACCCGTTACCGGACAGTGCTTGTCCTTGAAGAAGACCCCTCACTCACCAACCTGGTTGGTGACATGCTTCATCATCGGGGTCCCACCCCATAGGCCGAGTGCTCATAGGGTGTGCTGCGACACCTGACTACAGTGGAGCGGGTTTCTTGTTTTTTTATATGTGCAAAAAGTTACAGTGATACGTGTATTAAAAAGGGCCAAGACTACTCACTTCAAGACTTTATTCTTGAGTGCTTGAACCCTGATAAAATCAATGTGGCACCTGTGCCTAACTAGGAAGGCTTTTGTGTCTCGAAGTGTGATAAATTAAAAATAGCGTAGTGTGCTATGTGATTTAATTAAGAATAGGTCTACATGTTTCAACCATATGGAAAAATTATTTGGTTTTCGTCAGGACCGTGAGGTTTGAGCGGGGTGGTCCGCACACGCTAAGGTGCGTCCTGCCCTCGTTCAAATAAAGACCACAAATTATGGTCTGGTGTAAAAATGTGTCTTTTCCTGGTTCAGGAGAAAACCTGTAAGAAAAAAATGTATAGGGTTGGGTTTACGTAATGGGGATGACAAAACAAGGGTACACACTTAACAGATATTGTGCTTGGTGGGTTCACCAAAGTAAGGTGGCAGGAGAACACCTTATGTATCAGGTCGTACCCGTGGTCTATCTGAAATGATAGACAGCAGTGCTCAGGCGGTAATTACCGGAGCGTGGATGTGCTTAAATTTAGAAACAACCCAGCACCTTGCAAATATGGTAATTTTGCAGGGGAATTGGGATAGTGAGAGGGAGGAGGAGGTGTGGGAAAGTGATCGCCACTGCAACGCGGCGTCAAGCACGCCCAGGCATTACTGGAAGTGATTGGCAGCTAAGCGATTGTGCCGCAGTTAAGCGGGTTACTTTGCTATCGTAATAAACAAAAAATGTAATGTTTCGCTCTGCTTACACTCGAAGCGGTAACTATCGCTTCATGGGCATCGGATTATCCAAGACGGCAAGTATCCGTCACCTACAGAGTTTGAAAAATGAAAATGAAGGGCGAACATACAATTAATATACCGCCTGTGTTCGATGCATCTAGTAAAGGACCGGCGTGTTTTGGCGCATAATATGTATCGTGCATCTGTCTCAAAAAAGCACTTACTTGCGGTTTCTGCTCATCTTGAGTACAAACCTACTTGGTTGCTACTCGCGAGTGCCCCGTGGAGTGTTCTGATGGATCAGCGACGCCGAGAAGTAAACTATGCGTTACTTCCTGGATGGGCGTGGTGCTGGTCTGGGGCTCTCGGCGGGCCAATCGGAACGGGACAGAGGGGCGGTGCCCGCTGAGATTCCGATCACGCGGAATCTGATGTAGCGGTTAATGCAGCAACCGCGTTGGTGAAAAGACGGGGCTTTTAAAGGAACCGGGTCTAATCTTTACTTTAGTTAAAGAAAAAGAAAAACCTTAGAACTGAAAATGGAAAAAGGAACAGATCCGATGTAAGAGGACTTTGAGTCACCCAGATTGGTGATTGTGGACAAATTAAACGTCCGGGTTTGGGCATGGACGTCAAAATAAAGTGACCACTGTTAGACCATGGGTGATGATGTTTCACAGAACAGGTGTTCATTCCACTACATAAGTGGCAGTTCAATGGCCTCCGAGGAATGTTAGTAAGGGGAGTTATCCCATCGCTGTGTTCCATGGAATATTGTCATTTAGGCCAGTTTTGTGCGTTGAAAGTCTATAAACCCACCTTTGTTCCTTTTCAATTGTGTGACCATAGATCGATGGAGGGGTCTCCGAGTCTCCGAGTATTTTGTTCACCCAAAGATCAGGTCCATTTAGTGTTATAATTCCATGAGTGGGGGGCGACCTTTTCTTTATCCCCTTACAGCTCCTTTGTGTATATGGCGGAAAAATACATGTCTGTCCCCAAAAATGAATGCCGGTGGATCCAACCCGCAACCACCAGCTCAAATTAAGCACTGCCCTACGTCTGCCATGAAGGAAGAGGCTAACCTATTTTGAAGAGTGCTAATGGATTTATGTTCCTTCAGGAAGGAGCTATCGAGAAGAGGAAACAATATGTTTAGGCAGGAAAAGTACTATCATAAATTCTGCAAGGCCTAAAGGGAGGATCACATCTACATGATGATGAGATGAGCAGCTTCTGGGCTGTCCAGAAAAGTGCCCCAGGAAACCCACAGCAGGACGTTGAGCATGTTTGAGCCTTATTGCTGACCCAGATGTTTTCTGTGACCTTGTCCAAGTGAAGCTAAGAGAAACAGACCCCTGCAAATCACTCTGTAATTGTTGAAATATAAGTCTCACTTTGTGAGAGACTTTAGATGCCTGCTGTGTCCCCAGTGGTTGAAGTGGGGGATATCTATTGGGAATGAAATTCCCAATCTTTTTTAATTTTACAAAAACTGTGCCCCTACTTTTTGTTAAAAGACCACTGGTCCTGGTTAGTGCGGACCTTGAGGTGGCTTGGTCTCCTGTCGTGTGACTCCAACAGCGAAGTAGACAGTTAAAGAACAAACAAGCCTTCTCATCAGGGTGACTGTCACTTGAAAGAATGATAAATGTGTGCAAGAGGGTAACCAGTCAATCTAAGGGCTGCTAGGGAACAAGGATATGGCTTTAACTCGTGGATTATTTTGAGTCTTTATTCTTTTTTAACCAAATGTGAGGATGTCACCAGCTGAGGTTAGTAGTGGGTCATAATGACAACCTATTACAAAAGTTTGCCATAGGTACAGCCTGCTTGTGTATTGCTCAAATATATATTTTGAAAGTATTTGTTTTATCTAAAACAATAAACATGTATGCACAGTTGGCAGCAGTCTATCTTGTAATGTGTCTAACACATATTTAAAATAATACATATTCACAGTGCTTTCTGTCACATGCTGGGAATTAATTGCACTATAAATACACATCACTATTCTCCACAGCTCCAACCAGGACTCAGTTCTGTGACTGTCTTGTTACACACATTGCAGTGGTTGCAGTAACCAACTGAACTGTCATAAGTTAGAGTGAATTTCACACTGGTTACTTTAACTTCCTTTTATTTTTCATATAATATATATGCATTTACCTGAAGATAGGGTGACCAGGCGTCCTGGATTTGCCCAGACGGTCACGGTTTTTCAACAGTTGTCACTGCAGATTTTGATAAAATTTGCTCATGTCCCGTTTTTTCATGAGAGTAAACTGAAAACAATAAGAGGTACTTTTTTGGTGTTCCAAAGCAGGGCTAGTAGGCAGCTGTTAATAGTAAACAATTTAATTAACTATAATGCTGGTTTTAAAATTATATTTTATTTATTTTGTTAGTGCTTCTTTTGTGTGTCTATGAAGATGAGGACTGGCATTCTTTGCCACTTTATTGATGTAAATTTGTAGTCCTTCCTCTATTTTTGTGAAATGTCCCGGTTTTTGGTTCGCACGGTCTGGTCACTCTACCAGAAGGTGAAAGGCCAACAAAAGTTGCTAAATATTTTACTCTTTTCAGCCACATGTCTGAACATGTTCACTCATGCACTGACTCCGCCCCTGTTGCACTCAGGATCACAGTTACCATAGTTTGTAATGCCCTTAAACTGCTGAGCATCCTCAGTGCATAATTTATAATGAACGAGTGCCCATGCCAAAACTCTGCTCAGAAGCCCGCAGCTGGTGCAATTAAATGCCAGAGCACCGAATATCAAGGCTGCGTAGTTTTCTATTCAACTCATGTCTCTTTAATCCACAACCAGAATTCTCTCTTCCCCTTTATTTCACTCTTGCGGGTTTCTACTTTCTTCCTTTGTGGTATTTTTTTGTCTTTCTCTTCCTCCATCTTTCCACGTTGTGTTTTTTTCACTCTCTGGTTACTGGTAAATGTCTGATGCAGATAAATAAGTGCCAGTCTACAAGAATATGTGCCAGTGGCCCCCAACCCAAACCCCGGCTCAAACTAAGCGTTGTGCATCCCCCACAGTTCTGTGAGGGCCTCTGGTGTGGAAAATGGTATCCGTATTCATTGTTTTTTTAAAGTCCCTCGGAAATATCCGACATTTGAAAACAGCATTTTTTAGAGATGTGGGTGTTTTAAATGTTAAGGCTTTTATTCAACCTAACCATATTTGGCAGTCTCTAAAGGGTTGTCTTTGCCTTTTGTTTTCACCACCGGGCCCATGAATTCTGTGGGGTTGGAGGTCCAGCCCCTATGGAAGGAAAGACAGAGACTGTCGGGCACGTCACTTATTACTTTATTAACAACAACTATATCTCCTAGGGGAGAGACGGTCTGCTTGCTGCTCCGCTGCTGTCCGAATGCCGGCCCCGCGTCACTTCCTCCTGCAATACCTTGCGGCAGATCACATGACTCGGGGAGGCTAGACCGACACACTACACATCTTCCCCCTTAACAATAGCAGACATAACTGTGACAGTGGCCCACAGGTGTGGGAGAGGAAGACAGAGAGCGAGAGAGAGGGAAAAGGAGAGAGAGAGAGACAGAGAGAGAGAGCGTATTCACAATTGAAAGTCACTGAAGTGTTTCAGTAGCTTCACTGCATGGCCCTTGCGGTGTGCGTTCTGATCCCTTGCTCTCGTCCTCCGCTGGGTCTGTCTGATCTTGTGTCCCCCTTCTGGTCTCTCCTGAGGGCGTTAGGTGTCTCGCACGTAATACCCCCTTTGTCTGCATTCTGGCTAGGAGGACACGGCGTCTGCTGCATGGATTACTGTCCATCCACATTGGCTGAGGTTACGGCCACATTTGCGGGGTCTGTGGATGGTGCTGCCGCTCCCGTGATGCTGGGGCTTTCATCTAGGTCGCTGTTGTTCATGTCCCACTGCAAGATCTTGGTGCACTTGGCCATACGGGATTGTGACTAAACCTTGCCGTCGCTCAACAAGGCAGAGCGGGTTTATGCTTCTACGACCCGCAGGGGCTCACTGATCTGGCTGTTTCCTTTTAGTCCTGGGAGGCCCTTTTTGACTCAGACCCAGTCACCTTCCGCCAGTGATGCTTCACGCACATTGCTCCTTTTGTCATAATGTGCCTTGTAGATGCTTTGTGCCTTCTCTATGTTGCCGCGGACGATGGACGGGGACCATTTGCTTTGGAGTCTCAAGGTCATCCAGGCTGCGTTATCTCTGATGAAGGGCTCTCTGCTTCTGAGGATCTTAAACGGGCTCTCTTAGGGGAGAGCCGGTCTGCTTGCTGCTCCGCTGCAGTCCAAATGCTGGCCATACGCCCCTTCTTCCCGCCATGCCTTGCGGCAGATCATGTGACTCGGGGAGGTTAGACCGCAACAGTACAAATTCCAGTGTATGGCCGCTGGACTCATCTGGAGCTCCCATCTTGGACTCCGGCTCATCCCTTGTTCCTTTCCACCCCACCATCCCCCCTGAGGGTCATCGATTATGCTGTAGGTGGGCTCCTGGCTGTGTTTGGGTTTGGGGCTCTGGGTGAGAAGGTGAGAGAATCAGCTGACCAGGCAGCACAGAGGTCAGCAGCCGGGGACTGGGAGGCCTGGGTGCAAAGTTCTGTCACCTGATTGCAGTTTGGCACCCTACTAGAATCTTGCTGCCCTATGCTGCAACTACCCTGGTTGTGCACCTCTCTATTCCAGCTCTGAGGAGCAATGTCTCTGTGTACATGTTTATGGTTAAAAACTAATACCACTAGCCCAGTGAAGCTAACAGTAGAAACAAAGCGTTAGTGGAGGCGCAGCCTGGAAGTAAGGCTGATTCCACAACCACATTTTTAATAGAACAGTCAAATAATTATAACGCCTTCAGGCAGTGATGGCTTATATTGAAGACTCCAAGTTACAGGCAGTAGGCAGTGACTTGAAGATATTTTGTTAAAGCCTCACAGCAGGGTTTATGAAAGCCAATGGCTATAAGCAATTGCTTTTTGATTATGAAAAGGTATAATTATTGTGTAAAATCTGATCTGCATATCATATTATTTGTCCTTGTTCGTTTATATTTCCATGTGTTGTACTTAATTGTGTGGAGAAAAAATAACTTTTAGTTTTATAGGTAAACGCACTGACTTGATTGGTAGTGCAGTTGATGGTTATAATTGTCTCTGCTGAGTTCTGAGTCTGTGGCCCACACCAACTCCGAGTGGACCAATTTACCTCACCAGGGTCGTACATGGTATTCAGTTGTTGGTCCAATAATTTGGTGGCCCCATAACACCACATGTAAAAGAATTCAACAGACACAATTAGAGCTCAGTAAGGCATGTCCTTCCCCCTCCCCTTTACCCAACCTTTCCTTCCCCTGTTCCCACCAAAAAAGTTTCCACAAGACACATGTCACCCTTGCTATGCCACTGACTGTCCCTGAGACTGTTGTAGAATGGAAGGGTTAAAACTAGGAAACCCTTTGTGTTTTTTATATAATTAGCATACAACAGCAGTCAACTTACAATCATAGACCACGCACACCACATTCAAATAGCACCCTGGGAGCTGACGAATACAACGTCAAAATCAGTTACAAATGCATTTATTAAAAAGGTCCTCTTACTATCATAAAATCATTTAAGAGATTTAAAACCATGTGTAATAATCACATACGAATGCACACATTGTTTTCAAGCATAGCAGAATACACAAATTGTAGTAAACAAATCTATACACAAAATATAACAATAAAAGTTATACAAATAAAATAAACAATACACAAAATGGTAAGCAAAAACAATGAGGGTTCATGTTTTGTCAACACACTTTAGGAGATCAATCTTCAATAAGCCCTGTTCTTATCATTTTTCAGTGCTGGCAAATTCAGGCTTAGGTCTACTTAAGAGATCAGCTTTGTGTTGATACTGATATGAACCAAAACAACCGATGATTTAAACAAGCAAAGCGACGCGTTTCGGTGGCATATGATACTTTCCACCTTCTTCAGGCTAACAATAGCTATTTGGTAAATCTCCCCACAGTTAAAACTAAAAAACTGATAATGATAAAAACATGTTAAAAAGAAGGCACCTCCATAATGATTTTAAAAAGACAATGCATGTTACAGTACACAAGTTACAAAATCCGTTTTGGCTTTACAATAAGTAGCGTTTACTGAAAACATTCAAAAATGACCGATCAAGAAAATAAGCAATTCAACAGTACATTATTTGACCATTTTATTCCCGTCTCCTACTGGGTGCTATTAGTGAGACAATTGCAAAAAAAACAGGTGATGGACAGAATGCAGAACAATGTCATACATTCACCCCATTACAGAGATCTGGGCCTAAATCCATCGTTTTTTTGCTCACCATGCCATTCCAGTTTGAACCCAGCCATATGCAAATCTGTCTTGACCCTGTGCCCCATGGGAACAGTCCTGCCCAAACTGCTAAGCCAGGTCCTCCCTGGACTGGAAACAAGCATTCAAGGACCGGTTTCGGGCATTCTGTCCATCAACTGTTGTTTTGCATGTTGTCACCCTGAGTGGGATGGGTATGCTCAGACGTGAGTCCCATGCACTCCACACCACTGGAGTCAAGCTATCCTGGCTGAAGACGGCCGATAGCCAGAAACCGGTCCTAGGATGCTTGATTCCAGTCCAGGAAAGACATGGCTTGGCAGTTCGGGCTGGACTGTTCCCATGAGGCACAGGGTCAAGGCTGATTTGCATATGGCCATGTCTGAACTGGGGTGGTGTGGAGTGCAAAAAACGATGATTTAGGCCCAGATCTCTGTACTGTGGTGAATGTATGACATTGTTCTGCATCCTGTCCATCAACTGTTGTTTTGCATTTTGTCACCCTGAGTGGGATGGGTATGCTCAGAAGTGAGTCCCATGCTCTCCACACCACTGGAGTCACGCTATCATGGCTGAAGACAGCTGATAGCCAGAAACCAGTCCTAGGATGCTTGATTCCGGTCCAGGAAAGACATGGCTTGGCAGTTCGGGCTGGACTGTTCCAATGAGGCACAGGGTCAAGGCTGATTTGCATATGGCCATGTCTGAACTGGGGTGGTGTAGAGTGCAAAAACGATGGATTTAGGCCCGGATCTCTGTACTGGGGTGAATGTATGACATTGTTCTGCATTCTGTCCATCAACTGTTGTTTTGCATTTTGTCACCCTGAGTGGGATGGGTATGCTCAGACGTGAGTCCCATGCTCTCCACACCACTGGAGTCAAGCTATCCTGGCTGAAGACAGCTGATAGCCAGAAACCGGTCCTAGGATGCTTGATTCCGGTCCAGGAAAGGCATGGCTTGGCAGTTCGGGCTGGACTGTTCCCATGAGGCACAGGGTCAAGGCTGATTTGCATATGGCCATGTCTAAACTGGGGCGGTGTGGAGTGCAAAAAACTATGGATTTAGGCCCAGATCTCTGTACTGGGGTGAATGTATGACATTGTTCTGCATTCTGTCCATCAACTGTTGTTTCGCATTTTGTCACCCTGAGGGGGATGGGTATGCTCAGACGTGTGTCCCATGCTCTCCACACCACTGCAGTCAAGCTATCCGAGCTGAAGATGGCTGATAGCCAGAAACTGGTCCTAGGATGCTTGATTCCGGTCCAGGAAAGACATGGCCTGGCAGTTTGGGCTGGACTGTTACCATGAGGCACAGGGTCAAGGCTGATTTGCATATGGCCATGTCTGAACTGGGGTGGTGTGGAGTGCAAAAAAACAATGGATTTAGGCCCAGATCTCTGAACTGGGGTGAATGTATGACATTGTTCTGCATTCGGTCCATCAACTGTTGTTTTGCATTTTGTTACCCTGAGTGGGATGGGCATTGTCAGACATGAGTCCCATGCTCTCCACACCACTGGAGTCAAGCTATCCTGGCTGAAGACGGATGATAGCCAGAAACCGGTCCTAGGATGCTTGATTCCAGTCCAGGAAAAACATGGCTTGGCAGTTCGGGCTGGACTGTTCCCATGAGGCACAGGGTCAAGGCGGATTTGCATATGGCCATGTCTGAACTGAGGTAGTGTGGAGTGCAAAAAAACGATGGATTTAGGCTCAGATCTCTGTACTGGGGTGAATTTATGACATTGTTCTGCATTCTGTCCATCAACTGTTGTTTTGCATTATGTCATCCTGAGTGAGATGGGTATGCTCAGACGTGAGTTCCATGCTCTCCACACCACTGGCGTCAAGCTATCCTGGCTGAAGACAGCTGATAGCCAGAAACCGCTCCTAGGATGCTTGATTCCGGTCCAGGAAGGACATGGCTTGGCAGTTCGGGCTGGACTGTTCCCATGAGGCACAGGGTCAAGGCTGATTTGCATATGGCCATGTCTGAACTGGGGTAGTGTGGAGTGCAAAAAAACAATGGATTTAGGCCCAGATCTCTGTACTGGGGTGAATTTATGACATTGTTCTGCATTCTGTCCATCAACTGTTGTTTTGCATTATGTCATCCTGAGTGAGATGGGTATGCTCAGACGTGAGTTCCATGCTCTCCACACCACTGGCGTCAAGCTATCCTGGCTGAAGACAGCTGATAGCCAGAAACCGCTCCTAGGATGCTTGATTCCGGTCCAGGAAAGACATGGCTTGGCAGGTTGGGCTGGACTGTTCCCATGAGGCACAGGGTCAAGGCTGATTTGCATACGGCCATGTCTGAACTGGGATGGTGTGGAGTGCAAAAAAACGATGGATTTAGACCCAGATCTCTGTACTGGGTTGAATGTATGACATTGTTCTGCATTCTGTCCATCAACTGTTGTTTTGCATTTTGTCACCCTGAGTGGGACGGGTATGCTCAGACGTGAGTCCCATGCTCCCCACACCACTGAAGTCAAGCTATCCTGGCTGAAGACGGCTGATAGCCAGAAACCGGTCCTAGGATGCTTGATTCCGGTCCAGGAAGGACATGGCTTGGCAGTTCGGGCTGGACTGTTCCCATGAGGCACAGGGTCAAGGCTGATTTGCATATGGGCATGTCTGAACTGGGGTAGTGTGGAGTGCAAAAAAACAATGGATTTAGGCCCAGATCTCTGTACTGGGGTGAATTTATGACATTGTTCTGCATTCTGTCCATCAACTGTTGTTTGGCATTATGTCATCCTGAGTGGGATGGGTATGCTCAGACGTGAGTTCCATGCTCTCCACACCACTGGAGTCAAGCTATCCTGGCTGAAGACAGCTGATAGCCAGAAACCGGTCCAAGGATGCTTGATTCCGGTCCAGGAAAGACATGGCTTGGCAGTTCAGGCTGGACTGTTCCCATGAGGCACAGGGTCAAGGCTGATTTGCATATGGCCATGTCTGAACATGGGTGGTGTGGAGTGCAAAAAAACGATGGATTTAGACCCAGATCTCTGTACTGGGGTGAATGTATGACATTGTTCTGCATTCTGTCCATCAACTGTTGTTTTGCAATTAGTGAGACAATAGCCTCATAATACGCTCCATTCTTCAATCACACACTCACTTGTCCACAATCAGAATAAATTAAAAAGGAAAAAAGCATAGGTACCCACCGATACAATGTGTGGGTTATCGGAGGACAACAATTTCTCCCAAATCGCTGCTCCAATGTCCACTGGTGGGACACAAGCACATCAATGGAAATAGTAAGGGGCAATAACAATCACCCTAAAACGACATTCATAATGGTAAGCGTCAATGAGATCACTGTTAATGGTGTCTTATACTGTTTAGACATCTCAAAAGACCCCTTAGTATTGAAGGCCAATGTCTCATAATTTAATAATAATGGGCCATAAGTCCTCCAAACCACCTCGTTCTCAGGGCAATAAATACCTCAACGCGACGAATGTCCCAGAGCTCAATAGATCACTCGGATCCCAAAGCAAGGGGGATGTACTGCTCGAAATTTGCCTCAGATATAAGGACACTGCAATGATTAAATGCCAAGAAAAAGGCTATTAAGAATCACACATAAACCAAATTTGAGTTGCTAGCTGTCAAGTGACACACAGTTAAACATTGCATAGTGTGTTCAATAAAGTTACCTGTTGATGTCGAAGGCCTGTTAAATGCACTTTGGGCTAACCTTGGACCCCACGTGGTGGTGCAAGTCGTGTTTTAATAAAAGATATTTAAATGTGCCTGCGGAGACATAATAAAAAAACACCAGTTTTTCACTCCATCTATTCAAAACTAGTTTCTAATCACTTATTGCGCAGTCCGGTGTTACATTACACATGTTCCGACCCGAGACCTCGATAGAAATCTAAATCTTGATGCCAACGAGGGCAATCACTTATTGCGCAGTCCGGTGTTACATAGCACATGCTCCGCCAAAAGAACCCGATAGAAATCTAAATCTTGATACCAGCGAGGGGGGTAGAGAATCCTTAAGCAAAGATCACCGCTATGTGTGCCACATGCGGGCAAACAGCAGTAAACCCAACCCATCCTCCAACCTGTATCACGAATGGTCGGTTCAAGGACATGTTACTACCACGGACCCAAGGTGCTGAAAAACAACACTTACCGGGTCTCACAGGTCTCCTGTCTTCATGCGTAGCTCTTCACGGTAAAAAAGGAACCCGCCATTACTGTACTAGGCCCTAAGTACCCGCCTACTGACAGCCGGAATGCCGATCACTAAAATCAAAGACGGACTACCGAAACAAACCCAGACCCGCCATCTTGTAGAGTGCAAATACATCATTAAAACGTAATCTGGCGAAAGTCAACCCTAATAACGTATAAGGGCACTAAATAGATTGTTGCCAATGATTATAAAGCCATGTCATAATTTAATCTAATCTACCCTAATATAAGTAGAGTGCAAAACACCTATGAAGCACCGATATGGATAGCCGAAATCCGCCTCATGGACACATAGCCCCCCACCCACTTGAGAAATAATTGCCCATTATTGGTGAGAAAATGACCATTGTTGCCGCACTCATAAAAAGTGGGTTGAACGGGCTAATTTAAAAAGATTCAGACATCTCGTATTAACAGAGCTAGCTAACAGATAAATCAGCTACATAACAGTTCAGATCCACCCCAAAACAGGCATTGATCAAAACTGGCAATCGAAGTTTTAAACTGAGGATGAAAGAACGCCAGTTGAACTTGTCAAATGAACCTTGTAAAGGGCACCTATTTTTTGATTAACCTATTTCAGTAGCTTCTCCCATTCCTCACGTGTATTCAGGCCATTTCTCATGGTGTTTAAAATAGAAATGTACCACTGTTCCCTCGCCTTTCTTTTTTCTTCCATATTGCCACCTCTCTTATTCGTACTAGTGACTTTCTCAATGATGTACCAACTAAAATCGGTTTCTTTGTGTCCCTGGTCAATGAAATGAGGAACCAATGGAGCATTCATTTTCTTGGCTTTGATCGCCGATCGATGTTCCAAGAGGCGTATCCTTAACTCCCTGATGGTCTCCCCAACATAAGTTAATCCACAGGGGCACTGCAGGAAGTATATTACATTTTTGCTCTGACAATTGCTCAAACTGTGTGCCACCAATGTAGTGCCATTGTGTTTAAGTTCTCTAATGACCATACACTGCGCACAAAGGGAGCAACTGCCGCATCTGATGTTACCAGTAATTTTAGTGTTATCTATAGTCAATTGATTGACTACAGGTTCTTCCCTATACGTATGGACAAAATGGTTGCGCAGGTTAGTGTTTCTTTTATAAGCAAAAATTGGGTTTTCAAGCTTAATAGTTTTCTCATTGTTCAAAATGTGCCACTGTTTGTGGATCACATTTTTGATTTGATTGCTAACCCCATAAAATTGACTCACAAACACTGTCTTGTTATTGCTCTCTTCAGTTTTAGGTGCCTCAAACATTGCTTCTCTATTATAGAAGCGAGCTCTCTTGTAGGAGTGTGAGATCAATTTTTTAGGATAACCTCTATCTCTAAGCTTGGATTTGAGGGTCTCTGAGTGTTTGTAAAAATCATTCAGGTCCGTGCAATTACGCCTCAACCGAAGAAATTGGCTGAAGGGTATATTGTCTTTTTGGGACTTAGGATGGAAACTGGAGGAGTGGAGGAGTGTATTTTTATCCATAGGTTTAGTGAATAACTCCACCTCCAGTCTGCCGTCCCTAGCCCCGATAGTTATATCCAAATAATTGACACTTACCTTACAGTAATTGGCTGTAAACCGGAGATTGGCTTCTCCCAGATTAAGCCAGACTAAAAATTCATCAAGTAGTTCCATAGGGTCAGTCCAAATAAATAGAACGTCATCGATAAATCGATGCCATTCATGGATATTTTCATAAAACGGAGCCAGCTCATTGTAAATATGTTTTTCTCAAATTCTCCAACATATAAACATGCCAAACTTGGGGCACAAGTAGCGCACATACTGGTGCCCTTCCTCTGTCTATAAAGCTGTTTTTTTAACAGTCCTGTAATCTGGCGTTCTCCAGGAGATCCCTACACTTAGTAATAAGGAGAGTCTGGTCTTTGACCTGCACTTTTTCATAATGTTCAGACACATTTAAAAGGGATAAAATCCTGTTGTCATAATCAATGGTATCAAAAATGACAATCCTGCCCCCCTTATCGGTGGGTTTGATGGTAATCGAGTAGTCCTCTTTAAGGGTACTGATAGCTATTCTATGGCTTCTCTCTAGATTTTGTCCTTGGATAAACTCTTTCTTCAAGATGTTTTGAATTTCTATTTCCACTACACATTCAAAGGTTTCAATATTATGTCCCAATTGTGCTAGGGAGGGAGTAAAAGTGGATTTAGGTTTGAAACCCGTAATAGTATTGGAAATCCTAGTGGGCTTATCATCAAAAAAAGTCCAAGTCTGATTTTTCTAAAAAAATGATCTGAGATCTCTTTCAAGTTGAAATCTATTGGACTTGGCAGTGGGTATAAAACTAAAACCTTTCCCTAACACCTCAATTTCATACTGACTCATGGCCCTACTGGATAAGTTGATGATTGGGATTTTTTCTATCGCCAATATCTCTGGCATCTGGTGTCCATGTAATCCTGAGGGGGTTGGTTCCATACTTGTTGACCCCCCGGTCTGGTTTCCATTGAATCTGCCTCTCCTGTTCCTCTGTTCTAAACCCCCCCCCCCTGTTGTTCAACGGGTCCTCTGGTTTGATCGCCCTTATGGCCAAAATCCTCATCACTGCTAGATCCCGAGATTTCTGAGAACGTAATTTGTTTTCTCCCGCCTCGTGTAAACCTAGGTCTCCTGTATGTGTTTCTGTCCCACTCACGGTCATTTTTCTGTTCATAGTAATTGTCCCTAAGAAAAGGATAAGCGAGTTCCTGGCTAAACCTATAAATATCCTTTTTGAGTTTTAATTTTTTTATTAGTTAGGTACTCTCTGTACCTGTCTACATCCTTATTGATTTCCTCTAATTTAGCCTTTGCCTCTTCCAGGGCAGTTTTATCACTCAGTTCTCGTTCTAGTTTTTCTATTGCTTCCTTTTCAATCACAATAATTTCTTGTGCGGTTTCTATAATCAGGAGCATCCAATCTCGGCTGCAACGGTTAGAGATTTGAGTCCACACTTCAAGAAATGTTTTGTTTTCTATGAACAAACCGGGTTTGTTCCGCACCTGTAGGCCGATGGGAATCACCTGAGATTTAACATAATTAATCAGGAACTCAGCATGTGCTTCAGTTCTTATTAATTTTTTCTTAACATTAAGGGGTCGATTAGGATGGCGGACGGACTTGCGTCCGTCCGCCACCCCTGAGTAGGAGGGACCGTCCGCATGGGCAGCGGCGGTCCCTCCATGGCAATTAGGATGTGACCGCCACCCTGGCGGTCACATCCTGTATGTTTTACATTGCGGCGGGTGCTGCTTGAAGCAGCACCCGCCGCAATGTAAAAAATGAAAGCAGTGCATTTGCATGCACAAAGCGGCAGGCACCGCGCGGTGCCTGCCGCTTCGTGCACGCAAAGGCAGGGGGGTACCATAGGTACCCCCAATGTGCACCCCCCACGCAACCTTCACCCAGGGGGCCCACAACGGGCCCTCAAAGTGAATGTCCGTATGCTTTTCCACGGCGGAAAAGCCGCAGCGGAAAAGCATTACTTTCCCTACATCCTAATATGGCTGGCAGTGTCTGAGAGACACCGCCAGCCATGTTAGTGCTTTTCGGCCGTGGTCGCCTTCCGACCGCGGCGGAAAAGTGGAGGACAGATTGTGAGACCCACCAGCCATCCTAATTTGGCGGTGGATCTTTCAGGCCTCCTCGGCGGATTCCCCGCATACTCCGGGCCGGCAGTGGCTTCCGCCGGCCCGGAGTATGCGGGGAATCCGCCATCATAATGACCCCCTAAGTAAGGCCCCCCATTTTTCATCTTTCCCAGCTGCTACTGTAATTCTACTGCCATTTTTACTGTTAATGATCCTGTTGTATGATCATCCTTAAACCCAAAGGTTTTAATAGAATCCATCCGTTTAAGGGAACTGGACAGGTAAAGCCACTAATAAGTTGGGAATTAACCTCAATAACAGTGACTAAATCACGCAAACTCTCCAGTCCAAAGGACCGTACTTCAATATCAAAAATGAAATAGAGGGGTCCAAAACAAACCAAAGGGAAAGGACACCAAGTTCAAAGACTTAAAACAAGGAAACTCTTTGTGCTTTTTATATAATTAGCATACAACATCAGTCAACTTACAATCATAGACTACGCGCACCACATTCAAATAGCACCCTGGGAGCTGAAGAATACAACGTCAAAATCAGTTACAAATGCATTTATTAAAAAGGTCCTCTTACTATCATAAAATTATTTGGTAAACAGACAAAATATCGACTACAAAATATCGAATGGACATAATATCGAGTACAATGTGTAAAGAGAATAACGCATTTGATAATACAACTGGGGAACAGACCAATATGTAAAGCACAAACATCAATTAAGAATTTAACAAGTTCAATTTATTAATAAAATTACATTCTCAATTTTTTTTTAAAAAAAACATAGTCACTACAATGTTGTTAAAAAATACACAAAATTATGTATGGAGGAAATATTCGTTACACAATTATATAAGAAAATACATAAAACATAGGTGGCAAACAATACAATTTATCGACGCGCGTTTCGGCGTAATCAGAACGCCTTCATCAGGAGCCACATTCAATCTAGTGAACACGGGATGGGTTCTCTCTATTGGTTCTGGAAACAATCCAACATCTGTTTTCTTAATGGTACTCTGAATCACCTGGTTAAAATGTTTTAGTCATATGTATTAAAAAGTGTCGGTGTCGACGCGATCACAACCCTGAATTCTGCTGTAATATCGGTATGATTACAACGTGCAAAAATACTGGAAAGGCGAGCCGTGGCTTCAACCTGTCAAGAGCCAAATAGGTCACAATCTGTGGTATTTTAGTAGCGTCTCGCAGCCGTTGGTATCTATAAGTTGGTTCCCAGGATAAAAGGAATGCAAGCCGCAACTTCAGCCTGTAAAGCGCCAGGGAAGTAACCGTCTCTTTAGATCTATATCGGCGTGTCTCAGCCGTTGATTTACACGTGTTTCTTCCGAAAAAGATAAAGTTCGGTCCGTGTCTTCAACCTGCGGGCGCCGCGCAGAAGATCTCGATCGGCGTCCCGCAGCCGTTGGAAAAGAAATAATAATATCGAGTACAAAATATAGGCTGGACAGAATATCGAATGGACAGAATATAGACATCAAAAATATCGTTTTGAAGGTAAGTAAGATAATATCGAATTTTAAAATATAGTCAAAATATCGAAGTACATAATATAGGTTAATAAAAATATAGAACATTTAATAATATCAAATTTGTTATAGTGTATTTTATGTGTTAAAAGTGTTTATTTATGTTATAATGTAATTTAATTAATGAATTTAATGTTATTTAAATTTTGCGTAATTTAATTCTGAAGCGGGTTGTGGGTTTATAGGGGAATAGGGTGGGAAGTAATTTAATTATAATTAATTAAATATGTAAATTTATGTAGTGTTATTTATAATTAATTGTTAAATAATTGTTATTTGGTAATTAATTAAATTTTAATTGCAAATTAATTTTATTTAATTGATTAATTGATAATTATGTTAATTTAACTAATTTAGTTTCTGTAACGGGTTTTGGGTTTATAGGGGAGTAGGGTGGGAAGTAATTTAATTATAACTAATTACATATGTTCATTTTTATTTGGTATTTATTAGATTTTAATTGTTAAGTAAATTTTTAATTACTAATTAATTAATTGTTAATTTGTAATTAATTAGTATTAATAGATAAATAATTGTAATGATTACATTAAATTAGTATTTGTACTTAATTATTATATTATATTAAATTGGTAATTAATTTTAATTATTTTTTTATACATATTAATATATATATATATATATATATATATATTTAAATAATATATGAAGTATCTACTTTCCCTACTGTTGCACTCACTGGAGTGGGAATAGTAATTTTTACCCCTACACTATCCAACGCTTTCCCTACTGTTGCACTCTTTGGAGTGGGAATAGTAATTTTTACCCCTACGCTATCCAACGCTTTCCCTACTGTTGCACTCTCTGGAGTGGGAATAGTAATTTTTACCCCTACGCTATCCAACGCTTTCCCTACTGTTGTACTCTCTGGAGTGGGAATAGTCATTTTTATCCCCTACGCTATCCAACGCTTTCCCTACTGTTTCACTCTCTGGAGTGGGAATAATAATTTTTACCCCTATGCTATCCAACGCTTTCCCTACTGTTGCACTCTCTGGAGTGAGAATAGTAATTTTTACCCCTTCGCTATCCAACGCTTTCCCTACTGTTGCACTCTCCGGAGTGGGAATAGTAATTTTTACCCCTACGCTATCCAACGCTTTCCCTACTGTTTCACTCTCTGGAGTGGGAATAGTAATTTTTACCCCTACGCTATCCAACCCTTTCTCTACTGTTGCACTCTCTGGAGTGGTAATAGTAATTTTACCTCTACGCTATCCAACCCTTTCTCTACTGTTGCACTTTCTGGAGTGGGAATATTAATTTGTACCCCTACGCTATCCAACGCTTTCCCTACTGTTGCTCTCTCTGGAGTGGGAATAGTAATTTTTACCTCTACGCTATCCAACGCCTTATCTACTGTTGCACTCTCTGGAGTGGGAATAGTAATTTTTACACTTCCGCTATCCTACAGTAATAATATTGGATATTTTTTAATTATATTATGTTACTATATATATATGTTTTAACAAATATGATTGTAAAAAAAAAAAATTGTAACTTTAATTATTTAATTATTATAAAGTAATGCAAGTATTTTTAAGTATATTTTATTAATTAATTTTTAATATTTATTTAATTTAACATAGTTTTTAATAAAGTCGATATTTTTACAAACTATATTTTTGTAAACGATATTTTTTACTCGATATTTTTGTACTTACCTGTTTGTAGATACAAAGTCGATATTCTGTCTGTCGATATTTTTTCGCCGATATTTTTGCTAGTCGATATTATGTCCCTCGATATTATGTCAGTGATCCAATCATTTATGAGATTTAAAACCATGTGTAATAATCACATAAGAATGCACACATTGTTTTCAAGCATAGCAGAATACACAAATTGTAGTAAACAAATATATACACAAAATAATAGTTATACAAATAAAATAAATAATACACAAAATGGTAAGCAAAAACAAGGAGCGTTTATCTTTTGTCAACACACTTTAGGAGATCAATCTTCAATAAGCCCTGTTATTATTATTTTTCAGTGCTGGCAAATTCAGGCTTAGGTCTACTTAAGAGATCAGCTTTGTGTTGATACTGATATGAACCAAAACAACCGATGATTTAAACAAGCAAAGCAACGTGTTTCGGTGGCATATGATACTTTCCACCTTCCTCAGGCTAGCAATAGGTATTTGGTAAATCTCCCCACGGTTAATCTAAAAAATGATAATGATAAAAACATGTTAAAAAGAAGGTACCTCCATAATGATTTTAAAAAGATTATGCATGTTACAGTACACAAGTTACAAAATCAGTTTTGGCTTTACAATAAGTAGCTTTTACTGAAAACATTAAAAAATGACCGATCAAGAAAATAAGCAATTCAACAGTAAATTATTTGACCATTTCATTCCCGGCTCCTGCTGGGTGCTATTAGTGAGACAATAGCCTCATAATACGCTCCATTCTTCAATCACACGCTCTCTTGTCCACAATCAGAATAAATGAAAAAGGAATGAAGCGTAGGTACCTCCCGATAAAATTCGTGGGTTATCGGAGGACAACAATCTCTCCCAAATGGCTGCTCTAATGTCCACTGGTGAGCCACAAGCACATCAATGGAAATAGTAAGGGGCAATACCAATCACCCTAAAACGAGATGCATAATGGTAAGCGTCAATGAGATCACTGTTAATGGTGTCTTATACTGTTTAGACCTCTCAAAAGACCCCTTAGTATTGAAGGCCAATGTCTCATAATTTAATATTAATGGGCCATAAGTCCTCCAAACCACCTTGTTCTCAGGGCAATTAATACCTCAACGCGACGAATGTCCCAGAGCTCAATAAATCACTCGGATCCCAAAGCAAGGGGGATGTACAGCTCAAAATTTGCCCCAGATATAAGGGCACTGCAATGATTAAATGCCAAGAAAAAGGCTATTAAGAATCACACATAAACCAAATATGAGTTTCTAGCTGTCAAGTGACACACAGTTAAACATTGCATAGTGTGTTCAATAAAGTTACCTGTTGATGTCGAAAGCCTGTTAAATGTACTTCGGGCTAACCTTGGACCCCACGTGGTGGTAGAATGGAAGGGACCAGTGTATTTCCAGAAGAGCTGGATCAATGCCACATTTTTGGTATATTCAGCACAAAGATAGGTTCCATTTAGGCTCACTGGATGAAATGTTATCTTCTATAGATATCCTTAAAATGTGGCATGGATCAGGCCATTCTGCATGGGACAGCCCTGCCTCAGGCTGGCATGTGGATGAGGCAGTGAGTGTGACCATTACACGCTGCTGCAGTGTGAAAGCCCGAACCCACAAGGGTCTGTTGACATAATGTAAGTTCTGATAGAGCTTGACCCCTACATTTCTGCTCTGCTGTATACAGGTGCCACTTCCTCCCCCTCGGACCATCTACTTCTCTTAAATGCTGAATTGGTACTCCAAAGTGCTTTAAATGGGCCAGTACTCCCAGTTACAAAGTACCAGCACTTCTTATTTCCCCCCAGAGTACCAGCACTTCTCCATTGCAAATAAAAGTACTGGTACTCATGGCTGGCAGGCTGTTGCTGCTCTTGCTGTCAGAATGGAGTCTATCTGTGCACCCTCTGACAGTCAAAACATCAGTGCAGCGGTGTGATGAACCACTGCTGAATTATTCAGCAGCTGCTGCTTTGCATTGAGTCAAAACTGTTGTGGTGTTGGGAAGTCCAGGGCAACACTGTGGTTCACAGGACAGGGATGAATCAGGCCCTGCACTGTCAGTCACATTCATACTGTTGTGTGACCCCAGGGTTTACAGTGCCACCTTACAGTCTAGAAAGCCTTCCAGAGCAGGACCAGAGAAATACATTGTAGCCATAAGGATTTGAAAAATGTCTTGAACCTGTGTGTGATTCTGTGCGAGTTAAAATGTGTGTGTGTGTGTGTGTGTACACGTTTGTGAAAGGAACAGAGAGAGACTAGATGTTCGCAGAATCATTTTTAAAATAAAATGTCTGAAATTACCTGTTTATACGCATGTGCACATATGCGAGTGTATGATTGTTGTGCCCTGTGCAGAACAAATATGAAAAGTGATTCCTATTTGGGGTGGGTGACCACCCACCTCAAGGAATAATGACAACCCTTGTCAGGGTGAACACTCAGGGCCAAATAGTATTTACCAATTCGGTAATTGCCATTCATTCCTATGGGCCTGGAGACCCATGGGAATGAATGGCAATTACCAAATCGGTAAATACTGATTCGGTAAAATGGGGGAAACATTCAAGGGTGCCAGGGTGTCACTTTGACAACCTGTTGCACCCCTGATTCGTGCTTGTGTGCAGATGTGGCACACATACATGCTCTAAGGGCATGTATGTCTGCCACATGGCACATTTGAAAATGTACAGATTTGCATTTTCAAAGATGAGGTGGCAGAGTCAGTGAGGTGGTCGATGGATTCGGGAGACTCAGCGATGCTGGTGCTCCTGGATCTGTCGGCCGCCTTCGATACGGTCGACCACGCTATACTGCTGACACGACTGGCGGAGATAGGTATCCAGGACCAGGCATTGGAGTGGTTACAGTCGTATCTGACCCAGAGAACTCAGAAGGTGGCACTAAGGAATGTCTCCTCTACACCTAAAACCCTGAGCTGTGGTGTACCACAGGGTTCGGCCCTGAGCCCACTCTTATTTAATGTTTACCTGGCTCCACTCTTCACGCTGATCGCCAATTGGGGGATCAAGGCAATCTCATACGCCGATGACACCCAATTGGTGTTCCCATATTCAGAAGTGTCAGAGGCATCCTTTCAGAGCTTTAAGGGGTGCCTACAAGACGTGGCCTGCTGGATGAACACTAATAAATTAAAACTGAATGCTAGTAAGACAGAGGTGATCTTCTTCGGCAAAACCCCCCCTCCGCCACCGGATTTGTGGTGGCCGGCAGAGATGGGACAAGCCCCCTCGCCCAGCCATTCAGCAAGAAATCTAGGGGTGCGGTGGGATGACAAGTTATCCTTTGTATCACACATCCAGCAAGTTACTGGCTGCTGTATGAGTAAGCTGAGGAATCTACGTAGGATTCTTCGGCTTCTCCCAGCTAGCTGCCGTAAAACTGTAATCCACGCCACAGTTACATCCAGTCTGGATTACGCCAACGGTCTGTATCTGGGCCTACCAAAGTACCTTATAAAGCAATTGCAACTGGTCCAAAATGCGGCTGTGAGACTTTTAATGAGGATTCCTTTCACACACTCAGTCTCTCCGTATCTCCTCTCCCTCCATTGGCTACCAGTTGCGTGCAGAATAAAATTCAAAGCACTTACTCTGGCCTTTAGATCTATTTTCGGTAACTGCCCAAACTACCTGAAGGATCGACTACCTAGGTACACTCAATCTCGTTCCCTTAGATCCAACAACTATGTCAGACTTGCAGTTCCCAGAGCAAAAAGAGCCCGTCTGGGAGGGCGAACTTTCTCGGCCATCGTGGCGACACTATGGAACTCGCTCCCCATGCTCTTCAACATGCCCCATCCGAAGTCTGTTTCAAGCATCTGCTGAAAACCTGGCTGTTCACCCAGCCACGCTAGATGCCACCCTTTTCCTGCTTCCGTGGTCATTACATCTTCCTTTCACAGCGCCGGGACACCTCCTCGTGAGGTAGCTGTTCGCGCTATACAAAACTCTGTATTATTATTATTATTATTATTTACCACCAACTTATAGTTGGTGGTAAACAACGAATCCTAAAATGGGAAAAGCACTCATTTAGGCCACCTGCATCCCAAATGGCCAATACCGGTCGGTAACGGCCGGAATTCTTTAATTTCGGCCGTTACCGACCGGTATTGGGCCACCTACATCTGGCCCTTAGTCATTGAATTAAACTGAGCTCAACCGCCTGGTAGCTATGTCACAGAGCAGACAGATTTAACTTAAGTTTATTTGTAAATTATGTGTGCAGTATCAAAACAGTAATAAAATGAAAATTCAAAACAATAAAAATCCCTAACTGAATTTGAAAAATAGAGTAAAATTTACCAAACAAAATTACACCAAAAATCCAATATTGGGACCCAGAAATATTAATTTGTTAATTTTTTTAAGTGGGAGTAATGCCAAGTATAAAGCACAAATGGTAGTCAATGGTTGCACTAGATAGAGACTTAGGTGCAATTTGACACTTACCACAATGGAGCGTGGGTCAAATACACCGAGGCTCACTCTAGTCAAAGATTTTACCTCTGACTTTACTTTTTTTTAAAGTCACACTCTACCACAGGAATACACTTCTAAAGCCTCCCAGGATCTTAGGGGAAGCACTTGAAGACTCATAGGGTGTGAGGCAGAGGCCAACTGCATGGTCGAGTTGGCACTGGTCCGATGGGCAGGTGCAGAAAGGTCTCTTGTAGCTTGTTGTGTGACTGTAGCTTAAACAGTAGGTCATCTGCATGACCCTTGGCATCAATGACTTTATCCTGGGTACAAGAGAGAGCGGGTCCAGTCCTCCAGGGCTCTTCTCGGGTCATAGTCTTCTTCTGAATCTTCCTCAGGACCAGTGGTGTTTTGAAGTGGGTGCCTGGAGATGCCACATTTATGCCTAATACACGGTAATGGCTGGGAATTATTCCTGATCATGGCATAACCAATGTGGTAAAAGTTTCCAGGATCCACCCTACCCACTTTGGGCTTTTTCAAGATGGAAAAAGTCTTTAGCTATACTGAACCTGGGCTTTGATGAATGGCCGTGTGTGGGGGGATGTGTTATGGTAATCTTAGTGTCCTTCCACATCTAACATTAAAATCTTGTTTGAGGCAGCCACTGTACCCACAATGAACTCAGAGACATAAGACTGGTAGAACACAGGTAAGGTTTTCCAACAACCAGACAGTGAATGCCCAGTATCTGTCTTGCCACCCTGTTTTCTGCCTTTCAGGTACACCCTAAAGTGCCATATGTAAACCCAGCAGACCTGCCAAACTAGATTTGACATTTAAGCAGGATTTGGCACCTTATTGTCAAAAAGGATTCTCACAGCCTGCGCCTTCAATATTCAAGCCTCCAGGACTTTCTGAAAGGGAAAGGGTAACTTTCTGAAGTTACTTTTCCAAAATATTTATACAAATTCTGACTTGACCATTGAATTTGATTTTGAACAACTATTGAAAATAGTTGTTTGATTATTTTTGTAAGTAGTCCAATTCCTGATGATACACTAGTAGTTATATTATTATTATAATCTAGACCAACCTAGGTAAAAATTAGGGGTGGGTGAAATTTTTATTTCAGCCAGCAGAATTGGAGGAATTTAGTAATTCTGTGTTATTCTTGTAATGCGGAGTTACTAATAAATTCTGCGACTCCACTCTGCCTGGGGAGTTATTCAGCACTAGTGTTGTAATCTGATGCAATCCTTCGAAATCCGGTGAAAGTCTGGCTGAACAAGAGTGTTTACTGTTTTCCCTCTTAGTGCCGCCTGGCATATTCTGTGTGTGAAGTCTGTGCCAGTCGTGCAATTGTTTTCCTATTTTATGTCTCAAAATAGATTCGGAAATATTATTGGAGAACATTTGGAAATATTTTGAAAGTTATGTACGAAGGGCAGTTATAACCAGCTCTTTCAGGCTCAGGTTTAACTGGCCCTTTAATTTATACAGTGGTGCAAAGTATTTGACATGTAACCATGGCATTGTACTAGGGGATTGAAAAGCAGAGGTAAGTTTAAGTTGGAACACTTTTGTCTCTGAATTTATGAAAACGCATCACCCCTGCCTTCAGCTCCACTAATAAAAGACACATGGGGTTGGCGAATTGGAAAACGGCGAACCATGAATTTTTAAGGGGGCATTTAAGTAAAGCAGGTGCAAACTGGCCTCTACCCCCCCCCCCCCCCTCCACGCCACATGGAATACCCTACTCCTTTCTCTAGCTAAAGACAGTCTAGATGTGTGGTGCTTTCCTGACAGGCAGAGAGAGAACTCTGTGTGATATCAAAGTGATAAGTGACTGGCTCTGGACGGGTACTTCCAAACTTCAAGTCAGTGTTTATTGCTCTCTAAAATAATAAGAACCCTGTGTTCACAGCAGTATTGTACAGCACCTTGAGAGGTCTACAGGACATTGAAACCAAGTACACCCACCTGCCTGCAGGACTGGAAACAAATCTGGTAAGTGATGCGAGTTTTACAAAAAAACGACTGCATATGAAGTCATAAGCAGCCGGCGAGGAAAGGCTTTTAAGAGGCCTTCAAGAAAGTGTTAAACAAAGACAGTGGTTGTGAACGAAAGTGGAAGACCACAGAGAATGTTTTACTGGTAGTGGTTTGAGAGTTTTCTAGGCATAGAGAAGGATCAGGTGTGTAGGTGGCTGCTCTGGCTTTGTCAAGTCTTGCTGGCCCTTATGTGCATCTGTCTCTCTCTCTGCACTGCTGCCGGCTGTAAGTACTTTGTCTGTTGTAATAAAACCTAAAAGCTACGGAGGGCTGTAGGTGTTATGTTTAGGAAATGTCATATATGAGTAGAATGCCTGAATAATGAAGGGTCCACTCCTGAAACTCTAGCCTTATTTCCAGGAGAATAACAAGACTCCTTTTCACACCAAAAAGTCCTCTTGTGAAATCTTGACGTTGTCCCTAGAGGAGTAATAGGCCTACCTGGAGCTTGTCTGAAGGGTAGAGGTAGCGCTGGTTGTTATTGAGATCCATAGTGAGAAAATCTTTGGAAGAGTGTGGACTATCTCTTTATTTAGTGGAACAGACAAAGTAGCATTGTTTTATGTTGTTACTAATAGAATTTTGACTAAAGAAAACAGAGAAATATTTCTTTAAAATTTTGTAAACTGAGGGTCAGTTGAAGGAGTAATACTGATGTCAGGAAAGACTGCGCTGACATTGGTAGCGGGTGTGTACTGAGTTGTGATTGGTTAGTTGGTGTGAAGGCACGCTAGTATTGGTTGAGACTTTACTTAAGTAGCAGCGCTCTGATTGGTAAATTGGTGTGAGAGTAGGGAAGAAAAGTTGAAACGATGGAGGAGAGCTGTGGTGACGGCAGGATTAAACCCAGTTTAACAGTTTATGAGTAGACTGGAGCTAAATGTAAGGAGAAGAGAAACCATATAGAGACTCCAAGTGTAAGAGGTGATATGAATGATTCTGATGATGATGAATTGATAGAGGTCATCATGAACAAAAGACCTCCACCATATGAAAGAAAATTTAGGGGTGGTGCCTCCAAGTGCCCCGCAGATGGGAACTCAGTTGACTCTGCAAGTCTCAGATATAGCGAAAGTAATGAAAGAAAATGAAGCAAAACTGTTAAGTAAGGCCAGACTAGAACAGGTTCAGAAATTAAATCAGTTGAGTTTGAACGCAGAAGCATTGACGTACCGGTAACAATTGGTCAAGTAGTTCCAATATATGGAGATGGACAGAATGTGTCCAAAGTGCCTGCATGAGCCGTACCAGGAATTAGCACCAGGAGTATTACGAATGAGGATGGACAGGCAAATGCAAATAATACGTTGTTAGATCTTCCGGTTTTTGAGTTGATAACGGAGACCCCACAAGGAAGTATACAATTAGACCCAAGGAGAATAGGACCAAATGTTACTCCAATAGCATGGAGTTCAGCAGGTCCTTCACCAGAAGAATTAAATCATTGGATAAAAGAAATGAGAAAGCCAAAACCTCAACCTCAAAGTATAAATGTGAGTCAGTTGAAAGTTGATTTAGAAGAACTGATTATTGGCACAATAGGTCCAGACAGATTAGGGTCCTGCCGTGATGAGGAGTTGTTGTTCTTGTGTAAAAGTATTATGTGGTGGGCAAAGAATTTACATGAGAAAATATCCGAAGCTGCTAGTGAATATAGAGTAGACATAGAAAAGTCAAAGGTGTTACAGAAACCGTATAGGTTGGCTTTCACTGACAAAGACTTAAAAAGTTTGAATGTGTCAGGGAAAAGGTTGCAGATAAAGGAATTAATTAATATTTTGAAGAAATTGGGAGCATCCAAATTTCCCATGAAAAAGACAGAACAGGTTGAAAGGGCGTGTCCGATGTCAGAAGTACCAGGTGGTGGATATGTTCATGTTCCATAGTCAAGACAGGATATATCATCTTTCACAAATGATTTTCCTAAACTGAGAGAGAAACCAGTTGAATGGTACAAACAAGTGGAAAGGTTTGTGAAGGTTTCGAAAGTTCTACTAAAAGATCTTGATGTGTTGTTTGAGATTGTCGTGCCAGCTGATTTATGGACAGAATGTAAGATCACTGTTGACTGGCCCAAGAATGAATATCCAAGGGATGCTAAAGCAGGTGCTCCATCTGAAGAGGTGATGAAAAAGTACAATCAGGTAATCATGGTTTTGAAAGGGAAAATGTCCCCAAAGGAAACAGATTGGGTTAAGATTGACAGAACTACCCAGGAACCAGAGGAGTCAGTACATACCTACTATGAACGGTTGTGACCGGTATTTAAACAGTATAGTAGATTGAAAATGTTGGAGATAAAATCATGGAACATTCTGTGTATCGTTTTGTGTTAGGATTAAGACCCGAAATTAGTAATATGAATCAACAGCATTTGATTTGTTGGCAAAGCAAAACTATAGATGAAATTCTGAGGTATGCAAAATATTGTAGTGGTGACATTGAATCAAGTCATAAAAATTGAAACGAAAAAATGATGTGGGCTCAGGTGAAAGTGCAGAACAGCAGGAAGCAAATAATAGACCTAAAATTAATAATCAGGTGAGCGGTCAGAGTCAAAATGGACAGAATTATGGTGGAGGTAAAGAAAAGGGAAAAATGAGTAAAGAAGAAGCTACGAAGAAATGTCCTTGTCATCCGTGCGGAAAGTTTGGACATTGGAAGAATGCGTATAGATCTGCAAAAAAGATTAACAGGGAAATCAAAATTTAATTCCACAGATGGAGAATGAGGTAGGTGTAAATTAACAGTAGCAGCAGATAGTTACTCAACAGTTACAGGTGCAACAAGCTCCCATGCCAAATAATGTGAATGCTCAAGTGCAGAGGTACAATGTAAACATTGGATATCTTGGCGGAGACCAGCTTAGTAAGAATCAAGGTGTGATTCCGCAGTATTGGATGCAATGCTATATAAGTGATTCAGGCTCATCTCAATGACGGTGCTTGAGGGGAGATGATGAGTGTGTACTTGGCGCATCCTTGGTGGTAAATCAGTCAGGTCCATTTGTTGACGGAAAGGGAGAAGGTAATGATGTTACCTTCTTAGTGGAGACTGGTACTATCCGTTCTACTGTAAGAGCAGCAGAAATACCAAACCTACCCCTTTGGGGAGAAACTATCCAAGTTGTAGGAGTCTCAAATAAGCATATAAGAATGCCAGCCACAAACCCAATAGAAGTTCATATTGGAAACTTCAAAGACATGCATCGGTTTGTGGTGTGTGACTCAAGCCCAGTGAATCTCTTGGGAAGAGATTTGCTATGTAAGATGAATTGCACCATCTATTGTACCCCAGATGGAATTGCACTTCAGACCCCAGATGGGGATGTTGAATTCAGAGATGCTAGAAAAGCAAGGGGCAGAATTGGATGAGTTGTTTTCACTTCTCACAGAAGAGAATCTGCCTGAAGAATTAAAGAATGCAGTGAATCCAGATGTGTGGGATTTTACAGGAAAGGAAATTGGCCTAATTAGAAAAGTAGATTAGATTCAGATAATATTAAAGGATGCTGCTGTGTATCCGAACACACCTCAGTACAAGATGAGTCCAGAAGTGATTGTAGGAGTTGCTCCAGTAATTGACCAAATGATTGAACAAGGAGTCCTAAAAAAAATAATGAGCCGTCCTTGTAATTTGCCTATCATAGGTATCAAAAAGCACAATGGGAAGTACTGAATCTTGCAGGATTTATGTAAAATTAATAAAATTGTAGTACCATGTTGTCCAGTAGTGCCAAATCCAGCAGTATTCTTTATCAAATTCCCTGTGATGCAGAATGATACACAGTGATTGACGTGTGCCAAGCATTCTTTACGATTCCTCTGCATCCAGAAAGCCAATATTTGTTTGCATTCCGGATCGGAGACCGTGTTTTGGCATAATGCCGAGTTCCTCAAGGGTACGCAGTGAGTCCCTCAATCTTTAATCAGAGCTTGAAGAAATGTCTGGAGACTCTAGTCATGCCAGGAAATTCAGTTTTGGTTTAATATATTGATGATTTACTGGAGGCATCAAAGACACGAGAGGCATGTGGGACATACACATTTGCCCTATTCAACCATTTGTGTCCCCAGCAAAATTACAATTTTGAAAACAGGAAGCACAATACCTTGGACACAAAATAGAAAAGGGAGTTAGAAAAGTAACCGCAGAAAGAATCTGTGTGATCAAACAGATGAGTCCACCCAAAACTCAGAAAGAAGTACGAATGTTTTTGGGAATGGTTGGATACTGTCGTCAGTGGATATGTGGTTTCTCACTGATTGCAAAACCTCTACAGAGGTTGACACGAATGGATGTGAAAGATCCCATTGTTTTGGATGATGAAGGTATGGATGCTTTTATAAAATTGAGAATCAGTCTTTGTCGAGCGCCTGCATTAGGAATGCCAGATTATACAAAGGAATTTGCATTGTACTGTTGTGAGGGAGATGGATATGCACTCTCAGTCCTGACTCAGAAACATGGAATGGCAAAACGTCAAGTAGCATATTTTTCTTTCTACTCTGGATTCAGTGGATGTAGCATTGCCAGGATGCTTGAAAGCAGAAGCAGCTACTTGTATGACTCTGGAACAGAGTGAACCGATTGTGATGGGTTACCCTGTCAAGGTGTATGTGCCCCATTCTGTTGAGATTCTTTTAAATCTGAACTAGGACCCAATATCTAATTTCTAATCGGCTGACTAAATACAAAAGAGTGATTCTGGGTGCTGAAAATGTGACTGTGGTCAGGTGCACTACTGTGAATCCAGCAACTTTACTGCAAATTCTTCCTGTGAAGAAGTGAGAGAAGAAGTGGATCATGATTGTGTGGATGTGACAGAATTATGCACCAAACCTAGGCCAGACATAGAGGATAGTCTGTTGGAAGAATCAGATTGTGAGATGTTTGTTGATGGATCATGTATGAGAAATGAAAGAGGTGAATTATGCACTGCCTATGCTGTTTGCACCATAGAAGGAGTTCTTGAAACATCCTGTCTAAAAGGAATAAACTCCACCCAAATATCTCTGATTAGAGCATGCAAAATTGCCAAAAGCATGAAAGTAACAATATTCACAGACAGCCAATATGGATTTGGAATTGTACATGATTTCGGCCAGCTATGGATGCAGAGCGGATTTCTGACTTCCTCGGGTTTCCCTATTTGAAATGGTAAAACTGTAAAAGAACTATTGGATGCTTTACAATTGCCCAAAAGAATTGCAGTAGTCAAATGTGCCGCACATAAATCAGGAGATGGTTATGTGATGCAGGGCAACAGATATACAGACCAAATTGCACGTTATTGTGCAGGTAATATGATGGCTTTAAACAGATCAATTGAAAGAAGAAATGCAGAATGCCATCTTGTGTACACAACAATATTTGAAACGTGGGATGAAGTTAGGCAGATGCAAGAAGAGGCAAGTGATGAGGAAAAATACATTTTGGAACATTCCAGGCTGTAGAAAGAGAGCAGATGAGGAATTTTGGTTTATCGGGATGAAAGACCAGTTTTACCAGACTATTTACTTTCCCACATGGTCAGGGTTTACCATGGACATGCACATATAGAAAGAGATGCAATGATCAGACTCTTCAACCAGACATGGTATAAACCGAAGTTCAGGGTCATTGCAGAGAGCCTTTGCTAGAGGTGCATTATATGTCAGCAGCAGAATCCAGGCAGAAAGACAGTTTGCAGTAGTTGGGGATGAATTGGGAGAACAGGAGGTCCATTTACCAGACTCCAGCTTGATTTTATCGAGCTTCTCCCTTGCAAGGGGCTAAAATATGTGCTGGTCATAGTTTGCTTGTTCTCTTGCTTGGTGGAAGCCTTTCCCATGAGAAAGAATGATAGCCTTACAGTAACAAAACTACTTTTTGAGAGAACTGATTCCTTGATTTTAAATTCCAGTTACTTTGGAGACAGATAGAGGAACACTTTTTAATAATGTGAGAATTTGGCTGATTTGTGCAGCATTTACAATGGAACAGAAGCTGAATTGTGCCTATCGACCTGAAGCATCTGGAGTAGTAAAACAAGTCAATGGCACTATAAAATCCAGGTTAAGGAAAGTGTGTGCATCCACATTACTGAAATGGCCTGACACTTTACCCCTTGTGCTAATGAGTCTGGGAAACATTCCTGACAAAAAGACTGGACTGAGCCCCCATGAAATTCTCATGGGAAGAGCAAAGAGACAGGCATATATACCAGCGAACAAACTGATGAGTATATCTGATGATCTTGTGCTTGACTGTTGCAGAATATTGGCTGAACTGGTCCGTACCGTGTCTCACCAGGTTGGAGAAGATGCCACAACAATACATCGGAATCAAGCTCATGACCTGAGTCCTGGTGAATGGGTTTACATCAAGAAGCACGTAGGAAACTTGTGTTTAGAACGCAGGTGGCACAGACCATATGAAATCATACTAGTGACGACAACGGCAGTGAAGTGTGCTGGCTTGCTGAATTGGATTTATGCGAGCCACATCAAACGAACCCTAGATCCACCTGAAAAAAAGCCCAGTGGCGGAAGTGTGTGAAGCTGATGAATCTAGAGTGACAGATTCTGACAAACAAGCAGATCGTGAACAGCCGAGCACAAGTCAAGTAGAGTGGGCGCAAGATTCTAGGGTTCAGGAGAGTGCAGTGGAGCCAGAAAGAAGTGAGTTCACTGATGATCCAGAAGAAAGTAAACTTCCAGAACCTGAAACAGGTGAAACTGTATTTGAACCAGAAGGAAGTGAGTTCACAGTTGGAAAAGAAGTGATTGTTGAAAGAGAAGAACCTGAAGAAACTAAAAATCAAGAAGAAAACCAGTCAGAAGAAAGGGCAAGCAAAAGAACCTGTGAACCAGATGTAGAAGGAGAAAAAAGTGGTAAAAGTAAAGAAACCAAGAAAAGGTGATAATTGGCCAAGTGGAGTGAAAAGACTAAAGTACACTCTTGTGAAGAGAAGGTTAAGAAAAAGACCAGAACAAAGTAATGAGGTCTCAAGTCAAGCAGATCAAGAAGACTCAGGAAAAGAATTAGTACGAAAAACAAGGAAAGTAAGAAGTCCAAGAAGAAAATACAGGGCACCTGAATGGACATATGTCTTACTGGAAGAAATTGAAAACTGACTTTCAAGTGAAGAAAAAGACAATTCAGACACTGAACAAGTTGATGAAAGCAAACTAAGAACTGTGACAAAATAAGGTGCAACCTTGCTAATTGAAAGAAAACGAAATAAAAGATTCAAAGCAGACTGAAGAAAAAGAATAAAAGAAGGGGTAAAGAAGAAAGCCTTGAAGTGTAGAATTACACTACTGTTTTTATTTGTTTTTTGGGGTAAATTTAGAGGCATGGATAGATTTTTATTTTTATATAGAAACAAAATTTCTGAAGCAGAAGTGACTGAACTTCCAAAATCCGGTCAAAAAAGTAGGTGTATTAAAGCTTACTTGTGTAGTTGTCTTGTTATTAACATTTATGTGGGTATTATTAACTGTCCTTGTACCTATTCTAATAGTAACTGATAAAAGACACACTACTAATGATGTAATAAGTGAAAGAAGGAATGATGTCACTAACAAAACCTCAAAGACCAATATTGTGGACTTTGATGGAAGCATTCTCCATCATAGCAAATCAATTAGTGATTTCTCGTTAAAAGTATTTACTAAATTACTCTATGAATATATCAAAACTATAAATGTGAGTGATTGTTACGTGTGCATGCAATTACCTTCGTCAGTCTCAGAAGGGGTGACCTATCACCACCTTCTATTAACCTATGGTGTGTCATGTAGTAGACTTGCAAGTCTATCTTATGTAACAGGGAAACTAGAGTACCACTTCTGCAATATAGATTTCATACTTTCTGAAATTCCTGGTAATAAAGAACTGAACAAAGTACAAAGTGGTAAGAATGCTTGATACATGGGAGAATTTTTCTATATTACTAAAACCTTAGACATAGTGTAAAAAAAATAACTTAACCTGTAGTTTGAGGGTTAAGGAGACATTTTTTTGCAGAGATAGTCAAAAGTAGAAGAGAAAGTTTTTAGAAAAAAGTCCCGGGTACCACCATGGGATTTTAGAGAGGAATTATGAGCAGGGCGAAAAATACACTGAAATGTCTCTGGACTGGTTACAGAAGGGGAAAATGTGTTTGCTTTGAATGAAAACTAACTATAATAATTATTTTCCTGTTTCTAGTAAATGTGAGCATAACCTCCATATTACTGGAGATCGGGGATTGAAAGGTGGAACTGATCCTGTCTTCAAGTTGTTTAATATGTGGGTGGCACTAAAGCCTATTATAGATTGCCTACACATTGGTAGGGTAGTTGCTATTTTGGTATTGTTTTTCCGAAAGTGTATCACATGGACCGAAGCAATTATAAACTGAACCAAATAAACCAAGGACTAACACGTAACAAAAAGCAAGTTTCTCAGAAATAGTAGGTGATATTTTTGGTGCACTGTTACCCTCAGTTGAAGTTGTTCTGAACTTACACAAAATTCAAAAATTGTCCACAGTGGTTGATCGTTTATCTACAGATACCGCTGGTGGATTCTTGATGATTGACACGGAAATGGTTGCAATTAGACCAATGGTTTTGCAAAATCGACTTGCCCTTGATATCTTATTAGCAAAAGAGGGTGGAGTATGTGGTATGTTGAAAGTCCAGCATTGCTGCACATATATCCCTGATAAGAGTAAAGGAATTGAGGGAAATATAAAGAACATTATGAAATTACATGAAGATTTTACCCAACTGGAGGTTGATGGTGTTTGGGAGAGACTTGGTAAAGAGTTTCTCCTCAATAGGTAATTGGTTTTCTACCTTTGGAAGTAGTCTACTAGGACTAATAGAAATACCAATAGTTTCAATAGTAATCATAGTTTTAGTGATAATAACATATAAATGTTGAAAATGAAAGGGTGAAAGAAAGAAATAAAGAATAAACAAAGAGCAAGAAAGAGAAAAATAGAAGAGATAGAATTAGAGGAGATGAAAAGAGAGTACTATGACTTGATGAAAGATTTAGATGAGGGTGTCATAAAAAGAGAGAAGAGTTTTAAAATTGAATAAAGATGGCACTTGGTATGGTAGTTATTTTATGATGGCTCCTAAAAGCAATCGCAGGGGGGAATTGATAGAGAAGGGTTTTGCAAAAATAAAACCTGCTCGAATGAATACCCCAATATATATACTAACAGTAAGTAGATGTAGTAAAACTATCGTACACCAACATGAACATAAGGGAACTGCTTTGTGCATGTCTGAACTGACAGGTAATTACATAGTATTGTAATAACATTTGTGCTTTGGAAGAAACAAAGAAGCTGCACGAATAGGCCGCATGTGCATAGGTATTTTGCATGTTGCATCCTGCTTTAAAGTAATAATTAATGCTGCTTTGCACTAAGCTTATGCTAGGTAACATTAATGGGGAATAGAGAAAGGTGGGTGGTATAAACTGAAGGTTTCATTTTCAAATAATTAACAAATGTTCATTTTCATCTACTTTAGTATGCTGGATGGAGCCTCCAGCTTCATAACTTGTCCAATGTGGGGGGCGGAAGGGGGAAGCTTTAATGAGTGATTCTGTTCTGACACAAGACAAGCAAGACGCACTGTGCACCGCAGAAGACATGAAAGAGTGAAGGCCAAAGTGTCAGACGACTCCCAACTACTATACCCAGGCATGAAACCGGAGATGTACTCCGCGAATAATGTTAATTCATGAAAGGAGAATGTTAAAATTTGTAACTTACATGGGGAACGTGAGAACAAACCAAGATTCAGACCATGGGAACAAATTTTCACAATGAAGTTGTTGAATCACGGTGGTGTGACAACGCCACCTCCCAAGCCCACCAATCCCTGAGCGAGTTCGATGGTAGATTGCAGAAATTGTGGGATGGACATGTCAATTTTAGAGTATAACTAGGGTGCCTTTCATGGTGTGGTTTAGAGCTTAGGCTGGCAGGAGAGAAGAGGGAGATGTGTCGCTGTCTGTCGGTTTATAGAGAGACCTACCTGTTCCTGTCCTGTTCCGTTTCCTGTCTATATACCCTTTGTTTCCTGATCCTCTTTCCGGGGAACCCCCATCATCTCCTGGGTCGAGGGGGTGATTTTCCTACAGACAGACCGGTTTGTATTTAGTCTATATCATTGCAGAATCTAAATATTAATGTATTTGTCTCTGAACCTTTTGTCTCTCCACCTATCCAATTCGTCAATAATATATTTGATGAGCATATTTCTGATAAATCTATTGTCTCTTAATCTATCCCTCCTGTTAGGTATATTATGTTATCATAAATATTGGCTGAAACTTTTGTCTCTTACTCTATCCACTCCTTCATTGCATAATGTAATTGTTGAATTTAGATGAGTCTGTGATTCATTCTCAGGAATCGAGGCAAAAAGCAAGGGCATACCTGCCAGTGGTGGGGGCAGTCTCCTTGAACAAGATGAGGAGGAGCCCAGGTTATTCCTGTCCCCAGCGGGAGAGTTACGATTTGTCATGGATCGTGTTGGTGAGCTTGCAGTCCTCCAAGATGACTGCCATGGAAAGGTTAGCACTCCAGTCTTCTTACTGAGAGTGCGAGAACGAGAGAACAGTGTGAGGCTCACGCACGCCCTCTAAACTGTGCACTTCACCAATTCCAGTTGACTATCAGCGTTTCAGTGTTCGTGAGCGTAGTAGAGGTCAGAGTAGTTAGTGCTTTGTTGTGCATGCCCGTCAGATGCGATAGTGTTCCATCACTCGGCTGGTGCATTCAAAGCCAGAAGAAGGAGCCGTCAAGAAAAAGAAAAGAAAGAAGTTACGGAGAAGTTTTTAGTGCGTATTGTTCAAATTTAGTGAATTCTTGCACAAGATATACTCACTAAATCTCCAAGCGTCTTCCTGAGCAGTCACTCAAGTACCTTTAAGAGAAAGAGAGTTGTATTATATAATGCTACGTTTATTGTGTCTCTTCAGTGTTGCCTTACAGTCTCTCAGCACCTGTGGAGAACACATAAAGGAAAGAATTTAGGTTACAGAAAATAGTAAACACAAACTAATAAGAATGTCATATATTTGGTGAAAAGAAATAATGAATACTAAGACTTACTTTAGCATCTAGGTGTAATTGTTACCTCATTGAGTTCCCAAGAAATCCTAGTGAGCGACATAGTCTAGAAACTTAATTCTACTAACAAGAAGAGAGGCAATAACCTGTCTCTTAAGGGTATGTTAATTAGCCGAAGAGTGGAATTATTTACTAGAGAATACAGAGAATATTTAGCCTTTAGTAATGTGTTAATTTGTTTTTCAGTGTAAACACACTATTTACTGTGACATGAAGTTCTTGAAGCTCCAATAGAAATTGAAGACCCTAAAGAAGAAGACAAGGCTGTCTCTTCTCTATCCCCATCCCCGTTCCCCCCTGGGAAATCCTTCACTCTCTCTTGAAGCTTTTTTAAGGGCGTAGAGAGGATATCAGAGAGGCATTGGGAAAAGACTTAATTCTGCTCCTGTGAAAAATCTGGGAACTTCAAGTAAGACTCTTGACATTTATAAGTAATTTTCTCCTTTCATGAGATTTAATGTTTATAACTGTGACCAAATGCAACTGAGCATTGACACTTTATATTTGCGATAAAAATTCATTATTAACCTTACTGAGTGTCTGTGATAGAGTAAATGGTTAGTAAGTTACTAATTGTCATTGCCATCAACTATTAAACTAATTGGTCCATCGACCAAGTAAAATGAAAGTTGATATCAAAGATTAGTTATTAAAGGATGTCCCAATGGAATCTACAAAATGATAAATTGATTGAACAAATAAATGTATCCCAGCGCATCAGGGATACTGGGTGAATGTGTATGGGCCATTGTAGTGTGATGTTGTTGAGTATTAATCCCTGATCAATTATTGGTACCAGTACTGGATCACCCTCTTCCATGCAGTTCACTAGTGAACAGTGATCTAATTATTACCATGTTCTCTCTGTGCGCAGGGGATTCTGGGAGCCTGTTCCTGCAGTGCACAGAGCCAGAGAGAAGCTTCCGGGGGAAGTAAGTTCTTTTCTATTTGTTTTTTTTCTGGGGTTATCCGTCGTCCCCACTCCAGCCGACCAGCCACTTTGTTAGAACACCGGCTGCTACTGCTTGTACTTTATGCTTTTTCTAAAACGTTCAACAAGTGATTCCAGATTTTAATGTGGCAATCTACCATCCAATACGTGACACAAAAACTCAAATTCCATAGAGAAACATTTGGTCGGCTAAACTGCACTTTTATCCAAATACGGGGCCTCATTTATTACAAAATGGCTCAGCGATGCGCCGTTAACCCTTATACTGTGCCGAGCTGTGTCATTTTAAAAGCAGAGGGATGTGTTGTATTAACAACAATACAATGCATCTGTGTGCTTTCCCCTGCTCTGGCACACAACTGGCTGCACAATTTTCTGCCATGTCCCATCGCAGGTACCCTTGTGTCATTTTGCAAAAGTGCTGAATTGCGGTGATGATTGTTTTAGTGCAGGAAGGTGCACCTTCCTGCACAAAAACAATAATTAGTGTCATTTTCCTTGTTCTATGTTTGCTACAAAATGCAGCATGCATAGAAAGAGAAAAAAACAAGAAATAAAAGTATTTCTCCTTGTTGTATCACTCCTACACCTCCTTTGGGGAGGTGTAGTATTCGGATGCATCCCCAGCTTTGCAGAACATTGTTAATCTGGGAATGTGCCAGGTTCCATGGATGTTGTGTGGGAACAGCCACACCAACACCCATGGAACGCCCCTTTCAAGCAAAGTAAGGCATAAAAGCGGACCATATATGCAAGGCCATGAAAAGTCACACAGGGTGACTTTTCATGGCCTTGTAAACAGGGCCGGACTGGAACCACAACCAGCCCTGGCAGAGTGCTGGGCCATGTCGTCCCCCCACCCCCCCCCCCCGTGCTCACTCAGGCAGTTGGAGGTGCCGCCAAGCGCTTTGCCTGGGCTGGTTTTCGGCTGATTTTGGTACAGGGCCGATTTTGCAGCTAAGCTGCAAAATTGGCCCTGTAACAAAAACAGCCCCCAGCGGCCCAAAACCAGACCCCAGCCGTGCGACGCACCAGGGTATTGCCTGGTGCCGCTATGGCCAGTCCGGGCCTGCTTGTAAATATGGGCAAGCCCATTGCGCAGCCAGTGCATCAAAAAAAGTGATACACCAGCAGAGCAATGAGCTTTTAATTGAAGCCCTCAGTGTGGTTTTGTTAAGAGGAGTGAAAGCTATCACTTTAAGCCGCCAAGAAGGGTCACAGATAGGTGTTATTAAAGCCGAGCACTTTCCTTTCGTTTTGTGAGCTACATTAATGGTTATTAATTATTTTTCCATATTTTCAACCAGGGATGCGCACGCACGGAAATGCATTCATCATGTGCCAGGTAAATGCAGTTTATTTGAAGGCACCACAATTTGATAGCGTAACATTTTAATAATACTATTCATAAATGTCTACATAAACATGTTTGTTTGATATTTGGGGCCTCCCCCCGCCGAGCTCTTTGCTGGGCCGGGTTTCGGCCGATTTTGTTACAGGCCCGATTTTGCAGCTATGCTGCAAAAACCGCCCTGTAACAAAAACGGGCCCCAAGAGCGCACCGGGGGATTTCCCGGTGCCGGATACGGCAAGTCCGGTCCTGATTTCCAAGATAATCGTGGGTGCAGTGTTGTGAAAACTGCCAATGCATGTTTTGAGCTGTCCTTTAACACGTAAGCTGGCATTTAAAGGAGCTGAAAAACACAACCACCCTGCTATGCTGAATCAGGAATGTGGACGTCGGGTTAGTTGTGCGACTAGCGCAGCTCGCGGCCAAAGAGTGAAAGAGGGTTTGTTATGGGGCTTTCTTCCCCTTTCCAAGAGACACAAGAATTTTTTCGCTGCGTCCCTCGGGGGAGAGCTGTGTTTAGACTCCTTTCTACCCTGCGAGGGAAATGAACGGGAAAGAACAAACAGAGCTGAGATTCCGGGCTCTAGTGGACAACTGAAGTCAGACTAAGTTTGCGTGTTCCCTGCAATGTTACGAAGACGCTAATGGCCTCCAAAGTCGCCAGGCACTGCATCCGCCTCAAACAAAGCCCTGGTCGAGCAGTACAGGAAAGGAGTCTCTGTTTACACCACATAAAACACTGTAAATCTAAAGTACTCTGACAGATGAGCAGGCCTTCGGATAGCGTCACTGTAATGCAACGCCACAGTCCTATAAGCCTTGGGGACAGTGTACCTGAGCTCAATGCCTGCAAGAGATGGCAGCTCTGTTCAGCAATGCTTTTCCAAGTCCATGTCCATACACCGGTCGAGGTTGCCGGCTTGCCGCGGTGAGACTATAGAATGCATACACACATTTGTTCTTCCAATTCTATCTTTGTGATGCTCACTCCAATTATGGCAGTATCTCCTTTGTTATGAACTCCGACGCCTATTCATCAAACTGTTTATCGTTAATAAATACCCTCCAATAAAATAATCGGGTGACTCCTATTCTCTTGGATTCAATATGTCCATACGTAGCATTTCCCTTTA
This sequence comes from Lissotriton vulgaris, assembly GCF_964263255.1. Taxonomy (NCBI): domain Eukaryota; kingdom Metazoa; phylum Chordata; class Amphibia; order Caudata; family Salamandridae; genus Lissotriton; species Lissotriton vulgaris. Next base: position 301,843,414 of record NC_141699.1, on the reverse strand, counting down.
TGTAATGAAGCATTCTCGTCATGTCCTTAATAACTGCATATTATCCATATTCTAAAAGAAATCCTGGATTGCTTAAACTGTATCCCAGTAAGCCCCATACACCAGAACCCACATTCAACACACTTCTATTTAGATTAATTGTAAAAGACACAATTGCTATCACATCCATCCACTAGTACTAAACACCTAAGTAAAAAATATTTACATTTACAACGCCAATTGCTCTAACTATCAAAAATGTGAGACCTATTGCATTGCAAATGCTTGTTGTAGAAGCTGCCTGTCGAGCTGTTCCTCCCATCCTGGTCAGGTCAGCCTTCTAAGGTTGAGTGCATGAGCCCCCTCACATCTATCATTCATAAAATTCATAGTTAAAGTGATTAGAGGCAACTTGTTGGTTGGAAATGCAGAGGTCTATGCTTCTTCGGTGGGTTAAACTCCGCGGAATCTCAGTTGTTATTAATTCCGCGGAGTACAGTTCCGCAACTTCCACCCATCCCTAGTAAAAAATAAAATACCTTTAGAATGCTAGTCACTGTAAAATCATGGTAACAATACTTTTCTACATATCCTATCTTAAAATACAATGCATCCTGCTGTATATTGCTCCAAGGCCTACGTAGGGGTGACTTGTAAATATTGAAAGGGAAGATATTGTCCTGTCAAAGGGTTGATTTGTGGTTATTACAGTGCTACAATCAGGCAACACTGATGGGCCTTAAGACATGTTTGCACTACCACTGTAGTCAATGACACAATAGGTGCTGCAGTCCACTAGTGGCATTGTAACTTTAATGCAATGGGTACATCTTGTATGATATAATAATGACTATGCCAATTCAATTATGTTTAATGGGGAAGCACAGGCACTGTATTATTGGTTAACAGGGGTGTAATCACTCAGTGGCCATACAGGAGGACCCTTAAAAATGTTTTAAAAAAAGGTAAACCAGGGAACTCTGTCTTGCTAGTGTTCTTTATTAGCAGGTTATTCTTCCCAAAATACAAAAAAACACAAAAGGTATTCAGAGCAGAGTCCGTGCACAAGGGAAGTAGTCCTCCTCTCTAATGTTCCTTTCTCTCTCTTTCTTTGGCTTCCAATGGGCTGTTGCTGGGGCTTGGCGGTGCTCTATTTTCCCTCGATGAAAACACAAAAAAAATAAAAACGTAGGGTTTGGAGAATGGCTAATGGACTCTAGTAGGCTTCCACCTAATCACCCCAAGTGGCCGTGTGCTAAAGGTGTATATATAAAAAAAACATGCAGTGCTCTGGTGTCACTTCAAATCTCCCACCACTTCCCAATCGCAAAATAGCGGTAAAGTTGCACTTGCCTCTGGCCACGACCCTCCTGGGTCGTGGCAGAAGGGGTCCAGATGTCCTTCTCTTTCCCAGGAGGATTGGACTGACAGTGATTGTCCCTGGGCTGTTCTCTGCAGTCTCCCTCCTCCTTGTAGATGTTCCTCTCGGGCTCCTCATCTTGGGCTCCTTTCTTGAAACACCTGGTCTTTCCTCCAGCATCTCCCTGGCCAGCGGGCTTTCCAACACATCTCTCTCCTTCAGCTTCTCTCCCTCTCCCAGCACGTCGCTCTCCATCGCTTTAGGCACCGCGGCGGTCACGTGTTCAGCGTTCTGCACTGCTGACACGCAGACTGGTGGTTTGGCTTCCTGCGACTCAGTGGCGGCCATCTTAGGTATCCTGATCCCAATCGCGGGATTACAAGGGGTAAAGTGCACTGAGTTCTAGAGCCAGTATAAATATAGGATCCCTTGAAAGGGGGAAATCATGAGTGAAAATGTAGAAAAGGTGAATTTCCTACAGTCAAGCATCCTGAAAGCTACACAAATCATAAAACCAGAAAAACTTAAGCATAATGTCAAGATTGGCCTTTGTTTTTTGGAAGACAAATTGCACTGTAGGAAAGTATTCCTTTTTGTCCTGATCACCCTTGTTTATTTTGACTGATGCTATTGGTTGCTGACTCAAAGTGCCATGGGCTCTTCTGACCTGGACCAGTGCTTGGTCCTCTAAAGGTATATGAATAATATGAAAGTTTGTTTGATTAAGTAAAACCTTGCAATATATGTGCAATAATTCTTGATTATAAAATCTGTTCTAAAAACTTTTAAGCTTCAAGTTTGTTACACTATTTACATGTTATGCACTTCCTACATTACATTTTTTCAGTTTTTGATGTTCTAACTTAATTCTCAGTTGTGTTAGAAACCTTACAAAAGCCGAGTTTAAAATGATATTGTCTGTATGGAGGCATCTTATCAGTGCTTGTCTGCAACTCCTTATTCCACAAACTTTAAAATGTCTCTTTAGAATAGATATTCTTTCAAATTTCAGTTCTGGAGAAACACAAAGGAGGTGCATAATATGATCTTCGCCAAGTTTGCATAAGTTACAAGTCATTGGTCCCTCTGTAATCAATCATGGCATTAGATGACATGTGCCCGGAAATGCTCCAAAGCGAGCTTTTATAAAAATGTGTTTGAATTTAACAGATCAAGGAATTTCAAGGTACGGTTGCACTTTTACCTTGGTATAGCCATTCAAGAGATGCCATGCATGTTTTATTTTTGAGAAGTTATCTTTATCCAGGAGTAGTGATAAATGCGTTGTTGTACTATTAATGACTTTTTTAAGAGTTCAAAGTAATTGGCATTTCCCAGACTGAGTTTACTGAATATTCCTCTAATGATGTAAATAGATATTTCCACGCCTGGGCTTTCCAGTTTAAGTTTATTTCCTGCCACAATAGTTTGGAAAATTAATTTACATATCCATTTTAATCCTTTTCCACACTTTAATAAATTGACCTTTTCACGCAAGTACCTGATTGGTCATCCAAAATTCCATTCGTATCTGCGCGGGTGATACATTATGTGGAATTAAAAAGAGGGCTTTATAGATTTTCGTGACTACATTGTTGATTATGACTGAGTCTTTTCCACACCATACTTCCCTTCCATATGTCAAAGTTGGTAAAAGTTTTGCTGATAGTACTTTCAACAATGGTCCATAACTCTGCCCTCCTATGGATTTCTGTATAATTCTGAATGCCACTAACAATGTTTTAGCTCTCCATTGTATATCAATCTTATGTGGTTGATATGATCCTCGTTCATCAAATAGTACTCCTAAATATCTAAATGTACTCACTTGCTCTAGTTGCGAGTTATCCAGAAACCATTTATACTTATGTTTGGACCTTGAGTATTTGTTTGTCTCCATCATTTTTGTCTTTGATTCATTTATCACCATTCTTTTTCCTTTGGAGTAGGTAAATATCCTATTTAACAGGCGTTGTAGTCCAACCTTAGTTTGGCTAAGTAGGGTAACATCATCTGCATATAGCAAGTTCGATATCGGAGTATTGGCTAATTTAGGTGGGCAAGCATTCACTTCATCCAAGGTTCGAGTTAGGTGTGCTAAAAATAAATTAAAAAGCAACGCGGCTGATACACATCCTTGTTTCAAACCTGATAATGTAGGTATTTTTTCTGTTACTGTTAAGCCATCTCCCATCCGAACACTGACCCATGTGTCAGTGTAAAAAAGTTGGATTAATTTTAAAAGGGAGGGTGGTATACCTTGATCTATTAACTTCTGCCACAAAAGATCTCTATACACACAGTCAAAGGCAGCCTTAAAATCTAAAAAGCACAACTATAGTGATTGCTTCTTAGTAATGTATGTATCCATTAGAACAGTTAACACAAGGCTATTTGTTGTAGTGCCTAAACCTTGTGTAAATCCAGTTTGATTAGGAGGTATTATCTGCTTTTCTCTTACCCATTCTGTTTAAACTCAAATCCATATCTTTAGGATTCTTTTTTATCTATCTCCCAATTGATTAAGTGATCTTTTGAGAATCCTTGATGTTACGGTTAGAGTAATTTTGTTCTCTCTTTCAGCTTGTACCTTTTCTTTTTTGAAAATGTTTTGCTTGAGTGATATAACAAGTTTTTGTATAAAATCAACCCATTGTTCGATTGCAGTTAAGGTGTTATCTTCAAAACATGTTCCCACCAATATAACGTCAGTCTTGTTAGTGTCTTTACTGTGCTCCTTCCAAATTAATTTCTTATAGTTTACTGAGCCTGTCTGACCTGGCAATGTTCCATATTCAGTATGCTTGTTAACAGTCAAATTAGTAATAAGTATTTGTTAACTGTGATCACTCTCCAATGCTTTTACAATTATTTATTTTATTTATTTATTTATTTATTTATTTATGTAGTTTGTAAAGCGCACAGCTACCCCCGAAGGGGTGTCCCGGCGCTAGAACCTGAACCTCCGGGTGAGAAGAAAGGAGCAGAGAGGGAGTCAGCAGGATAAAAATCAGAGTCCAGAAAAGAGCCAAGTTTTGAGTCTGGCCCGGAAGATGGATTCAGAAGGGCAGAATCTAAGATCGATTGGCAGAGCGTTCCACAATTTTGCCGTGATAACACTGAACCCTCTGCCGCCCATTCTAGTGAGTCTAAAACGGGGAGAGATCAGAAGGTGGAGGTCGTTGGATCTCAGGGATCTGATGGAATGGGATATTGAGACTCGTTTTTTCAAGTAATTGGGTCCGAGGTCATTGATGGCTCGGTAGGCGAGGGTAAGGATCTTGAACTGGATACGGCTGGCCACCGGTAGCCAGTGAAGTTCCTTACGATAGGCGGAGACTGACTGACGGTAGGGGATATTACCAATTAATCTGGCCGCCGCGTTCTGGACAATCTGAAGCCGGTCTATCAGATATTGAGGGGCACCAGCATAAAGGCTGTTGGCATAGTCCAGGTGAGACGTAATGAGGGCATGGGTAAATGTACGACGGGAGTCCAGAGGGAGATAGGGGAGTATCTTTTTGATCATGCGCAACTTCAGGAAGCAGACAGAGGTCACTTTATTAATCTGAGTTTTGCATGAGAGGGAGTCGTCAAACTGAAATCCCAGGTTACGAGCAGAGTGAACGGGAGAGGGAGCAGGATCAAGTGCCGTGGGCCACCACCAAGAGGAAGGGATGGAATTTTTCTGGTTAAAAAACAGCACCTCTGTCTTGTCAGCATTGAGTCTAAGGTGGTTATCAGTCATCCATACACTGATGTTGTTGAGGCACTGGCGGAAGTTGGTGAACGCGGAGTCTGAGTGGTCTCTGAAGGAAAACATCAGCTGAGTATCGTCAGCATAAGAGACCACCCTGACTCCGTAGGACTCCACAACGTCGGCCAGTGGGGCAAGATAGATGTTAAAAAATAGTGGGCTGAGGGCAGAGCCCTGTGGCACACCGCATGACAATGGTTTATCCTCCGATTTGAACGGCCGCAGCAACACCCTCTGACTTCTTCCTGAAAGGAAGGACTCGATCCAGCTAAAGGCAGTGCCGCCAATGCCTATCTGTTTGAGTCGGTCAAGAAGGATGGGGTGGGAGACCGTATCAAATGCAGCGGACAGGTCGAGGAGGACCAGCATAGCCTCCTCGCCCCTGTCCACGCATTCCCGGATCGTTTCCGATACTTCCAGCAGAGCCGTCTCTGTGCTGAATCCCGCCCGGAATCCGGATTGCGAGTCGTGCAGCAAAGAGTTGCTTTCCAAATACTCCGTGAGTTGCAGCTGCACAGCTTTTTCCAGGACCTTTGCGGGTTTGGGGAGAAGGGAAATGGGGCGGTAGTTGGCGAAGATAGTGGGATCAGCATCAGCCTTTTTTAGGATGGGAATCACTATTGAAAAAGAGATCATGTTAATAAAGATATTCAAAGATACCATGGTATAATCAATTCTTGATTTATGATCCTGCGATTGAAATGTCTAAGCCGGTAGGGAGTCTTGGGGTAACCTCCCATTTAGGATTCTTAAGACCAGCGCTTCTAAGTCTTTAACAAAAGTTGCGCCTAATTTGGTTTTGAAGGTGTTCGGAATAGTAGGAAGTGTTTGCTGCGTAATTGCCCAGAGATAATCTTGTTCCTGAATTAACTTACCTCTCATATTTGGTACAAACAGATCTAAATTAAAATCCCCTGATATAATGTACTGTGTGAAAGGGTCATCCATCATCAGCTGAGACAGCATTGCAATCAGAATGGTCGTCATAGTGCTTCTCACACTTGCTGTGGGATGTATACATTTATTATAAGCAGGATTTTTAAGAGATTATTTTCCATATACCGCATCTTTATTATCAATAAGTTTGGGTTATTTGTTTCGATTTGCTCGTGTTCCACTTTTAATTCTAGAGCAACAAATGTGGCTAAACCCCCGCTGGGGCGCCCCCATGTACTTTGTTTGATTGCAGGCTTAAAGGATCCTTTGTATCCCTCAAGCATTACAGGGTTGGTAGACCAGGTTTCTTGTAGAAGTATAACATGATGATAACTGGACATTGGTGATAAATAAGCGTTGCTTATTTTTCTTCGTAGGCCACTAATATTCCATGAGCATAATTTTAATATTTCATTTTCTTAATTTACTTTAGCTCTGGACTTTACTTTTGTATTCTGTCATTGTGTTTTACTGCCATGGAGAGCCATACCGATCCATTTTTCATTGACTCCAATTGGTTTTTCTATTTCCACTGGATCCGACGGTTGTTTGAACAGTGATCCTGTCTTTCCAATTGCATTTTTTAACACAGACTGAACCAGTGAGTTTAGTTTGTTTTGTAGGTGGTGATTCAAGGGTAACGGTATTGCAAATGGTTTCGGATACACTGTAGGCAGTGGCCTATTGATTTTTATTCCTCAGCTGAAAAAATCTTCCTTTACATTTATTAATTAGTTATATGGTAACTGGTATAATTCTAATTGGCCAAGACAACCTACCTTTAAGTCCCAACTATATGGCAGGGGATATAGGTTTGAGACCCCAGAGGATTTAACACACCTAAGTGTGCACTGCTGTGGTGGCTTGTGTAATTTTGAAATCAGTCTTGTCTTACTGGCTGGTTTTAAAATCAAATTAAGGCCAAATCCGACTTTGGAATTGAAAGTACTTCCAAAGTCCAAAACTGCCTATTTATTATTTATAAATCACCCTTCAGGTGTGCCCCAATGATAGGAAGCATAGATATAGAAAGCAGGGACAATATAAAGGTTGTTGCATATGCCTTGGTATGGAAGAACAGCCAAAGCCATTTTCTCTATTGTAGTGCTTCTAGCCCTATAGGCTAACATGGTGAAGGCTTTATTAAACTTAATAAAGGCTCTCTGCTTTGGAACTAGCTAGCAATATCATTCAAACTATCAAATTAATGGTCACATTCATTCCGACACCATGCCAAGGTTGGAGGGGTGGGTGGAACTCGTGGAGTTTCACTCTGCGGAATTCTGCAGAGTTACATGAAATCGAAGTGAGATTTTGCAGAGTTCCGAAAGTGAATGGTATTGCCACTCCTTGCACTGATTTTTAGCGCCAAGACCTTGTTCCGTGCTTTAAAATCAGTGTGAACGGTACCACTGCTTCTTTGCTGCCACTTGAGTAGATTTTCTATTTGAGCGGCAGTTTTGTCACAACAAACGTCACAACCACCTTCGCTGATTAGATTTTACCATGTGCCGTCGAAGCGCCTGCAAAAATCTCTCTAGGGGATGCCAGTTCTCGCTCCCCAACTTACCATTGGTGAGCCGTACCACGCGGCTGTTGGTGAATTTTTGCCAGAACTCAGTGTTAAAAGCATAACGTAGAGTGGGCAAAACTCTGAACTCTGCCAGCACAGTGAAATTTATCGCCCACCCCTAATTTAATGTTACAGGAATGTAGCTTTAGCACTTACTATCCTTATGTTACCTAAAGTAGCCCTGTAGCAGCTTCTTCTGATTGGCCAGCCTTTGACAGCTTGAGCCAAGCTACTCCCTGAGTATGTGTGAAGAGACCTGGGCTGAAACAATCAACCATTTTGTGGTTGGATATTTGCTTCTTGGAGAAGCCAGGAAGGGAAGGAGGCTGGGGAGATAAACTGGACTTCAAAGGCAGGAGAACAGATGTCATAGGACCCATGCCAGCCCCCACATCATTGATCCCTAACCAGATGGGAGCCATCCCTAATTAGATTAGGAGTGGGGAGTGTAGTCAGATGTCAGCCGCACCTTTGGGTTGGGTTACACAGACCGAGGAGAGATTTTCTCCATTTTGATTTTTGAAGAATAGTGCATTCTGGGTCAAACATATGCCACACTTAAAAGGAAGTGGTCACAGCAGATGGGGGGGACCTTACCCCTATTGCCCTTGCCAGCCCAGAATGGAGAATAAAAATTTAAAGTTGCAGGAGTTACTCAGAACACTGCATGTAACAAAATAAGGACTTCCCTCCTGTAATCCTTGGACTGGAGCACAGAAGGTTTGCACTCAAAAGGAACACACCTGCTGCACTCTCAATGCTCCACAAAGAAAGGACTGTGTCTGAATCAAAGGAGTGGATTCCCTAATAAACAACAGGTACAACAGAGCGGGAAGAAGTCACCTGCATGCCCAAAGAGAGCATCACCCCAGACCAGCTGCAACTAGGTTTCTCCTGGACTGTGCAAGTGCATTTTGAGAAATTGAATCCTAGTCCCCTGGAGGCAATCCAGAGTGAGCTAGTGGACACCTATTTTCCCCAAGGGATCCAAGAAACTTCAAGATTTAAACGTTTTTAAACTTTGGCAAAGTTTTACAGAAAGGTTCCAGGGGGAGATAAACTCAACTTCGAGAATCAAGCCACTGCTTTTGACTCACGATTCAGCTTGACTGTGCTGGTTTGTCTTGCTGAAAGCAACAGAGTCCTCTTCATCGAGGAAAAAGACTTTCAGAGGCTCACCGTGACATTGTGCTATAGCAGGCAACCGTCGTCAAATCAAACTTCAGATCTAAGAAGCCTGAGGACCAGCCGACAAGCCTGTTGAGAGAGAGAAGCTACAAGGAAAAGACTAGGTCCAAAGTAAAATTTTGACTGGGACCTAGCACTGAGATGATCTGACATGTGCTCTATCGCAGTCGGCCTAAAACCTTGGCTTTGTTCTGGTTCAGTGTGACCGGATAGCTTTAAGCTTTTTAATGCTAGAATGCATAATTTTTTTATAAATGTTTAGAAAATGAATATCTCCCGTTCCCTCTTCGGATTTTTGTAGTTTTAAGGAAGTTTTGAAGCTAGAAATATTCTCTATTGTTATAAGTGGGTGTTAGATTTTTATTGTTTTGTGTCGTACTTATTTGCTGTGTTAGTGACACATACCTGTCTCCTATGTTAAGCCTGACTGCTTGTATGCCAAGCTACCGAGGGTTGAAAGGATTACTTTATTGAGACTTGACTGGACCTATTATTGATTATGGTATTATTGAAAGTGAATACCCCACCTACTTATAATCCACTTTCCTTCAGTCTACAGCTGCTATAGGTATAAATAATTTTGCCATTTCAAAGTCTCGCTCATCTAATGTTAGGGACAGTGTTAAACCTGAAACCCCGGGTTTGTAGTCCTGTAGTCCTTTTGCCTTCAACCCTCCTGTTTTTCTGAATTTGTTGACTCTGGGATTCTGTGCACTTTACCACTGCTAACCAGTGCTAAAGTGCTTGTGCTCGCTCCTCTAAATATGGTCAAATTGGCTTACACCCAAACGGCACGTTCAGTTTACTTGTAAGACCCTAGTAAAGTGGTACTACATGTACCCAGGGCCTGTAAATTAAACGCAACTAGTGTGCCTGTAGCACTCATTGTGGCATCCACTTAAGTAGCTTTTTAAGTTTTAAAAGTAGAAGTTTATTATAGTAAATGAGATACAGCCAAAAAAGATTCACTACGTAAAATACAGATTACATAAGGAAATTAAAAGTCAGTACAAATACATAATGGGGAGGGGGCATACATGGTTCATGCAAATTATTGTCTGGTGAGAGTACAAAAAAGAAGTAATATTGTATACAGAGTAAAAATATATTATAAAAAAAATATTATCAAATGTGGAAAGCCAACAAGGCAGAAGAACTTGTATAGTAGGCGAAGGAGCATCTAATTGAAGGTCTAATGCTCTTGAAAAGAAATTGTTGTCTACATTAACAAGAGGTAAAGGTCAATTTTTACAATATTGTTATTCTTTCCTCTCCTTTGGAATAAGACAAATAAGGGCATCAAGAGAGAAGCCTGGTGATGTAGAAGAATGGGTGAAGGACTGAATAAGGGTATTTAATTTGTGGCGGAGTCGTTTGGAGAAATGTGTATAGATTTCAGCAGTGGAACCATCTGCCCTGGAGTTTTATCTTTTTTTAGTATAATAATGCAGTATTATGATCTGTTTGCAGGATATCTGATTCTAGGGTAGAAAAATCAAATGTGAATGAAGAGGTTTCTGTTAAGAGGAGGAACGTGCAGAATTCCAGAGTCAGGTGGAGAATATTCTGGTGTGTACAGATGTTTTTTAAAGTGTTTACATTGGTTTGGGATTTTTTAAATCATTTTGATGAGAAGTGTTAGTTTAATCAGTAATTGATTCAATTTGAAGTTGCTTTATTTTGAGATGGTTTGCTAGCAGCTTCCCAGATTCATGTTGGACAGAGGACAGGGTATCAGTTGACAACGTATTAAAGTGCAGTTTGGCCTTAATGAATTTTTGTAATGATCATTGTGTTCCAGAGGTGTAATATGCATGTTATAACTGCTTTCTGTCTTCTAAAATTTGCTTGGATTAATTTGGGGAGAGTTTCCGTTTTTTTATATAAAGTTGATTATAAAGTTGTGAGCTAAAGCCTTAAATGCATCCCAAATGGTATTGAAGGTGATGTCTATTATATGCTTAAAACTAAAGTATTCATGAAAGAAAGAGGTAAATGAGGAGGGGAATGCAGAATCTAGTAGAATTGAGTTATTAAATCTCCCCCGCTTTGGGGATATGGACTTGGGTAAATGATCTAATTGTATTGACACTGGGGAATAATCAGATATCAAACTAGAACCCAGAACTACGGAATGTAAGGTCTGGGTTAAATTATGGGAAATAAATATATAATCAAACTGTGATTGTGTGTGATGTGCCAGAAAAAAATATGAGTATTCACTCAATGTGGGATTACACAGCCTCCAAGCATCTGTTAGATTGCGTTGTTTAAGAGCGTGGAGAGAAGATTTTTGTGGTCTGTTAGGGATATAGTGGGATGTAGATTGTCTATCCCTAAATGGATCAACAAGTTGATTGCAGTCTCTAGCAAGAACAATATAGTCACCCGGGTCTTTTAAGAGTTTTTGAGTGAAGTTAGACCAAAATGGACAGTCTGGAGGAGTGGGCCCTTATACAATAATAAAGCAAAAAGCACTTTATCAATCAATAGTTTAAGCAATATCCATCGATCAACAACCTCCTTTTCCTGTGGTATGAATTGGATATGGGAGCATTTATGTTATGTTATGTTATTTAAGCTTAGAAAGCGTGCAGATACTCTGAGGAGTATCGTGGCGCGAGCCCAAGGAGAAGAGGAGTGGATGCTGAGAAGTGGTGATAAAGTTAGTGAAACAGGTAGCTCTTCCGTTTGTTTTTTTTTTCGGTTTTTTAAAAACCGAAGTCCTGAATACTGCAGAGAGCAGAAGTGAGTTCCAGATGGTAGCTGCTCTCACAAGTGAGCTGCCCCCCATTCTTACAAGCCGAAAGTGAGGAGTATAGGCCAGGAACTGAGATGATGATCGAAGGTGTCTGGCAGGGGCATAAAACAGGAACCTCTTCCGGAGAAACACAGGACCCAGGGCATACAGAACACGATGGGCCAAAGTCAATGCTTGAAACTTGACATGATTAACCACCACCAGCCAGTGTAGTTGACGCAGATACTGCTGAACACTGTATCTCATAGGGATGTTAAACACAAGTCTAGCCGCATCATTCTGGACAGTGTGCAGTTTCTGAAGAAGATAGTCCAGCAAGCAGGCATAGAGAGCATTCACATAGTCAAGTCAAGAGAGTATCAAGGCCCGAACCACTGTTTCCTTAGCTGCTCTAGGGAGAAGCAGGAGATATTTCTAGAGAGTCTTAAGTAGCCCGAAGCAGTACCCCATCAGCTTCTTTATCTTGATAGAGAAGAAAAGATTTTCCTCAAACCAAACTCCCAGATTTTTTGCAAGTTGCACCAAAGAGGCAGGCACAGGAAACTCCGCTGGCCATAGAGATTCTTGGAACTGGGGGGGAAGGTCCCAATGGGGGAAGGTGCCATACAGGAGAATTTCTGACTTTTCCTCATTGCATTTAAGCTGCTCTGACGAGAGCTATTGAAAAACTGCTGCCAAACATTTTTTTTGCCACGGACGTAGAGCACTCAGATGTTCCCCAAGTGAACAGCAAATGGGTATCATCCACATATGCTATAATTTGGGCCCCCAGTTCTTCAGCAAATTGATAAAAGGATTACAACACCATTCTTCTAACCGGGTCCTGGTGACAAGAATTCTTCACCTATCCACCCCCTCTTTAATTTCAAAGATTCACTCTCCGTAAAATGAGATTCTTGCAAAAAAGAAATATGTGCACCAAGTTTTGATAAATGCGTCAGGACTCTGTTGCTTAATTGGAAAATTTCAACCTCTTACATTCCAGGATAAAAAATGTTAATACATTGAAGAAGAACAATAAGAAAGATCAAATCGGACAAAGTAGTGTAAGAGAAAGATGATAACCATGTAAGAGGGTGTAAGAGGGAAGAAATGGAACATTGTGAAGAATAACAGTGCAATAATAGTTGGAAAACATTGGGAGAAATAAGGGAAACAAAGTGAGATGTAGCAGGAAGGAAAATGTAAAAGGGAGGAGGGAGTGCATGGAATGGAGGGAAAGAGAAAAGTAGACCTAAAAATAACACAAATATTTTGGAAGGGAGACATACCTAGGTATACTGTGATGAAGGTGTGGGGAAGACCTCATGGATAAAACGGCATGTCCAATCCACTGGGGAAATCAGGCACACAACAGGTTGTAGGATATGGATCAGGAGACCAGCACGTGGGTAGACTTCACCTGTGGGAAAAAGAAACCAGAATGAATCTTGGGATGAGATAAGTTAAACTATCTATGCTCTTGAAAAACAACTGGGTATTCACATGAAAACATCTGAAAAGATAATTATATCACAAAATTGTCAACGCTATAAATGAGATCTGAATATAAACATTATGTTCAAAATTTAGTAGATATGAATATGTCCATTGTTTCAGTTCTATATGAATGGAGAAACGTCTTCAATTAATTGGGATCCTCATGTGCTGTTGTATTATTCTTGAAGGTGACTTTGAAGAGGCACAGGTGAAATAGCGCAAAACAAGCGCCAATGGTTTGAAGTGTTGGTCCCATACTTAAGAATTCTTTAATTCGATCTGCAGTACTCTTGACATAGTCCTGGGAAAATTAAAGATCATGACCCGAACATGAAATGTGTTTCATTTTTTTGGTAGCAGAGTTTACCTGGATTAGCTATGTATATTCCAAGAAATAGAGAATAACTCCTCTAGGTAGAGGCCGCTCTAGGAGGGTCGCCCAACATGTATGCACATTGAATGTTAAGTGATGGCCCATCTGGTAGGTTAAGTAGCTTAGGAAGAAAGGATTTAATCAATGTGATAGGATCTATTCCCTCTGTCCCCTCTGGGAGACCATACATTTGTAGGTTATTCCTTCTGCTCTGGTTTTCAAGATCCTCGACATCCTTCTGTAGGGTGAGGACCTGTGATTGGAGAGTGTTCACTATGAGCGAGGTTTTGTTGAGAGTTGTAATTTGGTGCTCCGCTGCAGACATCCTTTCCTCCATGTGAGACTACCGGTCACAGATTGTAATTTAATGTTTGTCGCTCCAATATAAGGGCACAGTGACCTAATCTCCTCCAACAGAATATTGACTAAAGCAATGAGAAAAGTTTTTGTAGGAGATGGTGGATCATTTTTAAGTCGTTTGGTTGAAGACTTGTTTGAATTTAGTTGTGTAGGATTTGAGGTAGAAGAAGAGGAGGAAGCAGAGGAACTACCTCTCTGTGAAGAACAGGGGTCCTTCATTATAATATGCCATTGGTCCACAGTAGAGTGTTTGAGATTCTTGAAAAGCTAGTTATTTCGAGGCTGTTTAAGTCTTGCAAGTTTGCCCATGTACAAAGGTGATTAGTGGAAATATTCAGAGGTGTAACAAGATATAAATAATAAGTGGATAATTACGTACCCTATGAAGAGGAAAGGGAAAGTCAAAATTATGAAGGCATCACTCCTGAAAGAAGGAAAAAATTAGATATGCCAATGAAATAACATGTGCAGCAGAAGTGAGTGATGGAAATGTTCACACTCTTTAAATGAAGTAAAGTTTAATCAAGGCCAAATTTCCATTATAATAAGAAAGCGACTCTTGGCTGCAGTATATGTGAAAAACAAGATGAAGCAGTCACAGGTGGAATATCCAGGCAGTGAAAATGCAACAGGGGGTGCTCACAGTCCGCAGGTCCACAGGGCGTTCATGAAGCAGATGAAAGTCACTAAAATTACCACATTTTTATGAGAGAAAAATGTAAGTCATGACAAAATCTTCAATGAGAGGAAGAAGCCCCACTTGCCTGAATGAGAGAGGAAATAACAAGCTGAAACCTCCTCCAATGCATCCTCCAAATGTGGAAAAGTATTTTAAATATAGTTAAGGAGTCTCCATTATCGAGCGCTATGCCACTTCAGCACCTGCAATGACTCTCCAATCCATTCAAAATGGCAGGTGCTCTGATGAAAAAGAGGCGCTCTGCTGGTAGCTTTGAAGACGCGCTCCCTATGTAGTAAAATAAGTAGTTACAGGCGCTGCATCACCTCATTTGTGTTGAGGATGCTGAATAGCCATGCAGAAGAAGAAAGCTGCCTCTTTACCCCTGTTGTGTGTGCTGGCACACAGAGCTTCATAGGGACACCACCATTTTCCTGGAGTACTAAGCCACACCCATGTTAAGTAAAGTTTTTAAACATGTCTGAGGGCTGCCTTTGCAGCCTGTGGGCAGTCATTTTGACTTAGAAAAATAACCCTTTTGCCAAGCCTCATCCTTCCTTTTTCAATATATATGTGACCCTTAATGGAGACCCCAAATGGCAGGGTGCAGTGTATTTAAAACATTTGACATGTACTTTTAAGTTTTACATGTACTGGTAGTGAAAAACTCTTGACCTTGCTAGTAGGTCGCTCTCCCACCACACAGCTCCGCCCTGTGTGTCCTGCAGCTGCCGCTGCTGTAGAAGTCGATGCCCTCCTCCACCCGCAGGCTACCACCTGCGCCTCATCCCGGGTGGCCAGTGGTAGGCCTTAGGTTTGTATCTCTGTCACTGTCTGCTCCCTGTATTTCCCCCTTTGTCTGTGCCAGTGCTGCTTGCCTTCTGTTTTCCCCTCTCTGCCATTGATTCCTACCCATTTTTTTTCCTTCTGCGTCCTTCTGTTGCCTTCCGTTCTCTGAATTTGTGCCCATTTTTGCCTTCTGTTTCCCCCTTGCTGACCCTGATTTCAGCCCGTTTTTTGCCTTCTGTATCCTTCTGTTGCCTTCTGCTCCCTGATTTCTGCCCGGTTTTTGCCTTCTCTTCCCCCTCGCTGCCCCTGATTGTGCCCTCACCGCTCCCGTCCCTGCCGCTTTGTCCCCTGTGGCCCTGCCCCCTCACTGCCCATTCACTGTCCCTGCCTCCCACCTCCCAGCTGCTCCTCCCTCCCCATCCCCATATATGGTGGTCGCTGCATGGCCGCGCAGCCGGCGCATGCATCAGTCGCAGCTGGCACGCCAAACCAGTGCCAGAACCCCTGGCCCCCGTGAACGCCGCAACGCTCGACTCCGCTACAATGCCAGCACTCTCCACGCACTGAACTCCGTACAAGAACACACCTGCTACCAGGCCACCCCAAAGTGCACCCAAGGACCCTTCACCTGCCGGAACTGCAGCTTCACCAGCATCCGCCCCGCTAAACCTCCGCTGAGGAAAGAGCCCAACTACCTCAGATGCATCCTCCTCAACACCCAATCCACCCGCAAAAACGCCTTTGAACTCTGGGACCTCCTCGACTCACCTTCCCAGACATCACCTTCCTGACGGAGACCTGGCTGAACCTCTCCTCAACACCCGACATCACCATAGCCATCCTGGGAGGCTACAAGATCTCCTGCAGGGACCGCACCAACAGAGTAGGAGGAGGAATTGCCATCGTCCACAGGAGCACTCTCAGTGTCTCGACCAACACCGATGACACCCTCAGCACCGCCGACACCTGCACTTCCAAATCCACACTGACCCCAACACCGCCCTGAGAGGAACCCTCATCTACAGACCCCCCGGGGACCCTGTGCACAGTTCAGTGACTCCATTGCAGACTTCATCAGCACAAACACCCTCGCCTCCAGGACCACATCCTCCTCAGGGACCTGAACTTACACCTCGAGAACAACGACACCAACTCCACCACCCTGATCAACAACCTTGCCAACCTTGGACTCAAACAGCTCGTGACAACAACCACCCACGCCACCGGCCACTCGCATGACCCCATCTTCTCCACAGGCCCTCGCATCTACATCAACCACACCACTGAACTCCACTGGACCAACCATCACTGCATCCATTTCACCTTCAGGAAGCCCACCACCGCACCCAACAGATGCCTCGTCGCAGCTGGTGCAAAGTCACTAAAGATCAGCTAACCACCACCCTCACCCAGAGGACACTCACTGACCCCACCAACCCCGACACCGCCGCCCATAACCTAAGACAGTGGATGGCCAACTGCAACAACACCCTCACCCCGCTCAAGAAACCATCCAACATCCACACCAGCAAGAAAGCCACCTGGTTCACCAAAGACCTCCATGCCACCAAACGAACATGCCCAACACTAGAGAAGAACTGGCTCCGCGAACGAACACCAGACAGCTACGCAGCCCAAAAGAATGCCACTCGCAGACATAATCACCTCATCAGAGCCGCCAAGAAGACCTCCTTCAAAGACCGCCTAGACAACAATGCACTAAACAGCAAAGAGCTCTTCAACATCATGAAGGAACTCTCCAACCCCAGCTCCAACACCAACGACATCCCACCTTCGCAAGACCTGTGTGACTCCCTTGCCACCTTCTTCCACTACAAGATCTCCGACATCCACGACAGCTTCAACGTTATGACCGCCCGACTACCACTGAAACATCTGCCACCACGACCAACACGCGCACCAACCGCCTGCTCTCCTGGACCTGCATCACCGATGAGGACACCAGCAAGATCATGAACACCATCCTCTCCGGATCACCGTTAGACCCATGCCCACACCACATCTTCAACAAAGCCAGCACAGCCATCGCACCCCATCTCCGGAAAGTAATAAACATCTCCTTTGAGACAGCAACCTTCCCGGAAAGCTGGAAACACGCCGAGATCAACGCCTTACTCAAGAAGCCCAAGGCAGACCCCAAGGACCTGAAGAACTTCCGGCCCATCTCCCTGCTTCCGTTCCGGGTGAAGGTCATCGAGAAAACCGTCAACAAACAACTAACCCGCTACCTAGAGGAGAACAGCATCCTGGACCCATCCCAGTCTGGGTTCTGCAGCAACCCTAGCACCGAAACCGCCCTCATCACCATCACCAACGACATCAGGACCCTGCTAGTTAATGGAGAAACAGCTGCCCTCATCCTCCTGGACCTGTAGCCGCCTTCGACGCGGTCTGCCACCGCACACTACGAACACGCCTACATGATTCCGGGATTCAAGAGAAGGCTCTGGACTGGACCACCTCCTTCTGCTACGGCAGAACACAGCGCGTCTGCCTCCCCCCTTCCGCTCTGAAGCCACTGAGATCATCTGCGGCATTCCCCAGGGCTCATCCCTCAGTCCAACTCTGTTCAACATCTACACGGCACCCCTCACCCACGTCGCTCGACAGCACAGCCTCAACATCATCTCCTACGCCAACAACACCCAGCTTATCCTCTCCCTAACAAAAGACCCTCACACCACCAAAACCAACCTCCACGAAGGAATGAAGGCCATCCCCGAATGGATGAGGAACAGACGACTGAAGCTCAACTCGGACAAGATGGAGGTCCTCATCCTAGGCTCTGCCCCCTCAGCTTGGGACGACTCCTTGTGGCAGACAACACTAGGAAGAGTCCCGACTCCCACCGACCACGCACGCAACCTAAGGGTCATCCTCGACTCCACCTTCTCCATGACCAAGCAGGTCAACGCCGTCTCCTCATCCTGCTTCCGAATCCACACCCTCTGAATGCTCTGCAGGATCTTCAAGTGGATCCCCACCGAAACTAGAAGAACATCACACAGGCCCTTGTCAGCAGCTGGCTTCAAGCTCCTCATCCACACACACAAAGCTCTCCAGAACACAAGCCCAGCATACCTCAACAGACGACTCAGCTTCTACACCCCCACCCGCCAGCTCCCCTCCACCTGCATCGCCCTCGCCACAGTCACCCGGCAGCAGATCCTTTTCCCACCTCGCTGCAAGACCTGGAACACCCTCCCAACCAACCTACGGCAGACACAAGACCTGCTGGCCTTCCGAAGACTCCTCAAGACCTGGCTCTTCGATCAGTAGCAGCACTGCCCCCCCCCCCTTCCCCCAGCGCCTTGAGACCCTCACAGGCACTGGCGTAACGAAAAGTGAGGGGGCCTCCCAGCACGATACTTAGGGGGCACCCCCTCTGGGCTCAATCAGGAGCTCTCCCAGCCAGAGTTCAGTGCTGAGGGGGCCCCATGGAGCTAGAGGCCCCCCCGCACCACGTGGGCTGCGGGGGCCTGTGTTACGCCCCTGCTCAAAGGTATGTAGTGCACTTTACAAGAGTCCTGATTGATTGATAAATAAATTTTTCATTCTACAATCCCTACCTGTCCCATGGGATGACATGTGTTACCTCATTACAGTTAAAAAGTGATAAAGTTTGATTGGGAGCAGGTAAAAATACTGGGTTTGGCCTCCAATTAATATAAATGAAAACTCTCTTTACTGATTAAGTCGGATTTTAAGTCACAATTCTGAAAATGCCACTTTTAAAAAGTTGCCATTTTCATGCCCTAACCATTTGGTGCCTGTATCCTGGGTCACATGAAGAGGTACAGTTGGTTGTAGGCCATGGTGTATTCCTCCCAGGCAGCATCACAAAAGGGAGAGTGGGTGTTGTCAGGTTGGGTGTCTTGTCAGGATGGGAGGGGCAGAGCTGTCACCTACCTTTTTTTTTGCGGAGTTTTATATAGTGCGAACTTGGCCTGAAGGTATCTGGTATCGGAGCGCTTTACATGAGCACCAGTTGTGTTATATGAGGACACATTCGAAAGTCTGCGCTCAGCGCGCTTCTCAGCCAGTGTTATTTCTTTGTCTATGGATAAAGATGAACGATTGAAGAAAAACTTATCCAATGGTCCAATTGCCAAAGGGCCAGTCTCAACAGGAGGAATTGGCGGAGTGATACTACTAGTGGAGGCAGACATAGCGCCGATATACACCAACAGAAGTACAGTAGTTGAATGTCACTTACTTAGCGGTATGCCGTCGACCAAATATCAGGGGGGTGGCCCAGCCCAGCCTCCCTCGGCCCCGGACGGCCACAGACGGTCCCGCCCTTGTCCCGGGCTTCTCCCGGTCGCTCCCGCGCAGCGGAGGAGCAAGCGTTGTTTTTAAGAGAGTGGAATTGGTGAAGGGGCGGGGCTTGCAGGGAGAGCGGCCCAGGTGTTTGCTGGCGGGCTATCAAGGACTCCTGGGATATCGAGTCCCTGACTACACTGCTCGCAGCCCTGCAAGACTTACCAGCGCCCTTAGCTCCTACACAGTCTGTCTTCAATGCTCCTCAGGGCCAAACGGCGAAGCGTGACCCGCGGAGCGGGTCCGGCAAGAAGTTGACACAATCCACAAAGAAAGCGCTGCCACACCACAACGGACAGCAGGTAAAGCGACTGTTGGGTCCCACAGAGGCGGTGCAAGCAAGGGCTTTTTGAGTTCGTGAGTGAGGGGGCGGGGCTTGCAGGGAGAGCGGCCCAGGTTTTTGCTGGCGGGCTATCAGGGACTCCTGGGATATCGAGTCCCTGACTACACTGCTCGCAGCCCTGCAAGACTTACCAGCGCCCTTAGCTCCTACACAGTCTGTCTTCAATGCTCCTCAGGGCCAAACGGCGAAGCGGGACCCGCGGAGCGGGTCCGGCAAGAAGTTGACACAATCCACAAAGAAAGCGCTGCCACACCACAACGGACAGCAGGTAAAGCGACTGTTGGGTCCCACAGAGGCGGTGCAAGCAAGGGCTTTTTGAGTTCGTAAGTGAGGGGGCGGGGCTTGCAGGGAGAGCGGCCCAGGTGTTTGCTGGCGGGCTATCAGGGACTCCTGGGATATCGAGTCCCTGACTACACTGCTCGCAGCCCTGCAAGACTTACCAGCGCCCTTAGCTCCTACACAGTCTGTCTTCAATGCGCCTCAGGGCCAAACGGCGAAGCGGGACCCGCGGAGCGGGTCCGGCAAGAAGTTGACACAATCCACAAAGAAAGCGCTGCCGCACCACAACGGACAGCAGGTAAAGCGACTGTTGGGTCCCACAGAGGCGGTGCAAGCAAGGGCTTTTTGAGTTCGTGAGTGAGGGGGCGGGGCTTGCAGGGAGAGCGGCCCAGGTGTTTGCTGGCGGGCTATCAGGGACTCCTGGGATATCGAGTCCCTGACTACACTGCTCGCAGCCCTGCAAGACTTACCAGCGCCCTTAGCTCCTACACAGTCTGTCTTCAATGCTCCTCAGGGCCAAACAGCGAAGCGGGACCCGCGGAGCGGGTCCGGCAAGAAGTTGACACAATCCACAAAGAAAGCGCTGCCACACCACAACGGACAGCAGGTAAAGCGACTGTTGGGTCCCACAGAGGCGGTGCAAGCAAGGGCTTTTTGAGTTCGTGAGTGAGGGGGCGGGGCTTGCAGGGAGAGCGGCCCAGGTGTTTGCTGGCGGGCTATCAGGGACTCCTGGGATATCGAGTCCCTGACTACACTGCTCGCAGCCCTGCAAGACTTACCAGCGCCCTTAGCTCCTACACAGTCTGTCTTCAATGCTCCTCAGGGCCAAACGGCGAAGCGGGACCCGCGGAGCGGGTCCGGCAAGAAGTTGACACAATCCACAAAGAAAGCGCTGCCACACCACAACGGACAGCAGGTAAAGCGACTGTTGGGTCCCACAGAGGCGGTGCAAGCAAGGGCTTTTTGAGTTCGTGAGTGAGGGGGCGGGGCTTGCAGGGAGAGCGGCCCAGGTGTTTGCTGGCAGGCTATCAGGGACTCCTGGGATATCGAGTCCCTGACTACACTGCTCGCAGCCCTGCAAGACTTACCAGCGCCCTTAGCTCCTACACAGTCTGTCTTCAATGCTCCTCAGGGCCAAACGGCGAAGCGGGACCCGCGGAGCGGGTCCGGCAAGAAGTTGACACAATCCACAAAGAAAGCGCTGCCACACCACAACGGACAGCAGGTAAAGCGACTGTTGGGTCCCATTCATTTTTGTTAGGCACAGGGAGATTAAGTTATTTGCCCAGAATCACAGGATGTTGCGTGTGCCTGCCAAGACTCAAACCTGGCTCCCCAGCTTCGAGGTTGACCGCCCTAACTCCTCTACCTCAGTTGTAGTTCAAAGGGGCTGCCTCAGCTTACTCACAAAGGACTTTGCACCCCTCGCAGCCAGGCAGGGGAAGGAAGGAAATTCCAGAACCAGATGTGGTCAGAAGTAAGAAGTTTCTCTCATGTCAAAGCTGGCACCAGGTATAAATATTGGACCCTCAGACCAATTCTTTAGGTCTCTTCTGGACCGATTGAAGACACAGAAGGACTACTCTGCTGTCCTGATGCTGGAAGGACTGCCATGATGCAAGTACGACTGCCCTGCTGGCATGCTGCCTGAGAGAAGACAAGACCTGCTCCTTGAACTCAAAACCACCAGAATGACTCCCAGTGCTAGCTTGCTGACTTCTTGTTCTGAGCTACATAACAAGCTCCAGAGACCTGTTCTGCATCTGCCGAGCTGCTCAGAGTAAACTGAACCTGCTGGTGCCCTGCTGCTGGCCTCTACTTGAGTATGTCCTGATCCTCAAGAGGTGTCCCCCAGCTGGCATCAGAGTGTACTCCACCTGGCCCAACTCCGGGTTCACTCAGAACCAACAGAGCATGGCACATCTCAGCACTGACCTTGAATCGCAGTTCCTAATCAGCTACCTCATTGAAACCGACACAGCACAAGGCAACTGATGCATCGCGTTGCAGCTCCCGATTGGCAGGGCCTTGCATCTCAGTCCAAGTACAACTAGGTACATTGCCAAGCAGGCCAAACATGGTTCAATACTTGGCGCATGCTCCATCATGGTCGGCTTAAATTGACGACTCTGTCCCGGCCCTTTTTGAGGCCAAATAACCGCAATTTGTGCTTTGAGCTGTTTGATGCTACTTTCACCTAAGACTTTGAAATTGCATATCCCCAGTTCTACTGATTAGATTGTTATCATTCTAGTATCATTTTATTTATTAAAATTTGCTCTATCTTTTTAGATTGGTATGGGATTTTCCTATTGTTGTGTTTCCACATTTTGTTACTGCTTGAATGCTGAATAAATATTGTATACATTGCCTCTAAGTTAAGCCTGGCTTATTTTGGGCCAAGCTACCAGATGATTAAGCACAGACTAATTTAGTTGCTTTTGTGGTTATCCCTGACCAGTATTGTGGCTGATGCTTGAAAAGGGCTCACACCCCCCATCAACCAATAACGCAATTACTCACAGGCAGCCTGGCCATTGCCTCAATAGGACTTTTAGTGTTATTACTGAAGGGTTTGGCCGCAGTTAAGGTAAAAAGACTCTTTCCCTTTTGATTTAGACCCTCTTCACTGAAGGTCTTCCTATCTTTCCTTATTAACATACCTAAAGATAAATGTATTTTCCATATCACCTTGCAAATGCAGGCTGGCAGCTCAGAACTATGTCTTAACCTCATTCGCAGTGTGCAGGGACACTCGGAATCAAAAATGGGACACCCCAGGCGTTTTGCGTCACAGACTGCTGGATATTTTCAATTTAGCAACCATATGAGCTTTTAGTTAATTAAAAAAACTAAAGCAATATCGTGCTAGTTGCAGAGTAAGTTCATAATCACTGATAAAATCAATATGTCTGACTTTCTAATTGTAAAATCTTTGTCTTTAGTATAAACATACCTCCACATCTTGTGCAAAAATAACTTATTTCTTCACACTGCATGCTTGGTATGAACTGATGGACAGAAATAATCAATATTTATATAAATTGTCGTATAGAAAGTATTTGACCAGAAAGTATGCCCCTATATCATCTGTAATTACTCTTTGTAGGATTTAACCATAAAACTCTCTTCATATAGACCAAAGCTGCATCTATAATCAAACTGAAACTTTTCAGCAAGGCTGATGTACATTTAATGAGTGTATGGTCAAATCCCAGTATAGAATATTGTTGCATTATAATTACCTATCTAAATAAAGAGTGCAGTCCATCTAAATACAGAGGGGTGAGCCAAGAACATAAAGTGTTGTGCCAATATCACACAAGGTAAGCCTAGTATCACCCAGTATATCCCTAATATCAAACAGACCTAGGCCAATATCCAGCATTAGCCCAACTTCACACCCACTACCCTCCCAAGGCAGTGCTAGCCCATTATCACATACACTGTGGAGGCCTTACATCCCAGTACAGCTCTTAACCTATCAGATTTGATCTGAGAATATACTGGCATGGTCCAAGGTGGGCAATTAATATCAGAGCAATGGACTGCGTGTATATAGCCATGGCATGCCACAGAAAAGTTGGATGTAGCTCTTCAAGGAAGTATCACTTGAAAACTGAGCGGCTGAAGAGGGATGTTGGGCCCAGGGCTGTTAAGTGGGGAACAATAAAAACATGAGGCAGCAGAGGTCTGTGCGTGTGAGTTGAAGATGCTGTGAATAGTGGCGAAGAGTAGAACGTCGCACATTAATGCATTTCCTATAGGCCCTCAAACTGGGAACCCTTTAGAGATGTAGACTTCAGTACTCTTATTTCCCCATTAGTTTTCATCAGAATGGAGGAAATCTAAGAGGAAGAAATGTGAAATATAATAATTTTAAAATCACTTTAAAGTTACTGCATGATGGGTGTGCAACATTTCAAAGTCCAGCCCAAATCCATACCCTGCCAGACCAGCATCAAACATTTCTTTGTAAAAATGCACAGCTTTTGACCTGGCAGATTTGTTCTAGGATTTATTTCAAAATAATGCTTTGCCGTTACCTGTACATTTAAATTAATGGACTGTGCAAATATCTCTTGTGGCTCAGTGACAAACTGGTGATTAATCAACGAGCTGCTGGCTAAAGATCTTACAGTGCTAGACTAATGTCAGATAGTGATGGGTGAACATAGCCCTGAGCCAAAACCATGCGTCAGTGAGTGCAGGTCACACAGCGATGCGTTAAAACAATGCAGCACCGGCCCACTATTGCCTCGTGCTATCCACTGTTACTAAGCATTCACCCAAGAGAACACAACAAGGGAGTAAGAGTGCCCAGGGCTGGCAAAGATCAAGCACTGCTGCTCCAGAACCAAACCCCAGCGGCCCAGCATCAAACGGCACTTGGCCAAGGCAAGTGCCGGCCTAATGTCACACTATGCTCTTTAATATGTATATTTCTAAACCTGGAAAATGTGTACACAGGACCCTGAGACAAGTTTAAATAGTTCATCTTAATCGTTCCCTTTAAATGTAACCGACTTGATACATATTTCAGAGCTAACAGAGGTGGGTTATTAATGGACCAATCATGTTCTCTACCACATGTGCAGGGGGAATCTGCACAGATGTGAAATGTGGGACTTGATACAATGGCAAAATCTCTGCGTGTCCACATCGATCAGTATCGCTCCGCCTGACGCGGTGGCGGCAGGATCTTCATGCAGCAGGTTAGGCGGTGCAGTGGCTTGTGACTGCCAGTGGGAGGGATGTCTGCGGGGAGGCCATTGTCCCCACACTTGGCTGCCTTGACGAGCTCCAAGTTTCTAGGCCCTCATTCACTCAACGCCAGACACTCAGTCCTTTCCTGAATGGATGGTTTGCTGCAGCGGAGACACTGGTCTCACGGGGTGCGGTGGGTAATGAACCTGTCCATGGTCGCAAGTGGGCCCCAGGGCCCGGGGCCAGTCACATGCTTTTTACCCATCATGCCCCTGTCAGGTCCTCTACTGGGACGCATCTGAATATTTGCACATGAAAAAATAGGGGCTTGGCAGCCTAAAGTGTCTCTTGGATTCCTTGAGCCGAGTAGACTTTAAGCTTCGTTTTCCTTCTGTTTTTAGTTGCCATGGAAATAGGGGCAGCAATTACAGCCCTTCCGTGGGGGAGTCAGGAGTGACTGTTCCACCAAGACAGGTGAAGGCGAATCTTTTGGCACAGTGGATGTATGAAAGAGACCCTCTGCTCCCACGACCCAAATGGGCTCCCACCCCAACCACGCCTCTTCCCACCCTGGAGGGCTTTGAGACCTGAAAATCCAGGGCGCAATATTCCTTGAAGAAAGGGCTGTTATCCATGTGCTGGAAACAGCGTTCCTGGCCCCCGGCGCTGCTTTTTTTAAAATCAAAAACAACACAGAGAAGGAGCCAGGGCTCCCTGACAACTGGAAACAAAGTTTGACGTTTTTGTGCTGAAATGGCGCCTTTTGGCGAGCGTTTTTAAATCCATTTTTCGACTCCATGCACGCATGTGCAGGTAAAAAAATCAGTTATTAAGCAGAATGCGATAACGGTGAGAGGAGGCAAACTCTCTGCCGGGCCTCGGGAGGGGCTGTAGGGCATGCGGTGTATGTAGGACAGGAGGATTAAGTCAACGACATGAGTGGGGGGGGGGGGGGGGGGGGGGGTATTAGTCTTGGGTGAATCGCTCCCTCGCCTTTGCACTTTATCTAGCCAGCGCATTGAAGCTCGGCTTTGACATCACCGCAGGTAACATAAAATAAAGAAATGGGTTCTCCCAAAGTGCAATTTCCCATTTGATATTAAAATAAGTGCCGGGATTATATATTGTGATTCCAAAAAGGCCTCTGAATCAATGCCAACCCTCGCTAGTCTTGGGTTGGCCTTTGAGGGCCCGACGTGCAATTGACACGTGTCAGGCAGGGGCCCCGCGGCTGGGTACCCGGGGATTGTTCTCTGCCTGCACCTTGGCCCCTGGGAGTGCATTAGAGAATCCCTAGATAACGGGAAAGCCGCCTAGTGTGCTCAGGGTGGAAGGCGGATGCTTTCTGCAATGTGCAGTCTACAGGGAAATAGGGGCGTGAGAACGGATGGGCACATGTATTATTTTGACTTTCATTTCAAATAATTTGAGAGCGAATTCTATTTAGCGCTTTTGGCGAACGCCGCCAACATCCCCTCGCACCCCAAGGGCCCTGTGTGCCTTTCTCTGTCACCCGAGCCTTTAGAAGCAGACCCACAACGTGTCTTTAAAATGAGAAAAAAACACTCTCTATATACAGTCTAAGAATTTAAATCCACGAACTTCGCGAATAACATTTACGCGTGGGTGCTACACGAGTCGGAGCGATTCGCAATGCGAAATCCACTGTTGCTTCTGCAAGTAGATGAAAAGCCAAAGTAAAAAGAGAAGTGAATAGCACCACTACTCTCCGCTCTGGAGAGAGCAGGTCGGTACTGGCGTAAACTGCCTATTTACGGGTCGGCCGAGAGCATTCCCAGTAGGAAGGCAGTGGCCACGCGGCTGCGAAGCCAGTGGGATTCAACAAGCTGCTGCCTCCAGAGCCGAGCCGGGAGCCCTCGCTGCCCAGCGCCTCTGCTCTGCGCCAAGAAGGGGGCACTTCTACCCGCCGGCGGCTCCGAGGCGCTCCCTGAAGTTATCCGCTTCCTGGATATCAAATCTGTCAATAGCGCTCGTAAACTCGAGCAGCCCCTGCTTACTTTGTCCGCAAGTCTGATAAAAGCAGCGACCTGGTACCCCCCCCCCTCAGCAGTCCTTTAATTGCCATGCGGCCGGAGGGCACGGGTGCATTTATTATTTAGCTGCACTTTGTATACAACAAGAACACTGCACACAAATGAAAGAAGTCAACATTTTTATCTCTAAAATAAATGACGAAAAAAATAAATTCGCATTACGCCGAAGATACCCCGTTCGAAAGTGCCTCGTGGCATCCGTGCGCCTGCTTCTATGAGAGATATATGGCTGTGACAGCAGAGCTCTGCCCCTAATGAAGGCTGGCCCCACACCCACGGGCACCCTGCGCTGGACGTCAGGGGGTGGGCCAGGATAAAGCGCTCCTCAGGCAAACAGCCCTCCTCAGAGTCTGTCTGCGAGCTGCTGGTCGCGCATAGCTCCCTCGCCTGCTGACGGAGAGCTACTCGAGGGTGGGCGCTGTGGCACAGGAGAGGGGCGGGGAGGGGAGGGAGGGACGCTACTTATTCCTCCGGCTCCAGAGTGTGCGGCGAGCAGCAGAGCCCCCGCTCTGAAGGGAGGGATCTCAGTCCGGGAGCGGAGCACACTGCCGGCCGCTGAGGTAAGTGCACGGCGCACCTCAACTTCTGGCTGGCGTTTGGGAGAACTTCAAAAGTATGTGTGGGGGCGGAACTGAGCGCTAATAACTGCCGTAGTGAGTACACGCACCAGTGCCACACTTGCAGCCTTACCTGGGACAGGACTGACCGGCGCAGAGTGAGAGCAAGCGGCAGCTGTTGGGGGGAGTGGACCGCGCCTCGACTATAGGGGTGCGCAGTGAAGGGGGGGGGGGGGCTGAGCCAGGGGCGCGAGAGGAGAGCCGGCCAAGCCAGGGTGAGCACCCACACTCACAGACCGAGGAAAGCAGTCTACCTACTCGCACAGTGGTAAGTGATACAGGCTTCTGAACAGGTGGGGATTGTACCACAGGCAGGTACTGGACGGCTTGTGAGCGACATTCGACAACTTGTATTCGTAAAGCGCGTCCACGGCGGTCTCTTGGCGCTGCAACAGGGGTTTATGGTTACTCAAGGCAATGGTACTCGTTTGATCGACTTCGGAAGGATGAAAGGCAGAGTAGACCAGCCAGACTTCCGGCTTATACACAAATTCCTGGAATGAATGCATTAATAAACCGAGCCACTGATCACTCTTAAGGGGCGAGTGCGTTAATAACAGAATAAAGCAATACCCAGTCTTCCAAACGGATACTCCAGCGCTTCTTTAAATGGGGCGTGCTGTTTGACTCTGATACACCGCCAACCCGCTTCACATTTTCCAGCAGGGGCTGCGTACCTTCAGAAACAAGGTGAGTACCTCACCGAGGTATCCTGCCTAGGGTCAGCCCCTGACTGTACCCTCTGAGGCGGGGGAGCCGAATTCAACCCACCCGGACTCCCTGCGCGTGCAAAAGGGCACAGAACCATGCACGGTAAACCCGAATTTTCAAATATCCTATCCCCGAGTCAGGTCAGTACTAGAATCGGCTTTAGACGCAGAGCGCCATCACCCCTACCTGCCTGACCCCTACCCTGGGGAGTACCTACGCCATCACCCCTACCTGCCTGACCCCTACCCTGGGGAGTACCTACGCCATCATCCCTACATCCCTCATCCATTACCTTGGTGAGTACATACTCCATTATTCTTCCCTGCCTGACCCATACCCAGGGGAGTACCTGTCCTACGCCATCACCCCTACCTGCCTGACCCCTACTCTGGTGAACACATACTCCATCATCCTTACTGCCTTAACCCATATACAGGTTGGTAGACTACATACATCGTTATCCCTACCTGCCTGACCCTTACCTTGGTGAGTACATACGCCATCGCCCCTGCCTGCAGAGCAGAACCAACCCCTTCATCCACCCTGCATGAGGGTGCAGGCGAGCACAGGACACACGGCTCTTGAGGCCCTGATCCGGGTGCGAACAGACTCCGCCTTCCACGCGTGTATGCACGAGCTGTCCCTCACCCGGGTGAGTGCAGGGCCCGTCACTCGAGCTGCCCCTCACCCGGGTGAGTGCAGGGCCCGTCACTCGAGCTGTCCCTCATCCGGGTAAGTGCAGGGCCCATCACTCGACCGGCCCTTTACCCGGGTGAATGCAGGGCCCGTCACTCGAGCTGTCCCTCACCCGGGTGAGTGCAGGGCCCATCACTCGACCGGCCCTTTACCCGGGTGAATGCAGGGCCCGTCACTCGAGCTGTCCCTCACCCGGGTGAGTGCAGGGCCCGTCACTCGAGCTGTCCCTCACCTGGGTGAGTACAGGGCCCGTCACTCGAGCTGTCCCTCACCTGGGCGAGTGCAGGGCCCAGCACGCGACCGGCCCTTTACCCGGGTGAACGCACACACGACCGGCCGTTTGCCAAGGTGAGTAGATGACCCTTCCCTTACTCGTGTGTGTGCAGGATCCATCCACCACCTGCCTGCCCCATACCTGGTGAGTACATCTCCCATCCATCACCTCCACGTCCCTCACCCATCCATCACCTCCCCGTCCCTCACCCGTCCATCACCTCCCCGTCCCTCACCCGTGTAAGGACAGCTCCTACCTCTCCACATACTCCTTAATGCTTACTGAGGGTTTAAAACACCCATCCCAACTGCTCCTCGCGGGAGAGTGCCAGGACTCGCTCATATACCTGTTTCTTACTCGGGTGAGTAAGGGAAGCCGCTGCCTGCCACTTATCCGGCTGAGTACAGCCCCAGTCATTCGACCTGCCCTTACCCGGAGCACCTCTCCAAGTGAATACAGGAACCATCCACTTGCCCTTTGCCAGCGGGTGTATGTTTGGGAGGGTGTGACTCCCCCTCTCTCATGGGCACTCCGCCCTCACCTGGCCCCTTACCCAGGCGTTTACAGGGACTCTTCCTTTCTTTCCCATTGTTCTATACCTGGCCGAGTACAGGACACATCTACCCCCCCCCCCCCCACCCCCCGCCCACTACCCCTCCACCCCACGCACACACAACTGCCCCATACAAGAGCCAGGACCCATCGTTATCCAGACAACACTTTTTTCAATCCCTTTTCCATGCATTAAAATGGGGCACGTGTTTGCAGGGTGCCAAACACCCGCGCACGTGGACAGCACGGGCACGCCTATGTGGAGCACGTGGACTCTGTCTCGAGGGAGCTTCTGGGCCTGCGGGCCTCGCCAGCCCTGGCATTCGCGGCTTCTGGGGGTCGTCGACATTGGGCGCGAGATGCCAGGGCGGGAGACCCTTCACCTGTGTCTGGCCGGAGATATTTGTCCAACGCCACACGCAGGCATCGTGAGTGTGTGTGTGCACACGGAGCTGTGCACCGAGCACCAGCACATGGTTTCGTCTGTGTGCAGAGGAAAGATGCACACTGAGTGGTGCTAATATGTGTGCTCGGTTACATACATACGTGACCACAAATGTTTACTAAATGCACCTGCGTGATTATAAATCGTTCACGTGTAAACTAATCTGCTTGTGTAAATGCACGTGAGATCCGTGTGTATGCGCGCCAGCAAGTACTCATGGCATGCACTGGTACCTACTAGGGGTTGGGTCGACCCAAACCACAAGGCAAAGGCAGAGTGAGGTGTAAATGTTTCCAGAACCTAAAGATTGTATGACAGTATGTTATGAGAGAGAGAGAGAGAGAGAGAGAGGGAAAAAAAGAAGAAAAAGAAAATAAGGTTCTGTGCATATGCAAATTTTGTATGTATGTTGTGTGTACGCACACATATTTGGATGTATTATGCTTCCCCGGGTTCTGTTCACATTTGTTTGTTGTAATACCCTCAGCTGCCAATGCTGTACTCTTTATATTTGTGTTTTCCACATTTGTGTAGTTGTGGGTTCCACAATTCACGCTAATGACGTCATCCCGTGAATGACGAGTGTGAACGATGTCACTGCAAACGCGGAATAAAACACTAAGTGTTTCCCGCCTTCTGTTTATGTGCTTGTGTGTTGTGGCTTTGCACATGTATTTTGCCTGGGTAGAAAATATGTACACATCTGCATTATGTAGCGAGGAACATAATTTTGTTCTATCGTACGTGTTTATTTTTAATATTTTACTTCCTTATTTAAGCTCATCAGAATACTGCCCAGCCTGAGAGTAAATTCATACTAGATCCTCCCTTTCAGACCGCTCTGAAGGTTGCCTGGACGCGTGACTGCACGGATACCTCACATGTGCGCGCGTGCAACACCACGGGTACGTAAGCACGCACCACGTGCAGAGAAGAGAGGGTCGCCGTTCACGCACCGCACCTGCACCAGAAGTGCATGTGATCGACATTGGATTGGCATTCACTTTAACAGAGCGCGTCACTGATACTTTTCCGAGAGGTCAGAGGTGAAGCTTGGAGCTGGGGGTTACCCCTGCTGCCCCCGGGGCCTAATCATGTTCACTGCCGTCCCGTTGAGGCCGGAGATAGGGACCCGGGAGCATCAAGCGGTAATCTCACGCCCGCAGCGCCAGAGTCTGTGCTCAGGGCCGGCTCTAGGCTCATGGTGGCCCTGGGCAAGGAGTGTAGGTAGGGGGCCCCGGAAGAGGGGGTCTGGGCGGGCGGAGCGCGCAGGCCAGTAAAGAGGGGAGGGGGTCAGGGTGTTTAGTAGTGGAACAGAGCCGGAAGCCGCCAAATCGCTGCCAGGGGCCACCACGCAAATATGTATCCATCCTCAGAGGATTAATATATTAAGGATATATATTGGCAAGGTGGCCCCTGGGGTTTGGTGGCCCTGTGCAGGTGCACAGCTTGCACATGCCTAGAGCCGGCCCTGCTTGCTGGCCCTCAGTCTACGGCTCCAGTCCTGGCTGTCCCTGAGACCTCGGCTCCTCAGCCCTGGCTGTCCCTGAGACCTCGGCTCCTCAGCCCTGGCTGTCTCTCAGACGTCAGCTCCCGAGCCCCTACTGTCCCTCAAATATCGACTAATGAGTCACCGAGGTCCCGAAACCGCAGATCCTCTTTCTGTGCTGTCCCTAGGACTCCCACCTCTGGCCTCGCCTCCGACCCCTGCGTCCACTCTGTCTCTGAGACCTCGGCTGCTGAATCCCGGCTGTCCCTAAAACATCGAGTAACGAGTCACCGAGGACCCCGTAACCACAGCTCCCGTTTCGGTGCTGTCCATGGACTCCCACTCTCAGCTGTCCGTCACCGCACCTCAGACCCCCTCTTTCCGTAAGATCTCGGCCCCCGGGGCCCTGGGTCCTCCGAGCACATATCTGTTCTAGCTCCAGCAGTACAGATCCAGCACGGCTTTGTTCTGTTCTTGTAGTACAGCTCGTGCTGTGGTTAGGCGCGCTGCTTTTTATTCCGTGCTGATCTTGTGGGCACTGCTCATGTTTCCGTGCTGTCTAGAGGAGCACCGCTTCTGATGTTGTTTTGCCTCTTGGAGCGCTGCTTCTGATACTGTGCTGCCCCTTGGAGCACTGCTTCAGTGCTGTCCCTTGGAGCACTGCTTTTAATTCTGTGCTGTCTCTAGCAGCACTGCTTTTGATTTTGTGTTGTCTCTTGGAGCACTGCTTCTGATTCCGTGCTATCTATTGCAGCGCTGCTGATTCTGTGCTGTCTTGCAGACCTGCTTATGATTCTGTGCTGTCTCTTGCAGTACATACTTTTCATTCTGTGCTGCCTCTTGCAGTACATGCTTCTCATTCTGTGCTGTCTCTTGCAGTACATACTTTTCATTCTGTGCTGCCTCTTGCAGTACATGCTTCTCATTCTGTGCTGTCTCTTGCAGTACATACTTTTCATTCTGTGCTGCCTCTTGCAGTACATGCTTCTCATTCTGTGCTGTCTCTTGGATCATTGCTTCTGTGCTGCCTCTTGGAGCACTGCTTCTGTGTTGTCTCTTGGAGTGCTGCTTCTGATTCTGTGCTGCCCCTTGGAGCACTGCTTCAGTGCTGTCTATTGGAGCACTGCTTTTAATTTTGTGCTGTCTCTTGGAGCACTGCTTCTGATTATTTGCTGTCTCTTTGAGCACTGCTACTATGTTGCCTGTAGGAGAACTGCTTTTGATTCTGTGCTGTCCCTTGGAGCACTGAGTCTGTGCAGTCTCTAGGACCACATCTCGTGATTCTATGCTATCCCTTGAAGCACTGCTTCTGATTCTGTGCTGCTTCTTGGACCTTTGCTTCTGATTCTGTGCTGCTTCTTGGAGCTTTGATTCTGATTCTGTGCTGCCTCTTGGAGCTTTGCTTCTGATTCTGTGCTGCTTCTTGGACCTTTGCTTCTGATTCTGTGTTGCCTCTTGGGGCTTTGCTTCTGATTCTGTGCTGCCTCTTGGAGCTTTGATTCTGATTCTGTGCTGCCTCTTGGAGCTTTGATTCTGATTCTGTGCTGCCTCTTGGAGCTTTGATTCTGATTCTGTGCTGCTTCTTGGACCTTTGCTTCTGATTCTGTGCTGCCTCTTGGTGCTTTGATTCTGATTCTGTGCTGCCTCTTGGAGCTTTGATTCTGATTCTGTGCTGCCTCTTGGAGCTTTGCTTCTGATTCTGTGCTGCCTCTTGGAGCTTTGCTTCTGATTCTGTGCTGCCTCTTGGAGCTTTGATTCTGATTCTGTGCTGCCTCTTGGAGCTTTGATTCTGATTCTGTGCTGCCTCTTGGAGCTTTGCTTCTGATTCTGTGCTGCTTCTTGGACCTTTGGTTCTGATTCTGTGCTGCCTCTTGGAGCTTTGATTCTGATTCTGTGCTGCCTCTTGGAGCTTTGATTCTGATTCTGTGCTGCCTCTTGGAGCTTTGCTTCTGATTCTGTGCTGCCTCTTGGAGCTTTGCTTCTGATTCTGTGCTGCCTCTTGGAGCTTTGATTCTGATTCTGTGCTGCCTCTTGGAGCTTTGCTTCTGATTCTCTGCTGCCTCTTGGAGCTTTGCTTCTGATTCTGTGCTGCTTCTTGGACCTTTGCTTCTGATTCTGTGCTGCCTCTTGGAGCTTTGATTCTGATTCTGTGCTGCCTCTTGGAGCTTTGATTCTGATTCTGTGCTGCCTCTTGGCGCTTTGCTTCTGATTCTGTGCTGCCTCTTGGGGCTTTGCTTCTGATTCAGTGCTGCCTCTTGGAGCTTTGCTTCTGATTCAGTGCTGCCTCTTGGAGCTTTGCTTCTGATTCTGTGCTGCCTCTTGAAGCTTTGCTTCTGATTCTGTGCTGCCTCTTGGAGCTTTGATTCTGATTCTGTGCTGCCTCTTGGAGCTTTGCTTCTTATTCTAGGATGTCTCTTAAAACACTTCTTCTGATTCAATGTCGTCTGTAGGAGCACTGCCCCTTTATTTCTGCTGCCTACTGCCCTCTCTTGATTCTGTGCTGTCTCTGGACTCACTGCTCCCGAGTCTGTGCTGTCTCTAGGAGCAGGGATCATGGTTGTGTGCTCTCTCTGTAGTGCTGCTCCTTTTGTATATTCTGTGAGGATAGCTCCTCTCCTGAGTCTGTGCTGTCTCTAGGAGCTCTGCTCCTGATTCTGGCTGTCTCTAGAACCACAGCGCGTGGTTCTGTGCAGTCTGTACAAGCTTTGCTTCTGGTTCTATGCTGTCTCTAGGGACACGTATTCGGTGCTGCTTCAAGACCGCTGTTCCTGATTCTGTGCTGTCTCTGGGGTCACAGCTCGTGATTCTGCGAGGTCCCTTGAACACTGCTTTTGATTCTGTGCTGTCTCTACGAGCACTGTTCCTGAATCTGTGCGCTTTCTGGGGCCACCGCTCATGAGTATTTGCTGTCTCCTGGGGCACTAATCCTGAATCGGTGCTGTCTCTTGGACCACGACTCGAGAGTCTGTACTGTCTCTTGGAATACTGCTACTCGTTTCGCGGTGTCTCTCACCCATAACTCATGAGTCTGTGCTGTCTCTTGGAGCACTGCTTTCAATTCTGTGCTGTCTCTTGGAGCACTGCTTTCAATTCTGTGCTGTCTCTTGGAGCACTGCTTTCCATTCTGTGCTGTCTCTTGGGCCACAACTCATGAGTCTGTGCTGTCTCTTGGAGCACTGCTCCTTGTTTCATGGTGCTGCTATTATCCCGGCTTTGCCCATGGGGTGGCCACTGGCCCCGAGAGCTCGGCTCCAGATTCCGTGCTGTAATCAAAGAGCCGTTCTTATTCGGCTCTGCACACGAGGGTGGCACTGGGAGCTCGGCGCCAGGTTCCGTGCTGTAATCAGAGCGCTGTTCTGGTCGGCTATACAGATGAGGGTGGCCCTTGAGAGCTCGGCTCCAGGTTCCGTGCTGTAATTAGAGCGCTGTTCTGGTCGGCTCTGCTGATGAGGGTGGCCCTGAGAGCTGGCGCCAGGTTCCGTGCTGTAATCAGAGCGCTGTTCTTATCCGGCTCTTCACATCAGGTGCCCTGAGAGCTCGGCTCCAGGTTCCGTGCTGTAATCAGAGAGCTGTTCTTTCCTGGCTCTGCACACGAGGGTGGCACTGGGAGCTCGGCGCCAGGTTCCGTGCTGTAATCAGAGAGCCTTTCTTATCCGGCTCTGCTCATCAGGTGCCCTGAGAGCTCGGCTCCAGGTTCCGTGCTGTAATCAGCGCGCTCTTCTTATCCGGCTCTGCCCATCGGGCGGCCCTGAGTGCTCGGCGCCAGGTTCCGTGCTGTAATCAGCGCGCTGTTCTTATCCGGCTCTGCACATCAGGTGCCCTGAGAGCTCGGCGCCAGGTTCCGTGCTGTAATCAGCGCGCTGTTCGTATCCGGCTCTGCACATCAGGTGCCCTGAGAGCTCGGCTCCATGTTCCGTGCTGTAATCAGCGCGCTGTTCTTAGCCGGCTCTGCACATCAGGTGCCCTGAGAGCTCGGCTCCATGTTCCGTGCTGTAATCAGAGAGCCTTTCTTATCCGGCTCTGCAGATCAGGTGCCCTGAGAGCTCGGCTCCATGTTCCGTGCTGTAATCAGCGCGCTGTTCTTATCCGGCTCTGCACATCAGGTGCTTTGAGAGCTCGGCTCCATGTTCCGTGCTGTAATCAGCGCGCTGTTCTTATCCGGCTCTGCTCATCAGGTGCCCTGAGAGCTCGGCTCCAGGTTCCGTGCTGTAATCAGCGCGCTGTTCTTATCCGGCTCTGCACATCAGGTGCCCTGGGAGCTCGGCTCCAGGTTCCGTGCTGTAATCAGCGCGCTGTTCTTATCCGGCTCTGCACATCAGGTGCCCTGAGAGCTCGGCTCCAGGTTCCGTGCTGTAATCAGCGCGCTGTTTTTATCCGGCTCTGCTCATCAGGTGCCCTGAGAGCTCGGCTCCAGGTTCCGTGCTGTAATCAGCGCGCTGTTCTTATCCGGCTCTGCACATCAGGTGCCCTGAGAGCTCACCCCCGACCTCATCTCAGGGTCCTGATCCCGCCGCAGGGCGCTCTGTTGCTGACTCAGTGCCATGTGCTGCGGGAGGTGGCCCGGCCCTCGTCTTTATACTTATAAAATCACAGCTGTCGCCCGGTATTTTTACAGTTTTCGGATTAATCTCTGCGCGATCCCCTGTTTATTCTCACTTTAAGTTCTATTAATACACACGCCAGATCCCCGCAGCACCGCGCGCGGGCTTTGGGGAGTTAATGCACTCGAAAATTATGCTAGCCTGTCCTTACTGGAGTCTCCCTCTGTACACACGCACGCACCCTTGTTCGTCTGCGTTCTGTATGTGCGTGTGTGCTTCTATAGTGAAATATGCGAATTTACGTGGCTTTGTACTAATATGTACATATGCATATTCGTGTATGTATATTTGTATTTTAGTGCATACATTTACATACACATACCCGTGGTTATATGTATGTAAATATATACATATATATATTATATATATGTGTGTGTGTGTGTGTAAGCATGTGCAGGCGTATTTGTATATATGAGCGTATATCTCTATATATCCGCAAGTATGCATGTGTACGCGAGTATGTGTACGTCTATACGCACATGTACATTTTATGTGTAGAAGGTATGCATATTTGTATACGTTTTATGCTCATCCCCAATTCTGTAGATACATTTACAGTGGAACTGTAAATGAATCTTTATGCATGCTTGTGCATCTTTGTACAATAGCTATGACCCCGCTGAGCGATCCAAAATGCAATTCGTGAATTCCCCTGAATGTCTCATGCCTTTGAGCATGAGACAGCCTCTCCTTTGAGACATGGAACGTGGTCCCGAACCCTACGGTGCACCTTGGCTTAAGACAGTGACGGGAGGTTTTGCCCTTTGAGACATGGAATGTAATCGTCGTGACCCCTGCGGTACACTTCGGCTCAAGTGACGGTGAGTTTTGCCCTTTGAGACATAGAATTTCCTGGGTAAAGGCCTCTCCTAAAGTTATTGCTTCCGGTTTCATCCGTGACTTCAGCGCCTGTTCACCGTAGGAGCTGTTCACGAAAGTGGCTCCCAGCGAGGGAATGGGCAGAGGTAACTCGAACCTGTCCCACCAGCCTCACGGTCCGAGAGGCCGGCGGGAACGGGTCAGATCTGATGATCACTTTTGTCTCCCGGCGGACGAGTGGCCAAGGCATAAACTGTCTTCCAAGTGGGGATACCTGGCAGGCCCTGTACAGTTTCCCAGGAGATGGCAGTGCAATATGGTGCAGACAGTTGATTGTCAAGGTACGCGGCGACTACTCACAGTTTACCTAGAGCGCTGCGTGCGATCTTGGGCGCACGTGTGTCTCTAATGCGACATTTGTATAAAAACTGGTTGTACCACTCAGATTTTCTCCTCTTATTGGAGCGGGATCGCTGCTCGGGTCCGCTCAACAAATGAGTAAATGCCACGCCCCTTTGTCACGCACTTTGAAGAGCGAAAGAGAACCAGGGGATGGATGGACTTTGTGCTTGAAGGAGGTTGGAGGTGCACGGCGCCCGTATTCCTGCAGCTGGGAAGAGTTGACTATGCCCGAAGGGGATGTCCGTCCTGTCCACTGTGCACCAGAAGCTGTGAGTGCCTCTCAGACACCCTGTTCATCACCACCACCCCCTTTTTGTAAATCGTCTCAGGGAAGGACAGCCAGCCAAGAAACTGGATCCAGCGATCAAAAGTGGAGAACAATAATGGACGACTTCTAGAGCATCAGTGGTGGAGCAGGCACTGTGCAGCAGACCTTTCTCTCTGTATTCATGAAGGAAGCCCTTGTTACCTCCTGTAGGACAGAGCTCAGCCCTCCCTGGATTCTGGGCTCTGGTCGTATCCCCCCCCATGGGCACTGACTGGGTCTGGAGAAACCAGAGTGGCGTCCAGTGTCCCCGCCCTGGCCTCAGTGGGCCTTGAACTCCATAACTCTTTGACCCCCTTAGCAACTCTGGCTTGTTCTGTTTCTGGAGGTTTGAAGCCCATCTCAAGAGGAAGGCGTCCTGGCACTGCGTGGATCTAACAGTGACAACATTTTCTGAAGATGAGTGGTGGAGAATGAAATATTGGGCTTTGAAGTTTTCCTGGTGGATCCGGTGCTATTCAGCATCGTTCCTGGGACCTCTGCACCCAGTGACCTCAAATATTTGAACAGAGCCTCGCCTGCTCGAAGATGTGGGCCAGTGAAGATTCCAGAGCCCCAGAGGTTGCTGGAAAAGTGGACCACCCCTAGCCAGCTTTGACTTAATGGCCGAATGTGTCCTCTCCCTTACGCGGACTGGTGACTGGCAGACAAGAGAGGTTGTAGGACAACGTGAGACTTTGAGCTATCATTACCTCACCCCCAACCAAAGCAAAATCTCACTCCTGATACACTTTGCATCGTACCCGAGCCCAAACGTCAAACCACAACCCAGAGTAAGCCTAATTGGTTGACTGTAGCTACCAATAGAGAGCCAGGGACATTGGTGGTATTTTGGCAAAAGACTGTTAGCAGCAGCGTCTGAGGACATGGTACAGTGAGGAGAGATTCTTCCCACTCAACCCCACTTGCTCCACACCTGGAAAAAAGGAATGTCCGAATATTGAGGAGTGAAATACAGCTATGGAAAAATGTTGTGACCTAAATATTAAGCACCTAAGTATTGTGAATCGGTGGGTGGGTGGATAGGTGGTTGTGTGTGTGTGTTTTCACTATTCTTAACTCCATATCCCTCAAAGACCTATATATTGTCATGGTACATACATGTTAGAAAGGAAAATAAACCCAATCTTCACAATGTTTTTTCACTCGATTGTTTTGATGCAATATGTTTGTATGGCGATATTTTGACGTTACTATTCAGGTCGTATACCATGAGCTAGTCACCCATCTGTACACTCTGGAGGTTCCAGATGTGTGCAAGAATCTTGGAGCTGTGTGCACGCGCTTTAGCTCGACGCTCTGAATCATCCCGAGTGATGACATCTAGAGCTGTCTGAGACGTGACACCCAGAGTTGTGCATGTCCTGAGCAATGCATTCCATGGTGGTGTCTGTGGTGCGTGTGCCAGAGCTGTGAACAGGTTGGAACTGCTTGAGCGATGTGTACACGAGGACTGTAGGAGACGTGACGACCAAAGCACTGCTTACTGCTGTCTGTGATGACACCCAGAGTTGTCCATATCGTGAGCAGCGCACACGATGCAACTGTCTCAGGTGCTGAAGCTTAATCAGTCATTCCGCACAGGGAGAGGGTGAGGGGGGGGGGGGGGGGGGGGGGGGCGGTCGCAGGCCTGCTGCTCTAGTCGACGCTCTTTCGTTATCCGCATCACGGTGGCTGCATACTGACGGAAGACCCAGTAGATCATTGCTTGCATTGGCCAGCGGATGTTCAGCACTTAAGTTTTTTAATTTTTTATAGCGCTTGACGCCCCCATAAGACCTCCTGCATGCGCTGGCGAGAGGGAGTAGGAAGGATGCATGACAATACAAAACTCAGAAGTATACCTTGCTGGCGACAATGATCAACCACTTGTTACTTGTCAATGAAAGTACGATCGCTTCTTGGCGCTGCGATTGCTGGCCTTCTAAACGTGTGGGGCATCCAATACAAGGCGGCATCACGTTGTCCAGTTGCAGCACCTACAGTGAAGGTGGAGTAGAGTGGAGGCCAATGGGCCCGGCCCAGCCCCCCCCCCCCCCCCACACTTCGCCCAGCTCCACTTTATCACAGGCGGAATCTGTCTTGAGGGCCTTGGATATCACAAGCAGGTGTTCATGTGTGCCAGAGGGCCATTAATGGGACAGGCAAGTGTTAGTGTATGTCCGAGGGTCAGTACTGTCACAGCCACATGTTAATGTATGTTAGAGGACAGTACAGTCACTCACAGGCAGGTGTTAATGTGTGCCAGAGGCCAGTACCGTCACAGGAAGGTGTTAATGTATGTCAGAGTACATGGCCGTCACAGGCAGGTGTTGGCTCTGTGTTGACGTACTGGAATCTTTCCTGGGGTGCGCTGCTATCTCGGGCAACATTGGAGGCTGTGCTGATGGCCTTTGATCTCACAGGAATTAGTGAGGTGGGGGTGGACTGTTCCGAGTGTAGAGTCGACAGGCAGGGTCTTTCCTGGGGCTCAATATCACAGGCAACTATTTGGACCTGTTCTCGCCTTTAGTCGGTGCTATGGTAGCCTGCTGTCTGGGTCTGCCCTAAGAGTTATTGTTACAGCAGGCAGCTGCCTCGGTCTGACCTTAGTGTCGCCGCAATCACAAGCAGTTGCCTGGGTCTGTCCTCGGAGTCATTGGAACAGGCAGCTGCTGCTTGGCCTGTCCTCGGAGTCAGTGCTTTCACAAGCAGATGCCAGGTCTCTGCTGAGTGTAGTGTAAACTGGCTGGGTCCTGGAGGGAGGGGGCAGAGACAGCTTCTGGGGTGCCCTGGGGCTTAATATACAAACACAGCTTCTGGGGTGTCCTGGGGCTCAGTATACACAGACAACTTCTAGGGTGTCCAGAAGCTCAGCACGCAAAGACAGCATCTGGGGTGTCCTGGGCTCAGTGTAAACAGGCAGCTCCTGGGGTGTCTTGGGATGTCCGTATTACACACAGCTTCTGGGGTGTCTCAGGGAGGTCAGTATACACAGTCCGCTTCTGGGGTGTCCTGGAGAGGTCAGTATACACAGTCCGCTTCTGGGGTGTTCTGTGAGGGTCGGTATACACAGACAGCTTCTGGGGTGTCCTGGGGAGGTCAGTGTACACACACCGCTTCTGGGGTGTCTCAGGGAGGTCAGTATACACAGACCGCTTCTGGGGTGTCGTGGAGAGGTCAGTATACACAGACAGCTTCTGGGGTGTCCTGGGCTCAGTATAAACAGGCAGCTCCTGGGGTGTCTTGGGAGGTCAGTGTACACACACCGCTTCTGGGATGCCTCGGGGAGGTCAGTATACACAGACCGCTTCTGGGGTGTCGTGGAGAGGTCAGTATACACAGACTAGGCATGGGCGGAAAATCCGTTTCGCTCGCGGATTTTGCGGATTTTCGGGAAATCCGCAATCCGCGAGATTTGCGAATCTCCCGCAAAATCCGCAAATCCGCGAGCAGCGGATTTTGCTCGCACTGCTCGCACTGTTCGCGTGAGTTCGCGCCCCGCGAATAAGTGCAAAATTGCAGAAATACGATCTTAGCAAAACTGAAAGTAACTACTTACCAGGTTCAAAAGTTCAGGCTCATCATTAGTAGCCATTTCCTGTAGTGCTTCCTGAGGGGCCCCTCCAGAGTTCAGTTGCCAGTTGAAACTATTATGTGACCCTGCTCTGAACCTCAGAATAGTTACACATATGCCACAAAGGTCCTGAATTACAGCTAAGGGAGACAAGCAGGAGCCAGGCTGGAAGTTAAAATCCATTAATCAGCCCCTAATTCATTATTGTCAGTTGGGGCAGGGCAGGTGTTGTAACTAATTTTGCAACAATGAAAGCACTTAGCAAGTGCAAAAGATCACTAATCAGGGCGCACTAAGGAAGCAGGTGCCAGCTAAAAAAATATTCTGTGACACATTAATCAGCCCCAAATTAATTCAGGTCACTTGAGGCAGGGAAGGTGTGCTTTGCTTTGCCGAAAATAATGTACACTGGACAACCAGAGGGTGTGGTGATAAAACAGAGGGTGGCATGGGTGGGCCAGAGGGTGGCATGAGTA
Organism: Lissotriton vulgaris; assembly: GCF_964263255.1. Classification (NCBI taxonomy): domain Eukaryota; kingdom Metazoa; phylum Chordata; class Amphibia; order Caudata; family Salamandridae; genus Lissotriton; species Lissotriton vulgaris. The sequence goes on along the minus strand of NC_141699.1, from coordinate 301,801,493 downwards.
GTCAGAGAGTGGCAGTGGTGACAGAGAGTGGCAGTGATGAAGAAGAGTGTCCCAAACAGGCTGGACACGTAGAAACAACAAGTTCGCGAAACTTGCGACCCGACAGGTAAGTTCGCAATTTGCGAAAGTGTACAAAACCCTCGCGAACTGGCAGAAACACGGGCGAACACAAAAAAAAAAAATCCGCAAATTCGTGGGAATTCGCGGATTTTGCGGATTGCGAATCCGCAAATCCGCAAAATTCGCGAACGCGAGATCCGCAAAATTCGCTCATGCCTAACACAGACAGCTTCTGGGGTGTCCTGGGGAGGTCAGTATACAAAGACAGCATCAGGGATGTCTCGGGGAGGCCAGTATACACAGACAGCTTCTGGGATGTCTCTGGGAGACCAGTGTACACAGTCCGCTTCTGGAATGTCCTGAGAGGTCAGTATACACAGACAGCTTTTGGGGTGTCCTGACCTCAGCATATGCACACATCTTTTGGGGTGTCATCAAGGTCCCCGCTTTCAGAGGCGGTTCCTAGGGCTGTACTGGGGTTCGGTGTATCGCTGACAGATTCTAGTTTATCCCCAGTGTCAGTTAGGGCACACGTCCTAAAAAAAGAAGTGGGGGGACTAACCTAGTTAGGCAGTTTGCAAGTGACATCACGGTGCGTGACATCACAGTGTGTGACATCACGGCGCATGACATCACATGAATTTACATCACCAGAAGGGGCATCACAAGCCATGACTTTACAGGAAGTGTCATCACAAGAAGTTACATCTGATCTAAAGCACTCACATATATGTTTAGCAGTTCTATGTTTGGGCTTATTGGGAGGATAATAGTACAGTGAGCTATAGAAGATGATATGTGACTTCTACACCTTGTAAACCCTCAGTTGTATGTAACATATCCTGTACATTCATTTACAAACATATATAATTTATTGTATGTGTAATATACACCTCGGATGTGAAGCGCTCTGACACCCTGTATTGAGATGAGTGGAGCTATAAAAGAAAAAATGGTGTTACTTAAATGATTTCATTGCCTCCTCGGGGAAAGTAAGCTCTATATAAACGCAATTTATTTTGTGTAAATACTGGAAAAGTCCAACACATCGGACATTCTTACAGTGCATGCACGTATGGGCAGCCAAACTAAGGGAACACGTTCCCTACCCCTCTCAAGACACCATAGCAGGGGACAAGGAATTTAACACCCGGTTCACCCAATCGCTTGACGCCATCCTACCTAAAACCCACTCTCTGAAACACACCAAGAGAGTTAACCCCTCACCCTGGTATACCCCCGAACTCAACCTTCTGCGTAAAGTCTGTAAAAGGAATGAACGCCTCTGGAGGAAGGAAAAAATAGAGGGAAAAAAAGAAACATTCCGTGCCTCCGTAAAATCCTATAAAAAGGAGTTACTCAACACCAAAATCTGTTTCTACGAGAGCGGAATTAAAAACGCTGCCTGCTCGGCTCACGAAACCTACTCCGTTCTCAAAGAACTCCTCCACGCACCCGACCCCCCACTAAAACCTCTCCAGCCTAAAGAAGCAGAAAGCAAATGCACCAATCTAGCCACCTTCTTTGACGAGAAGATCCAAAAAATTCTCCTGGCTATACCCCCCCCTGAATCGGCCCACACGGATCGGGATCTCACCATCACTACCACTAACCCCCCCCCTTCCGTCTGATAGCCCCCAACCCTCCCTGGACGCCTTTGGCCCAGTGACAACGGAAGAGGTAGGGGCAACTTTGGCCTCAATTAAAAGTGGCTCCCCCCTCGGCCCGCACCCCTCCGCTTCCTGAAAAAAGTGTCTAGCACCATCATCCCCCCCCCTCACGGCTCTAATTAACTCCTCCCTTTCAGAGGGCACAGTTCCCCCCAGCTGGAAAGCGGCAGCAGTTAAAGGCCTTCTAAAAAAAACCCTCCCTAGACCCGCAGGACCTCTCCAATTACAGGCCCATCTCCCTTCTCCCAGGAAACAGCAAGATCGCGGAGAAGTTGGTGAACAAACAACTGTCACTTTTCCTAGAGAGCAATAGCCTATTGGGGGTCTCCCAGACAGGGTTCCGTCCAGGCCAGGGCACTGACATCGCCCTCCTGGCAGCAGTAGAGAAGGCCAGAAGCATTCTGGATACGGGAGGATCAGTGGCAGTGATCCTCCTGGACCTCAGTGCGGCCTTCGACACTGTAGACCATCCCACCCTAATCCAACGACTGGGAGAAATTGGATTAAAGGGTATGGCCCTGAAGTGGCTAAAATCCTTCTTATCAGGACGTTCCTTCCAGGTTTGGGAGAAAGACAGCCACTCACCTATCATCCCCCTCCGATGTGGAGTACCGCAGGGCTCATCCCTGAGCCCTACGTTATTCAACGTGTACATGGCCCCACTGGAGAAGAGGGTCAGTTCGTTCGGCGTGTCAATTATCAACTACGCCGACGACACCCAGTTGGTTGTAACCCTTTTACACCCTCATCACGCCCCCTCTGATCTTCACAGTTGTCTCTCCGAAGTCCACCGATGGATGAATCTTTCATCGTTAAAGCTGAACGGGTCAAAGACCGAGATACTCATGCTGGGTCACAAGGGGCCTTCCCTGCCACTTCACCTCTGGCCCAGCTGCTTGGGTGACCCTCCCGCACCCAAGGACGAGGTTAAAAGCCTAGGCGTGTGGATTGAGAAGGACATGAGCTTTAAAACTCAGGCAAAAAAGACGGCAGGGACATGCTTTGGTCTCCTCAGAGCCTGTAGGAAGATCTTCCCCCTGCTCCCCGCAAACGCAAGGAAGCTCCTCATTCATTTATTTATATTTATTTATTTATTTATATAAAATTTGTAACGCGCGCAGTTACCCAGGGGCATCCCGGCGCTGTGAACACAGACACGAAAGGCTATTCCTCAATCCTACACTGGAAATAAGTGTGTTTTAAGTAGTTTCCTGAAGTGCAGGATATTGGGCTCAGCACGGATCTTAAGGGGCAAGGAATTCCAGTGTGACGCTACTTGCACCGAGAAGCGTCGGCCCCCAGAGCGAGCTCTTTTTACTCTTGTGGTCTGTATCAGATGTCTTTGATCCGAGCGCAGTGGGCGTGTGGGCTTGTAGGGGCGTGCCATAGAAGACAGAATAGAAGGGCCCCTGCCGTACAAGATTTTATGGGCCGTACATAGCGCCTTAAATTTCACCCGCTCCTTAACAGGGAGCCAGTGGAGCGCTTTCAGGGCGGGGGCAGCTGATTGTCTACTGATTCAGGGTCTAATCCTGGCGAGATTGGACTACTGTAACGCCATCTACCTGGGAGCTCCCGAAGCCACCCTTAACACGTTGCAGAAAGTCCAAAACGCCGCTGCCCGCCTACTTACGGGCACACCTGCAAGATCCTCTGCCAAGCCAGCCCTCAAGTCTCTGCACTGGCTCCCAGTCAGAGAAAGGGTCGTCTTCAAGGCCCTCTGCTTGGCCCACAAAACCCTCAACAATAACGGCCCCCCCTTCTCAAGGAACTCTTAATCCCCTACAAGGCGGAAAGAGATCTCCGGTCCAGCGGAGAAAATCTTATCTCAGTCCCCAGAGTCAAAAAAGCCAAGAGCGGTGGCCGTCGCTTCTCGGTCCACACGGCCAAACACTGGAATCACCTACCACGAAGACTGAGGACAGAATCGAATTACCTCCAGTTCAGGAAATCTTTAAAGACTCCTTTTCCCTCAAACATAATTTCGTTAGACGGCTGAAACCCCTGGAGAAGCAGGTCAGCGCTGGGATGCTCATTAAGTTACTACGCGCTTTACAAAACCATTAAATAAATAAATAAATAAATGCATGTCTCCTAAGCAGGGACTGAACAAAGTGAAAAGCTGCCTCTCTAAGGCATTTGTGAAGTTCTAACAAGGTTTGAGCCTTTGTTTCCTCTAAGATCCATTTGCATCTAGGTGTGAGGCTCCTGACTGCTCCCAGCCAAGAGGCTGGAACAAATGGAGGCCTGATGACCCCTCAAATTCAGCCTTTGTTATGGGCCCAGCAGGAGTCTTAAATAAGAAAGCCCCACCCCTACCTGCACGTTGTTGCTTGTTGGAGATGGAAAGCAGACAACATGCAGGCGCTGCTGAAAATGCCACGGTGTCAGGAAATTACACCAGGAGGAGTTCAGCCCAGGACAAGTTCCGCACATTATTCAGTGGAGCCCAAGTTCTTGGTATGGTGGACGGCGTTCACCCTGTGAAAGTAGTGGGAGGACACAATCCACCCACGTGTACCCCAGAATCGAGCCCTGGTCTTTCGGTTCTGTACGAGGAATGGCGGTCCCGCACTAGCCGATTATCCTCTGCACAGAGGGCTTGGTCCAGCACTGGGGGTCATTGCATCAAATAGGTGCTGGGTCAATTCTGGGGCCTTTGCATCACGTTAGGTCAAACATGGGGGCCACTTCAATCAGACAGGCGACGAGTCCGTTTTGCATCACACAGGTGCTGGGTCGACACTGGGAGTCTGTGGTGGGTCAGTCCTATGTGCCATGCTTCATACAGGTGCGGGATCAGTCCAGGGGGGGGGGGGGGGGGGTCCTTGCATCAAGCGGGTGCTAGGTCAGTCTTAGGAGTTTGCGTCTCACACGGGCGCTGGGCCAGTGGATCGCACAGGTGCTGGGCCAGTGGATCGCACAGGTGCTGGGTCATCATTGGGAGAATCACTTGCACGCGCTCATCCTCGGCGTCGGCGCCTTTACAGGCACACTCGGAGACTTGTCCAGGGTCCTGTTCGGGAGGCTTCTTCTCCGTGGCTAGCAGCAGTGCACGGAGCTGTCCGCGGCGCTGAAGAGCCGGTCCCTGGTTGCGAGTGCGACGTGCACTTCTTCGCAGAGGTGCATGTAGCCAATGCAGCAGTGCTCAGTGCATTGAGCTGAGTGCCACCGAGGGTATCACAGCCCGATGCACTGCAGCGCTTTCAGCAAAAGTATAACGTTTTATTGCCGTGTTCTCGACGCCTAATTAAGAATGGATTCTATTTTTAGCGCACTTTCCCCAAATTGCATAAAAGTATAAAAGTACTCGATTTGCATGTGAAAACAACTACCAGCTAACGAAAGAAAGGAAATATGCAGTTGGAGGATAAACATAAAAGACAATGATGGCCTTTGTGTGTGCGGTTTAAAGGTTGGTAAGGGGGGCAAGACATTGTTTAGGTGGTAGAAGAGAGATGGCATTCTATAGGGTACTTGTGGGGTGCACCATAAAGTTAGCCCTCAGCTCTCCCATGAAACTATGGAGACAATCTTAAATAATACTCCCGTCCAATACTCTCTTTAGCGCTCCGATGTCTGCCAGCTTGTTTTGAGCTAGATACGTTGGCCTCATTCTTAGTGTCAAAACTACCAGTGGGGTATTTTCGCGCCTGCATTTACTGATATCCTAGGCATCGGTCATTTTGCACGCGACATTACCGCAGTATCACGAGTTATCCCTTACAGAAATATTCCTTACACATCATTATCAAGTAATTTCTATTACTGGAAGCTTTCTTATGGACAACGCTCGTCAGGTGTGACCTGTTGACTATTCTCCGAAATGCGGCAGGGGGGGGGGGGGGGGTGGAGGAAGAGGGGGGCCGAGTGCGGAGGGAAGTTGGCTGAGTGACACCGCATCATACGGAATTTTACTAAGGGTGGTAACTCCTTTTACCTGGAGCACGTAGCCCTGCTGCAGCGGCTCCATGCACGTCTCTGCACAAATGCACGCAGCCGCCCGAGACCTGGTGCTCAGCACCACGGACAGCTCCGTGAGCTGCGCTGTAAGCCACAGAGAGCAGTGTGTTAACCCCTGTTACCACCGGACGTGGATTTTCCATTCCATGCAAAACGGAGGCGATAGAAACAGAGATTGATTAGGAGAATTGTACATTGTCGCCCTACATTGAATGAAGACAGCCTGGTGGGGGACCCTCGACATGCACTAGACACATCCCCACAAAGCTCACTGATCCTGGAAAATAACAAAATAGTCTGAAAAATCTCTCGTCCCAGCAGGTGTACAGACTAAATCCCTTAGTCTGTTGTCCAGCGCTCTTTCTGACCCTCATTCCACCTGTGCCCCCTCCTCACAGGATACTCTGAAGCCACCATGAAGTCTGGGAGTACCACATACAAACAATGCATGGTTTACTAAAGGAAGATATGGCAGGCCAGGCCAATACTATAGAGCAATCCCAAATCCGGACAAACATGGCAACCTAAGTGCACTGGGCTGAATGCTTAATATCCGTAGTAACTGACTAATATAATGGAAGTAGGCCTTGGCGGGACTGACTGTCTCAATGAAGCTCTCTAATAGGACTAAGTGTGATGGAGGCATTCAACAGTGCGGCCCGACACTGCCATATTGTTTTCTGTGTATAATAGGGATTTTGACCTGGCTCTCTGATTAAAAAAAAGAGACGATGTATTAACCAATGACCCACGCATGACTTGGATTTCACGCTGTTAAATTGTTCTGATTTCCCACTGTAACTTACTAAAAGTAATCATTGAAAAGGTCTAGATCCTGCCATTTGACACGAACAAATCAGGGCTTAATGTGTAAAAAAATAAGTGCCAGGGCCCTCACCAGGAGGCCACCACAGCTTGACCACCCATTGACCCCACCAGCACTGCCAATGAAAGTACCAACACACCTACAAAGCATCACACTCCTACATGTGTGACAATTCAGGCTATTCCAGTCCCCAAAAGCTATAAGAATGGTTTGGGCTGCAACTATTGGTAATGTATATTGTATATTGAAGCAATAAAATGCTGTGGTCCTGTCCATCTCTGAATTGGACAAACAGCGCCACTATGTGGCAGACTGTTATATGTACTGGTGTTGACAATTAAGTGCTAGGGCCAAGCACCAGAAACCACCAGCTCAAATTAAGCACTGGTTGAAATCTGTTCCAGATTGTTATCCACGAGCAAGTGTAGTGGCTGTCTGAGAAAAGACTGCTGAACTCTTTACAAAATGCACACAAAGAAACTGGCCACGAATGGCTGCCTGAATAACCTTGAATTTGCAAAGCCCACAAGCGCTGGGGGCCGCCGGGAAGATTAAGTGAACTGGTGCTGGGCTAACCTGCCATCGGAACCAGCACCGGGGATCGAACAGTGAACCCTGTGGTCTGGAGTTAGGCACCCTGGCCGCTGCGCCACACCTCTTTCATCATGGAACGTCTTGCAAGGACTTCTCTAAACATGATAGGGGACTGGAAGTTAACACAGGCGTCATCTCTTTCCGCTGCGGACTGGTGTGGACCATCATTGTAATACTATCTGTCAGTTGAGATGATAGCTTCCATAACAGAGATATTGTAATAACGTGATACCCCATGATGTTATAGGTGAATGCTTAATACAAGCAAAAAAACAGTTGAGATAATATTGAAGCTGAAACCAGCAACCATCTAACGTTGTATGTGGCCACATTCACAATCTCTGCGAAAGAAATATCGATCAGCTGTTTTTTGATGGTTGCTCTCTTTTGCTCGTATTTTGAATGTATGTGTAATACAGCAGCGTGTGGTACACAGAAATAATGACGTCGCCTTATATGTGCCTTGAAAGGGCAGCAAGCGTTGACAAAAAAGAAGGAATGCAATATGTAATAATGATGGAATTATTTTAGGATTTTTTGAATTAGCTCGATTGATGATTGCAAATTGTAGTCTTTTATGGTTTTTATGGTAAGAATCCGAGTTTATATGTTATAAGCGAGGTACAGGAGGCAATAAAATGGAGACAAGTGTATAGTAATCCCAAAGTCGTAAAGCCAAAATATGTGTGAAGCTGAGCGGGGTCGAGGTGGGAAATGTTAGGGTGGACTAGATGAATGAAGTTCAGCCTACGGGTTACAAAGGGGGGCTCAGTGGGTGAGGGGTGTTTGGGAGTCAGTCAGCTCACTCCCTGCATGCTGTTGTTGCCTGTGCGCCCCTAGGCCTGGTCCGGAAAGCAGACGTATAAGCACAGAGCTGCTTGCATCTCCAATAGAGGCGTGTGCAACTCAGTTTACACAACATCACACCCTTTAAATGTGCGCTTTAAAGTGTTGGGATGGATATATTGCAGTAAATGCATAGTCGATTATAACACTAATATCAGTTGACAACTTACATCTATTGATACCAGTAGTAAATAATTCACAGAGCTCTCTCACATCACCTATCTGCTGCATGCAATAATAGCTGAGTACTGACGGTCCGTGTTCTCTGTGCTGCCCTCTACTCCATGCAATGAGATCCCTGTACTGAGACACACGCCAGGCTCTCTCGGTGCACCAGTGTCCTGACACTCACCTTGCAGCCATATCACAGCACTGAGACATTGGCAGGGGTCTCTCGATGCAGCTGTCTGCGGATCCGCCCGTGCGATGATGCCCCAGTACTGACAGTCACAGGGCTCTCCGTGCACCCTTACAGTTACATGTACCCTGCTATAATTTCCCAGCACTGAGACATTCACAGGGGTCTCTGTGCACCCTTCCCATGGCATGCACCGTGCAATGCTATCCCAGTACTGAGAATTTCATAGGGCTCTCTGTGCATCCTTATCTGCACTGTGCAATAATGTCCCAGTACTGAGACATTCACAGGGTTCTCTCTGCACCCCTACAGTACTAACCTAGTACTGAGAATTTCACAGGACTCTCTGTTCACCCATTACCCTGCCCAGCACAGTACACTAATGCCCCACTACTGAGACATTTACAGGGGTCTCTGGGCACCCCTAGCATTACCTGCACTGTGCAGTACTATCCCAGTACTAAGACATTCACAGGGCCCTCTGTGCACGGTTACAATGACATGCACCGTGCAATGCTGTTCCAGTACTGAGACTTTCACAGGAGCCTCTGTGCACCCTTGCCATGATGTGCACCGTGTAATGCTATCCCAGTACTGAGCCATTCAAAGGGCTCTCACGATGCACTTTTCTAGTGACCTGCACAATGTAGACGGAGGAGCTGGGGCCTGAAGCCTGTTCTGCTTGGGAAACATCCTTTACCACGCGGATTTTACTCCTCGTGGCCTTTACAACGCGCCCCTTACAACGCAAGTCGTTACCACGACTTGCGCTGGAGGGCGCTAAAGGATTAAAAATAGTAAATTTACTATCCCAACACCTTCCCTAAGGTCCACGGGGACTGGTGTTAGAATAGTAAATTATACTATTCGAAATCCGCGCCCCCAACGCAAGTCGTGGTAACGACTTGCGTTGTAAGGGACGCGGTGTAAAGGGATGCGTTATGACGGTACGCGTTGAACCATCATACATCCGTTCTGCTTCTATGTAGACCATGGAATGATTCTTAAATCACGGACTGTGTCCTTCACACCTGCACACTTAATGTTGAATACATTTCTCAGCTTTGTGGTGGAGTTAGCGGGTCAGCTTCACCGCTGGTGGTTCTGTTTCACTCCCTCCAACAACAATTCAGTTTGTAGTTACCCAGTGTGCCAGAGCTATAAGTGTGGCAGGAGATATACACCATTTAAGTGACCATAGGAGAATGACACCAATGTATTCTGGAAGGATGAATGGCTGAGTCAATATAGGACACTTCTTCAGTCTGAGGTGCTTAATGGTGGACAAGCAGGGTGAAGAAGTCTGTTACTGTCCATCCAAATGTTGCATCTCCAAAAATGAACATTCCAGAATGTCCCTGTGTTTGGTAAAGTTTGATGGGGTTTAGGGACCAATGAGGCGCCATTCACTGCATGAGCTCTGTTACACAGCGAGACCCCTGCACTGCAAACGAGGGGTTCCGGTGTTGGCAGCACTGGACCCCAGCTTCCCAGAAGGGATATCATTATTTGCAATGCCAGTTGCTTCTGAGCGGAGCAGGTTACCGTTTGTACCAGAAACTGTTGATTCTGAGGTTTCGCCTGGTATGAGGAATAACCATTCCAACCCGGAGATACCAGGTCCTTTTACATATTGTGATCCCCGATTCAAGGGAGAAAAAAATGCCGGCCTGGGATTTACCAGGTCAGGATTTAATTGTCTCCATAATTACGGGCGAAGACATTCAGAACTGAGGATGGGGGATTTCTACACAGAGTTGTCACTCCAAGTGAAATTCCACCACTCACAGCCCGGACATTAAAACATTTATGTCATCGACCCTTTTATCTAAGAGTTGAGAAATAACCTTGTTAGGCTCACGGTAAAGGAGCCCAAATTCTCTCATCTTCAACCCCACAGAGACCAAGTGGAATTTACAATGGCCCCCAAACTCTGCTTTTGAATTGGGAATTATAAAGGTAATAGTTTTCTCTCCACAAGAGATGCTTGCAAGAAAGAAAATATGATAGAAATTTGAAAGATTTTAAAGACGAACCTGGAATGCTTCGTGCGCTCAGCTATCTTTCTATTTATTTCGTACAGACTGGTATGGCTGAGCAAAGCGTTTTATTAATTCATGTTTTTCAAACTGCTTATCAAGTTGACAGCCTGAAAATGTTGCGTAATTACCAGATTGTGACTTAGTTATGTTTTTTTTTCTGTGGATTTAGATATAGATGTATTATTACCGCATACCTAGCCAGAAGTGTTTCCCAGCACTGAGCCCCTCATGGTAAATAAAGTAAGACTCACACCGCACACAGATTCAGCACAGCAAGGTCTTTAACAACGTAGGAAACACTGAGAAAGATGGACAAGATCTCATAGAAAGTGGTAACGAGTTCCACAGCTTGGGACCCAGGTATAAAAAGACCCGACTGCCTTGACGGGTGATCATCACTCTCACGACTGTGGAAAGATTGGAATTGCCAGAGCGAAGAGGACGAGTTGGCTTGTAGGGTGACACCAAGGACCTGAGATAATGGGAACCTGTGTTAGACATACGTTTATGCACATAGCACGGGAAACATCATTAACAACGCGGACCATACACCGCAATGCTGTTACATCGCGGTCGTTACAACGACCACGATGTTACCACAATATGCCATTACAACGCAAGTCTTTACATCGACTTGCGCTAGATGGCGTGCTAACATTAAAAATAGTGTAGTTTACTATCCCAACTCCTTCCCTACTGATACGTGGACTCACTTTTCAGTTGTAAGCCAGTGGAGATCTTAAAGAAGTCTGGTCTTAGACTTGTATCTAGAGGGGTTGAGTAAAGTATTGCAGCCGTGTTTTTAACTACCTGAAGCTACTTAAGTGAAGCCTTGGGGACACCCAGATAGAGAATGTTGCCGAAGTCCAGGCTGTAGACAATCAATGCCTGTATGACTGTTGTCTGGGCAGAGACAAGGAGGCATCCAAGTATATATTTTTTTGCATTTTCACAACCTTGGTAATTTGATGGTTCATGAGACTTTATTGTCAAGCCAGAACTCAAGATTCTTGGCAACGGGTACCGGGAAGGGAGATGCACCAAGAACCTCCGGACACAGATGGGGCCCCCGGAGGTGAGGTTGGTTGCCTACCAACAGAATCTCAATCTTACCCCAATTCAGTTTGAGGGAGTTCTAGTTCATCCATGCCGCCTCTTTCCTAAGGCAAATGTTTAAAGTGTCAGCACTGCTATTCTCCAGAGATGACAGGGAAACAACAATCTGGGTGTCATGTGCTTATGAAAAGAGGGTAAGACCGCAGCTCTCCACAATATCTGCCAGTATCAGACATAGATATTAAACCGGGTCGGGCTAAGTGTAGAACCCTGTGGTACGCCGGATGGTAACTGGTAAGACTTTGAGCAATGCTGTTGCGCATGTACCTGAAAGGAGCAGTCCTGCAGGAAATAAATTAGCCAGGTCAAAGCCTTACCATGCACACCCACCTCTTCCATTTTTTGGTAGTTTACCATGTCAAAGACAGCACTAAGATTTCGAAGATTCAAGGCAGCAGTACCGCCATTATCTAACTGGAACCTTTGATATTCAGTGAGGCCAAGTAGGGCTGACTCCATGCTGAAGCCAGCGCTGAAATAAGATTGAGACGGGTAAATAAGACCATTTGATTCAATAAAAGTGATAAATTAAGTACAGGTCTTAAAAAAAAGTAATTCATTTTTCTAGCACTTTAGATTTCAACAAGTAGTTCTTTTAAAATGAGATTCGTTTTACTGAAATCAATTTGCGTTCTCATCAATTAGTTTATTCAAGGATAAAATAGTTTGTTTCCGTATTTTTTCAGACCGGATATTCAAGCAAAATTAATACGATTTAATTTATATCAAAAGTACATTTGGGACGTAATCCACAAAAGATACAACTGTGGTTCAATTCGTTCACCTTTACTATTCTACGAAAAGAAAAGTACGAACACCTCCGAGGAAAATTGTTACTCGAGTATCATACTACTCAGCCTGATTAAAATGGTACTAGTGGTCCCACATCCAGATTTCCTGGGTCAGGGCCACCATACCGAATTTATTGGCTAAATAATCTGTCTTGAAAAGGTCGAGGGTGGAAGAAGAGCGAAACCTCTGCTCCAGCCCCTGCCCGGCTCTCTTCCATGGCATGGAAGGATAGCACAGACCACTCCTCTCTGCCCTGCCACCCTCCCACCACCTGATCGAAACTGGGTCCCTGCCCCGCTTTACCAGCTGCTCCGAGCAGGTGGCAAATGGAGGCCTATTTGTCCCTGGAATGGGGACACTGCTTGCAGATATGGACCAGGTAAATGCAGGTCTAGGCATTATTGCCCATTCCAAGGACACACCTGTGCTAGTTTAATGTATGCGCAGATATACCGTCCGCAAACGTTATTCCCAGCAACATAGTATCCCCACCACAAAAGTCCACCAACCCTGCAATCAATGCCTTGGAATTCGTATTTAAATGTCGAGTGTCCTGGACTCAAAGTGTGTGAGCCCCCTCGCCGCGCCCCCTCTATTACACCCTAACACATTACATTTACAGTAACTATAAGACACTCCTTTGGCATTAGTATTTTCACCTCCTTTCTCCCTGTCCTGCAGCAAGGGCACCTAAGGGATATTTCTGGTCCAGAGCTTTAGACACATTTTAGTATAACAAGCTTCTGTGTTGACAGATTTTGGGAGGTCTGAAGAGGGATTTTGAGAGCGAAATGGAATTGTTCATGTTGGGAAATGAGAAGAAACAAATCTAAAATGCACTCAAGAGTCTCAAGATCTCTGTTGTACTTTAGAAATCACTAATAAGTAAACATAAAATGTTTGGTGCCAGAATATGAAAGATATAAGAGTGGTAGGCAGAGAAGAAAGGCAGTATCGCAAAGGGGCAGTGGTGGTCGGGGGAGCCACTGTGAATCCAAAATCTATGAAGGGTCTTAAGTGCTGCAAGGGGAAGAAGATACGCATCCTAGATGGCCCAAGTGGGCCTTTCTACTGTCTGCAATCAGCTCTTTATGGTACTTGTCGACATTATGCATATAGCAATATCGTCTGGTATATACATTGTGTCCTAAATACACTTTACAAAAATATCACCCCATAGAGGGTAGATTTCCTGGCATTAACTGCAGTGTGGTGAAATATATACGTAAACAATGTTTAGGGCAGGACATTTAATTCCATACTCACTCTATAAACCTGGCACCTCTCCTGATACTGTAGATGTAATTCTTTGCTGTTGGAAGGGGGCTGATTCATAAGAAGCAAAAATTGCTTCCTCATAGGTTCACAATAGATGAGTAATTTATGCATGAAAAAATGCACAGTATGAATACACATGCAAAAAGTGTGAACTGTCCGTGCATAACTTCTTGTCACACATTCGTTTTTTTGTATGTCAAAAATGTAGTTTTAGGTGTGTTATGGGTTCTATAAGCTCAGATAGATACCACAATAAAAAAGAATATGCTCACATTTAGATGGACATAACTAGCTTAGTATTCAACCACACACAATTCGGATGATGCTCCATACTCTCCAATGCCGGTTTGTGGATTCAGAAAGGAGACATATACGGTTTCCTGTTTGTCCCAATAGTAAATGACTCTTTGTTTCAGCCTGGGTAGCAGGAGGAATTTTAACTGAGCCAGCTGCATATTTTAGGTTTCATGAGCAGGAGCTTTGGATTAAAAACACCTGCCATCCAGAAGTTTGGTCTCTCCTCAAGGGCGGCGGGGCCATATATATGCAGGAGAGTCGGCTGCAAAAGAGCGAGACAGGGGTGACTGATTGGACGGGCGACGCCCCTGTAGAGAAGTGAGGGCTGCCCCTCAGGGTGCTGTCAGGTCCTATCCTGGTGTCCTTTTGAGTAAGTGCCCTTCATGCCACCAAGGGCACATGCCTCTCGCTGGACGGGACCTGGACGTCCAGCTGCGGGGAGAGAAGACAAGATTGTGTGAAAAACGCATGCAATGGGTTCCCTTCCAGACAGACAACCTTACAGTAAGTGCTAAGTACAAGGTTATTTGTCATAGCAGCCCTGTAGACCAACCAAGAACTTTGTACTGTATCAGGAGAATCTCAAAAATATGGGGCCGTACGTAGAGCAGGATGTTGTGGGGGTTTCAATGTGAGGGGCCATATGTTGATCAGGCTTGTGCGTGGGATTCAATGTGAGGGGTCGTATGTAGCAGTACGGCTTCAACATGAGCGGCTCTACGAAGAACATGATGGGGTGTGGGATCTAATGTCAGGGGCTGTAGATAGAACAGGTTGGTGTGTGGGATTCAACACCATTGGCTCCACATCGAACATGGCAGTGTTCAGGACTTAACACGAGCATCTATACCTGCCCACCCAGCAGACTTTCCAAGCTCACCACTTTTGTATGTCACATTCCAGTATAAATTGCACATACATTCTGGGTGGAGAGAAAACAAGATCCAAGACTTGTTTATACCACCCCATTACTCTGATCAGCGACACAGCCCCTCTTGCGTACATTGGCAGTGTCGGTATGAGGATGGCTCCTCCCCAATGAGAGCAGTCAAAAAGGAGCTTTGCTTCAGGTCTCTCCTACCGGTTCTTACTTTCCTTAATAAAAAATGTCAAGTGTAAGAAATATTTTGGGCTTCCACCCCTTATACATCCTGGATTTCCTTGTATATGTAGGTAGGTTTGGCTGGCAAATGTTTGAATTGCAAGAACATTGGGCCTCCCTTTTCCTCTCTAAATAATTTCCATAGGTGGTGGAAGTTCTCAAAATATATTTGTATATAGGGTGACTTTCTCGTGTCAAGGAAGAAAGGGGAGGTCTCTTTGTCTTGCTCCTCTCCATACGTTTGCAGATTCACTGGAAGAATCAAACGCTGATTATAGAATATCATTCTATACTGTGTTACTTTAGTAAATTGGCTTTATGGTCGTGCAACTGTTGTAGCAGATACTATTATGGAACGTACACAATCCTTTCTCCTTAAATAATTCTAAAGTATAGACCCTTAATAGGATAAAAACAGGCCTCTCTGGTTATTTCAATGTAAGTAGGTGCCAAAGAATCTTTCATTTAGAAATGTGTTGTATTAGCACCCAGAGTGGATCCTTGGGAGCTGGCCAGCCAATGAGCATGCTTCCTTTGCGCTCTGTATCCAGCAGGGCTTCAAAGGGAGCATTCTGTGGGTATCGGCGCCCGCCATCCTCTGGTTTACTGTGTGCGGTTAGAGAGAGCTGCAGAAGCAGGAGCCTCATCACACCATAAAGGCTGGGTGAAGAAAATGTCTCCATTCTCCCTCAGACTCTTCTCAAGCAACCTGGTGCACAAACTACACACCAGCGCCCTGCTCGACAACCTCGCCAATCTTGGACTCAAGCAACTGGTGTCCACCCCCACCCACCTCGCCGGACACACACTCGACGCAGTCTTCTCTTCCAGCACAGACATCCACTTCAGCCACGCCACAGAGCTTCAATGGACGGACCACAGCTGCGTCCACTTCACCTTCAAGAGAACGACGACCCACCACCACCAGCAACAGGCCGCCCGCAGAAGCTGGAACAAGATCACAGCAGACCAGCTCGCCACCTCCCTGAGCCAGCACCCTCCTGCCAGCTCAGCGAACCCCAGCCAGGCCGCCGACAACCTCACGAAGTGGATCAGCAACTGCGCAGACGAACTCGCCCCGCTGAGGACCCCGCCCAGCAGACCCGGCAGCAAGAAAGCCCCGTGGTTCACCGACGAACTCAAGAGCTCCAAGAAGAACTGTCAAGCCCTCGAGAAAGTCTGGAGAAGGGAACCTACACCGGACAACAGGACCACCTTCAAGCTGGCCACCCGGAAGCACCACCAGCTGATCCGCGCCACCAAGAAAACTGCATTCAAAGACCGGCTGGACAACAACGCACACAACTGCAAGGAACTCTTCAACATCGTGAAAGAGCTATCCAACCCCAGCGCAGGAAACAACGACATCACCCCATCGCAAGACCTCTGCAACTCCCTCGCTTCATACTTCCACAACAAGATCGCGTACATACACAACAGCTTCAACAACCAACCAACGCACACCAAGACCGAACAACCACCCCCCACCACCACCCTCCACGCCTGGACCCCGATCAGCACCGAAGACACCATCCGCACGATGAACTCCATCCACTCCGGATCACCAACCGACCCCTGCCCTCACCACGTCTTCAACAAGGCTGATGCTGTCATCGCACCCCACCTGCGAGACATCATCAACACATCCTTCGACACCGCCACATTCCCTGAGAGCTGGAAGTACGCCGAACTCAGCGCTCTACTCAAGAAACCCACAGCGGACCCCACCGAACTCAAGAATTACCGCCCCATCTCGCTCCTCCCGTTTCCAGCCAAAGTCATCGAGAAGACAGTCAACAAGCAGATGGCCGCCTTCCTCTAATCGAATGGATCCCTCGACCCCTCACAGTCCGGCTTCCGAGCCAATCACAGCACCGAGACCGCCCTCATCGCCGCCACCGACGACATCCGAGCCCTGATGGACAACGGAGAAACAGCGGCCCTCATCCTCCTAGACCTCTCCGCGGCATTCGACACGGTCTGCCACCGCACCCTAGTACAGCGCCTCAGCAACGTCGGAATCCAGGACAAGGCGCTGGAATGGGTCATCTCCTTCCTCGACGGAAGAACACAGAGAGTCCGCCTACCACCGTACAAGTCAGAAGCCACCGAAGTCATCTGCGGCGTCCCTCAAGGATCCTCTCTGAGCCCCACCCTCTTCAACGTCTACATGAGCCCCCTCGCGGCCATCGCACGCCAACACAACCTCAACATAATCTCCTACGCCGACGACACCCAGCTGATCCTCTCCCTGACCAACGACCCCGCCGCCGCCAGAGCCAACCTGCACGAAGGGATGAAATAGGTAGCCGAGTGGATGACGACCAGCCGCCTGAAACTGAACTCGGACAAGACGGAGGTCCTCATCCTGGGCTCCTCACCCTCCGCCTGGGACGACTCCTGGTGGCCTCCCGCCCTGGGCACCGCACCCAAACCTACAGACCATGCACGCAACCTGGGCTTCATCCTGGACTCCTCCCTCTCCATGACCAGGCAAGTCAACAACGTTTCCTCGGCATGCTTCAACATCCTACGCATGCTACGGAAGATCTTCTTGTGGATCCCCACCGAGACCAGGAAGACCGTCACCCAGGCCCTCGTCACTAGCCGACTGGACTACGGCAACGCCCTCTACGCCGGTACCACCGCCAAGCTCCAGAAGAGACTCCAGCGGATCCAGAACGCCTCAGCCAGACTCATCCTCAACATCCCACGAACCAGCCACATCTCCGGACATCTGAGAGACCTTCACTGGCTCCCCGTCAACAAAAGAATCACCTTCCGCCTCCTCACCCACGCACACAAAGCCCTACACGACCAAGGACCGAGCTACCTCAACAGCCGAATCAACTTCTACGCTCCCAAACGCCACCTCCGATCAGCCAACCACGCCCTCGCCGCCGTCCCCCGCATCCGAAGAGCGACTACAGGAGGAAGGTCCTTCTCCTACCTGGCCGCCAAGACCTGGAACTCCCTCCCGACCGACCTGCGCCTGACCCAAGACCACCTCTCCTTCAGGAAGAAGCTGAAGACCTGGCTGTTCGAGCAGTAGCGGCACCCCCCCCCCCCCCCCCAGCGCCTTGAGACCCTACGGGTATGTAGTGCGCTTTATAAATGTCACTGATTGATTGATTGAACTACTTGCCCCGCTGCTATTGGTGGGAAGAAAGGCCTATCAGCCAAAGAAAAATAGAAACGCGTGTTTATGCTTCAGAAGGGCTTAGCGAGTTCCATGGGAGAATGGAGACAGTTCTTCCATCCAACCAACACTGCAAGAAGTGGCTACTGCTGGACACACTATTTTGTTTGGAAGGGGGAGGCTGGAGGGCTGCTAATCATATTTATACTCTTATATAAAGGGCAGTAATGGCTGTTAATTGCCCTCTCTTGTTATGCTACCTCAGCTCAGGCCTACATTTTCAGTAAGGGTCATACATATTTGCATTCGACCAAACTTTAAAGGAGAAAGCCTAAAGAGGTGAAATCTGTAGTTTACACATAAGATATGAAGATGACCTGAGACCTGCTCTTAGTTTTTTAAATTAAACACCGGACACATACAAAATATGTCACTGAGGCTTGTTTTTAAATGAATGCATTTGAAAGACCTTAACAAATATGCTCATCACATTAAGTAATGAAATGTGTGACATAGGAATATTTTAGTAGATACATATATGTGGTATAACGCAGCTTTGGTTAAAGAACAGGCCTTTATTAGTTCCCGACTACAGAAATTCTGCTCATCTCCTCAATTCTACTGCAGGAACGCAGTGGGAAGTTGACCCTAAGCAACAAAGAAATAGATTATATAAGTATTCAAATTAACTTTTCTCCAGGTGCAGGGCGGAAGCTGAGGTGTTACATGGGGGGTGGGAAGAACGTCCTTTATTATTTTAGTAAAATCCTTTTCTTATAGTTTGAATATTCATGTCGTGCTTTTAGGGCCTCAGTAAACAAATGTGGCAAAAACATGCTTTGTAATGCCTTTCCCCAAGAAGAGTGTTTGTGTGTGTGTGTATATATATATATATATATATATATATATATATATATATATATATATATATATATATATATATATATATATATATATATATATTGAAAATAGGATTCCAATTCCAGATACGCTCCCATGGAAATCATCCAGGCACTCACGAATATCGTTTCTTTTAGGCTTCTTTTATTATAGTTACAGTTACAGCAATGTCATCAACGCGTTTCGGGAGTCAAGCTCCCTTGATCACGATATTTTTGCGTTGTCAAGAAGCCTTCCTTTAATGCACGGAAGGAGTAGTAAAAACAGTAAAAGGACTCACAGTAACTAATACAGTGGTTTGTAAATACGGCGGCCATTTTAACATTTTTCAAATACACGGGTAAAGGGTATTTGGCAATTAAAAACATCTGTTATTTCTGCTTTAGTGCTGATATACACATAACCAAATGTTAAAATCCCTGAAATAAGCGTGAACACAACTTAATAATGTTACTCAAATGAACAATTCAATGATTAAAGTGCAAGTGCATATTTTCATTTTTGTAAATGTAAACACAAGGTTTCACAATTATTGAAGGCCAGTGCCTTTTTCAACAAAATGGGACTTGCTTAACTATTGAAAATTATTTCTTGCTTATACCTCAACAATCCTCAAGTATTTGCCACGATGTATTTAACATAACACAAATGTATCTTGATTAGATTTACCTTGTGGCTCCACCAATCTAAGGGACTTATTTTTGATGGTAATGATAATCTATCTACCTAATTAATTTGGTCATAAAGTGCAAGTGCTTCTGTAAACTAGTATTTTTCTACTGTATACATTCTAAATATTGCACATAAGAATAATAAAGTGCCAGTGTTAAAGTGTGTTTCAATATCAATAAAGTGCTAATGCTTCAATTTCAACAACAGTACCTCATATATGTAAACAATCCACTCATATTGCACTCCGACAGATATATTTTTCTAAAGTGTCTGTGCATGTAACAAAAAAAAAAAAACATTACTCATCACAATATAACCGCCCCTGAGCCAGTTCTATTTCAGAACAACATACTACCAACCATACAATTTAAAAGGAAGGGAATTCAGAGTTACGACTATTAAAATTGAAAAAAAAATGTGTCAATTAAAATCATTAACAAAAAGTTTCCAAATGCAGTTTCGGTATACTCGAGATTGAAAAAACAATTCATCAAATGTACAGTTAATCAGTTTAGACATGTATGAAGGTCTTCGTCAACATTTAGTCCCTGCGGCTCCTTACAATTAAATTCTAGTATGAAATAGGTCTCTAATCTTCTTAATTCGCTTTTCCTATCTCCCCCTCTCTTTTTCTTCGGAACCTCTGCAATACATGAGTACTGCAGGCCTGCGGGGTTACTTAGATGGTGCAATTCGAAATGTCGGGCCACTGGGTAAGACCTATCTTGATTAACAATGGCTCTTCTGTGCTGTAGGATCCGCTGGTGTATGGGTAAGATAGTACTACCGATATAAATCTTTGGGCAAGGGCACTGTAGTAGATAAACTACGTACTCACTTTTGCACTTAATGGCACTCCTCACTTTTACGGTCTTATTAAAAGATGTTTTAAAATCCGTGCGATTCATTCCATGTTGGCACGCTTTGCATTTAAAACACCTTTTAAAACCAGGTTTGGGTTTCAGCCAGTCTGCATTACTCTTTTTCTTATCCTGGAACTCACTCTGTACAATTAAATCTTTTAAAGATTTGGACTTTTTATAAGTGATTTCAGGGTTCTTCTTCACCTTTAGACCTAACACTGGATCGTTTTTAATCAGATACCAGTGTTTTCTAAGGATAGATCTTACTTCCTTATGTTTGGTGTTAAATGAGGTGATGAATCGTGAACTCCCCTGATCATGATGTCCTTTATTCAATTTTTGAGTTCTAGAGGGCTCAAAGAGTAAGTTATGTCTAGATAATATATATATATATATATTCACGCACACGAGGACCATTTGGGTTAAGGCCTTTTTATTAAATGAGCCTCCTCCAACCCAGCATAGATACGCCTTTCAGCTGATGTATGTGTGTGTGTATATACATGTGTATAAATATATTTCGCGCACACACACACACACACACACGCGTGTTATAGTTAGGTAATTATAACTTGCGCCCCGGCCATGCACAGTTTTCTCATCAATAATGTAACTGCAAATGTTGCTGTGATATCATCAGTGATGTCATAGAAGATGTCACAAGTGATGTAATATGTCGGGTAATTAGCAGTGCAGTGCATGGCGAGGGGTGCATGAGTTATAGTTTCTTCAGATAATTATAACTGTTGAATTTCTAGGATTTTGTTTGTTAAAAATCTGAACTTAACTATAATTAGGGCTCCCGGTTTTCCGTTTTTACGGATTTATACATATAAATACAGACGGAAATTGATATTTCCTTCGTCTGCATTTATATGTATAAACGGCAAAATACGTCTAAATGTTGCTGCGCTCGCTGCCGTGCTCCAGTGCAGAGTTTCTTTGACACGCCCCCGTTCCAGGAAATACCTTCAATCCTTTCCAATCAGGGTCTTTTGGTGTCTTCATGTGGGCCTATGGGCGCAGGGTCTTTCAGTGACGATTATGCCCCTCAGCCTATCCTGTTACAAGTCGGAATTACTTGCTGTGGCGGCTCTGCATGCAGTGCGTGGGCTGCACAGTTGGGGACATCACCTCGGCTCTCGGAGCGCGGGCACCGAGTGGAGGAGTGACTGAATCACCCTGGGTGCCCCTGCACTGATTTCCCTGCCAGGGGCACGTGAGCCTGTATGGTTTCTCTGCGATGCACCGGCCTTAGGGTTGTAAGTGATGCTCTCCTCAGTCATCCCCCTTCTGAGTCTACCTCGACTGACCTCATGTAGAAAGTACCCCCACCAGGTCCTCACCGCCCACCCCCCAATAAGTCCCCTACCAGCCCCCTTCTGAACTTCCCGAAGCCAGGAGTGCACAAGCCCGGGTGCTTGTAAAACACAAACTCGAGAGGCACCCAGAAGTTTTCAAAGACAGTGTAGCCATGCTCCATTATCTGGAACGGTGTCTCTGCCACACAGCGCAGTATAATAAGTTATTATACTTTGAAAGCAGCTTCCTGACTTTTTACACTCCCTTCCCCTTCTCGACATGTTAATGCATTCTCTACATAACATTCCTTTTTTCCCCACACAGACTGAATGGACTATAGAAAAAAAGAATTTGCAACAAAATGTCGATATAAAAGACAACACTTACAAATTATGTAAGGATAAATACAATTCACTCAGAATGTCTTGTGAACAGAATTCCCCTATGGGGGAAAAAAGTTTCCTGCTTTCCCTCACAGATTAAAACTGTACATGTGAGACTTTGATGCAGGTCTCCCGAACACAGGGCCTCTTCCAAACTATGGGTCACTCAAGGGTCACAATACTTCTAAAACACAAGACTTCTCATGCCAAAAAAACGTTTCTCTTTCGATGGAGCTTCCAAAACCATGTCAATGTTTTTACAAAAAAAAAGGAAAGGTTTTACTAGACAAATAGAGTACTCCAAACTTAATTTGACGTTTTAAACAAAACTAGGACACGGGAACAGACCGATGCACTACGAGCAAGTCTAGGTCTGTAACACATTCGGGGACACAAAATACAACTTCTGCTTTACAGCAGTTTTACTACCGAGAGATCTGACATGTCAGGGTTTTGAAATGGGCCGTGACCACTTTGCACAACTATGCTTTTATAGTTGGTTACATATATATAAGCAACCAACTATAAAAGCATAGTTGTGCAAAGTGGTCACGGCCCATTACATACATATATATATATATATATATATATATATATATATATATATATATATATATATATATATATATATATATATATATTCAAAGCTGTGGATTTTTTTTAAACACTGGCAAATTCTTGAAACCATTTCTGGAGGGTGTAAGCTCCCCAAACTATGTTTTGAAAGCCTTGACGTCAACAGTAGCCAAACCATTCACAAGGCGCAGGGAAGATGGGACATATTGATAGGAAGTGACATGCACAACCAAAAGTCGGGAGTCCAGAGTGTGGTGTCATAAATGGCATTTATTGAATCTGATCAATATTAAGGGCTACTTACACCAGTGCAGCTGCCACTGCGACATCTGCTGGAGGATCGCCACAGCCGTGGTGAGCCTGCCCGCCTGATACAAACACAAACTCGAGGCACCTAGAAGTTTTCAAAGACATGCTCCATTATCTGGAACGGTGTCTCTGCCACACAGCGCTAAAATAGCATGCGTAGCCGCAGTGAGGGCCTGGGACGTCACTTTCTTGGTGCGAGCGCAGTGTGAATATGAGTGCTTTGGGTAGTCCGCCTGGGAATGGGGATGTCTGTGTGGAATACTGTGTTGCTGTTGCTAAGTACAGATGACCACTGTGGCAGAAGCTTTGGAAAGTTTCGTAAGAGATGTGTACAATGGCAAAGTTTTCAGAGGAATGTATTGTTTTGACCAATAACAACCGGGCGCTGGTGTGCATTGTCAATTTAAATAAATGAGGAAAAATACTAGCTGTAGCGGCGTCTTTTGCTTGTGGCAAAAATAAATGTGGATAAATACAGAAAAAATGCCCCAAAAATAAATATGGATAAATACAGACGGAAATGGCAAAAAAATAAATACCATAAAACCGGGAGCCCTAACTATAATGTCCCGGCAACCTTTGTTTTTTTTGGTGAATTTCTATGTTTATTTTTCCTTCTATTTCCTAACTAGAATGTCCTTGTAACCTGAACTCTGCTCAGGGAGGCCGAGGCCGATGTTGTATTGATACCTCTAGCTCGGATTGTTAGTGGGTTTATTATTATTAGAACGTTAATAGTATGTTTCTTATGGATCGAATTGATTGGCAGATCTTTTCCTGCGTTGGGACATTTTTATTTGGCTGCAGTCAGTCGTGAAATCTATAATATATATATTTATATATATTTAAGTTCATGTCTAATTGCAGGACTGCTGAAACGTGGCAGCAAGGAGTTTACAACACCTGGAAAATGTCATTAAGGATTCTATCTTTTTAAAAATCGTGGCAGCTCATGAAGAACCTCCCTTTTCCAACCCCCTTCTTGGTGTTTTTGTTCTGTCACTATTTCTTTCTTCTTATTTATTTCACGAGAAGCACTTCTACCGAGGTCACACTGTTGCACATACGTGGAGGGAGGCAAATGTGTTAATGTTCACTGCAATAAAATATGTTTTTAGAGAAAGCCCTACTTTTTATTGGAGTCCAGTCTGGGGAGCAGGGGTCTCTGTGAAATTTGGTTGCACACCTGCACCAACAATGTCTGCTGTGATGTGTGTGTGTGTGTGTGTGGGTGTGTGTGTGTGTGTGTGTGTGTGTGTGTGTGTGTGTGGGGTGGGGGGGAAAGGGGGGGGGATTTCGCTAAGTTTAAAAGCCCCGAAGTTAAGGGTACACAGACCGCAAAAGAAAAAAAAAGTCACACATGCAATTAATATATATATATATTTCTTGTTGCTACAATTTTTTTTATGAAGATGATGCACATTAATGTGTGTGAACAGTATTACTTGTGCAAATAAAAAATCCCTTAATGGTTCTGTGTTGTTTGACCAATGAGTCTGAAACCTTCGAGGCCGCAGTGTAATTGGGTATGAAGGAGGTCTGTGGCCCTCTCTATGCCTCAGTGCCATTGGTGGTGTCTGAACATCTATGGGGGGGGGGGGCAGTCCCTTCCGGGTCGCTCTCCTTCGGTATGAGCCTTTCACCCCCTCCACAATGGCTGTTTCCCCCACCCTTAGAGCCTCTCTCCACCCACCAGTGCAGCAACCTTTGTGAGGCGGGATTAGTATTTCAGTATAGTCGACGCTTTACTGCTTTTGAAATTTAAACGAGAGTGCAGCCAACGGAAAGGCTGGTTCTTATAACTTTCGATATGGAGGACCGGCAGCAAAACACCTAATTTTGCCTTCAGGCATCAGCCATCCTCACACACCATTACAAAGTTGGATGTTTTTTCACCACTCCTTCGGCCACGATCTTTCGGTTGATCCTGGTGGGTTCTCCAAAAGTATAACATTCTCAGCAATGATCAGTAAAAAAAATGCATCACCTCGTGTGGGAGATGAATTGTGCTAACTGATTATGTATAGGGCTCCCGGTTTTATGGTATTTATTTTTTTACCAATTCCGTCTGTATTTATCCATATTTATCTTTTGGTCACTTTATCTGTATTTATCCGTATTTATTTTGTGTTTTGAGTATAAATGAAGTTGTAAAACTGTACATTTTCACATTTATTTAACTGATAGACGTGCCCACATACTTTGATGTCTGTCGTGTTTTAGCTATTTAAACTGGCAAATATTATATAACAGTACATCCACTGATAAATACTATCATTATACCACAAATGTATATTGCCACATGCAGTTATTTAAAGAAATGTCATCCTGTTTTTTTAGTTTTCCATGCTGTCCATCTGCTCAGCTGTTAGGCTATAATTCATAAATGACAGCACAGAGGGTCACTTAAAAGCAGAACGATTTTCTGTATTTATCCACTTTTAAAAATAAATGCAGACAGAAAACACATTATTTTCGGTCTGTATTTATCAGTAAAAATCTGTAAAAACGGAAAACAGTGAGCCTTAATTATATAGCGCCCAAAACACTACAGATTGACTGTTTCTGGGGAAGTAATTGTTATTATAACTTCACTCAAATACTTCATTTTTGATGCCTTGCAACCAAGGATTGATGTCTTCTTTCATGCTCTACTTTGCAGCTTTCATAAAAATCTAATCCGGGAACACTCAATACACTGAGATATAGAACCTTTCTATTTCCGTTCCATGGCAGCAAAGCGGTCCTCTGTAACTCCAACTGATATTTGTCAGCACCCCTACAAAACTGCACTATTTCTCAAAGATTTCTGAAGTAAACCAAGTATTATATGCACGTTCCCTTGATGCTATAGTGCTGCATGTGGCTAAATGCAGCTTTTAGCTGCTAGTCATGAACAGAGGTTCGCTAAACACAATTATCACAACTCCCCGTTTTAAAACCCCCAATAGCAATTCATTCCTGAGTTGAGTTGGGAAGCAGGTCCGAACACCCCTCTCTATATGTACGAGAGAGTCGAGGTGCCTGTGATTAGACTGTCGGCAGTCATATATGCTGTTACGGAATTGACTTTCGCCCACTAGGATATTATCAAGATAGCTGAACTTCCCTTGTCAGAGGGTGGAGATATGAGAGCCTCCGGCGGCCTGAGGGGGGAGGAGAGGCGAAAAATGTACATCAGGCAAGATAATGTGAAGCAAATGTTTCTTGCTGACAAAATGGGCCTGGGAGGGGGGGGGGGGGGGCGCAGTTTTCAAAAAACTGCCAGACCCAATGGGATGGGGTCCCTTGGCAAAAATAGGCCTGGGGAAGGGGGACCGCATGTGCCTCCCCCCTTACTATCTATTAAATTAAGCCCCAGGGACCAGGCCCACCCGGGGGCACAGTTACAAACCAGCGCAGGAGCCCACGCTTCTTCGTTTGAAAAAAATATTTGCCACAGAGTCGCAACTGTCGCAATTTTGCTGTTAAAATGTTTAAAAAATGTTTTTGGGCCTGGTGGGGTCCCAGAGGGACCCAAGGACCAGGGCTAAGAGATCAGGGTATTCCTAACATGCCCCTTTTTCTATTTATTTAAACATTTTGGGGGTACTTGGCTGAGGCAGAGTCCCAAAATGCTGCCAACACTTCCTGGTTGAAGTGTTGGCAGCTAATCAGATATCAGCACAGGGACTGTCGAAGCCTCGAAGGATCCGCGTCCCTATATAGGCCAATTCATTTTTTCAATAACTCACTACTGAACGGAATCATACCAAATAAGCAAAAGCGTGTTTTCTGGACCAAGAGCTACCATTCTGCCAAATGCGATGTAATTCCATCCAGCAGTTCGGGCTGTTGTCTGGTTTAAAATCTCCATTGGAATTAACATAGGAAACAAACTTTTTTAGCTCCCTTTTTCTCAGCCCCCGCTTGACAGATCACCCCAAAACATTCCATGCACAATAAGACCCAACTTGACAGTTTTTTGGGAAAATTTCATGAGGATTGGTCGAACTGCGCCAAGCAAAAAACGCTTTTCCTGTGGAAACTAGCTATTACAACATATATATATATATATATATGTTGTAATAGCTAGTTTCCATAGGAAAAGCGTTTTTTGCTTGGCGCAGTTCGATATATATATATAGATATATAGATATATATATATAATCACCCTGAAAAGGGTAAAGTTATGTATAGAAAAGGACATAAACTTACATTAAAAAACTCCAAATTAACTGGAGGAAAAACAAAGGTAAAAGGGACATTACATTTATTTGACAATGTCAGTCACACTGTTATGTTTTAAACCAATAAAAACCCACAGAAATTCACCAGTTATACTTTGGTGAGTTAACTGTAACTTTTGCCATGCCCTGCTTATGGCCTCATATTTTACATTTTTCATGACATGTTCAGTGACCTCATCATCGACATCACTCATGACATTTCAAATGACACCATTGTTGACTTCACTGATGACATCATCCAAAGAGTGTAACAGGTTGCTGTACATTTATCACAATGAAAAGTATTTACTAAGCTAAATGTTGAGCAAATGTTATATACCTTTTGTGTAACAAGTGTAAGCATTTACAATATGCTTGGCCTCCTTATTATATGTCCTGTTTGCCTGGAAGGAGTGGGCTGTCTATGAAGAGCAGTGCACAGAGTGAAGGCTGTGCCACCTAATGGCGGTTGGGTCTGTGGGATGAGTTGGCTCTCTATGAAGCCTGTGTCTAGAGGGGGTGTGCTCTCTGTAAAGACTTGATCACGTGGCAAAGGCTGTGCGACGTTGGGGCTTGATCACCTAAGGGAGATTTTTTTGTCTGGAAGATGTGTCGTTTTTGTAAAGACTTATGCACAGGATGAAGGCTGTGCATTGTAGGAGCTTGGCTAACTGATGGTGCATTGGGTATGTGGAGGAAATTTGGTCTCCGTAAATTGCTGTGCACAGGGCAAAGGCTGTGCATACTAGCACTTTGGCCACATAATGAGGATTTGGTGTCTGGAGGGACTGTGATCTTTGTGAACAGTTCTGTACAGGATGTAAGCTTTGGGTAGTAGTTACTTGTTTACATAAGTGGTCATTGGTGTCTTGAAGGAGTGGGCTTTACTACAATCATTTGATGTATGCACCTATGTGCAACTTATAATTCATATCATTGTGTGCCATTAAGTACTTTTTTGCATATGTGAAATCCCTAACTGTTTTAAAATGTACATTGAAGAGCAGTAGTTTGGATGGTGTCATCATTTTTCTGGTTTAAAACATAACACTATGAACAGTACTGGAATTGAAAAAAAAACATTACTTTGGTAACCCTTAAATTGGGGATCAATGTAGGCAACAAAAAGGGGGTAGAGCTGTGAAAAGCAGTCTGACAGTCAACTTATACATTCCATTTTTTTAAACTCAGGGGCTGATTTATGTTGGTGTGGTGTACACTCTATCACAATAGCAACGGACTACACACTGCCAGCATAATGGTCTGCCTGCCCAATTTAATTGTGTGCAGTCCATAGGTTTGTCTACGGCGATGACTACTCCATCACCGCCATAGCAAGACCTTTCGGACAGCCCAACAGAGTAATGACCATCGGACCATTCAGAATAGTAATTTAAAATCCGACATTACCATAAATTTGGATTTTAAAATAGGATTCCAAAGACACCAAACCTGAACCAGGTATATCTTCCCATTTGAAAATTCCTCTTATAATAAGGTAATTACAATGGTATTGTATGAGAGATATAGACCTTGCAGTAGTGAACAATTCATTTAGGAGTTTTTCACTACCAGAACATGTAAACATAAAAGTACCTGCCCTGCTTTTTAAATACATTGCACTCTGCCCTCTGGACTGTCCAAGACCTAACCTGGGGTTGGCTTATATGTATTAAAAAGGAAGGTTTGGACCTGGCAAGAGGTTTATTTTGCCAGCTTGAGATGGCAGTATAAACTGCACCCACATGCTCTGCAATGGCATGCTTGAGGCGAGATTAAAGGGCTACTTAAGTGTGTGGCACAATCAGTGCTGCAGGCCCACAGGCAGCATTTCATTTACAGACTCTTGGCACATGCATTGCACTTTACTAGGGACTTATAAGTAAACTAAAAATTACAATTATGTATTAGCCAAATATACCATGTTGTAAGGAGAGAGCACAAGCACTTTAGCACTAGTTAGCAGTGGTAACGTGTGCAGACTCCCAAAGCCAACAAAAACAAATTCAGCAAAATGTGGAGGAGGAAGGCAAAAAGTTTTGGGGAAACCCTGCAGAAAGGGGCATTTCCAACATGCACCGAGGAGAAATGTGGCAGAAAATCTCTTCTCGCTTAATTGGTTGTAAAGTCTTCATTTAAAATATCTTACTGGGTTAAAGCATTTGTTGCTGAGGACTTTGTGTGCCCAGCAAATCTCAGGGAATATTAATAATTATTATTGTTGATGGATATTTTATTTAGTGCAGCAAAATGCCCATGATGGGGAATCTCTGGACTGAAGCGATAGTTAAATAAAGAAGCAACCATTAGAACAACCAGGTTTTGAGGTGTTTTTTGAAAACCTGAAAACTCAGTGCATGCCCTAACGAACAAGGGAAGCTTGTTCCAGTGCAAGTTAGCCAGATGAGAAAAAGCTTGTCCACCAAACCTAGACGTACGAATAAGCCAAGGACTGAGAAGAAGCTGATTCCTAGATCTAATATTTTTTTCTAGGAAGATATAGAATCCGTTTATCCTCTACATATTTGGGTCATTTTCCTGACAAAGCTGTATGCGTTAGGCAGAGGAGTTTGAAGAAGGCTTGTTTCTATATGGGGTGCCAGTGAAGGGATTTAAGCAGAGGAACAGATGATGTGCCCAGTGGCCGTTTGTTAACCAAATTCACTGCAGTGTTTTGTACATCTGCATTTTAGATAGGAAGGATTCATTGGATGCTACAACAAGTGCAATACCATAGTCAAGGTGTTAGACCTGTCATCATTGGCGTGGGTTTCCTCTGCATTTTTGCCTTTGCCTCCTGTCTTTTTGCTGTGTGTGGACTTCGTTTTTGCTGGTCTAGATGCTTTGGGCACTTTGCCACTGCTGTTCAGTGCCAAAGTGCAAGTGCTCCCTTTGTCAATTGTTGTTATGTATTGCTGTTTCCATGATTGGTTTATTTGGTTTGCTGTTTAGTCTCTATCACAGTACAATACGTGAACCCAGGGCCTGTAAACCAAATGCTGCTATTTGGCTTGCAGCACTGATTGTGCCACCTAGACAAGCAGCCTTGCAACAAGGTCTCAGGCATGCCATTGCAGTCCCTGTGTGCAGTCGAGTACTGCCATATCGACCTGGCAAGTGCATCCACTTGCTAGGCCCTAGCCTTCCCTTTTCTTAAATGTAAGTAACCCCCTAAGGTAGGCCCAAGGTACCCCTGGGGCCAGGGTGCAATGTATGTGAAAGGTAGGACATGCCCTGGAGTGTGTGGCATGTCCTGATAGTGAAACACTGTCCATTTAATTGTTTTCACTATCTGTCCCATAGGAGTGAATGAGGAGTTTGCTAATAACATATTATGAGCATTACTGCCCATGGGAACAAGATAGGAAAAAATAGTTTGATATGCCTGAACTAAGAATGTTAAGATACATCTTTTAGTGAGGGGGGGTTTAAATTCTGGGTTTGAAAATACAACTTTTAGAAAGTAGGTATTCTCTTGCCTAACCATCCAGTGGTCCTCTGCTAGGGTTGTGTATTGACTTTCTGGCTTTGGAGTGACAGGGCATTCTGTTCAGACAGCAACTTGGGGGTTTGAGGTGTGTCTTGCCTTTCCAGGGTGAGTCAGGGCTGGGCTGAATAGACATGGGCTGCATTCAGAGTTGGGGGGAGGAGATTTCTTTCACACCTGAATGATCCTGGTCTGCCAAGGACAATGCTGTCTCCGCCTCCTGCCAGGAAGGGCAGAACTGGTTTTGGCTGGGCAAAGAGCTTCTCTGCCACAGAGAACAAAGAATGTTGTATTTTAAAAAGTGAAGTCCAGACCCCAGACTTTTACTTTCTGCCAAGGAAAGGGAAAAGGACTTTGCTGTGTGCTGTTTCCCCTGCTTGAGGAAGATCTCCAAGGGTTTAAGAAGAGCTTGCCTCCAGTTCTGAAGTCTCAGGGACATGAATACTTCACCCCCAGCTCCCCTCAACTTGCTGGCAGGGAGTTCTGACCTGCCAAGAGGTGCCTGTAACTGTTCTGGGCCTCTGGAGGTTGTTCTGGCTGTGGGAGCTAGAAAAGCAACTCAATGACTAGAAGCATGACACATCCGTACCGGTTTCTGACACATTGCTGAAGAAACCGATGCAGCGCCTGACCCGCTTGAGAAATCACTGGACACCGCATCGGGTGCACCGATCTCTGAAGTCTGAGATCATCACACCAATTCCAACGCAAGCCCTGTTGTCCGGCTGCAAGAACCCACGCTTCGTCCTGGATCATTACACATCGCATCGAGGTGCCAGGTCTGTCGCATCTTTGGGGGATGGAGTAAGAAACCGACGCATCACCATCTCCAGTAAGGAACGGACGCATCACCTCCCCTGCACAGCAGTAAGGAACCAATGCATCACCACCCCCGAAGTAAGGAACCAATGCGTCACCTTCCCTGTGTGTAAGGAACCGATGCATCACCTTCCCTGGGACCCTTTTTGTTTGTATGCGCGACTCACATCTAAGGTACTTTGTGTGAAAAGTGTTGCATCTACAATTTGCTTTATACTGAACTAGTTCTACCACTTAAAAGTCATATTTTTATTGCTGTATTGTGCATTTCTTATCATTTTGATATTGTTTGGTTTAGATACAGATTACTTATTTTGCTAAACTGGTGTGGAGTCCATTTGTAGTGTTTTCACTTTATTACTGTATGTGTTCAATAATGCTTTCCACACTGCCTCAGAGATAAGCCTGTCTGATTGTGCCAAGCTTCCAAGAGGTTGAGCCGGGGTTATTTTAGAAGTATATTCTCCTTACTCTGACTAGGAAGAAGGGTCCCTACTTGGACAAAGGTGCAAACCTCTGCCAATTAGAGACCCCCATTTCTTAACACAAGGGGACTGATTATCAGCGCTTGGATAAGGGTTTTCTGAGAGTTCAGCGGGAGCCACTGAAAGATCCTCTTGCGAAGGCATATTGTCCCCAAACACAAGCCACAAATAGATGTCACCAGGTCCTTCATCGATCGCTTGTTATTTAGCAGAGTACCCACATTTCTCACTGAGTTTCTGGGTGAAGGAGCTGCCATTCATCTGTCCAGTGGAGCTGTGCTTTGCCAAACAACATTATCTCTGTTTTGTCCCTGTTTAGCTGAATACAGTTCAGGGACATCCAAGTGGCAATTTTCCTCATGCAAGCGATAAAACAATTCTAAATGTTCTCAATGTCCTTTCCATAGGAGATGACTAATTCGGTATCATCTGCATAAGAGAGTATTTTAAAACCGCAGGACTTAAATATCTGAGCATGGGGAGTGACATAGATATTAAAGAGCTTAGGGCTCAATGTGGAGGTCTGGGGAACCACCATGCCCAGAGACAGAGTCTTAGATTGAAAAGGGCCAAGAGTAATCCTAGAGTCATGTCCTTACGGAAATCTATGAGCCAATTTAGGGCTGTGCACTGAATCCCTATCTCATAGAGGTGTTGAATCCAGATGGAATGCGAAACTGTATCAAATGTTGCTGACAGGTCAAGAAGAACCAGCATCGCTGGCGTACCTGCGTCCAAGGATTAGCTAAGTGAGTTTACTACCACTAGGAGAGACGTTTCAGTGCTGCGGGTGGATCAAAAACCCGAAATGAAAGCGTCCAGCTGATGGTGACTCTCCAGGTAGGATGAAAGCTATTTGTTAACAGGAGACTCAAGAACCTTGCCTATCGAAGGAAGGAGAGAGATAGGACAGTAGTTTGCAGGTTCCTTAGAATCAGCAAGCACTTTTTATTTTAAGATAGATGTAACATGGGTGGCTTTCCATTCCTGTGAAACAGCTTCTAAGGACAAGGATAGGTTGCATAATGATGTAACTGATAGATCAAGAAAGATGGAAAGTACAGCTATAATATGTGGGGTATACCTGTCCGAGGGGGAGCAAGATTTAGTTTTTGCTAGTAAATCTAGAAATTCAGTTTGTGCAATAGGCTCAAACCTCTCTAACACTGCAAGAGTGTTACAAGTGGAGTTAGCATGACAGATATAGATTGGCGAAGTAAAGTTATTATGGAAAAAACAACAGATATTCTCATTTTTTGTTTCAAAATGGGTAGCTAAGATGTCACAAAGTGTCTGCCAGGTGACGGTGGTTGAGGTGCAAACACGTGGTTTAGTGTAAAATAACTCTGGTGGTCAAACAGTTGCTGGAGAGATCTGTTATTTGTTTAGACTCCCTAAAAAAAAGTATAAAGAGCTACTGTATCTCCTGCAAAGCACATTGTGTAACATGCAGATGACAAATTATTATGTTATGTACATAGGTAAGTAGTTCACTGTCTTTGATACAGAGATCCTTTTATTACTTACTGTTCATAAAGTGCAATCCTTCTAATATAGCACAGTGAGCTATGAACCGGCAGCTAGGACTTGTATGCAAACTGCAAGGCATGAGTAATGAACCTTATTGTTTTTCTCAATCTGTTATTATAAGGCTGCTAAAAAGGGTTTTTTATGTGGTAATAAATAACAACCCCAAGCACTCTGTTATGTTTTAAATCCTGACTTTGTTTTTCTCTCAGCTATACAATCTTAGTGTAGAACCCCTACCATTAAAGACAATGTGTTACTCCTACACCTTGAAACACTCTTTCTGTTATGTAACTTCCACTACAATTATTTACACAACACAGTTGTATGACTTATTGTAAAGGGATGTGTGCGTGATGTAAAGCGCTCTGACACCCTACAGGGGGATGAATAGCTCTATAAGAATATTAAATAAAACATTTAGCAAGTACTATTTACATGATTTATGTAGATGCTTGTGCGTACTGAGACACCTGGCATTCGTACAGTGCATGCTTATCTCTTGATTATAGAAGGTGCACAAAGTAAAAAAACCTGCCTTCAAATCGTAGTTTCTCCTAAGTACATGTGGAGGGAAAACAAACTGTGTGCCTTTGTTTCCCCATTGTATTTGGCATCTAAGTATTAGGCGGCAGATAGCTTTCAGCCAGGATTATCCTCGAACAAAAGGAGGTCTGATGGCCCTTTAAAGTGGTCCTTTGTTTTGGACCCATGCTGGAAGAGAAAAAAAAATGCCCACTCACCGCCTGCATATTGCTGTTGAGAAAAAAAAGCAGACATGGTGGAGGAGCTATAGAATTGTGTCATGGTTTTGACAAATTACACTGGAACGAATTCAGCATATTTAGCTGGGGCCGGACGGATCAGTGTTTGTTCTTAGAAAAATGAAAAGTGCATTTATTACACATTAAATTGATTTGAATACCTTTGGAGACACCCTTGAATCATATTTGAGTCCTGGTGGGTAATGACCCCTCATAATATCAATCCCCCCACTTATACCAGATGCAACATCACAATATAACATGGGGTCATTTTGAAGGGCAGCCAACTTGCTTTGTAAAAGGGTCAGGACATCAATATATAAAACGGGGGCCTATTGGCTTTGTCACAGGGTCATCATATCAATATATATTTGGCAGGCCAGTTGATTTTGCCAAAGAGTCTCCGCGTTTGTACACATGTCCAAATTTAACATTAACACCAATGGAATCAATAACAATGTGCCAATGCATTCATTAAAAGTAATCATTATCACTAAAATATTTATATACAACACTCCTGATCAAAGCAGCCATAAACATTTATATTAACATACTCCAGGACACAATGCAATTGTTGAACTAACCACAAGGTTTACCCGAACTTCATCTGAAGAAAATACATCTCAAGCTGGGAGTGCTTTGATAAACATGGAAAGCAATCCTCTGATCGTGTATTCAATGGCCCAGGAGACTTACTGCACGTTTTTCCAATCATTCTTAGGAGGCAGATGTGCTTCCTGAGGCACCCACAACACTTAAATTAATTGTTGCTGGTGTCCCTATCCCTCCTTGGGGCATCAAAAAGAAGTAAAAATGCCTAAAGCCTGTGGCAACTAAGCCACTCTCCCATGTTTCTGCACTCTTGCTGACAGTGAGCAGTAGATTTCTCCCTACCAGTGGGAGAAGACTCTTGGGTGCATGGAAATGGGTGTATTCAGTGTCCCAGGGGTTGGAGTCCCTGGTAAATGAAACTACATCAGCCCCAGAGTATAGGGTCCCCGGGCCAATACTTGGCTTGGAGAAGGGAGCTGACACATGGCCCCTACCCTTCATAGTGATTAAAATAAAAATACTACTTAAGTTGGGATACTGGGATGGGTCCCTGGGCCAAATATTGACTCTGCAATTGAAGCTTACATACACCCTCTCTCCCCATTCATTAACAAAAATGCACTGGGGCGCTCCTGGGGTATTTTTATTTAAAAAGGGCACCCCAACATTTTTTCTTTTTTTATTTTATGCTGTTCCCATGGTGTTCCTGTGGGATTGCGAACTAGCAATTCTTTTTTATGTTTTTTGGCACCAGGGCTTAGGTGGTCAGGATATCCATATTCTGTCCTGTATGTTCTTAAAATTTTTTCCCAGGAGTGAGTATCAGCGCCTAAAATGGTCACCGAACACCATTATGGATGTTGACTGCAGCCAATCAGATCTTAAGTTTTTTATTTGGTGTTCGTGCAGGAGTCACACAGCACTATATATGTGTACATTTGGTGTAGATTTACACTTTCTGGGTAGAGCTCTCGCTTTCTGCCAAATTTGGTGTAATTCTATTCAGCCATTTTTGCTGTAAAATTGTCTAGAATTCCTATGGGGAATATGTGTTTTGGGGCTCCTCTTTTTTCTCTTCATCCAAATGATGGCTCTCCAGAAAGGAGCTCAAATGGATGATATTTGTTTGGGATGTGGGGGGTGGTGGGGGGGGGGGAGAATTTTCATAAAGATACATTAAACAGGACCAAAGTTATTAGCAAAATAGAAAATGATCTTCCTGTGGAATATGTGACTTAACTATAACTACAGAGAGGGAACTGCCACCGTGTTTTATTTATTATATATATATATATCCAAATAACTTCGGTCACTCATTTCCTTGCTGCGGATGAACAAACACGGACTCCAATTAACTTGTGCTGCTTATTTTATTGACAGCACTCCGCCATGATATATATATAATAATATCCCAAACTCTCTCCACTCGTAAATGAAGGTAATGCCACTTGCAGCATGTGAGCACTTCAGTTTGCTTTAATTCTGGCTTAACACATGTGTTAAACCAGAATAAAATCTAATTGAAGTACTCACATGCTGGGAGTGGTGTTACCTTCAGTTACGAGTGAAGAGAGTTTGGGATTGAAAGTGTGCAGGCCGTCACACTGTTTGAGCCACCAACGGTGCTTTGTAGCGGACTGACACTGCTATGTCAGAAAAGGAAATATATATCATAAACCTAGCCATATTGCAAAGGTTCAGAGTAAGTAAGGAGCAAGGAAGGAGCACTTCCAGCTACGGCTACATCAGGTCTGGACTACTACAGCAATAGTAACACAAAAAGATGATGGAAGGAATGTTGAACATTATTAAACATTCCCCCCCAGTCACAGATCTGGGTTAAATCTGTCATTTTTGTGCTCACCACGCCACCCCAGTTAGGATCCAGCCATATGCAAATCAATCTTGATCCTGCTCCCCATGGGAACAGTCCAGCCCAAACTGCCAGACCAGGTCCTCTCTGGACCGGAAACAAGCATCCAGGACCAGTTTTGGTGTATCACCCCTCATCAGCCAGGTTAGCTTGAATCAAGCAGCACAGCGAGCACGGGACCCACGTCTTGATATATTGCTTCCATTAAGAGTAGCTATAGCAACAGAGAATGATGATGGATGGAATGTTGAATGGTGTCAAACATTCACCCCAAATTACAGATCTGGTCGACAACTGCAACAGCCAATACCTTGAACTACTGTAACATGGTCCTAAGCAATTATGCTGCTCTAACGCACACCTGTGATAGATGGTGAGACACAACATTCTTGAAAATGTTTTGTTAATGGACACCATATTGCACAGAATATGCACAATAGTCAAGTCTAAACTTTCAAGTCTGGATGTGCCTCTTCAGATACTAAGTTGCTGATGTTGTGTGACCTATTCAGCCATCTTGTCTTTCCAGCGCACAGGTCGTTTTATGCTGGGATTGTTGAGCATATACTTATAAAGTGGTGAACACGAAACTTCAAGTTCAAGAGTGCCAAGTCATATGGGCTAAAAAATAAGTCCTGCTTTGGAGATGCCTCGGCTGGCATGAAAGGAGCAGGTAGAAGTGAAATTCCTCAGACCACCCAGTCTGGAAAGAAGCACAAAGCTCCACAGTTCAAATCCTACTGTAATTGTCTGTCTTCTGTACTCTCAATCCAGCTCTGATCTTAAAAAATCGGAATCTTTCTCACTAGTTCTGGAAAATTTACCATCATGTTAGCTAAGAAAGATCTCCTAAATAAGTTTGTGTGTATCATTAGCCCTGCTTCCTCAAGGCCCAAACCTTCCTTTCTTGGCCACATTCACCTATCCTTACTCTGAAGGTATTGGACAACCTGTGTTGACACTTGTAATCAATTAGATGCACTAAAGTCCCTTCACTTTAATCCTGACCCCAATCCTAAACCCTTACCTTACTTTGATCATAAACCTCACCCTAACCTCACCTCCACCCTAACTGTAACCACATGCCATATTCTTCCCCAGTGCAAAAACAACAGTTGATGGACAGAATGCAGAACAATGTCATACATTCACCCCAGTAAAGAAGCTCACCATGCCATTCCAGTTTGAACCTAACCATATGCAAATCCTTCTTGACCCTGCGCCCCATGGGAACAGTCCAGCCTGAACTGCCAAGCCAGGTCCTCCCTGGACTGCAAACAAGCATCCTAGGACCGGTTTCGGGCTTTCAGCCCTCAACAGCCAGGATAGCTTGATTCCAGTGGCATGGAGAGCAGGGGACTCACGTCTGAACATACCCGTCTCACTCGGGGTGACAAATGCAAAAACAATAGTTGATGGACAGAATGCAGATCAATGTCATACATTCACCAGAGTACAGAGATCTGGGTCTAAATCCATCATTTTTTTGCTCACTATGCCATTCCAGTTTGAACCTAGCCATATGCAACTCAGTCTTGACCCTGCGCCCCATGGGAACAGTCCAGCCGGAACTTTGGGCTGGACTGTTCCCATGAGGCACAGCGTCAAGACTGATTTGCATATGGCCATGTCTGAACTGGGATGGCGTGGTGAGCAAAATAACGATGGATTAAACCCAGATATGAGACGGGGGTGAATGTTTTGCCAATGTGCAACATTCCATCCATCATCTTGTGTGTGTTGCTGTTCGCCCTATGCGGGAAGTGTATGCCCAGACGTGAGTCCCGTGCTCACTACCCCACTGGAGTTAAGCTATCCTGCCTGATGACAGCTGATAGCCAGAAACCGGTCTTAGGATGCTTGATTCCGGTCTAGGGAAGACATGGCTTGGCAGTTCAGGCTGGACTGTTCTCATGAGGCACATGGTCAATACTGATTTGCATATGGCCATGTCTGAACTAGGGAGCGTGGTGAGCAAAATAATGATGGATTAAACCCAGATCTTAGACTGGGGTGAAAGTTTTGCCAATGTACAACATTCCGTCTATCATCTTGTGTATTTTGATATTCTTCCGCAGGACACAGCACTTAACGGAGGTCCTTAGGCTACTCCCATCGTTAAACCTTCTCCTTACTCTAATAGTTAACCTAATCCTGAACCGTAGGTGTTATTTACTACAAATATTAAACCGGTCACTTGACTCTATTTTATATTTTCAAAAAACACATTTCTATTTTTTTTACTGTTCTGTAAATTAATAGTAAATTACAATTTATTTCCTCCTCTGATATTACTGCCAACTATTGCTATCTTGAAAGGAAGAGCAAGGCCCTGCATTTTCATCGCTTATTTGTGGTGCCACCTCTTTGGAATAACCTGTCATTTCAATATATACCCATAACAATACTTTATAAACATGAGTTTCTTAGTTCTTAAAACCACAGCTTTTAACCTTATGACAGTGAAAATGACCAGTGCTATTTCCAAGATGTTTAAATGGTAACGACATGCCGAATTCAGCTGGGTACAGGGTTAAGTCGGCCCTCTCGCAATATAGATTCGTTAATTAAGGGGCAGCCACAGAAGTCAACAGCAAGCGCTACACTTAATATGTCACAGAAAAGCAGCTGGCTTTTAGGGACCACCCCAAACCTGGTTGTTTAACCGTTCAACTGCTATTTATCTCTAAACAGAGCTATGAGTGTATTATTGTTAAATAATGCGCAGCTATGAGTGTATTATTGTTAAATAATGCGCACTTAAAAAAATACCATTGTTAAACCGTGAATGCTCCCCAAGCAATTTGCATGCTCGCAGCTTCTGATTCGGTTTAGAAGAGACACAAGGCGCTCTGGTGAATGGAGTGACGCCGAAAATGTTTCTTCCGCTGAACATCCATGACCTTTCTTTTAAACCAACTGCTTTGACATCAAACATTGACTATTACGGATAGGTAATGGGGTATAGTGTATTAATGTTAGATTTGTATAGCGCTGAGGCTGCTCCGATTCTGCTTCAAAGCTCTGAGCAGTAAAGGGAAACTCGGGTTACAAGAGTTCAAGGTGGTAGCTAGCATTCGTCCTCGGAAATGCTTTTAATGAGGTGGTAGAGAGGCAGGGGGGCGCCTGGAAGAGGCCACAGGGAGAGGGCACGATCAAGAAGAGTACAGTAGATGACACTATTATTAACCCACTCGTTGCAGGCTCGCTTTTTTCCTGGCTCGCCTCATTGAGTGCGCGTGAGCAGATGGCGCGCGTGCCTCCTTCTTGGAGCCAATGGGCGTTAACTCTACCCAGCTCTTGTTTTGTCTCATTTGGCCCAGTCCTTCCTCGCTCTCTTCCAGCTAGGAGTTTGGCGCCAGGAGTTAACGCCACACGCTGCCACTGCCTGTGTTTGGAAGCTCAGCCTTTTGATTGCTTAGAATTTGTGAGCAGCATTGAAGCACAAAAGAGCAGCGCGTGGAGGAAAACGATATGTTTGCAAAGCGCACAATGGCAAAGAGAAAGGAGAAACAAAATGAAAAGAACCCCCCCCCCTTAACATCCCCTACTAGAATTGGGCCATTGGCTACGGCTAAGTTTTTTATTACGTAAGCTGAGACCATACCGGACAGGGAAGCAGAACTCAGCCATGGCCGACATGTTGCTGGACAACCTCGCCAACCTCGGACTCAAGCAA
Source organism: Lissotriton vulgaris (assembly GCF_964263255.1). Taxonomy (NCBI): domain Eukaryota; kingdom Metazoa; phylum Chordata; class Amphibia; order Caudata; family Salamandridae; genus Lissotriton; species Lissotriton vulgaris. The sequence goes on along the minus strand of NC_141699.1, from coordinate 301,761,011 downwards.
CTGGTGAACACCCCCACCCACTACGCCGGCCACACGCTTGACCCAGTCTTCTCATCCAGCAAACACATCTCCTTCAGCCACGCCACCGGACTCCACTGGACCGACCACAGCTGCGTCCACTTCAGCTTCAAAAAAACTACAACCCACCACCACCGCAACAGGTCCCCCGCCGATGCTGGAGCAACATCACCGCCGAGCAGCTCACCGCCTCCCTCAGCCAGAACACTCCCACTAGCACAACGGACCCCAATGAAGCAGCCAGCAACCTCACCAAGTGGCTGACCGCCTGCGCCGATGACCTCGCACCACTAAAGAACCCTCCCAGCAGACACGGCAGCAAGAAAACCCCCTGGTTCACCGACGAACTCAAGGAATCCAAGAAGAACTGCCGCACCCTCGAGAAAGCCTGGCGGCTCGACCACACCACAGACAACAGGACCGCCCTCAAGCACGCCACCCGAAAACACCATCAGCTGATCCGCGCCACCAAGAAGACGGCACTCAAAGAACGACTGGACAACAACACCCACGACAGCAAGGAACTCTTCAGCATCGTCAAAGAGTTCTCCAACCCCAGCACCGGAAACAACGACATCACTCCCTCGCAAGACCTCTGCAACTCACTCGCCTCGTTCTTCCACCGCAAGATCGCCGACATACACAACAGCTTCGACGCACAGACCACGCACCCTACCACCGAACCAACGCCCGCCACCACCACCCTCTGCAACTGGACCCCGATCAGCACCGAAGACACCACCCGCACGATGAACTCCATCCACTCCGGATCACCAACTGACCCGTGCCCACACCACGTCTTCAACAAAGCCAACGCCACCATCGCACCCCATCTTCGAGACACCATCAACTCCTCCTTCCACACCTCCACCTTCCCGGAGACCTGAAAGCACGCCGTGCTGACCGCCCTCCTGAAGAAACTAACGGCGGACCCCACCGACCTCAAGAACTACCGTCCCATCTCGCTCCTTCCTTTTCCGGCCAAAGTCATCGAGAAGACCGTCAACAAACAGCTGGCCGCCTTCCTCGAGAGGAACGGATCCCTCGACCCCTCGCAGTCCGGGTTTCGAGCCAATCACAGCACCGAGACCGCCTTGATCACAGCCACCGACAACATCAGAACCCTAATCGACAACAGGGAAACAGCGGCCCTCATCCTCCTGGACCTCTCTGCGGCATTCGACACCGTCTGCCACAGAGCTCCAGTGAAGCGCCTCAGCAACATCAGAATTCGAGAAAAAGCGCTGGAATGGATCATCTCGTTCCTCACCGGAAGAACCCAGAGAGTCCGCCTCCCTCCGTTCAGATCCGAGGCCATCGAAGTCATCTGCGGCGTACCACAAGGATCTTCACTCAGCCCAACCCTCTTTAACGTCTACATGAGCCCCCTCGCAGCCATCGCACGCGAGCACAACCTCAACATCATCTCCTACGCCGACGACACCCAGCTCATCCTCTCCCTCACCAGCGACTCCACCACCGCCAGAGCAACCTACACGAAGGGATGAAAAACGTCGCTGACTGGATGAGGAACAGCTGTCTTAAACTGAACTCGGACAAGATGGAAGTCCTCATCCTGGGATCATCACCCTCCGCCTGGGACGAATCCTGGTGGCCCCCGGCCCTGGGCACCGCTCCCAAACCGATGGACCACGCACGCAACCTGGGCTTCATCCTGGACTCCTCCCTGTCAATGACCAGACAAGTCAACGCCGTCTCATCCTCGTGCTTCAACACCCTGCGCATGCTCTGCAAGATCTTCAGATGGATCCCCACGGAAACCAGGAAGACCGTCACCCAGGCACTCGTCACCAGCTGACTCGACTACGGGAACACCCTCTACACCGGTACCACAGCGAAACTTCAAAAAAGACTCCAACGCATCCAGAACGCCTCCGCCCGACTCATCCTCGACATCCCCCGACACAGCCACATCACCGGACACCTGAGAGATCTGCACTGGCTCCCCGTCAGCAAGAGAATCATGTTCAGACTCCTCACCCATGCACACAAGGCTCTCCACGACCAGGGCCCCAAGTACCTCAACGACCGCATGACCTCCTACACGCCCACCCGCCAGCTACGATCGACCGGCCACGCACTCGCCACCGTACCACGCATCCGCAGAGCCACCGCCGGAGGAAGATCCTTCTCCTACATGGCAGCCAAGACGTGGCACTCCCTCCCCACCCACCTCCGACGAACCCAAGACCATCTCGCCTTCAGAAAGCAGCTCAAGACCTGGCTGTTCGAGCAGTAACTTTCCCCTCCCCCAGCGCCTTGAGACCCTCCCGGGTGAGTAGTGCGCTATACAAATGACGTGATTGATTGATTGGTGACACATTTCTATTAACTTGGTTGGTGTTTGATTGTGTTGAGCTTGGGTTTGGCAAAGGGTGGGAATGTTTATTCTATCAGGGGATGTTACTTCTAGAATGGGTGGTGCTGGATGGGAAGAGGTACACAATACTTGGAACTGTATGCTTGAGTTGGACAAAATAGGATAAGGCAATGTAACCGAGCACAGATGTGAAGCCACATTGCAGGAACTACCTAAAATGACACATGCAGATAAGGCAATGAATAGAATACCTTCACACATAGCGTATATGACCTGGAATTTTAGGAGATGTAACCCCCCAAAAAGTACAGCTTGTACAGGCATATCTGGATAGTTACAAAATGGACATAGCAGTGCTCCAAGAAATGCATTTACAGGACACCGACACCAAGCATTTTGTGAGTATTTTGGGCAACATGGGTACTATATATCTTAAAGTTCCTTTGCCTGGGGAGTGGCCATTTTGATTTGTAAGATGTTAGTATAATACATTAATTTGACTTTAACACAACGGCATAAAATACTTTTAATAGGATCATTGACGTATGTCAACAGTGTCCGAACAGGACTGTGATTTGGGGCAATGATTTCAACCTCGTCATAGTTACACACACAGATGCATCAAATCTGACTTTTAACCAGTCCAGAGCTGTGGTCACTAACCTAAAATAGAACATTCAAATGATGGGCCTACATGATGCATGGAGGGCAAAATATTGGAGAGGGAGAGGGGAGCATACTTATTCTTCTGTATGGTGCATGACTCTTAGCCCATGATAGACTGGTCCCTGCAGGTGATGGATGGACATCGGAGCAGGTATTTCTCCTGAACATTTTGTCTGACCATTCCCCGGGTTTGCTAGGGGTGGCCACCCTGTATGGTGCAAGAGATTGAGATCATGGAGCTGTCACAGACTGTAAAGGATGCTGTCTTCAGAGCAAAATTAACCCAAGCAATTAAGGAATTTATCACATTAAATGCTGGTGCTGTAGAAACACTCATCTTTGTGGGAGGACTTCAGGGCTCCAATAAGAGGGTGTGCATATCTAAGCATGCTGGCATATTAAAAGCAATAAGGAACCAACTTACTACCATAGAAAAACAACAAAGTGGAGTGGTGTGGCTCACTGGTTAGATGTGGCAGACCCGGAAGCAGAGAACGGTCCGGGACCAGGGTTCAATTCCAGACACGGCAGGGTCGTGAACCAGGGTCAGCGGACTCGATAATTCTCGCCTCTGTGCCAACTCTAACCAGGGATCACACTCGGCAACTCTGGGCATTAGCTTGCCTCATCTCTACAACGACCCCCCACATTCGCCGGGGATGCCTGGTTTCCCCTTGGAGATACCCAGTAGGGACCATCTCACAGGGATAGCCAGGGCGGGTTCCCCAGTGGTCTACAGCGCCACTACGCCTTAGGGCAGCAGTGCGCTTTACAAGGCACATACATTTACATTTATGGGAGGGCACAGGTCCTAAAAATGACCCATGTTTAACCTACATCTGATTTGATTTTGGAACACTGCGAATAGAGAGTAGTAGGTCCTAGTCAGTGACCCACAGGCTTGACAGTATGGGAAAGGTGAGCACCCTAGCAACACATTCTCTTGGTTGCTTACAGATTGATCCAACAGCAATGTAATACAGTTTGCAAGATCAGCAGAGAGACCTTATACTCTCTTAAAAGGAGATCCGAGAAGTATTTGTAATATACAGTAAGGAACTTTACTCTGCACTAGCAAAGTTTAATGTAGAAGAGATGGAGAACTATTTACATGATGTAGCAATGCCCTGGCTTGAACAAGTTGTAAGAGTACTTTTAAATGAACCATCGACGGTTGAGGAGGTTAAGGAAGCCATTGATGCTATGACCAACAAGAATTCTCGAGGCTCTGATTGCCTCACTTCAGAGTCCTATAACACCTACAGGGACTTGCTGACTCCACTATTATTAGAGCTTTACAGGGAGTCTTGATGGCACACAAATTACCAAAGACAACTAGTGAGTCCATTATAAATAAGTTATTGTAACCTCGTAAAAACCCTCAGCTGCCCAATTGTTAAACATCACTTTTGTTCTTGAACTTATATGGTAAAATAATTGCCAGTTTGATAGCAAACCACTTAACATCCTTGATAAGTGTTAAAAGGACAAAACGTTTAGTCCGGCCAGACCAAACAAAGTTCTCACCCACCAGATTCACTAGATTTAATATATGTAGGTTATTTGCCTTAATGCATCAAATTTACCCTGGACTGCCATAGGGGATTTCTTGATGCTAAAAAAGTGTTTGATTAGCTTGAAAGGCCCTTTAGATCTTCATCTTGTAACGTATGGGATGGGGAACCTTTGTCCTTATTCCCATAAAACTACCATATGCTAACCATATGCCTTGAGTATGAATAAACTTCTGGCTCTCGTATCCTATTTGATTAGATAGAGTTGCCCCAATATACGCTCAAATTTGCAGTTGCATTGACGTGTATGATCAAGCACACCGCACGGACAGTAGAAGTAGAAAAATAATTTCTCTGTATGCAGGTGACACTATTTTATTTGAAAAATACAGAGAGATGTACTTGTTCCCTGACCTAAGGAAAATGGTCATATTCAGGAAGTTCTCAAGAATAAAAGTGAGTTGGAACAAGCCTGAAGATACCCACTGACAACAGCTCAAAACATAGAACAAGTCTATTCCCTGCTCTCGGCATACCTCAGAATAAAGATTTACAAGGATAAAATAAATTGTGCTCATAGGCAATTAAGGGTCAATGGTGACAAAGCCACGGGCATAAATGATGAGATGGAGCGAACGTCAGTTGACTGTAGCTGCCAGAGTAGCCTTCTTGACTATGCTGGTAGTGCCAACGCTTCCATAACTTTTTTTATACATTCCAACCCCATTGACACAACGGTTCTTATGAACATTAGGAGCAGAGTGCCACAGATTAATCTGGACTGGCACACTAATACAGTTGAGGTGGGATATAAAGGTACAGTCACTAGCCAATGGAGGGCCGACTGTACCAGATTCCGAAAGATACTACTTGATTGCTCAGGCCTTTTTTGCTATTTATTGGTATCTGTCTGATCCACTTCCTCCTCCACATGGTGGTACACAAGTTGTGGTGGCGTGTGATTCGCAAAAGCATGGAGGCAGCTTCCCCAGTGAAAATCAGAATGGGCAACCTCGGGAGGCGTCCATTGGGGCGTAGGGGCGTGCGGTGCAATATGCAAATTTGTTTACACCACACCACTGTCAAATGTCACCAGCCACCCCTGATTAAAGTCATTGAAGGGATAGCTCCGGTGTCCTGATTATAAAGTTCCAGACCCATAGCTGTACTGCCCATGTAGTGCAATCCTGCCTATAGCAGACTTCTACATCTATGCTCCTGAGAATGCAATATTCTATAGTTCTGAAAGCGATTTATAACCTCTAACCGGGCCATATAGGTCTGGCTCAATGAAGGACTGCTTTAAGGGAATCAGTAGACATCTCTGCTGTTTCCTTACAAAATCTACAGAGAGCAGTAGAGGTGTTTCAGCTGCTCCTATTGCAACCTTATATTGATCCAGAAAGATTGCAGTGCTGCCTCTCTGCAGTGGTAGCGCTGCTGACCCTCGAGCAATACCTCTGCTGCCCACAGGCTGCCGCCATGCATGGAGGCCAAGAGGGTTAGAAGCCCTTGGTGGGGCCGAGAGGGTGGATCTGTTGGGCCCCGGCTGAAGTTCTGGAAGGAACGCTCTTCTGCCCACAACATGTGATCAAGTTCACAGCCAGAAGAGGTAGCTCTGCTGTCCAGAGTGACACCTAACTTCGAACCTGAAGATATCTCTGCTGTCAATCACACGTAGACCGCGGTATTAAGATGCGCACCCTGGTTTCAGTCAGTGTCGTAACGAAACTTGAAGGGGGGCGGGGGGGGGGGGGGGGGGAGGGAGGGACTACAAAGTACATGGAGCCTCCCTGGACCCAGGCAGGCGCTCTCAAGTCCTGCAACTCTGGGGCTCCCTGCACCGCGGGGCCGGTGGGGGCTAATGTTACCCCACTGCTTGTGTTGGACAAGTTATCATCCCCTGGAGCCCACAGTCACGGCCAAGTGATTAATGTGGGTTCGGTGTGTGCTTTTGTGCAGAGGACACCGGTTGTTGCGAGGGTCACATTTTCTGAATCTCTCCCTTACGCACCATATTTCCAGTTCTGTCCAAGGCCACCGCACCGCCTCCTGGACTCTTACCCACTCGACATCGGTTTCTAACTCAACTTCCCGTCCTTGCCCGGTGCTCCCCTGACCCTCGCTTCTCCTCCTTCACCGCCCCCTGCCCCCTTGTTTCTCTTCGGCCTCTACCTCCTCTCCCACAGTTTGTTTCTCGCTTCTTCTTTCTCAGGGTGAGACGCGATGATGCCACCTGGCAGCCCAAGGCGATGTGGAGGAGTGCTAAGGTGTCCCCTAGTGTGGCTGCCTCTCAGATGTAGTCACCCTTGGACTGGGGTCCTCTCTCTCCCTCTCGCCCACCTCCTAGTCCCTCCCTAATCCACCCACCCACTCAGTGCTCATCGTCTTTTTAAATGCCCTACCACCACTTGTGTGAAATAATTTCATTTGATCCCCAAATTCACAGCACCTTTAACAATTATAGTATAAGGTAATAAATACTGCATGCACGGTGAACAATTTAGTTGAGATTGAGAGCTCAGCCTCTAACAAATGAGGAACAATCTGAGGCCCAGCAGTGCTTTTCAAAATATTGCATTAAGTGCAGTCTAAAACGTAGAAACCAAGCCAGTAATTAAATTGAAATAATAAGAGTACTGCTTTTTTGGCATGTGATAATTGCATATTGACATTATCGGCATTCCAAGGGGCTTAGAGATGACAGCTGAAGGCAGCCCGAGGACAGCAGAGTTGTGCTGAGAGGAGGGGAACCGGAGGTAAAATAAAGAGCTCTTTTACACCACGATGGGTTTCCGCGTACGTGTTGTACCAGTTCGCCACAAAAACTGGCAACAACCCTAGTTTCTGAGGATTATCTTTTGTTCCATGGCTCGGGGGTTTATCGTCTCATCTGGAAGCGGCACGGAAAACACGTGGAATAATCGCAGAGGTTGACTCGTAATCGAAATGGTGAGAAGATTTAGTCAGGTTTTTTTGTGTTCATATTTGATATTTTAAGTGTGGCACATGGGGCCTGTGGACGAACTGAGGGTTTGTGCGCGAGACCCGGTTCTCTGCTCGTGCTGCGGAGTGCCTGGAGCGACAGCGCACATCTGTTTTGTGATGCGCGTTTGATTTCATGGTTGGATTTATGGAGCTACGTTATTACGGAAGGTCATACAACTTGAGCTGCGTAGCGGACATATTTGTATATTCAAGTCGACTACAGGGTTAATCCCAATATTGTACAAGCAAAATCATTTCCATTGCTCTGACGCTGCTGAATAAGACACCAGAGCACTACCCAGTTGGATTTACAGAGCATTCCACTGTCTAATTTGAAATTTTCCCTGGATAGATTCAGAAAGGTGATTGTTGGAACCGGGATTCCCTAGGTGGCTGAGTTAGGTATCTTAGGCCAAATAGGGATCCTCGCTTCCACATCAGGGAAAGGAAGAACACCTTCTCAAATAGCCCCTGCTCACTCCCTCGGTAGCTTGGCACTAGCAGCCAGGCTTATCTTCAAGGCAAATGTGTAAAGTATTTGCAACCACGCTCTCAGTGACCCAATGATGACACCACAAAAGGACTCCACACGAGTTTCATAGAAAAACAAGTATAAGTTTATATAAAAAGATATGCGATGAGACCACACGATAAAAATCCAACATATGCGTATTTGTGATATTCATCCTGGCCGGTAATTAGGCCAGCCAGCCCTTGTAGGTTCTGGCGGAATTAATTAGCAATTCTAGATGATCCAATGCAGTCCTAATGCAATGCTATGCAGTTTGTAATGCAAGAATCGGGCACTTTGCAATGTAAAAATAATGCAATTCATTATGCAACAACACAGCAGTTCGTAATGCCAAAATAATGCAATGCGTAAATCAACAATCAGTTAGTTCCTTATGCAAACGAATGCACTGTGTAATGCAACAATCAGGAAGTTCATTATGCAAACTAATGCAATGTGTAATGCAACAATCAGGCAGTTCGTAATACAGAAATAATGCAATGCATAATATAATATTCAGGTAGTTCGTAATGCAGAAATAATGCAATGCGTAGTATACTCCAGCACCAATCACGGTGCTTTAAATGGTCTCTCCGCCACTCGTACTGACTCGTGGTCAGCTTCCGCAAACATATGCCCTTAACATGAATATGGTGTAAACCAAAGTGCAGTTTCACACTCCGGCCCCTGTACTGTCACTCCTTGGCAAGTACGGACCGCTATACAAGCTGAAGCAGAGGCTTGTGCTGCAAGAATGGGAGAGGCCACACCCCGCCCCAGGTGGCGACACACTTCAACTGGGGGGTGCGACCTCACTCCTCTCTCCTGTTCTCGCGACTTGGGCCTCTGATGCGACTTTTGAGGATTCCGGGCAGTGGCGATAAAGAAGATCTCAGACTGCCACAGGGCACACACACACAGCGTCGCTGAGACTCCCTTGAGCTTTGGGTGTGTACGGTCACAGGGCAATCCTCACGAAGGTCTCAGGCTGCCAGAAGCACACGCACACATCGTCGCTGAGACTCACTTGAGTTTGGTTGCACACAGGGCAATTCTTATGAGGGTCTCAGGCTGCAAAAAGCACATGCACACAGCATCGCTGAGACACACTTGAACTTCGGGTGTGCACGAACACAGGGCAATTCTCACAAAGGTCTCAGGCTGCACAAAGCACACACACAGAGCGTCGCTGAGACTCGCTTGGACTTCAGGTGCCCACGATCACAGGGCACTTCTTACGAAGGTCTCAGGCTGCACAAAGCACACGCACATAGTGTAGCTGAGACGCTTCTGGAAACTTTTGTGTTCCTGAGTTTCCACAACAGGGAGCCAGCTCTCCTCTGGCCCTTGGGGTTAAGTTACTTCAGGACACAGCACAGCAAAGTTCTTTCAGGCAGGGGGTCACAGCACACAGCAAAGTCCCTTTAGCCTCTCCTTGGTTAAAGCAGAAAACTGCAGGCCAGCCACAGAACACACAGCATGGGTCAGTCCTTTCCTTCAGTCTATTGAGCTGTTTCTTCCATGGCAGAGATTCCTCTTGACCACGGAGTAGTTTCAATCCTTTACAGTCTTGAACAGTGCGATTCCAAAGTCCAGGCATTTCAGCTCTCATAGTCATACCCCTAAATGTATTTGAAATCTTTGTGTTCAGGGGGCACTGACCCCTGTCTAAACCAGTTCTGGGTGTCTCCCTGCCAGTGACACCTTCTTCCTCTGATAGTTGGGGTCTGGATCCTCCATCACTCAGCAGGAGATGGAGCCATTTTTTATGGTGGCAGCCCAGGCCTCTTCATCTCCAGGGACTATTCCTCCCAAACTCCAGATGCAGGTAAGACTGTTGTTGTCTCACCTCCTCCACTGGGTCAAGACATTCCCCAGATCCTATCACTTTCAGATCTAGACAGTCAATCCACAACCAGGCAGAGACACACAGAAATATTAGAGCACAAAAACCCAGCTACTTCTAAAAGAGGGGTTTCTAAACACACATTGAAAAAAACACCTTCACAAAAAGATGTGTTATTGAATTGTTAGTTTATGCACACTAAATTTCACCTCTCTATCTTAAGCCTTTGGGAAGATATGCTGGAGACATATTGCCCATTCTGTCCTATGGGCAAGGTTACCTTTAAACAGTGAAAACCGAAATGGAAAGTATTTCACCGTTGGGACATGGTAAACACCTTAGTACATGTCCTACCTTTCACATATACTGCACCATGCCCAGGTGGGTTTCCCAGCGCTAACTCAGAATAGTTAAGTCTTCAACATCTTGCAAAAAGTAAGAAATGACTCACAGTTCCTTAGAGCATCCGGCAAATATTTCCAAAGCTTAGGCCCCAGGTAGACAAAGGAATGACCTTTCATACGGGTTAAGCGAAACCTAGGAACACCGAACAGAGCTTGGGTCAAAGATCTCAGAAGCCAAGTGGGCTGATAGGGTGATATTAGTTCCTGAATGTAACGTGGTCCCAGGCCAAATTTGGACATAAACATATAGAACAGTCCTTTAAATTTGATACATTTGGCAACCTTAAGCTAATTAACTTTCTTAATCAAATTAGAGACAGAAACTTATTTGGGTAAGCAGTAAACCAGCCTAGCAGTGGTGTTCTGAATAATTTACATGTGATGTATGGGTGTATTATCTGCGCCTAAGTACTGCAGATTGCCATAGTCCAATCTCGAAATGACCAGAGCCTGTATGACGGTCCTCTGAGCCGCTAAAGGAATTAGCCACAGGATCCTTTTCAGCCATTTAAGGACTGCAGAGCAGGTGACCGTTACCTTCGCTATCTGTGACGTCATAGAGAGGTTTGCATCAAAAACAATTATAATTCTGGCCAATGTCTCACACCCCAAAGGAAGATGTTGTTGCCTAGAATCAAAGCCTCGGTCTTATCAATGTTAAGTTTTAGTGAGTTTTGATTCAGCCAAAATGCCATTTTCTTCACACCGTGCAGCAAGGATGGGTCATTGGTCTGTGAGAAAGACAAAGAAAGGATGATCCGAGTGTCATTGGCATAAAAGAAATGGGTGAGTCCACAGATCTCTATTAGGTCTGCCAACGGGTCATAGGTAGATGTTAAACAGTTAAGAGCTTAGAATGGATCCCTGCGGGACACCAGAAGTTAAAGTTTCTGTTTGAGAACTCGCATTGGATGAGAAAACCTGCAACATACGATTGTTTAAGATGGGACAAGCCACCCTATGGCTGAACTTTCCAGGCCCATTGACTCCAGGCTATTAACCAGGATAGAGTGTGGCACCGTATCGAATGCCACACTCAAGTCCAGAAAGATTAGTGCGACACTTCCTCCCTCACCCAGATATTGTCTAAGATGTTTCGTCACGTCAAGAAGAGCGGACTCAGTGCTGTGCCCATCATTGTAACCCAAGTGGGAGGAGTGAAGAGAATATTAAGCATCCACAAATGCAATGACCTGGGCATTGACATGCTATTCCAAAACCTTGGAGAAAACAGATAACAAGGAAATAGGTCAGAAGTACGAAAGGCAGTAAGGATCCAAATTGTTTTGTTTTTTAGAAGAGAGCAGGCTAGAGCATATTTCCATCTCTGAGGTACATCCCTTCTTTTAAAGATGTTAAGAACCTGCAGAATCATAATTAGGATTGGCGAATCCAACAGGCTGAGCTTTCCTGGAAGAAGAGAGTCCAATGGAGAGCCAGATTTGATTGATCGTACAGCAACCAAAAAGGAAGTCCGGTCCAGAAGAGACCATTTGCTTAAATTAGCGGCACCCTCTATTTTAGATGCCAAATGATTAGTCATTACTTTGGGCGTGTCTGAGAGATCACTATTGAAGTTGGCAGCTATCAGCAGAGAGTCTTTGGTGAGCTGTGAGGGAATATTTCCCACTTTATGAGTGAAGAAAAGAGCTAACTTATCACACTGTTGTCGAGAGAGAGAAGGCAGGGGCAACATGTTGCTAACATCTGATAATACATTCACCACTTTAACAAGTGTATTCTGACAATTTGGGACTTAGAAATGTTTGCTGTGTAGTGTAAAGCATGGGCAGACTTGCAGGAAGCATGATAAGCTTTGAGTGATTCTCCGTATTCAGACTAAAGGCCACATGCATCATTGTTACATTTTGCGATTTCTTAATTGCGAAAATTAAGGAATCGCAATTAAGAAATCGCAAAATGCTATGCATTACGAAATCACAATATTTTTTGCGATTCCTTAATTTTCCATAATTGCGATTTACAATTTGTGAATTGCAATTAAGGAATCCCTTCCCATTGATTCCTATGGGCCTAGAGACCCATAGGAATGAATGGGAAGCCATTCTCATTTTGCGATTCGCAATTAAGGAATCGCAAAAGGAGAATGCTATTTCAAAGGTGCAGGGGGGGTCCCAAGGACTCCCCCCTGCACCCCTGAAATTTAACTTTAAGAACATTTTTCACACACACATGCCCCAAGGGCATGTGTTTGTGTAAAATGAAACTTTCAAAAATTCACTTTTGTGCATTTTTGAAAGTTTTAGCAAATTACCATGAAGTTCAACTTTATGGTAATTTACCTCTTCCTATTAGCGAATTCACAAAAAAATATTCATGCATTGCATCTAAGAAATCACAAATTGCAATTTCTTAAATGCAATCGCAATTTAAGAAATCGAAACATAATTGCGATTCCTTAAATTGCGAATAAATTAAAAAACATGATGCATCCCAAAAAAGGAAATTGCATTCACAAATTTTGCGATTCGCACCGTTTGAGAATGCAATTTACCTTGATGCATGTGGGCATTAGTTTCTATAGCGTATAACTTCTGCCAGTGTCTTTCCAACACTTTACAATGTTTCTTTTCAGATCTTAGTGTAACTGATAACCAAAAGGCAGGAGGGTAAGTTCAGAACATGCCTTTAGTGGACTTAGTGATATCAATTGCCTCATCCAACCAGTGATGGATCATGGCTTGATCCAGATCAAGCTGTTGTGCGAGAATGGGCTTAGTGCTAATTAATTGCTCATTGAGTGCTGTGAGGTTACGTTTAGATCAATTCCTAACTTTTGATTTCAAAGAAGGCTGTGTAACATGAAGCTGGAAAGGGACCATCCTAATCTTAAACAGTAGAGCAAAATGGTCAGACCAACGGAGCTGAAGTGGAGGTGCTTAAGCACACTCTTGTTTCTGGAAAAAATTGGATTAATGAGGCGCCTGCAGCGTGAGTGATTGAAGAATTTCTCAGGGTCAAATCAAGAACACTCAGATGCCTGATAAAGAACCTATTGCGGTTCATGTCCAAATCCTTAAGATGAAGAATAAGGTCCCCAATCAAAGTAAAATTAGAAGTACACAAAATGTGTGGGCCAAAAGGTCAGGTAATGAGGTGCACCATTTTTCAGGGTATCCAGGGGGACAATAAATTAGTGCCTCAGAGAATGTGAATTTGGAAGTCAGAGGTTAGTGTAAATGTCAAAGCTTTACAATCAGGAATTTGAAGTTCATCAATTTTACAAATATACTAATTTTTAAAAATAGCAGCAATCCCTCCACCTGGTTTGTAGTGTCTGTGCATTCTGACCAGGGAGGCATTGGCTGGCAGGGCTGCAATAATATCCGGCAAAGAGCCTGCATTTGGCCAAGTCTCAGTAAGAAACAGCGCACCAGGTTTTAGTAACAGAGAAAGTTAAATAAATGTTGTTGTTGTTAAGGAAGCAAGAGACAATTTAGACTAAAAAAGTGAAAAGTTTCAGTAGACTAACAACCAGCAGAAGAACTCTCATCATGAAGGCCATCAGATCCCACAGTAATTCAAGGTATGTGTTGAGCCACATGACCACCCCCCACATTAGAAAAACTAGAGCAGGCAAAGTTACAAAAATTACAAACGAAAGAAACAGCCACAAGGTCAATGATTTAACATCAGCTATTGGCTGTTGGTCACAGCGAAAGCAGCAATGCAGTGGTAGACGACCTTCCCTTGGGCCCAACCTCTGACTGAAAAATGCCAGGGACCCCGGACCCAGTCGGACGTGGATGGGCGCAGATGGGCTTGCCTTGGGCGCACCGGCAGCACGACCGCTGTGCGTCCAACCAGCCATTGCTTTTGAGAGCCAACACCTGCAGCAACTAACTCACTAACTGGGCCAGAAGTGCAGGATAGAGATGGTTGCTCCGCTTCCCTCTGCTCAATCGACAGCAAGCCGCGGCGGCCCGAGGAAGGAGTAAGAGAATGAAAATGTGACAAGAAGAACAATAAAAGCAAATTAAAATTACAGAGAAATAAAAACACAAAGCAGAGGATGTCGGAGTAGTGTACCTGCTACAATTTAATATTATTGCCTTTTTTCTTTTTAACTGCTTTCATGCTCATGACGGAGCCGCTCCGTCACGAGCCTCGGTTGAGCTGTGCTCATGACGGAGCCGTTCCGTCATGGCCCGCTCGGCGCGCCTGCGCTGGACGTTCCATTGAGCGGGCAGGGCCATGACGGAACCGCTCCGTCATGAGCACAGCTCAACCGAGGCTTGTGACGGAGTGGCTCCGTCACGAGCATGCAAGCGCCGCTCGGCCCCCCCTCCGCCCTAACGCTGCGGTGGAATTGCCGCCGCAGCGAAGGGGTTAAAGTTTTGGCCAGCATTTGTTCTGCTCTCTTGTATGTTCCTTCACAAATATATTGTATCAGCATAATCACAGTTGATGACTGTGTTCCATAAACAACTAGGTGCCTCTGTATTTCAACAGTTGGAAACTATACACATTTTTTTCAAGTTTCTCTTTTTCTTATATTCAAGTGATTTGGTGTGCACATTATGTCTTTTACACGTGTGCTTCTTCTACACAGCTGTTTACTTTGACTTCTGCTGCAGCACTCCTAGCATCTCCCGTTTACTCTAGTCTTAAAATTACCTGAATTTTAGGAATACCTCCTGAATTACATGTTAACCATTGAACAAAAACATTTCACTCCAAAAATGCATTTTGGTGCATTTTTTTGGCCCTAAAGGTTTAAGGCAGTTTATTCAGATTGACGAGAAAATTCGACTTCCTGATGAAACAAGTGAATTAAAAAATGCATATTGATCATATCAACACTTATTTCTCTCCCACTGGGTGCGTAACCGAAGAACGATTTTCAATTTTTCTGAGGAGGCAAACATAAAAGGAAACCGTGGATGAATATTTTTCTGGTCTTATGAACCTGGCAATAACCTGTCAGTTTGGACACCTTCATGATGATTTCATCAGAGACAAAATAATTATGCACACACACAATCCAGCAGTGCGGGAGCGTCTGTGGACCAAGGGCGACTCTCCATTAGCAGGTGTTATGGCTCCTGCTCGCAAATCTAAATTAACGGGAAGATGCGCTAAAGCTGCTATTGAAAGTGCTAAAAGTGACTTTACAATCTGCCCCGAAGTCTAGCAACAACTCAGTAACAAACCAGAAAATCAGTTTTGCAATTATAAAAAAAAATCATTCAGATGGAAAAAATGATAACAATGATTTGCTATTTTATAGGTACATTAGTACACATTATTTGACAAATAGCAAAACATATCTTTCTGTTAAACAAAAATGTTCTAGTTGTGTTGTGGATGGAAATTTGTGAGAGCATGCAACAAGAGAACCATCACTGCCGACGGTGAAGTGTGTTGAAGGAAAATGAGTTGATACATGAGGACTGTGTTTTGAATGTGGATGGTAATGTTTTATGCCAAAAAATTCCAGAAACAAATCTGTGTGTGTTGTGAGAATTGGAAGTACTGATCTTAACATAGTTTCTGATTCTGGTTCTCCATAAATGTCTGCTGATACAGAATGAAAGGATACATTTGAAGGAATTATCAGCGTTTTTGTGTCTTTCAGATGTTACACTAGTTTCATTCATTCATTCAATAATTATTCATTTCCGCCATTGTGGCCATAAAAGCACAAATAAAAAGTACGGCACAATTCATACATTTTATTTTTCCAAAGGTAAAGTGCATGTGCATTGCAGTATCAAAGAATTTTTAAAATATAATAAATACATAAAAACACAAATTTGTGACATTTAACATTTTAAAAGGATGAGGTTGGTAGCTGTTTGTAAACACAGAAATGGGATGAAATAATCGAATTAGGCAGGGCCTGATTTTAAAATGGCTCGGCGTACACAACACATAGAGAATAAATATTGAGGACTGAATATACATTAAGCATGCTAGTGTCATATTTTAGTATCCTATAGGCCTCCGCACAGTGATCTGTTCCAAGGTTTCTACATACCTGTAGTAACCATCTGTGTCTAGCCTTCTAGTATGGCAGGCAAAAAAATAATACATGTTAGTCCGTCTCCGAAATGTTATTGCAGACCGGACAACCCTGAGTCAGAATGCCCCTCCCCCAGTTGTTTGTAAAGGCACGAAGCGGCAAAACTCTGTGCCTAAATTGTAGATAATGTTTTTTGGCAAGGGGAGGCTGGATGACATCAAGAGCTTGTTCTAGCCTGTATTGCTCTTTGACCTCTAGGAAGGATGCAGTCAATATACCAGTCGTGGGGATCCTCTTTATCTGATTAAGTTTAAATTCCCTAAAGATCTTTGAAGGAGTCTTTCTGCATATTGACATGCAGCTTCCGTCAACGTTAGCCCATAGGTCGCCCCTCCCCATAGCTTCTAAGGATTTTTTTATATAAGCCAGCCATGGGATTTTACTAGCTCCCTGTAAGTTTAACACTTCCTTCAGCTTTCCTCTAAGAGCCACTAAATAGTTTCACTGGCATTCCCTTACCTATGTTGTGGTACATATAGGTGACATTTGAATTCAAAGGAAGAAAGGTTTTGGATAAACTTTGTACCCAAAAGTGGGCAAAAGTGGGACTTCCTTTGCGTGCTGGATTGATCAGAGGTCCCTTTACATTATTTTAAATCCAAACAGCCCAGAACAGGTCCTGTGGACTGTGATAATGTAGAAACAGTGAAAAGAGACCTGACATCGCCCCCCGGAGTGTTCCCCAGTCGGGTACGAAAATTAGAGGGATGCTCCCATCGAATAAAGTTGAAAATAAACACCCAGAAAGTTGAACTCAAGGCCAGTAATATTACATTGCTGCTTAGGGATGAAGTTGAAAAGGAGTAAGAGAGGCCCTACGAAGGAAGGTATAATAGAATCAGTTGAGTCAGCAGAGTGGATATCTACTTTGGTCTTGGCCAGATGAGCCAATGCTAGCATTTATTTGTACGTTTACTTGTGAGATCTGAATAAGAATATTTTGGTTAATCAATTTGCTCAACCTAAGTTTGACAAATTACTTAAGATGATGAAAGGCTACAGATGGTCTTCAGTTATTGATCTTTCTTCTGCCTATCATCAGTTACAGTTAGAACACAAATGTAGGTGCCTAACCAGCTTTCATTACTTAGGCACTTTTAATTTTAAAAGAATGCCATTCAGCCTTGCATCAGCTGCAGCTTGATATATTTTAAATGGTGCTGGCACTGGTTTTTAATGAGAAATAACAATGAACATTATGATAAAACTTTCAGAAGAATGTTGAGAGTGTTCGAGGTAAAACGTTTGAGTGCCGACCACAGTAAATGTAAGTCTAGTTTATTTTGAGGCACAGGGTCAGACTGATTTGCATATGGCCATGTCTGAACTGGGCTGGCTGAGTGAACTAAAGAATGGTGATGGATTAAACCCAGATCAGTTGACTGGGGGTTAGTGTTTGATTGGCTCAAACGCTCCGTCCATCACCCCCTTTTGTATCGCTTTGTTCACCCTAAATTGGCAGGGTATGCTCAGACATGAGTCCCTTGCTCACTGGGCCACTGGATTCAAGATAGCCTGGCTGATGAGGATTATGAATCTAAAACCTGTCCCAGGATGCTTGCTTCTGGTCCAGGGAAGACATGGCTTGGCAGTTCGGGCTGGACTGTTCCCATGAGGCACAGGGTCAGACTGATTTGCATTTGGACATGTCTGAACTGGGGTGGCTGAGTGAGCTAAAGAATGGTGATGAATTAAACCCAGAACAAATTGACTGGGAGTGAGTGTTTGATTGGCTCAAACGCTCCGTCCATCACCCCCCTTTTGTATCGCTTTGTTCGCCCTAAGTTGGCAGGGTATGCTCAGACGTGAGTCCCTTGCTCACTTGGCCACTGGATTCAAGATAGCCTGGCTGATGAGGATTATGAATCCAAAACTGGTCCCAGGATGCTTGTTTCTGGTCCAGGGAAGACATGGCTTGGCAGTTCGGGCTGGACTGTTCCCATGAGGCACAGGGTAAGAATGATTTGCATATGGCCATGTCTGAACTGGGGTGGCTGAGTGAGCTAAAGAATGGTGATGGATTAAACCCAGATCAGTTGACTGGGGGTGAGTGTTTGATTGGCTCAAACGCTCCGTCCATCACCCCCTTTTGTATCGCTTTGTTCGCCCTAAGTTGGCAGGGTATGCTCAGACGTGAGTCCCTTGCTCTCTTGGCCACTGGATTCAAGATAGCCTGGCTGATGAGGATTATAAATACGAAATCGGTCCGAGGATGCTTGTTTCCGGTCCAGGGAAGACATGGCTTGGCAGTTCGGGCTGGACTGTTCCCATGAGGCACAGGGTCAGACTGATTTGCATATGGCCATGTCTGAACTGGGGTGGCTGAGTGAGCTAAAGAATGGTGATGGATTAAACCCAGATCAGTTGACTGGGGGTTAGTGATTGATTGGCACAAACGCTCCGTTCAACAACCCATTTTGTATCGCTTTGTTCGCCCTAAGTTGGCAGGGAATGCCCAGACGTGAGTCCCTTGCTCACTTGGCCACTGGAATCAAGATAGCCAGGCTGATGAGGATTATGAATCTAAAACCGGTCCCAGGATGCTTGCTTCTGGTACCGGGAAGACATGGCTTGGCAGTTCGGGCTGGACTGTTCCCATGAGGCACAGGGTCAGACTGATTTGCATTTGGACATGTCTGAACTGGGGTGGCTGAGTGAGCTAAAGAATGGTGATGAATTAAACCCAGATCTGTTGACTGGGGGTGAGTGTTTGATTGGCTCAAACGCTCCGTCCATCACCCCCTTTTGTATTGCTTTGTTCGCCCTAAGTTGGCAGGGTATGCTCAGACGTGAGTCCCTTGCTCACTTGGCCACTGGATTCAAGATAGCCTGGCTGATGAGGATTATGAATCTGAAATCGGTCCCAGGATGCTTGTTTCCGGTCCAGGGAAGACATGGCTTGGCAGTTCGGGCTGGACTGTTCCCATGAGGCACAGGGTCAGACTGATTTGCATATGGCCATGTCTGAACTGGGGTGGCTGAGTGAGCTAAAGAATGGTGATGGATTAAACCCAGATCAGGTGACTGGGGGTGAGTGTTTGATTGGCTCAAACGCTCCGTCCATCACCCCCTTTTGTATCACTTTGTTCGCCCTAAATTGGCAGGGTATGCTCAGACATGAGTCCCTTGCTCACTTGGCCACTGGATTCAAGATAGCCTGGCTGATGAGGATTATGAATCCGAAACCGGTCCCAGGATGCTTGTTTCCGGTCCAGGGAAGACATGGCTTGGCAGTTCGGGCTAGACTGTTCCCATGAGGCACAGGTCAGACTGATTTGCATATGGCCATGTCTGAACTGGGGTGGCTGAGTGAGCTAAAGAATGGTGATGGATTAAACCCAGATCAGTTGACTGGGGGTGAGTGTTTGATTGGCTCAAACACTCCGTCCATCACCCCCTTTTGTATCGCGTCGAAACACTAGGGCAGATTTGATTTGTCAAATAGCCATTGAAACTTGTAGGAAAGATATTTGTCATGCCAAAGTGTATCAAGGGTTTGATCCTGGTTAGAAGCATTATATACTGATGCAAGTAATAACGGATTGAGAGTGTGTCTGTCAGCATGATAATGAGAGGAAGTAAGTTATTGTTGTCTTTGCCTCATGCTTCCTGTCTTCCACATAATAAAGGTATTCTAATATTGAACGTGAAGTTTTGGGTTGTGTGTGGGCAGCAGAAAATGTTCAATCTTTTGTGTGGGGAACAGCATTCTTAATTAGGATGGACCATGTACCCCTTAATAAGGATTTTTAACCACAAAAGGAATGATGAAGGCTTCACCTCGCATTGCACTATTACAATTCTACTATACAATGTATAGAATGGGGTAATTTATTTTTTTTGACCATCAAAAAGCATGTCAGTCTTCAGTCTTGGTTTCTTGGGATCACCTTTATTCATGACCAGGAGGCCTCCTGAAGTATCGCATGCAAAGGCAATTTCAGCAAGTCTCAAAGCATATTTGATTGCGCATAGCTTATATGCATTACCTTTAACGTTGGATACAATGGTTGCCTCCTGGCCATATTCCAAGAGCATATCTGCTGATCATAAAAGTCACACCATCTTGTTTGTGCTGTGAATGTGTTCTATTCATGTCTAAGCTAATCCCTGACTTCCCTTGAGGCCATATATGCTCAGCTGCTTGCTAAGGTCAAGAGGTTATTTCTTGAAACTGCGATGTGAAGTCCTTTGTCGGGCATGCAATGCGCAGTTGAGGAGATGGGTCAATTCTGATAAGCAATAAAGTTGTGAGGCACAATTTAGACATTGTCATTGAGGTTTCCATCAACGAGAGATGCGAGGATCTATGCCAGGGTAAGTGTTGTGAAGTGGTGGTTCCGAAGGTGATGCGTCAGCCCCAAAATGCTGGTTGTGATGGTGATGCGGTTCTTTTGCGATGGGTTCAATCCACAACACAGCAGCGATGCATTGGTTCTGCTCATGGATGCGCCGCTCAGCGAGAAGATGGTCAGTTCTGCTGGCAAAACCTTAGGCCCACTTCTAAGGGTTCAGAACTGGAATGGCACCTCTTGGCAGGGTAGACTCACAGATATCAGAGTCCAGGTGCAGGGCTTGAGATTGGGAGGACAGCCAACTAGCCCTAGGAATCACTCTGGGTTTAAGAGGTGCAGGTCCAGTCCTTCTCACCCAGACAAGGGAGCAGCAGGCAGCAGAACAGGAAAGCAAAGCTGGAGTACAGCAGAGTGCAGTCCAGCAGAGTGGCAGTCCTTCAGCAGAAAAGCCATCCTTCTTCCTGGCAGAGTATCCACAGGTCTAGAAGTGTAATGAAGTGGTTGTGTCTGAGGTAATTCTTTTACACACAGCTGTGCTTTTTAAGTGGACAGAAGCTTCTAGAAGCATTCCCTTGAAGTGCACAGATTCCCTGCCTTCACTAGCTCCAGACTAACTACAGGAGTTATGCAGCCCTTTGTGTGGGGACAGGACACAGCCTAGTCAGGTGTAAGGGAGGCTGGGCCCAGCTCCTCCCTCCCATCCTGCCAGTGATGGCCCATTTAGTCACACCTAAGCTCCTATTGTCTGTTGCTGTCTAGGAAGGAATACACAAAGCCAAACTGCCACCTGACCAAAGGCATGCAGAAGACACCAAATATCTAAGGCAAGAAAATGCCAACTTTCTAAAAATGTCATTATCACAATTGTTATTTAAAATCTGACTTCGCCATAAGTTAGGATTTGAAATTGGGATTCCGGAGACAGTAATCTTGCACCAGTTACATCTTCCCAATTAGAAATTGCACTTTCTAGACTTCTCACCGGAACTAGCAGCCGCTCCTCAGCAAAACCCACCCTTCGCTCCCTTCACTGGCTCCCAGAGAATTCACTTCAAGGCCTTGTGTATTGACCATAAATCCTTGAAGGGAAATGGTCCACCCCTTATCAAGGCCCTAGGTAGAACCTATAAGGCCTCGAGAACGCTTTGCTCCGATGATCTTTATCTGGCTATGATCCCCAGAATCAGGAGGTCCAGATCGGGAGGCCGCCTTTTCTCGTATAACTCAGCCAAGCTGTGGAATTCGCTTCCTCTCGCTCTCCTGAAAGAACCCAACTACTTGGCTTTTCGGAAACAGTTGAAGACCTGGCTCTTCCCTTGAGGACTCTCCCCCTCTCGCTTACAGTCCTGCCACAGTGCTGGGATGCCCCCGGGTAGACATGCGCTGTACAAGAGCCTTTTCCATTCCAAAAGACAGTTTAAAAGCAAGAGAGAGCGGAGAGTGACAGAGTGTGTAAGAGGCCTAAAAGTCAGAAAGACAGACAATGAGAAATGCAGGGACAGAAAAACCAAGAGAGGCAGGGTAAGATAGAGAGATGATATAGGGACATGGATTGACAGAATGTGAAAGAGGGAGAGACAGAAAGACAAATATACTCAAAGAAGTAAAGATGGTGGGAGTGAACACAGGAGAGATATTGGTCTCTTTTTTTTGTATACTGGCCCAACTATATATAATCTGAGTTTCCCTGTCTGTTTTTGTCGATTCGATTCGATAAAGCTTTATTCGAAATGTAAAAACAATTCATAAAAGCATATACAACAATCACAATCATTAAAAAAATTCATTGTAAGTACAGATAATAATTTAAAGATAGAAAGTCAGGTAATAACATTTAATCTAACTGGTTTCCTAAAACTTAGAGCGGGTTTCAATAAAAACATGTAATAGTTAAAGAATTAATTCGTCGTGGAAGCAGCTATTATTCGAGAAACATAGAAAGGGTTGATCTGTGTTTGCCCTCCAGTGGTGATACTTTCCTTTAGAGTTACGTATTTACATACGGTAGGCATTCACAATACTACCCTTGCGTCGTGTTCACCCTTAATAGGGGTAAGTTAATAGCGCATTTCATGTTTATATATGTTGTGCGCTGGGGGAAAGCAGTTAGGTGCGAAGGCATAGGGTTTTCTGCCCATCATATATTTAAAATTGAACCCTACCTGTGGTCTAAAGGGAGGTATGCATGGCATTCTGGGATAAAAATCATGTAAGTCCCAGATCGATATAGGGCCTTCGTCTTCTTGTGGCTGCCAAGATCGTAGGTACGGGACAATATGTCTAAATCTATATTTGACCAACACTAAATCACCAGGAATGTCTTTTGGGAGGGAGCCTAACCAGCTCACCCTTCTAACACACATTATTGATCCGTTCAAATCCGGTGGCAAAGGTCTGTTTTTTCATAACCAGGAGGTTACTTTATTTAGTAGGTCATTTTGCCTTTCGGATTTCCCATGTTTGAGTGGTGGTGCTCCAGAGAGCACACACACGTATGGAGCGGCCTCAGGTGGAAGGTGTATCGAAGGTGCCTTCTCATTTCTAGCAATAGTATGCTGTGGTGATACCAAATTGGGGGCGATCATGGGGGTTATTTTATTGGGGGCTAGTTGGGGAGTTTTAAGATTGTTACATAGTGTAAGTTGCGTTGGCATTATGGGGGTAACAGGGGATTGATGACGATTAGTTATTTTGGTGGCTTTAGCGGGAATTAAGTCAATCTTAATCAATTCCTCTATTTCCAGCAACTTATTCTCCAAGGTGTTTATTTTCTCCAGCAGTGGCGATAAAAGAGATTTAAGCAATGGTTCAATCAGGGCTGTTAGAGCCAATTGGAGAGGGGATGCTAAACTATCTAATTCTACTGCAACCTCTGGAATCAAGAGGGGGTTAGTGACATTCAGTGGCGAGCTTAAGTGCAAATCTTGACTCTTTAGGTTGTTTAGGTCGTTCTCATTATGTTTCGCCTTGTCACTTTTGCAGTTAACGGGTGAGATCTGTATAGGCGCTGAGCTTAGAGTGTGAACTTTAGTATATAATGGGGTGGAATTCTGCGCAGATTCATTGTAGAGCAAACGATTTAGGCTTTTAGCCGTACAGGGGGAAGCACTATCTGATGTAGATCTCCAATCTATTTGGGCATACTTGGTATTACACAGATTATTAAGTTACTTTAGCAGTGAGTAGTTTTGCAAAATACCCGGTGTTTCTAAGGGAGATTTTTCACTGGGGGTACTAGCTACCGCCTGACGAAAAAAGTTCACATCTGAATCAGTGGGTGTGGGCCATGGTATCCTGGTGAAATGATGGTCTTGAGTACCGTTGCACGAATCCCTCTGGTTGATAGAATTTTTTGAGGGCCCTTTCTGAGTCATGGTTCTGTTCAGTTGGATGGGGGTAAAATGTGTCATCAACACGGGGCAAGAGTTTGTTGATACCAACTGCGTGTCCGTTAGATGTAAGGGAGCATACAATCGTGCGTCTCACTTTAACTCCTCTGATACGGAATGCAATGGGGGTGGCCTGTTCCGTCCTCCACGGCCCTCAGAGGGCCTCAGAGGGCCCGCCCTTTGCCCGGGCTTCGCCCGGCTCGACCCGCGCGCGGCCCCCGCTGCGGGAGCTTCTAGGCGTTATATAGTGACGTCAGCTGCGAGGGCGTCCCTCCCCTCTGTCGCAGGTGAAGAGCGCACGGGCTCCTGGTCCGTGGAGTCCCGTGCGCTAGGCTGCCACAAATCTCCCAATTAGCAATCCCCTCCTGGGGCGGCAGATTTCTCCCTCGGCGCTGGAGATTACTGATAACCTCTCCTGGGGCAGGAAACTGCACCGTGAGCGCCCGCTCTGGACTGCGATGCGGGACCCGCGCCAGCGTGTTCCGCGAGGTGTGATGAGGCCTGGCTGTCGTGACGTCAGCTGCGAGGGCGTCCCTCCCCTCTGTCGCAGGTGAAGAGCGCACGGGCTCCTGGTCCGTGGAGTCCCGTGCGCTAGGCTGCAAAAAATCTCCCAATTAGCAATCCCTTCCTGGGGCAGCAGATTTCTCCCTCGGCGCTGGAGATTACTGATAACCCCTCCTGGGGCAGGAAACTGCACCGTGAGCGCACGCTCTGGACTGCGATGCGGGACCCCTGTTTTTGTCTATTTCTATCGGTCTCTATTTTACAGAGAAAAGTTAAATATGGGAAATAGTTCTTAGTGAAACACGAGTTCCATCATCATCATGAAAGACCCACCCATTAAAATCACTCTGCAGAGCTTTATCATTTTTCAGGGACACTAGAATTATGTGTAAAGGTAATCTATATTATCTGTCATAAACGAACTCTGTAGCACAACCTCTGGTAGTATAAAATCTTTCTTTTAAGCTACTAACTTTGTTGGTAACTCTGCAAAATATGCAGAAATCATGGTAATTTCATAATTATTTGGTAAAGGTGGCAGCGACAGAATCGCATAAATTCACTCAATTATGACCCATTGTTCGTTGCACTTCGAATAAAACAGCTTTTTCACGCTAATAATAGAAAAAAAACAAGTAATTTACAAAAACAATTCTAGGTTTACTTTCAGCCTCATGGTTTATGATGTCACTAGAACACTTTGATGGCACCTTTGGACTATCTATCTATCTATCTATCTATCTATCTATCTATCTATCTATCTATCTATCTATCTATCTATCTATCTATCTATCTATCTATCTATCTATCTATCTATCCATTTATCTATCTATCTTTCTCTGCCCAACTATGACCGTATTGGTCCATCTTTGTCTCCCTTGCTCTTTCCCTCTTGTCCTTTATTCTGCCATCAAGCTATTTCTCTCTAAACCGAATTCTCCCTAAAATGGCACTAAACGTTTGGATCATGAGTATAGCCTGCCACCAAAGCCCTTTGGCATTCATAAGCTATTGTTTATACTGAGAGGAGATCTATGCCTATAAATATATTCACTAATTTTATATATATCATCATATGCCACAGCATCTGCAATCTGGGCACAATATGACTTTTGACCTTACACCTGTAAAGACCGCACTCTTGGCCTATTATTACCGCTAGAGAAACGGGATGTACTGTTAAGGTGATGGTCTCCCATGTTTGAAGCAGTCAAGTGCTTTAGCCCCTTTCAGGAGAGTAGTTACCCTGTGTTTAGAGGCCACCTTTACCATATTTTGTCTTAGTGTGGAGACCAGACCAGCTTGGAGTGTTAGTTCCCTGACTTCCCCTGAGGCTCCCTTGACTCCTCTGGTTCATCCGTTGACTCCTACGAGGACTTTTCTGAGTGACACTGCCTGACGCCCTTAATCCTGCTGTGGCTTAGTGGACTTCTTCTGCACCCCTACTTTTTTTGCGGGGGTTGCACTGATTCCTTGTAGGTATTCCCTGAAACCACCTCAGGCTCCCCTGACTCCTTCCGCTGCTTCCATGTCTCCTTTCATCGTTAACTATATGTTTACACGACCGTGTAGGAGGTGCCCCAGGTATTTTATTGTTTCTTACATTATTTCTGTGGGTTTCACTGACTCCGGTAGGTATTTCTTTTTCTCCCTATAGGCTATCCTCACGCCTCCTGTATATTTCACCAGTGGGTCATCTGACTGCTATTAAGGCTGCTCTGTCTCCAAGGTTGGCCTCTTAGACTTCTTCAGTGGCTTGGCTAGCTGCTCTAGGGGCTCTCCTTACTTCTCTAGGATATTTCTAGACTCCTCACATTGCTGCTTTGATTCTTCCAGGGTCTGTACTTGGCCCTTTGTGGCTCCCTGGCCTCCTCTGCGGGCTCCTATTTAGCTTGCTAAATTCTGTGAGGATTTTCCTGAGAATTGTGGGACTTTGATTGAATCCTATGATTTCTCCCTCTTTTACCTGGGAAATAAGTATTTAGTTGGGATAAAATTGTTATAAATTCAATTAGGTTGATTCAATCCGTTCTGAAATCAAAAACATTGTTTAGAAAAGCAAGTCAGATAGTAGTAAGGGTGTCTGAAGGCTAGGAGCATAGTGGGCAATAGATTCATGGCAAGGGTGAGTGCTAAGGATATCCGGTTTACCCCAATCTCAATAAGATCAGGAATGTAACCAGCATAGTATTCCCATGTAATGGGCTGAAATACATTGCACTTTCACTGTAAAAGCATAATAAGTATTTCACTTTATCTAATTCAGGCAAATTGTAATGCAATGAACATTGATTTCAAATCTTAACATAGAATTACTTCAAGGACCCGATTCAGAGGTGTTGGTTTGCACCAGGTGTTCATCATAATTACTACCCAGATTTATATTGAAGGTGGGATGTGTTAGCCTATATCTCTGAGGTATTCATGAATGACAAAAGTTCATTCTCAGTACAAGTCAAAGTCTGTAATTCTCTACTGACAAAGAAAATAAACCTCCAAGACTACCTTGTAATCTGGAAGGAACTGAAGACTTGACTCTTCCCAAGATGATCCCACAACTAGGGGTGGGTGTTACTCCTGTAATTCCATGTAGTTTAATCATGTTGAATTTCCCAAAAATACCACATGAGTGGGCGGAATTACATGAAAAGAGTAAATCTCCTTTTAGTGCTAGTTTCTTACAGCAAAAATTTCCCTTTGGGTCCAAAATGGACGCAAGCATGCATTTTGCACTAAAAACACGGCGCTAAATGCAACAGGACATAAATAAGCAGTCGTTCACACCCACTAAATGTTCACTTGGGGTAGGGTTTCCCGCCACCTTACTCTCAGCATTCAGCGCTGGTTTCTTAGCACAAAAAGCACCTTTGCATCCAAAATGGATACGAGGATGCATTTCGAACCAAGAACATGGCGTTAAAGGCAACTGAACATAAACAGCCGTGCAAGCAGCTACTTCTGCTCACTAAATGTGATGTACTGGTCCGAATTTCTTCTGCCAAAGTACTCCTAATTATGCGACCAGGTGTAATAGCGCTATTATTGGTAATTCCTCATCAGAGAGTAACGTGGAATTACTGAAACTGCTTGATTACTCCAGCATAATTGAAATTCCACCCAGGCCTACCCATAACAAGCAGTCACGCAGACAGAAATTTTGGCCTACACGGTACACAGGATTATGCCCAACCGAAACTGGAACAAGTCACCCAAAGGATGGAAAGTAAAACCACGTGGCCAGCTATCCGTCGCTCACCTTCGCTTCACTCCATGAATAAGCCCAGCTACACTTTCACAGCAGCACATTATGGGCAGCCACTGTCATAAACTCACAGCTTGAAAAAAGCGTCCCACATAAGCCTCTCACACCTCTGGCTCCATCCATACTCTCTTTGCCTTATAAGCCTAGGTGTCTTATCTCTCCATTTGCTTAACTACAAGCCAACCCTCAGTGACGCAAGAACAATCTGAGCACAACTCCCAGACATTACACTATAATACTACCCACACAGGCCCATCAAAGACACACATTCACTCTTCCATTCAAGAGGCCTCCCGAGTAGTGGTTTATTTGTCCCAAATACACATTGGTGCCTATTTAGGGGTGTGAGGAGATCTATACAATACAACAACACTACTCAAAGAAATCATACAATACTTATGTTTCTGTATTTTGAGGTAATCTTTATTCTATGCATATATTAAGTGTGCCTGCTACTCAAATTGCACTTTACAGTTGCGGACAATTTTACCCTAATTTCCTTATACTGGGGCTTGCGTGCAATTCTCTTGAGTCTGCGTACTTGGGATATACACACATTGCTCAGGTTTCTGGGTTTCTTCCATACAGAACAGCACTCGCGTCTATCAGTATTCCGGTGCTCTGTTTTTCTCATATAAATGTGTTTTCTGAGGAAACGTATGCTTCAGTGTACTTAGGCTGATTTATTGACTGAACAAATCAAAATTGTGTTTGTTTAACAACATATCCAAAGACACTAAGGACAAAAATAAAATAGAACTTAATTTCTATCAGAAAAAGCAAGCTGTCAAAATATTATGCATTTGCTAAGATGCACGAAAATGCATACATTTGCAACTTTTGCACGAATTGAGTTAATTAGGTAGTGCCGTCCGCCTCCTCGATGTGTGCAATAATACCAACAGCAATATCGTTCCTTCTGGATTGGCAGGTGGCACCGGAGACCCTCACGAATCACAAGTACCTCAAATCTATACCTGAAGCTCTGACACGTGTCTTTATGTTTGAACTCCAGATGTATGTGAGCAATAAGCACCCCAACATTCACGTAACACACAGCTTAACCCAAAGTAGAAGAAAGGTGATATTAAGAATAATTGACTTATCCTCCATTATTGGCGGGAGAACAGAAGGAGGCACTAGAGTAAGACCTCTGTACAACTCCCAAGGGCATCGTTGCTGTGGACTTGCAAATGGCATGCTTGCTTGAGCCACATAAATGCACATTGTTGACTCAGATAAACTTTAAATACTGTGCTATGCGTGCCTTGCATACAGCATATCACAAGTATTGTATCGGTATTTCAGTAGAATGCTCCTACCCCTTGTGGCGCCCACTGTGCTTTCTGGGATGTGAAGTAAATAGCTACTTCATATTATCATTTATAAAGCGCTTTATAACCCTGAGAAGGTCATGCAGCACTCCAGATCACATCTGGATCTTGGGTGCCTTCTGGAGTGCGGGGTTGAGGTGGTGTTGGTTGAAGCTTGAACGTGTTGGGTGGGACGAGTGTGGTTGACTCTTAAAGCAGGCAGGATGTCCATCTGAAAATTCAATGCTGGAGTGAAGATTGTTGCGAATGGGTCTTTTTGACTATTCGTCAAACGTGTCTATCTATAGTGATTTGGTTGCGGCTCCCAGATAGGACTCGTACTTATTCCAAAATTACTCAAAATATGATTTTACCTATGGATACCGTAAGGGAAACTGTGCGCACATTGATCATCCTAATTCTAAAACAAAGCCGCAGTGGCCCTGTGTAGCCATACTCTCAAGAACCTGGGCCCTCAGTTCAGTTCATATTCATATAAAGGTTTGCCTTGTCGCCGATGGCCAGAGAGCACTTGAGTAAATCATGTTTGGAATTATTCAGGCGACCAGTACTAAGCAATCCCTAGATATCTCCCTGAACTGTGCTTTCCAAAGATGATGCTTGTGAATTCTTTGGCTGATATGACTGGCATAACAGCATTAAACTGAAGGAATCCATCATCTCTGGGTAGAAGGTTTCTCTGTATTTGGGGTAGTGAATAAGGTCCAGGTCTGCTTGGTTTTACTTGGTGTATATGTCTACACATTACTACATTTTAGTGAGTGTTTGTTACCCAGGTGGGGTGGTTGCTTGAATTAACCCCTTCCATGCTGATGACGGCCCCCAGCCGTCCTGCATCACGGTGCTCGTGTGTTGATGACGGCTGGGGGCCGTCATGAACCCGCCCACTCTTCAAATCGGCCACACAGGCGCAGAATCGCGGCCGGGCCCAAGGGGTTAAGGGGTTTCCAAAACTTTATTTGGGACACTTTCTTCAGAAAGGACAGTTGTTGGGCAAAGGGCAAACGGTACCACATTCCTGGCAGGATCACTTCTTCATTTGCACCACCACATGGGCAGGTCTAAGCCTGGATCGGCTTGCCCAATAGCACAAGCACAGCTTTGAAAGTTCGCCAGAGTCACCTAGTTTTAGTCCGTGCTTTGTTATTTCAATGGGGAGTAAGTTGTAAGTTGGATAATAAGCAGGGCTGGATCCCGCTGTCCATAGGGATCAAGCAGCCACTGGCTGGTTCCTTTCATAGTAAGGAAGGAGAACGAAGTGGTAAAGGGGTGTTAAACATTCTGCGTAATATGATTGATGCACAGTACCAGAGGTGTAACATAGGCACACGCAGTGCAGGGTTCTTCAAGCTCCAGGTGCCCCCTCAGAACAGTACCCTGACCTGAGAGCTCCTGATTGAGACTGGAGGGGGGCCCTCCATGTACCTTGCAGGGGGGGCAATTAAGTTTCGTTACGTCACTGCATAGTACTTGTGAATAACAGTATATATCATTCACAATCGTCTGCAGTCCTGTCTGTCGCTGTTTTGGGAGTGTAGGACCTTTCTAGTTTGCAGACGGTCCTATAAATCTTCAGAGTTGCATGTCTCATGAGCCTGCATGTATTTCACGCGATCTCTGCTGCCCAAACTTTTTGTGTTGGGTATGGTGCATGTTCTGGTGTGCATAAATAGGATGTGCTATATAATATACACAATTGTGTGTATATGCTTTGAGCGTGTTTGCTCTGATTTGCAATGAAAGGACATATTTCTAGTGATGAAAATTTCCCAGATCGACGTGTACAAATCTTTGTGTGTACTTAAGAGTTGTTGTATTCTTTAATGCATGTTTCCTGAGTTGCATATACTAGATACTCTATACATTATACAGAAACCTCTGCTTTCAAGGTGGTACATATTTAATTTGTTTTTGGTAAGGGAGGTGGTGTAAATCATACCACGTTCTGGGAATTCAGGCTGGTACATATTCCATTTGAGGATTATGGACTTGTTGCATACTACACAGATTTATGTAATTAGAAAGCTGTGTATTATTACGTTTCGTTGTAGGCGCATTACGTAGTCTGTAGTATGAAGAACATATTACATTGTATTTTCTGAAAGGTGTATATTTCTCTTGGCTGAAATCCTGATTTCCACATGTTTCTTACAAGAATGGGTGTGATTCCCTCCTAGAAATTCTGGAGTAAGTCGGGAGTAAGCGAAATGTAGTTCACATCAGTCCCATACAAGTCTTTAACTTGGCCCTTTAGTGCAAACGATGTCTTGTATATTGGATAGATGTCTGTATATTGCCCATGCTCCTAAGCAGCAGCTGTCTCCTACTTTCTGTGAGGATCCCAAACAGTCTTGCAAGCAGCTCTGAATGCAGATGTTAGTCGCACTCTCTCCCTGGGATGGTGACACGCTATGCTTGGTAAATCAAGGCAATGGGGAAACCCTTAGGGAAAAGGATTCTAAAGGCAACCCCTCAGGAGCTTCAGAATTGAGCAAAGGATGGCGCAAATTTCACGAGCAGAGTACAAGCAGTTGGAAAAAGGAAAGGTAAGTAATACCCTGGAATGGGATAGTGCGAAGGAGGGAGTAGACGACCTCTGTAATAGGCAGAAGCTCTTAATTTGAGCCGGTGTGGGGCCCCAGCACTTATTTCTGGGCACCTGCATATTTTTTTGGGGGTAGAGGGGGGAGGGGGGGGGGTACTTTTTAAATTAGTGCTAACTCGGCCCGAAAGTATCTGAGAGCTTTACATGACCGCCATACAAACGGACACTTTCATTTTGTTAGACTTAAGGGAGATTAAGTGATTTGCCCAGAATAACAGGATGTTGAGCGTCCCTGCCGAGACTCGAACCGGTTCTCCAGCTTCCAGGTCACCGATCCAGCCGTTAGGCCACATCATCTCCACTTATGTTTCCTTATGAGACATTTCCCAAGTGCAACAGCGGATAAAACACACAGATCGAAAGACGTAGGAAGGAAAGAGGGCACAACCGTCAAAGGGAGAAAGCAGGGTCCTGCAAGAACGAGAGAAAGGGACAGGGAGTGTCTGGTAGTAGATTGAAGACTAACAACCTTGGTATGCGGCGCGCCGACTTTTAATTACACGGGCCGCCAGCTTCCGAGCAGAGCTTCGGCACCGGAACTCTCTCTTTCACAAAATAGGCACTGAATTAGGCAGGAATGTGAACACACTGGCAAAGCACCATGTTCTTTAGAATGCACACACTTACCGACCAGACTGGTGTGATTAACACCCTACCTTCCAGAATCAGCCAGACCACCGATCGAAGTGAAGGCTGCGACATCTGGAAACTCCCACCAAAGTCCTGCTGCTGCTGGGCTGCCCGGTGGGAGGTGAAAAGAATCCAGTAGATTGAGTAACGCGCCAACCATGAATCTTTAGCTTTGAAGAAAAGGTAGAAGGCATGGAATCCTAAATACCAAAACTGCCCAAATGAGAAGGAAAAATATCTGCAGCAATGCAGAGCAAGCCTGAACCTATGAAAGCGATACAAAAGGAAATGATGGACGGAGCGTTTAAGCAAATCAAACACTCACCCCCAGTCAACTGATCTGGGTTTAATCCATCACCATTCTTTAGCTCACTCAGCCACCCCAGTTCAGACATGGCCATATGCAAATCAGTCTGACCCTGTGCCTCATGGGAACAGTCCAGCCCAAACTGCCAAGCCATGTCTTCCTTGGACCAGAAACAAGCATCCTGGGACCGGTTTCGGATTCATAATCCTCATCAGCCAGGCTATCTTGAATCCAGTGGCCAAGTGAGCAAGGGACTCACGTCTGAGCATACCCTGCCAACTTAGGGCGAACAAAGCGATACAAAAGGAAATGATGGACGGACCGTTTGAGCAAATCAAACACTCACCCCCAGTTGGCAGGGTATGCTATGGCCATGTCTGAACTGGGGTGGCTGAGTGAGCTAAAGAATGGTGATGGATTAAAGCCAGATCAGTTCACTGGGGGTGACTGTTTGATTTGCTCCAACGCTCCGTTCATCATCCCCTTTTGTGTCGCTTTGAACCTATGAAAGAGCAAGGAAAACAACCCAACCACTGTAGTCCGGCGTTAAACCCATGAAGGCGAGTCGTCTTATCCGGTCTCTACTTCTGCCCCAGAACTTCGTCTCAGTCTTACCCGGAAGTGACTGACCTCCGATGCCTATGAACCCGTCCATTACTGTCAAGAGTTTAGCCGTCATTGTTAATTATACGTGATAAATATAATTGTATGCCCATCCGGTGGTCAAACCCGGAGTTCTGCAATCTCACCTAAGCTTTCAGGTTGTTAGAAAATGTAGCCGCCTTAGAACATTTACCAAGTCTCTATTTTGACCTTCAATGCAAATCTTTCAATTCTTGGTGGATGATTTTGGCGGCCATGTTGGCTCTTCTCTGGGCCACAAAACCTCACTTCAGGTCGGAATGCTGATAATGTCATTAATGATATGTTTCCCATCCTATGAGAGGTGGCGACCCCATAACCTTTAATTCCTGTGAGAAGTCACATCTCACTGACTCTTGTACTTTGTTTAGAAATCTAGCGCTATTTTGTTAACTGTCATAAAATAGCGTTGAAAGAAGGCAGTAATTTGAGATAGCCTTTTACTTCTTATCTTTGATTGCCTTTGGTAAGTGAACTCATTAATTGTTTCTGCTGTGTTTATATGTTAACTACAACAAACTAAAAACATTATCCATCAAGTAGCAGAGTTACTCTTCTGTTGTGTATATAGTTGTATTTTTTTCACATACACAAACTAATTTCATTCTTTGAAAATAATAAGCAAATGTAAAGTCACAATATTTGAATAACATGAATATCATAATTGCAAACAGTCTTCGGTGTTCCGTCAAATCGATTTTGAAACTCATATAAACAATTCTATATTTCAAAATTCTCAAGGGTGTGAAGTGTACAATATCATTTGTGACTGTACCTCCCACCTCTGCATGCAATTAATAAAAGCTATTAAATTTCAATTCTCCTGTGCATAAGAGCCAAAATGTGCATACATTAAGTTTGCTTTCGTGAATTCGCACGCAGCTGAAACGTGTTCAGACTCGTCTTCGGCCCCAACTCCCTTCCTTTTGTAAAAATATACAGCTACGGTGTTTTCCACTAAAATGTTACAAGTGCTTACATATAAGGTAAACACATAAACAAACACTGGCAAATCCGATAAGTTAGCACTTGCTGTGTACATTTTAGCGTTGTCAGTTCTGGTTTCCTATTTTTTTTTTTGTGACGTGAAATCAAAACCATCCAAGGATGTGGACGCAGGATAGCAATCTTTGGATGGCTATTGTAAAAAAATGAATTAAAAAAATGTCTTATAAAATGCACTTGCATGCATGGCCAAGTGTGATAGCCTAACTTGAAAAGTGTTTTTGTAAAAGTTTTATACAGGACAAACTCAACCTGAAGCACTTTACATGAGCAGCTGTTACATTACAGACAGACACATTCATTTTTGGTAAGTGATTAAGTGATTTGGCCAGAATCACAGTATGTTGAGTGTCCCTGCCGAGACTTGAACCCAGTTCCCCAGCTTTTTATTGTATTTTACAAAATAAATTGAAAAGCTGACCGCCTGTGTATTCAGACACTTGTGCATGCACAGGCAGCCATCTTCCTTTTTTCTTTTTACAAAGTCCATAAAGAACCATTTGAGGATGACCTCACATGCATGCAGACACATGCATGGGCAGCCATTTTTTAATGTTTTTCAGAAAAAAAAAACAATAACAATCTTGTATGTGCATGTGTAGAGAGAAAAGGATCATCAAGAGACAAGAAAGAAGGAGAGAGAAAGAATGGATGCATGGAAAGCGATATAGAGCGAGGAGGTGAACGGAGCGAAGCTACTTTGGTTTCCCGGTCTGGCCCTTGTGGTGGGCTAACATTTTGATTGTGGAACCTTTTATTTAAGAATGAGAGGTGATATATGAATGTGATCAGAACAGATACATTGTGTCAAATTTGACGTGCTGTCATTCTTGCCCGTTTGCCGAACCCGATCTCTAACCCGGGAACTCTGACCCATAGCCCTAGAACTCTGACAAGGATGAGGGTCCGAGGAGTGAGAAAGAAGGTGACCAGCCAGCCCGGGCAAGGGTGATCGTCAGATCGGAGAGTCCTGGAGCTCTATGGTCTCTCTCAATGATGTAGCAACGGAGATCTTTTAAGGCATGGGTAGAGTAGACAATTGCCCAGGGCCCTCACCTATCAAGGGACCCTCCTGAGAAAGTGAATTTTCTCTCTTTTTCACCTTTTTGCTAATTTTACTGTTTCTCCTTTTCCCTGCCTGCCTCTGCCTCTGACACTGGTATTTTCTACCGATGTTCATCTTAAGAGTTTTTGTGTCCCAGGCAAGATACATTTTAAATATTGTTGTGGAACCCTTTCACTCAATGTTTAATATATGATTAAGCATTGTTTGCCATCTTGCAGGCTTGATTTAGCAAAATACCAGTAATAAAATACAAAGTTGTTCTAGACAAAGGATCACAGAATTTGCCGTGCCCAAAGCCCCCCAACATTTTTATTATATCACTCCATTGCAACGCTATCATTGGCCCTATTGCAAGCAACAACAAAAAATGGACCCCCATTGACTGGCTAAATGATTAAAAAAACTGGTGCAATACATTTCCAGTAAGCTCTTCACCCCAGTGCCACTGCACCTGCTGCACTATTGATATCTACATGCTTGGCATGTCTGGGCAGTACGCAGATTTCCAGGATGTCCGGAACAGGTCATCTGCAAATTGTCAAGGGCTGGCAATCTGAGGTCACCCCATTCAAAAGCAGCAGATGACTGTCAGCACACACCAGATAATCTGTCTTTCCTGTCAGACAAATTGATTTACAGATATTATTTGTGCAGGTGGTGGACATCAGCACCCATTTTGAGGATTTGTTTTTCCTCAGATTTTGACCCACGGCAAGAAAGAGAAGGTGCGAGGGAAACAAGAACACAGTAACAACAGGAAACCGGGTTGAAAATGACTCAGTTGCCCTGATAGAGTAAATATGGTACTACACACTGTAAGCTAGGCTCCTAGTACATTGCTTACATAATACTATAGCACCAAGTATGAGAAATCTACAATGGAGTTGAAACTTACCCCATAATAAGAGACTCATTATCCTCACTGACAGAAGCACACTTAAAGCTTCTTACTAAGATATAATTAAAGAAGCAGCACACATTGTAAAACGAGCAGAGAATATCATTTGATAGCCTTCCTTGCATCCCACTGCACTAACCTCAAGCTTGGAAGCAGCAGTAGTCAACCCTATGGAGCCGTGATGAGGCTACAAGCATGAAAGCTATTACAACCAGCATCCCTGATTATCTTGCAGACAAGCTCACCATCTCTGGTGGATCCCAGCACACCCACAGCCACAACACCATCTGACTGAAAACTAACAAGTGCCAACAAGAGAAAAACAAGGAAACTGCCCTTTCCCATCCACGCACCCATGATCTGAAACAGCATCCCGGTATCCATCAGGACCACCCCAGTGCGGCTACCATTTGGGAAAGAGTTGAAGACTCAACTCTTTAAAGAACACTACACACAATGCATTAACCATCCTCAACCCAGCTCCATCACCTCATGCTAGTTAACTTCATGCTTGTCCTGTACAGCCTTCCTCTGCCTTTTGGCTAGGTTTGAGCTATTAGGAACACTGTGTACATGCATACAGGAAACACTAAAACAAACCACATGACAGAAGCATACTACCATTTAACCCTGATGCAAATAGCACGATCATTTAACCCTGTGGCAAGCAGCACACAGCACAATCAGTGAACCTTGAACCAGGCAGCACACAGCACAATCAGTGAACCTTGAGCCAGGCAGCACACAACACAATTATTTAACTTTATGATAAGTAGCATGCAGCTCGACTATCAGTCCAAGGTGGCAGAAGCAGCACAGCTCTCACATTTAGACCAACCAGCGCTCATCAGAGTGGTGGTTCTACAAGCCAAGCACTGCCATTGAGTCCTGGGGCCAGCAGTGCACAGGGCTACTGTGTAGTTTTGGGGCAGCACAGCCCTGCACAACCAAGGAGTCCTCGGGCCAGCACTGCACATCACTACGGTTATGGAACGGGCCCCAGAAGCACACACACACACACACACACACACACACACACACACACACACTCACCACTACCCAGAGCGCCAGGGGCCTGCCGTGATTGCATTTAAGCGCTAAGCAATTTCCAAATCGTAAATAAATTGTTGGCACCCGAGGCTCCCCTCGACTTCTCGGGCTGTATATCAAGTGTCAGATTTTCATTTGCTCCAGCGTCTGTCCTCGCAGCACTTAAATTAGGGGTTTTAGACAAATTGCTGTCATGTGAGCATCTTTCCATTTGACAAATTGGCCCCGGCCCATATAATCCTATTTAGTTCGGCAATTTGACGTTGAATACATTTCCCATCTCCTCTCCGAGCCCTGGTGGGGGATCGTCCGTTCGCTGATGGGAAATGCACGTCTCCTCCAGATTGTTTCAAATGTCTAATTTGGGTCTTTCCTGGAAAGGGATAGGGGAGCTGAATGGGGTCTAATCAAGGGAGCGTGGGCAGGAGGATTGGAAACTGACAGGCGCGCGGCCAGGGTGTCCATCACCCACGGGCTTTGGGGTGCAAGGCGTGGAGCACTGGGTCTGCGAGATGCCCGAGGGGTGCAATGACTCGGAGGGTAGGGCCATTACCCATCATTAAGGCCCTCTGCATCCAGTCCTGCGCTATTCTGTTCTGATACCAGTCATTACTACCAGGTGTGTTGGTCCAAGTGCTTCAATGCAAGCATATCAAGACCACAATACCCAGAATGTATTAGGTTATCAAAAGAAAGCACTGGACTCTGACAACATGGAGCTGGATAAAAGGGCATTGAGCTTCAACAAATTGCAAAGCAATGTGTGGAGCTGACCAGGGGGGGCTTCGCTGTTGTTGAAGCACCACATCTGTGACGTGGACATCCAGACACTGAGGGAAGCAAGCAGAGATTGCGAGGATACAGATCTGTAGCTCAGACATCAACCAATCACATGAGTCGATCAGAGGAAGTGACCTGGGTCAAATGAAGGGTCACACTAAGACGTGGAGGTGGCCTGGCAGGGAGTGGCCCTGTAAGAGACAAATCCAAGCTCATCAAAATAGTGGGGAGTTGAGGGATGGGCAATTGCTCCGTGACACTGGTGACTCGGTGCTTGCTCAGGCATTGCCTGCCTGCTGACATATGCTTGTGGTTTTTATTCTCTGTCCCTCATTATGAAGAACCTCTTAACTCCACTGGACCCAGAAACAGTAATTACTTGCCCCATTGACCGCAGATCCGTTTATTTTCACACTGAGATTTCAGCTGCCAAAAGCCCAAATCTCTGTCTGAAAATCAGGAGAGAATGATTTATTACAGGCAAATCAATGTCACAGCTCCCAGAAAGTTAAATAAAAGCCCAGGACTGGAGCACTGTGCCCACAGAGGCACTCGGTCATCTGCTAAACTTAGCACAGAGGCGAGCTGTGGGCTTGTCATTAGGCACGCTAGCAGTGGGATCTGTAAGAACCTAGAAAGTCATCCTGTTCACAGCAGGTATATGTAGAGGCAGGTTTGGGGTACTCTGGGCTCAGGGGTCTTGGTGGACACGCTTCACAAATGTTTTGTGCTTTGTATCCTAAGTGTCAAATGCTGGTCTTTCTTCAGGTTCTTCTGCTTAGCACACTTCTACTGCTGCTGTATCCCTGTCTTTTCAGAAGTCATTGTGTGTGTCCTGCTCTCTCCCCTCCCCCAGTGCCTTGAGACCCTCACGGGTATGTAGTGCGCTTTACAAATGCGACTCACTCATGTCTCTCCGTCTCCCCTCAGCAGATCTTGCTTCAATCCTCTATCTTTGCCTCCTCTGAAGTCTGTTCTGCTTTTGCATTTCTTTCCTCAGCAGTCACTGCTGCACACTCCCCCTCTCACTCTTCAGCAGTTCTTGCTTCACTCATGTGTCCATCTCCTCACTTCTGTTCTTCTATATTACTCCCTCTTCAGTAGCTCTTGCTCTGTTCTCTGTCTCCTCAGTCGCGACTGCTTCTATTTCTCGCTTCCTTTGGAAGCCGCTACTTCACTCCTGTGTTCTGCTCTCCTCAGCCCTCCTGTGTTCCTTTCTCTTCAGAAGTCCCTTCTCTACCCCTGTATCCTGGCGTCCTAGGTAATTACCTGCTTCTGTGTCCCCCTTTATCACTAGCAGCCCCTACACTCCTCACCCCTCTCCGAAGCACTCCCTGCTTCGCACTGGGCTCCAGCCCTGCTTAGCAGGCTGTTGTATCTTATGTCTTCCTGCTGCTCAGCTAGAATGCATGTGATGTTGAATGTTGGATGAATGGAATGTTAGAGGTTTGTGAATGTCAGTTGGGTGAGGGCTGAGCAGCAGGACAGCTGCTCCTGATGGGGTTTTCTTGTTATCGTTTTATCTTATTAACATCTTAACTTAAATAAAGTAACTTACTTAATCTACATGGAAGTACCGGCTTCTTTCTGAATACATCACAGGCCCTGCTCTGCCCCTGTGCACCACACATGCACTCACACTTCCACATTATGCGGCGTAGCAGAGCGAAGCCTAAATCCCATACCGGCCCTCAAGCAGCGACAGTAATACAGTATCACTGGCTCTACAGACAGGCGGCTCGGGCACTGTAGACCTATAAATGCTCTAAATGCATCTCATTTTTCACAATTAGACATGCCCGCTGCGGCGACTTCTTTGTTTGTGTTGTCAGTTCCGGGAATTAAGTATTTAAAGATGGAGGACCCCGGGGGCTGTCCTATCACTGCCTGCTTTATTTCCCCCTACTTTTCTCCGCATCGGGGCCTTGGAGGCGCGCGAGAGCTCCATGCCTATTAAGCGGGCGTCACGGAGAGTTAATGGTTACAGACAAAGTCTTCCAAGACGTACAGTTGACATGCTCTAGGAGGAAGCAATCGAGATAGAATAAAAGACCTGGTGGAAGAAGATAGAAGATGCATTAAAAACTCTCATCAAATCCCCCAGAAGTTTATTTCCTGTGTTAACTTACTGTTCAACTCTCACCAACTCGGTGAAGAACAGATCTGGCCTGCATTCAGGAGAAATAGTGCACATTGAGCCCCCCTGGTCTGCTTCAGGGCTCATCCTCTGCATGGTCGTCCCATGTCCCATGCTCTACCGTACAGGAAGCCACCGCAACTGCCCTTCGTCTCCTCTTAGACCGAGGCACCTATTTGACATACGAGTTGTGTATGTCTATATCCTGTCAAACCACGCTCTGTTCTTTTCAGTCTGAATCTGTAATCATTACATTTCGTACAGAACTGAACTTCGGCTGTGATTTACATTGGATAGTTTTGACACAATATCAGATACTTTTCATGCCATTTTGATATCAGCTGTTTTTTTTGTTGGTGTCTGCCCTTGACAGTTTTCTGCTACATAGCATTGGTCAGTGGGTGACTGGCCTTGTCCATGGATTCCTCACAGGAACTGTTTATGACTGGGAGTTGAATAGTGTTTGTTGAGCACTACTGTGGTCTATTGAGTTGAACTTTAGATTTTCGATAGAGGTCATAGAAACGACCTTCCATCTTTCAGTTTCAGATAGTATGGTTGATCGCTGAAGAGACATTTTGGCCTTTGGATGTCTGATTTGTCAGTTGGTGTCTGTTAGTGCACTGTTGTATCTTACATCTTCCTGCTGCTCAGCTTGTATGTATGACTTGTGGAATGTTAGATGATTGGAATGTTGGTGTGCTGTGAATGTCAGTTGGGTGAGGGCTGAGCCGCAGGACAGAAGCTCCTGATGGGGTTATCGCTATAACTAAATGAAGTAATCAGAAGGAAGCTGGAACTGTAGGTTCTTAAGTTACTTTATTAGTTAAGATGTTAAGTCAATAGTTATAGCGATAACCCCATCAGGAGCAGCTGTCCTGCTGCTCAGCCCTCACCCAACTGACATTCACAGCACACCAACATTCCAATCATCTAACATTCCACAAGTCATACATACAAGCTGAGCAGCAGGAAGATGTAAGATACAACATGCACGGGTTGTGGATGTTAGACAGTGTTTGTGGGCGCTGGTAGGACCTATTGTGAACTGTAGATTTTCCATAATCCATTGCTCGTTGAACATGGAAAGAACATTCTTCTTACTCTTAGACGGGAACATCCTTTACCACTCAGTCTTTTCCACAAATGCCTTTATCATGCAGATGCCTTCACCACACACGGTAAGTATAGGTAATATAAGTGTGTGTGTGTTTATATATACAGGTGTTTGCTTAATTTCATGGTTTAGAGGTGGACAGTGGTAAAGGGAAGCAATGATAAGTTTGGGAGTTAAGGGGTGGGCAG
The DNA here is from genome assembly GCF_964263255.1 of Lissotriton vulgaris. Classification (NCBI taxonomy): domain Eukaryota; kingdom Metazoa; phylum Chordata; class Amphibia; order Caudata; family Salamandridae; genus Lissotriton; species Lissotriton vulgaris. The sequence goes on along the minus strand of NC_141699.1, from coordinate 301,719,468 downwards.
TAGTAAAGGGAGGTAAGAGTAATTTTAGGATTTAGGTATGGGCAGTGGTGAAGCGAGGTAAGGGTACATTTAGGGTTTAGGGTTGATTAGTGGTAAAGGGGGTTAAGTGTAATTATGGGGTTTAATGTTGGGTAAATGAAAATGGAGGTAAAGGTAAATGTAGGGTCTAGAGGTGGGTAGTGGTAAAGGGAGATAAAGTTAGACTTAGGGTCTAGGGGTGGAAAGTGGTAAAGGGAGATACTGGTCATTTTAGGGTTTAGGGCGTCATGGTAAATATTTCAGGGGCGAGTAGTGGTAAAGGAAGGTTAGGAGTAAATTAAAAAAGGGAGTTCCCACAAAAAAATCAAATAAATGGAATATTCCTTCCTTTGACTCAATCACGGCAAGAAGGAACCTATCCAGTCATGAACAACTACAATTAATTGTTAGACTCAGAAAGGAATTCTCAATGCAGGATTACTTGTTTTTTGCCTAACTCACTGTACATCAAGTGCGAGTGTGTATGTCTGAAATGTGAATCACCTCTGTTAGTATAAAGAGGTCTTCAGTGATTCTGAGTTGTGCGTTTTAATTTCCTTGAGTTTGCAATGCTTCCGTGTCTCTCAAACAGATGATAACGGTGTTGCCTCAGCTCTTTCCACCAGACTAGTCAAAAGTCTGCCTCCCCATAAAATAATCAATATCTGTTCTATCGTCACTTTATATGTAGAAACGACTTCTCAGCATGGACATATTTCATTTGGAGTCAACTGTTATTATCAAAACATAGTTTTTAAGACAGCATACCATATTTTCAGACAGAGCATATTTATATTATACACATTTAAATCCTAATATATATGAGTTATTGGTCACAATTAATTGAATCTACACAACTAAAATATATCAGCTCCTCCTACATCGCATACAATCAACCCCTCATAAATATCTTGATCCCATTCACACTACACACCCCTCATACATGATAGAACCTAAAAAGTTAAGCTAGTGGCTTCAAAGAACTGTAACTATAAATTTATGTTCACATTTCCAATTTGAGATAATTTCATTAAGTCAAATTCATTTTTTATTGTTAGCCGGTTATATTAAATATTATCTTTCCAATTGTGGTTCCAATCATGTGCCAGTATGCAAACAAAGGTATATTATACAGCATTTTCCCAAGGAATTTTGTAATTTAGACACTGCTTATGGGTGGCCAGAGTGTAAATCCAGTCTACTCTATTTCACAGATAGGAGTTGCTATCTTTCCCCTTAATAGTTCTAATCTTCTCCAACATAATCCACTTGAGGCTAGTATCTAAATGATCATATTCAATATAATTTTGTACTATGTTCACTGAATCTAATACTGAATTCCCGCCCTGCTTCGCCCACATTGCCAAAGCCACATGGGCACAAAATCAGATATATGACGTTATATGTTCTACAGTTGCTCATATATTTCAATGTTATCCGTATACCCATATAGTTCATATTGACAGTTGTTATAGCTCCTTGACATGCATGATCATGCCCAATCGCAATGATTTCCCATCACTGGGGCCTCACCTGTGATAGATTTCTGTATGGAGTTAGATTCTGCAATATTTCTTGATCTCACTAATCTGTTATTCAGATTCCAACTTCTTCGAAAAGCAAATAAGTCACAGGAGCCTGCGTTATCCTCCGCAGGTATTCAGTGTGTGCCACTGGGAGTTGATAATGTGTCTGATCTTCTGATTTAGGTTGGAGTGCCGGGTGGTACACACCAAATTGTTCCTACTTTCCTTTTATTTAGGTTGAAACATGAAGTTCAAAGATGTTTTGATTTGATTTAACTTGAAACATGAAGTCCATATTGGAATATATAGCCCTTCTAAATGAATCTTGTACTAAACGTCTAGGGTAACCCATTTTCAAGAGTTTCTTCTTTTAAGATGTTTGATTACCGAAAGTAGTCCTGTAAATTAAAACAATTCATTAGGATCTGGAGAAATTTCTAATAAAAATATTAAAAAAAAAAAAAAAGGATCTGGAGAAATTGGCTAAATGGTATTCCCTGTTTCTGGCAGCATGATTGAAAACTTTGGAAATGGAGCAAGGTACTTCTTGCTATGGGGTTCGTGTATACGGAAACCTCCAACCTGTGTTCCTGATGTTGAACCCATCTAGAAATTCAACCTGTGTCCCACTAATGTTGAGGTCGAATTTTCAGTTAATATCGCCTTAATTAATCCACACAAACAATGTGTTCAATTGTTCTTCTTGTCCCTCCCAAATAAAAAATATCAATGTAATGCAATGATGTTTTCAAAGAATGGGGCAATTTAATTATAGATATACCGCTTCTTAAATAAACCCATATAGATGTTCGCTACACTTGGGTCCACGCGCCACTCCCAATCTCACTCCTTTTGATCTGTTTATACATTTCTCCATCAAATTGAAATTAGTTTTCCAACAATACTATTTCCAGACATTGAAGGATAAATGCTCTTAGATCATTTGATGTGGACATGCCAATATAGTACTGACAGCTAGATATGTCCCCTGTTGAGGAATATTCATATAGAGCTCCTCCTCATTCACGGTGATCAGTCTGTCTATCCTGACCAAATTCCAAACCCTCCAAAACGAGAGCTCATGTGGCCCGTATTATTCACACATGAGGCAAATGTAGTTACAAGTGATTTTAAAAAAAAGTCAATGTATTTGGACAGTGGTTCTGTCACTGAACGTTTGGTGGACACTATTGGACAAAGAGGAAGCTTGTGTTGGTTTTGATGGGTCTTTAGCACACGCTAAATAGCTGGAGTATTAGAATCACTTTCATTTCAAACTAGCAGCCCACCCCAGCGTTGCCTGGGGCAGAAAGGGGCTGGGGGCAGTACACCCGCTCCCGCCCTGACCCCCTCCCGCACGACTCCCTCCTGCCGAGACTCACTCGCGCCCCCCTCCCGCCCAGACTCACTCGCGCCCCTCTCCCACCCAGACTCACTCGCGCGCCCCAACATTTTCATTTACTGCTGCCTCCTTCTTTCCTCCCCCTGCATCACAGTCTCACTTTCCCTTTCCTTACCTGTGCCGCCGCTCCTCACTGCACAGCCGCTCGTCACTGCACCGCCCTCCTCCTTGTCGTCATCACGCACGTCGCGCCGCGGCCAGCGCTAGGTCCCGGCCGGTGCTACTTTCAGGGGACTACTTTGTTTACAAACGTAATTTTTTTAATTTACTTTTTTTAAAATTTATATAGCCTATGTCCATCTACACACCCTGACATTTTCATAGATGTATCGGGTGTGTAGATTGGCGCTGTGGTTCCCAAGTTTACCTGGCCAAGTTCTCTCTTTATAATAGTAGTATAGATTCAAATTCTAGCTTACAAATAACTCTATTATCCTAAGCACACATGCTAATCTTGTTAATTTGTTTACTAACTTTTTCTAGCGGAACACCCCGACTTTCCGATAATGTTCATTGACAGATGATATAATTCTCTTCTTTCTTTTGTAGTCTTCAGTATGTAGCATAACACCAGCCCCCTTTTCACACGGCTTTCACAGTCGAACATTTGCACTTTTGGTCCTAATGTGTCTAAACTGAGTATAAAGTCAGATGAGGGTTGAGTACTGCTCTTTTGACGTCTGGCTGGCATTCTTCACCAGCAAAGAATATCTTTAGTCTGATGCCCTGAAAGAAAGCATATAAAAATCTTTCATAAGTTCAAATTTGTTGACATTCTGACTTGGTACAAAAATAAGACCTTTGGTTAACAAGCTCATAGCAGAGGAATCAATATTTGCCTTGGAGAAAACAAATATGGGGATACTCTCCAAGTCCTCCAGTTAAATATGAGGATACTAGCTAAAGCACCCCAGCTATGCCCACCAGGTATGGGAAGTATCTTTTCCAAGGATTTTCAGTGCATCTTTACATAGCAATGAATGTCTGCCTTTTGTGGAGCTACAGCCCACTTAGTGTGTAGTAGGTAACGAAAATGGCACCAGAGTCCTCAACAATTAAAATATCCACGTCCACGCTCTCAAGCGCCCCGCTCAACTCTGTACCAAGTAGGCTCCACCAGTCACCAATGGCAATCAACAATTTCCACACACTCTCGACTGTCGAGAAAAAGCTTCAGAACTTTCTTATCATGTTAGCTGTAAACGATGACATAAAAGCTAAAGTGTCCATGAATCCCCATTGTCAAAAAACCCAGTAAGGAAGGTCAGCCTAATTGAACCAGAACTATAATCAGTGCAAATAAAAATATCAATGAATATATACCGGATCAGATGTAGGCAAGAGGTGCAGTAATGTATATATGCAGTGCATATGTTGTAAAAAATATTGTTGTATGTCATAGTATTGAGATGAAGAATATCGACCGGAACAGATATCCACTCCACAGTATTGACCACCAGCATATTGTCAAGATAGGCATACATATCGAAGTACTTTACGATTCATAACTCCACTTCTACTAAATTTGACAATAATTTGTTGATATTATTGAGAAACAATAAGTGCATGCCCTTATTTAAACTTCAATATTATGAAAGATCACCTAAAAAAATAAGTTTAAGGACCCAAAATTTTTAATAGTAGCCCATTGCCTGCCGGCATGCCCCATCTGCCGCCATGTGACTGGTTGTGATGAAGCTCCCATTCCACACAGGCAAGGTGGGGTAGCCTCTCCCTCAGCACATGGCTTGGAGGGGAGTGCTATGGGCCCTGTTGACATTGCTCCACCTACGAGCTCCCTGTGCAGTAATGGCAAAGCACGCACAGGTAAAGAGCTGCAATCACTTTTTGTCACTGGTGCTGCCCCACAAGGACACAGGCAAGACATGTCACTTCCACTCCATCCCACCATCAGAGACCGCCCAGCCTAGTCACAGAGGCCCTTCCGATTGTTACCGGCTTGGGGCAGCACCCCCTTTGTCAATGGCACATTCAATTTGTCGAACTTGACTACAGGTAAAACCTGCAGCCACTTCCAGCAAAGTCCTGAGTATTGATCACTTGGTAGCTAGAGTAAAGCTCCGCGAGAAGCACCCACCCTCTACTATTAAGCATTTGGAACATTATGAAAGTGCCAGAAAAGTGTGTGTGTGAGAGAGAGAGCTAAAGAGAGAATGATAGATTTACAAGCAATTAAAATTGTAATTGTAATTTTGATTTGTAGCGCACATTATCACCCAAAGGTTTCTAAGTGCTGTCGGAGGGCGAACCTGAACTAGGTGGAGAGAAGGGGGAGGCTGCTTAGGTCGTGCCCCATGCTTCCAGGAAGAGCAAAATGAGCAAGTGTGCAAAGTTTTTGACATACCCTTTTCAATGTTCTATGGAAAACTTTGCAACTTCATAGGGTTTCTCGTGTATTTGCTTTTTCCGCATTCTTATAAAAAGTTTGACTTTTACAACAATTTATGATGGAAAGGGTAAAGTCGGCAAGAACAATTCTGCATAGATTTGCTATTTTGAACGAAAAACTCTGGTGTCTTTAAACTTATGGAGAGAAATCTGCATGCATTTTCCATTGTGATTTTCACTCTCATCATTTTGCAATGCGCAGACACACTTTGCACAGGCAAAGGAGAACTTAAACCAAGAAACTTTATGGATTTCGTAAAGGGTGAAAATAAGGAACTTTGCAAAACTTTGTCTTCGGTGAAAAAAGTTTGCATCCCCCTCGTTAAAATATAACGGCGGTTTAACTGTTTATCTGAGTGTACGCGAAATGGAACGAAAGGGTTATACATTTGTTCCTGGTGTTTCTGAAACATAATGGGCTACAAATTAGTGTGTGGGGGCATACAAAATGAGGTATCGCAGTGCGAGTGAAACATGTTTCAGCTCTTGTGTCGCTATAAAACGGAAAAAGTCATCGAAAGTTTGCACGTGAATGAAAACTTCCTGTGGGTGTGCGTACTTGAAATTGAAAGAAAGGTGAATGGATGTGTTCGCAGCTCTCTTCGGCGCATGTCTTATGTATGGATCGTGAACCAAAATGTTACCCTTTTCGTGCTGATTTATGCGTGTAATTGTCTATATACGGTTAACAATAAGCGTCTGTCGCGTTCCTGGCTTGTCCTCGTGTATGAACACATTTGTTTTATTCTGTATTAGCCCGGGACCAGGGTTCAATTCCCCGCCTCGGCGAGTCTTGGGCTCAAAAATTCCACGGACCTGATAATTCTCGCCTCGGTGCCTATTCCAATCATGGAGTCCCACTCTGCAACTCTGGGCAATAGCTTGCTTAATCTCCACAATGGCTCCTACAACGCTAAGGATGCCTGGCCTCCACCTTGGGGGTGCCCAGGAGTGGACGCCTCACAGGGAAAGCCAGGATGGGTTCCACAGCGGTATTCGTAAAAGCGCCTTGAGACCCTTGCGGGTGAGTAGTGCGCTATGCAAGTTATCAATTTACAATGTACAATTTATTGCCCTATGATGGTCAATGGAAAGTGAAATAATGGTGTGTTCCTACAGCCAGACCGATAGAAAGATAGAAAGTGTTTTACAGACTTCTTAAAACACATATTTTCTCTTAAACGGCTCTACCAGTTTTAAATATTTCCAACAATTAACCATGTGAGAAAAATATCTGAGGCCATATGAAATATAGTCAAATTTATTTCAGGCATTTTTTCAGAAGTCTGTCATGAAAGAGCGCCTTTGGAAAGAGCAATTAATTTTTAAATGGCTTTTGCTATGTCTTTTTGAGATATGAAATTGGATGTAAGTATTCAACAAGCGTCACATGTTATAAAATACACAGTCAACGCTTTTCAATGCAGAGTTTAGTGGCCGTATGTCCACAATTTCAAAACCGATGAAGACAACTGCAGGTGAATGGGCGAGGGGTGACTTCAAGGGCAGGAAGTGTGCCATCCTTGTCTGTGCAGGTTGACAGGGCGAGTCTAGAACCTCTTAGAGTCTGGGGCAAAGGATAAGAGTCCAATTCTCAGGTAGGAACTTTATTTTGAATTTTAGGACATCAGAAACCCAGAAAAAAAGGAACGTTTTCACTTGCACATTCCAGAGCACACTGAGACATGCTTGCTTAATCTGTTAGGTTGTGTATTCAAGCCCAATGCCAGACAACTGATAAACAGCTGTATTAAAGGGCATTAATAATTTGGCTGGACTGATAGTGGAAAGAGGTCAGGGCCATAAACTGGTCATCGATTGGAGATCGATAATACAGCAGAGAAGAGAGAGCTCAAACTCATATTAGGCCTGTTCATAATTTGCATAATTTCCCCGCCATCTGAAATTTAAGGAAAATTAAGTGAAATTAAGAGGTATTACAAACAAGTGCATAAAAAGTTTTGTTGCACTCTCTCTCGTGACTTTGCCAGCACAGCTCACATAAACAACATTGCATGTGGACCCGGCGGAGACTGGTTCAAGCATGAAACGCCTCAATTGGATATTTTCTGCTGAGGTAAATCTCCACTCCAGCTGGCAACAATTACCTGACATTTTGAGTTATGGTAAAAGTTGAAATTTTTGCATATTATGCATTACACAAAATTCATGAATACCGTGACATTGCTGTACTGTAAGAAAAATTACAAACGGGTCCTCCTCGCATAACGCTCTATAGAAAGGAGAGGTGCCAGTAAATTGTAACTACGCGGGTTGTGTCACAGGGCTGGGTGAAGCAAGTCCTGGCTAAATAGAAACATCTGCAAATGGTCGTGGCAAGAGACAGCTATGACCATGAATGATTTCCATCAGGGTGCATCAGTAAGGAGGCCTCGTCCTGCTGTGACTGAACAACGCATTAGCAGACGCCATTTTGTCTGAAGGGCATTCAGGACGCCGGGGTTCGCAGGTTGTATTTGAATTTCAAATCGGGCCGGGAATATATATTAGTGCAGGAAGGAGTCTTGGACCCAAGGAGCGATGCTGCCCTCTGTGAACAAATTGAACTCGGCCTCTTTCGCAAGTTTGTAGTCCTTTAAAGGTGCAGCAAGATCCTTTAATTAAGTCTATTTTAATTGTCTATTTTTGAACGGCCATATTTGTGTAGCATAGGAAGTGCTTTTATATATTTCTAAAATACAAGAACTCTAAATATTACATTTTTATTTTTTTTAGAATTACAAGATGTGTCGTGACATTCTGTTTAGTTTACTTTTAATGCTAGTACTAACCAGCCAATCCAAACATCACCAGAAAGGTGAAATTAGTCTCCCTTGCACAATTTTGAGCAAGTGTTGGTTGCCACCTCACAGTCAGCAGTGTCTGCTGGTGAGTTCTGGAGCTGTTCCACTGTTCGTCAATGGGGATGATAAGACAGCAGGTACAACACATTGAAGCTAAATATTAAGAGGGGTAAAGCAGGAATGTGCATATATGAAAGGTGCATAACACCACCATTCAGTCCTTACAGTAAGGCTGTCTCTCTTCCTAGAGAGTCTGCAAGGCTGTCTGTCCAGACTGTCTAAAAGGTAGTATAGCGGTCTCCGTAGACTGGTCGTCTCTGTTAGTTAAATAAGTGATTGGTGAACTGCGTTTCTTAATATTCTGTGTAATTCTGCAGGCTTTTTGAGCAGTAGGCTGGCTGCCTCTGTTGGTTGGGTTCAAGCGAGACTGGTTGAAAGGGGTTGGGGTAGTGGTATGAGATTGTGGTGTGTCTCCATATGTTCGCTCTTTCAGTAAGCCTGATTGAGAGGTAGGTTGGCAGAGTTGGTAGAATGGTTGTCTCCATGTTTTAGCTTTCGCTTTAGACCACCTGTCTCTGTATGCTTTGTGCTTCCGTAGGCTTGTTGAGAAGTAGGTTGATTGTCTCCGTAAGTTGGGTTGAGACTAGACCGACTGGCAGTCATCCTAGGCTGCCTGAGAGGGAGGATAGTTGTCACTATAGGCTCCCTTTTCAGAAGTCTGGTAGACTGTATTGTCTCCTTAAGTTGACTGAGAGGGAGGATGGCTTTCTCCTTTGGCTAGCTATGTTAATTAATGTGTGCCTGTCTGGACTGGCTGTCTGGTAGGCTAGTTTCTTCTGTAGGTTGGGTTCAGGCTAAACAGGCAGTATCCAGTGGCTGACTGAGAGGGATGATGGTTGTCTCCTTGGGATAGATGGGTTAATAACTGTGTGCCTGTCTAGACTGGCTCTGTGGTAGGATGTTTTCTTCTGTAGGCGTGGTTCAGGCTGGCTGAGTGGGGCACATTCTATTCTTTAGACTTCGCTGTCTGGTAGAATGTTTAACTTCTTTATCAGGCTGAGGAATAGGATGGCTACTTACAGAAGCTAGATGTCTCCTTAGTGTAGCTGTCACCATAAACAGGGGGTCTTTATAGGCTGGATGAGAGGTGCTGCCTGTCTCTCTAAGTTTGCTGTTTCAGTCTTTGCTGGCAGTCTTTGTTTGGTGAGTTCCGGCAAGACTGGCTGGTGGTCTCCCTATGCTGCCTGAGAGTGAGTCTGGCGGTCACTAAAGGGCGGCTGTCTTAGTAGCCTGTGCTGAGAGGTAATCTTTCTGTCCCTACAGGTTTGCATGGGGGCTGTTCTCTGGATTGTCATGGTAGGTTGGGCGTCTAGTGGGTTTCTGGACTTTGTCACCAAAGTGTGGTGCCTGCTAGTGTTCCAAAGCACCAATTAAACAGAGCAATGCAAGAACGCCAAAGAGAGAGTACACATAGATGGATGCTTCACCTACCTCTGGCCAAATATCCACAGCTGTATGGTCAGTCCATTCGTGTGACTCTTCACACTGGGGTCTCACCCTACACTAGCCTCTCAATGAACAGGCATACGAAGTATCTTACAAATAATGTAGCTCTGGTCTAGAATACCCTTCACAGAAAGCTCCTAGAGTTCCTTCTGGAAAGGAGCAAAGAACCTGAGGTAGAAAGTGAGTGGCCTTATGTCGTGTGGTGCATTGGTCTGGAATTTCCCTAATGGATTTCCAGCCCACCTCCACTCCTGACTGTTCCTAACCCCTTTATGTACCAAGGATGCAGAACCCCATACACCAGGCAGACCTGGTATTGGTTGGATCTTTTGTGCCTCAACCTGAGTTTTGATGACATGTGAGTACCACTTCAGAAGTGGGCGAGTCTGGGGTAATCGAGGGTAGGCCTTGTATCACTCAGGCGAAATAGATTACCTACACTTTGCATTGCATCCTTCCAAGTGTAAAGGCCAAGCATGAGGTTAGAATGTACACCTCAGTGGCTGGTTTTGCTTCTGTGAAAGCTTCTGTGTAATATTACCCTGATAACACCACTGCTGACTTTGGAACTTATCCCCAGACCCTCAGGATCGCGCCCAATTCATTGGAATTCCTATGAGTAGGTAACAAAAAAGCATGCAGTTTAGGGGTCTGCAGCTCAAAGAGAGTGTAGAGTTTTGAGAATCTGCAGCTTGTGCCGAGCATGGTGTTAGGGGTTTGGTGCTCACACACAGAGAGAATTTGCAGCTCATACATAAGATTGTCATCTTACAAAGGGAAAACAGTGCATTGATATCTGAAGCTCACACTTGGGATACAGAGACGTGCTGCTCGGCGAGAGAGAGCAGTGTAGTGAGATGCTGTAGCTCACACACAGCAGGGTGTTGAGGTTTGCTGCTCACAGAGAGGTAACAGTGTTTTGAGATCCACTGCTCGCATATAGGGGTTTGAGATTTGAAGCTTGCATAGAGAGAACAGAGTAGTGACATCAGCAGCTCACACACAGAAAGGCATAGAGGTTTTCAGCTGATAGAGTAGTGTATTGAGATTTGCTGATATATCATAGTACTGAAACTTGCATCTCACACAGCGAGAGCAGCGTATATGATCTGCAGCTCACATATAGCATGGTGATACGATTTGAAGCTTGGAAGGAAAGCAAACGTTATTGAGAACTGTAGCTGACGCAGACGGCAGAGCATTAGAACCTGCAGCTCGATTGGGTCTGCTTCACAAACTTTATGCCATAAGTAAGTGACTTACTGTTAGAAATTCAGGAATTGGTTGCATTGGCGAGAAGACCCAACTACTCACTAGAAAATAGTTTGCGAACTGAGGCAAAGGAGACCATACGTTATTGGGAGTTACAACTCAGATGGAGCTAAATGGATATTGAGATCTGCAGCTCACACAGACCTCAGGGTACGGAGATATGTATCTCAAAGAGAATACAGGGAGGTTTTCAGCTCAGGGTCCAGAGTCTTGAGAATTTCAGATCCCTCGCACAGAGCATGTACGGAAATCTGCAGCTCACAAGGAGAGCACAAGGAGTGGAGAACTGCAGCAGCATTGGGAAGTGAATGAAATAAAATCTTCAGTTCAGAGGATGAATATACTGGCCTGACAGCTGCAGCTCAAATGGAGGCCACGGGAGTAATGAGAGCTGCATCTCAAAGGAGCATTGGATATTGGGAACCGCAGCTCTAGTGGAAAGTACATAGTATGATAGAGAGGGTTTTTTACATGCATCTTACACAGCGTGAATCGGTACCTTAGAAATGAAGACTTATTTAAAAGTGCAGGTCACTCGGAGCAGAGTATTGAAAATTGCAGGTCACACTGTGTTGGACTTGGCCCTTTCTGAAGGGTCATCCCCAAACTTGTTGCCTTCACTCTCCTCTCCTGTTTTCTGAGCCCGTTTTTGTTAGCTTTTGGACTCTGGGCACTTTACCACTTCTAACCCGTTCTAAAGGGCTTGTGCTCTCCCCTTTAAGCATAGCAAAAATAGCTTACTCCCAACTGGCACATTTAAATTACTTGTAAATCCCTAGTAAAGTGGTACTACATGTACCCAGGGCATGTAAATTGAACACTATAGGTGGGCCTGCCTAAATGATTGTCCCACCCACTTATGTAGCCTTTTCAACATGTCTCTGGCCCACCATTGCAGCCTTTGGGGGCAGTTTTTAACTGCCATTTCAAAGTGGCAAATTAAACCTCATGCCAAGCTTCCCTTTCAATGCATATAAGTGACCCCAACCAGCCCATGGGGCAGGGTGTAGTGTTTTTTAATTGTTGGACATGTACTTTCAGGTTTTACATATCCTGGTAGTGAAAAACCCCTAAATTATTTTTCACTCTTGTGAGGCCAACCTGTCTCATAGGATAACAGTGGGTTAACTTATTACATGTAATAAGTTATAACTTTCAATTGGAAGGAGGAAGGAATGTTGAGTTTGATGGCTCAAGAATTGCAATTTAAAACCTCCTTTAATGGTGAAGTTGAATTTTAAGTCAGAAATCTGAAAATGCCACTTTTATCAAGTTGCCATGTTCTTGTCTTAACCATTTGGTGCCTGCAGGCTGTGTACTGGGTTACATGACTAGGTGTAGCTGGCAGTTAGTCTTTGAATATTGCTTCTAGATAGTTAGACAAAGTGGCATAGGTGTTGGCATGATGGCCCATCTCTCACTAGATAAGCGGGAGCTATCATGTATCCACCTGCTCATGGCAAGGGCTCTGTCTGAGCACACTCACAAATGGTTTGACACTAGTCTATTGTGACCCCAGACAATCTGGGGCTAGGGCAAGGAAGCAGAAAACTCCAAGCATCTCTGTGGTTGAAACTCTCCAGAACCTTCTCCTACTTCAAACTGGGCACCAGGTATACATATTAAACCCACAAACCCAACTCTACAGTACACATATGGACCTGTGGAAGTCTCAGAAAGAGGACTGAGTTCCAATTTGCTAGAAGAATGACTACCGCTCCTCTGCCCTCCTGCCCGAGTGAGATGTACTGGACCTGCATCTTGAACCCAGGACCTCCAAATGGACTCCAAGGTCTAGTAGATAGCCTCCCGATCAAAGCCCCAGGGACAGAACAGACTCCAACAACCTTGAAGACTGCACCAGTACTCTGCCAGCTGTGAGTCCTACCCTCCGAAGTGGTTCTAGCCCTCAGTCCTGGAGCCTTGGAAGTGGCCCTGGAGGTATTTTGCCAGCCCAGCTGTAGTCCCAGCAGAACTCACTCACTGTGACACATCGCCTCTCAAAAGTTCTGCATCAGAACTGCAATGTGACTCATCGCCTCACAAAACCTCTGCATCTGAACCGCTATGTGAGGCATCCCTGATGTAGGATTTGGAGCGCAGGCGGCAGCCTCCTCGGAACCACTGCTGCACAATGAATCCTCGACAAAGGTTTTCACATCGCAAGCCCCTTGTCCACGGGATCGTCGATGACAATGCAGGCCCATGCATCGCAAGCTGCACAATTTCTTTGGAAACAGCCGGTGTGTGATGCATCTTTGATGCAAGACTTTGCATCTCAAGCCGGGGGTCAATGGCTTCCTCAGTGACTTAGGATCTAGCATCACAGACTAACAGCTTCCCGGAACCTCTGCTGCTAAACATATGTTCACTCCGGGACCTCACATCGCCTTGGCTGCATGACCCGTCCTCGACGTGGGATCTCGTAAATCTCTACAACCAGGATTTAAGGTACTCTTGTTAGCGGGTCTAACTTGGGGGCCGGTATCTGGCCCGTGCTCCATCGCAGTCAGCCTGAACCTGTGACTTTGTCCCACTCTGGTGCGACCAGATAGCCAATTTTGGTGCTTTGTGTCGTTATTTCAACTTACATCTTTAAAATTGCATATCTCCAGTTCTAATGACTATAACTGGAAAATCTCCAATTCTTCTGATTAGAATGTTGTCGTTTTTATTTATTTGTATTCTGTTTTTCCGAATTGGTGTGGGGTTTTTCTTATTGTTTTGTCACTTTATTACTGTTTGCAGTGCTGCATAAATACTTTGCATATTGCTTCTAAGTTTCGCACCTGACTTTTTTGTGCCAAGCTACCATCCAGGTTAAGCACAGTTTAATTTAGGGTTTGCTTGTAACTGCACCCTGGCAAGGAATGTGGTTGGCTGTTTGAGTATGGTTTCACCCTCCCCCACCCAACCAGCAACACAATTTCTTACACACTGCTGTCAGAGCTTACTGAGAACTACAGCTCATGTGGTAAGTGCAGGGTATTGAGAACTGCAGTTCAGACGGGGAGCACACATTAGTGAGAATGTGTTCTCACACTACAAGCACAATGCATTCATAGCAGCTCAAAGTGTGCTGGAAAATGCAGTTCACAGAAAAAGCAGGATATTGGGAACTGCAACTCACAGAGAGCAGCTTTTTTAAAGCTGCAGCTTGGAGGTTGGAGTGTATAACAAAAGTGTGAGAATTATGATGGAGTGGAATTAGCGAATTTGGGGGTAGGTAACAAGAAGTGTGGAACTGTGAGTGTAAAATCTGGATGCACTTGAAAAATGCAGTGTTAAGGACAACAGCTCACAGCGATATCACGGGTGTTGAACTGCACCTCACGCACAGCCTGCGGTGTATTGATGAATACAGCTCACATTGAAAGACGACTCCTGCCTTCTGCAGCTCGTTTGGAGCGCGTGCTATGGCCTGCCCCTCACACCAAAGGGCGCGTGGCATTCTTGGCCTGCAGCTCACTTTGAGAGATGCGAGTTGACGCCGACCTCGCGTGGATAGTGCACGGACGGGTTCTTCTGAGCCCAGGGGTTCGCATGGACAGTGCGGAGAAAGGGGACGTTCGCTGTTTTGCAAGCTTGGTTTGAATGTTGCTGGCCACTTGTCGTGAGATATAAGTTGTACACAGAGCACGGTTTGTTGACTGCCACAGCTTGCATTAGCTTTAATGTCGCCAGGTTTGAGCACCCCTTGGCGCGCGCACACTCCAGTCTGAAGACGTCGCAGCCCGCCCTGAGCCCCACAGACAGCGGCAGACGCCGGCCCTGCGCCGCGGTGCGCCCCGAGGCGCAATCACATTCTGTACTCCGGAGTCCCCCAGGAGTCCGGCAGCGGGAGCCGGTGCCTCGGGGGAAGGAGACAGGACAGCTTCGCGGCACAGCATCACCTGCTCTCGCTCTAGACTACATGTTTTTTATGGGAGCGGGGAGTGTCCCTTAGGAAAGCCAAAGAGGATTGGCGGGGAAAGGAGAGATGCGGAGACTGCAGAGCTGCACAATGTTAGTGTAAGGAAGGGTTTTAAGGAAAAGTGAAATTGAGGGATAAATAGGAAATGAGGGAGGGGCGGGTCGATTACTGGGTGAATGAATACGTGGTGGATGGTTGGATAAGTGAGTGGAAGACGGATAGATGGATGCTTTTGTACTTTTTGTATTAAAGACCGAAGCGTGACTGTCCTGACTCTCTGGTATTAAAGAACCACTAAATAAGGGTCTCGTGAAGGCAAATAGGAGAGTTGCACTATTGAGGTGAACTGGAAGGTGTCGGTGCTGCAGCAAAACCCAGGGTTCAGGGTGCTGCAAGGCAGGGGTTGGAGCGTTTAAAGAGCTTTGCGTAGGGCCACTGGCGGCACGAAAAATGAGGCGATGCAGGGGCTTGCGTTAGGCGCTGTGTAGCGCCAAGAATTGGAACAAACAGGTGTGTTGTATGACAGTATTAAGATACACTGCAAGAGCTATGTAAGGCCAACAGTATGAAAATACAAACAATCCTGTTTAATGTTGGGGATGTCGGTCCGGCTGTAGCGCGCTCTCTGAATGGTGGGCTGAAGCGACAAAGTGTGGCTACTACCATTACAGGACACCGGGACTCTGTCCCATTGTCCTGAAAAAGTTTTTAAAATATATATATATATATATATATATAAGGGGAAGGGGTACACTCGCCCCTTGCATCTCGCGTGGTGGGGTCCCAGAGGTACGCCTCCTGGGCCCAAATTTAAAAAACAACATTTTTGTAGAGGTTCACCATGATCACACAAGACTCCAGAGAGAAAGTAAAAATTAATTTTATAAAAAAAAGTGTGGGGTGGGTGTCTACAGGGAGTTGACCACATGGGTGCGGTTGGGTAAAGGGCTTGACCACAGGCCATGCCCTGTGGCCAACATTACCTTGTCCATGGCTCAGGGCAGTGCACAGCAGGGGTTTGGGTACCTGCTGGCACTGGGTACCCGTGGGGGAGTTGGTGCAGGGTCTGGCAGCACTAAGTTCTAATTGGCTCACTAAACTATAACTGCTGAATGTCAGTGTTTTTTCAGCATAAAATGTGACTTTTTGAAATGACATTTTCACATAACTGTAATGTCCCTTTGACGGTATATACATATCTATATCAGGTAGTTGTGTAATATGATCACATACTGACACTGTGGGGTTCTGGGGACACTTTAAATCACAATGCCAAAGGTCGAGGGGTTTGTAAATATTACCAGAACCACGAGATAGCAATATAGGCCATATTAAATATGGTTCTTTAATTTGTTTTAATATTACATATTTATTTTAGGATAGTTTGAAGAAAGCTGTTTTATTCAAAGGGTAGCTGGCAATGTGCACTATTGGAATTGATGTATTTAGGTTAATACGTTTATTAATGGATAACATGTTGATAACGCAATGGCCAAAGGTGAGGGCCCTGAGATTTATTTGATTCCATGGCTATAGCATTTACCACATTATTACAGTTTATCATATTTTCCACCTAATTTGCACATTTCGCAAAAATGTTTGTGTCTAGAACTTATGTGTGAAAATAATATTGCTAGACACTGTGCCACATAATTTGCGTTTTTTGCTGAATAATTTAGATACTTGGTGCATAATTTGGTATTAAATTCCATATAATCCCAGTGAATACGACATGGGTAAACCTATTGAGCGAGTGACCTGAGCTGCAATTATGATGATGAAACCCATATTTCAGAGGGAGCCATGAAATATTTCCCAAATATCATGATTCATTGTGAAATGTGTTTTATATCATTGTATTGCAATGAAACAATGCATAGATATGTGTGTATCTGTATATGTGTGTGTGTGTGTGTGTATATATATATATATATATATATATATATATATATATATATATATATATATATATATATTTTGTGGGTGTGTTTTTGTATCTATTTATCTGTCAGATAGTCAATTACAAAGAAAAAGGCAATTTATTTCTAGGGTTTTGTAACTGTGATGTGGCAGTGGAAAAATCATTAATGATGTGGTTGCATCCCTTTTTGGACTTGGGGCCTCAGTTTCCTGTCCTTAGAAAAAAACAATATAAAAAAAATATAACATGCATATTTGTAAAGTTCACGTTCACCCGTAGGTATCTTGGCGCTGAATAACAGATGTTTATTGCTACTCAACTCAAGGGTAAGGGTAGTGATAACCTGCACCCCAGGCCTGCTAGAGATGGCCTAAGTGGGACCCCGCCCTTGGGCCAAAAGTAGGAATTTGTTTGTTTTTTAAATTGGTGCCGTGGATCAGATAAAAAACAGAAATCATGGTCCCCACATTTTATCAGAAAACCCTCTGGATGTGCCAGAAATATGTTTGGGGAGGGGGTATGTGGCCTCCTCCCTGAGACTTTTCGAGGTCCCAGGGATTCCATCCCCGGGGCCTTGTTTTGAAAATGAGGGGAGCGGGGGGCATGCCCCCCTTCCCAAGCCTCTGAGACCCAGCCTTAGCTTTATCCAACATTTAGGGGAGGGCGGCACAGCCGCCTCCCCAAGACTCTTCGGCCCTTAGGATTCTATCACCTGGGGCAGTTATCAATTTTATCAGAGTGGGGTGTGCAGCCGCCCTCCCGTGGACTAAATTGGCCCTTGGAACCCCATGCCTCTGGGCCCAATTCAAGCAGTGTCCCAAGAACCTCACCCCCTGGTACACTGCAGTTTCCCGCTGGGAGATTGTGGGCATACCCTGCCCTCACTCTTCCAGGCAGGAAAAATAAGTTTGCTCAAATCTGGGCGTAAGCAAAGAAAAATGATGCTCGCTTTCTACAGCACCATAATAGGTGTTGACTGGAAAGCTGGTTGGGGCAGCAGGGTCCTTGGGGCTCCTTCCCCAGTGGTTCCCAATGTTTGGATAAATGTGGGTGCCCCGGGTGTGCACTCAGGCACCCAATTCAAAATGTTGAAAAAAAACAAAAAAACAATGGCCAGCTCCCACTACGGTGGTGGCTAAGGAGCTGACAGGGCCTTAAGACTCCCCCAGCAGTCCCCAACTTGAAAAAAGGTTTTGGTGCCCAAGTTGGGAATTAGGGCACCCCCCCTCCTCAAAAAAGGTATAATAAATGAGCAGAAGGAGCTGCTCACTTATTATTCACTGCTCCACATAAGGAACGCCCCAGAATGCCCTGCAAGGGCATTTTGTTAATATATTTCTGTGAGAAATTGGGTTTTTGGTTGACTGGGATGAGAGCCCTGGTCAAGCAGCAACCACAATCTTTGTCAGGGTGAGGCATAAGCCAAAACTAAAATAACCTGTGCTTGGCCCTCTGGTAGCTGGCACAGAGCAGCCAGGCTTTACTTGAAGGCAATTTGTAAAGTATTTCTGCAACACTTCAAACAGTAATAAAGCAAAAATGCTACACAAAAAGGATCCTACATCAAAGTAAAAAGAATTTAACTTTCTGTAATAAATAACCAAAGACCAAAACTCAAAAATCCAATTAGCATAACCAAAGTAAGGCCCACTGAGCAAAGTGCCTTAAATCCAAGTTTGTGGAGCATTGTGAGGATCTGCATTAAAGATGCATTGAGCAGCCGAAGCGACGCGTCAGTTCTTAGATACGTCAGAGCTGCGATGTGATGGCCTGTTGTCATCGAGGCTCCTGTTGATGAGGCTTGCGATGCAAAGTCTGTTGTCGAGGCTGCGGTGTGCAGTCAGGGAGATGCATCATTTCCGAAAAGCTGTGAGATTGCAATGTGGAGTCCGTCATCAAGTCTGCCATTGATGAGGGAAGCGAGGGCCTGCGCTGAGGATGTGTCATATGGTTGTGGCAATGTGGGAGTTCTGAACAGCTGCATTGCTGGTGTTTGCAACATGTCCAATCCACGCATCAGTTGAGATGGTCAGTTCTGCTCTGGTTTGCACCTCAGAGGAGATGTCAGTTCTGCTGGTACCATGGAGGCTGGCAAAGTACCTATAGCCCAATTCCAAGGGTACACAACGGGGGTGACACCACTTGGCTGGGTAGAGTCAGAGATGGCAGAGTCCAGGTGCAGATGCAAGGTTGTAGGAAGCCTTTCATGATTTGAGGCTTCAGGTCAGGAGTTCAGCCAGCTAGCCCTTGGAGTCACTCTGCGTTCTGGGTTCAAGAGTTGAGGGTCTAGTCCTTCTCGCCCAGAGAAGAGGGCAGCTGGGCAGCAGGTCAGCACAGCAGGGCAGCAGTACCGTCAAAGCAGCAGTCCAGCAGACTAGTTGTCCTTTCAGAAGCAGAGCAGTCTGGCTTCCTGGCAGAGTATTCACCGGTCCAGAAGTGCACTGAAGTGGTGGTGTCGGAGGGACTGTATTTATACACAGTTGTTCCTTTGAAGTGGGGAGAAGTTTCCAGAGGCTTGTCTTAGAAGTAAACAGGTGCTCTGACTGCCTGGCCCTGGCTTAAGACGAAGTACAGGTGATATGCAGCCCTTTGTGTGGATACAGAAGACATTGCATTAAAGGGTAGGTGGGGCTGGTCCCAACTTCTCCCTCCCATCCTACCAGTGATGGCCCATCCAGTCACACCTATGCTCCCCCATTGTGTGCGGCTGTCTAAGAGGAAGATATAAAGCTCAATTGTCACCCATACCCATTCATGTGACCCAGAGACAGGCTACAGCCACCAAAAGGCTAAGACAAGAAAATGCCAGCTTTCTAAAACAAAAAAGAACAGATGATGGGCAGAATGCTGAACAAAGCAAACATCCAACCCAACCCCAGGCACAGATCTGGGTTTAATCCATCATGTTTTTGCTCAACACCCCACCCCAGTTTGGACCTAACCATGTGCAAATCAGTCTTGACCCTGCACCTCATGGGAACAGTCCAGTCCGAACTGCCAGGCAAGTCCTCCCTGGCTGTGGAATGAGCATCCTGGGACCGGTTTTGGGGTATAACCCCTCATCAGCCAGGCCAGCTTTATTCCAGTGGCACAGTGAGCATGGGACCTACATCTGGGCATACCCTTCCCACTTAGGGCAACAAAAGCAAAAGGAACAGATGATTGACGGAATGCTGAATGCAAACATTTACCCCTACTCACAGATCTGGGATTGATCCATTGTTCTTATGATCACCACCCCATTCCAGTTTGGACCCATCCATATGCAAATCAACCTTGACTGTGCTCCTCATCAGAACAGTCCACCGGGAACTGCCAGGACAGGTCCTCACTTGCCTTGAAATGAGCGTCCTGGAACCGGTTTCGGCGTATCTCCCTTCATCAGCCATGCTAGGTCTAAACCAATGCAAAAACAACAGTTGATGGACAGAATGCAGAACAATGTCATACATTCACCCCAGTACAGAGATCTGGGCCTAAATCCATCGTTGTTTTGCTCCCATTCCATTCCAGTTTGAACCCAGCCATATGCAAATCAGTCTTGACCTTGTGCCTCATTGGAACAGTACAGCCCGAACTGCCAAGCCAGGTCCTCCCTGGACTGGAAACAAGCATCCTAGGACTGTTTTCAGGCTTTCAGCCCTTATCAGCCAGGATAGCTTGATTCCAGTGGCATGGAGAGCACAGGACTCACATCTGAGCATACCCATCCCACTCGGGGTGACAAATGCAAAAACAACAGTTAATGGACAGAATGCAAAACAATGTCATACATTCACCCCAGTTCAGAGTTCTGGGACTAAATCCATGTTTTTTTTGCTCACCATCCCATTCCAGTTTGAACCCAGCCATATGCAAATCAGTCTTGACCCTGTGTCTCATGGGAACAGTCCAGCCCGAACTGCCAAGACAGGTCCTCCCTGGACTGGAAACAAGCATCCCAGGACCGGTTTCGGGCTTTCAGCCGTCATCATCCAGGATAGCTTGATTACAGTGGCATGGAGAGCATAGGACTCAAGTCTGAGCATACCCGATCTGTGACTGGCGGTGAATGTTTTGCCAATGTGCAATATTCCGTCCATCATCTTGTGTGTTTTGCTGTTCGCCCTATGTGAGAAGGGTATGCCCAGACGTTGGTGCCGTTCTCACTATGCCACTGGAGTCAAGCTATCCTGGGTGATGATGGCTGATAGCCAGAAACCGGTCCTAGGATGCTTGATTCCAGACCAGGGAAGACATGGCTTGACAGTTCAGGCTGGACTGTTCCCATGAGGCATAGGGTCAAGACTGATTTGCATATTGCCATGTCTGAACTGGGGTGGTGTGGTGAGCAAAATAACAATGGATTAAACCCAGATCTATGACTGGGGGTGAATGGTTTGCCAATGTGCAACATTCCGCCCATCATCTTGTGTGTTTTGCTGTTCGCCCTATGTGGGAAGGGTATGCCCAGATGTGGGTCCCATGCTCAGAACACCTTGGAGTCAAGCTATCCTGGCCTTGTCTTCATTTGTAACCTCCCATAAGGACTCTTTTACTTCTGTTGTTACACACTAAGTCTTATTTTGTCTGTGAGCACTATTTGCTTTAATTCGTTTCTCCTACTGCAGTCATAACATGCTTTCATGCAACATTCAGCCTCCATGCACGCTTTCACTTTCCAAGAAGCCCGGGACAATGGCGGCCGCTTCTTTGAAGTGAAATAGGTCACCATTTGCAAGAGTTTGAGCTATTGGCTTTGTAAATGACAATGCCTTGTATGTATGCATTAATTATCAAAACAGATAAATAAAAGGCATTGTAATTTACAATACCAATAGCTTAAACTCTCAGAAATGCGAGACCTATTGCATTGCAAATGCTTGTTTTTATTGCTGCTATTAATATTTGTTAGCACACTTTGCCCCTGATTAAAGAGTCTTCACCTTTCACTCCATCGATTTCACTTCAAATGTCTCTTTGAAGAGCCCTGGTTGCCAATCAGCTGCCAACTAAGGGGCCCTGGGGGCGCTTCACACAGACTCATTTGTATAGATCATGGCAGTCCTGTGAAAAGAAGTGCACAGTCCAAAGCTGCAATTCGAAGCCCGTGGGGCCCTAAGCCCATAACCCTGCTGTTGACCCGCCTGTGAAGTTGACAGTAAATGTCTTGCAGGTGAGGTACACATACATTCTTGAGCTGCAGTGAGACGCCTTTGAGGCGCAGGTGTAGGTGCACATTCTAGAGGTGCTGATAGCAGCCCTATGAATGCTCGCCAGTGAACACTTATAATTAAGGTTAGCACGGAAAGACCCTGAGGTACTGCAGAAGGGGAGGGCACACTTGGGAGTGCAAGAGCCCGGAGGGAAAGGCAGGGTGTGAGAGCATTTTTGTGCATGCGAGCACATGTACCACAAACCCATCTGCATAGTTTAAAGCGGACTGCCCCTGCATAAGTGGGTGCTGCAGGTGGGCTTCAGACCGTTCTGTATTCAGCTTTATTTGGCCCAGAGTGTTGTCTGCATTGTTTCATTTCACCTCGCAGGGATCTTTAAACATCTTCACAGAGCTTTCCTTTACCCTGCAAGTCTAGAAACCTTATTTCAGCTGACAACCCTGGTTTCAGTGTAACCGGCTCTGATGGAGCCCACGCAAACAGCCCTGGCAGCTACACGAGGGAGAACACCAGGTCTTGAATGATCCTTAAATTATAATCATGCCCTTTGTTAACCTCGATGCTCCTTTGCCCTTGGCCAATGAAAATCCCATAGGTGATTCTCTCGGTGGTGTCATTCCATACAAGGTGTGTTAATTTATTAACCCATTCATTAAAGTATTGATGCAATTATATCTTTCCTGACTGGTTCCTGGGGCAGAAACCTCCTACCCAAACGTTCTTTGAGATGAACCGGGTAGAAACAAATTCAATCTTATTTCAAATCTCTGCAATACCTTAAACTCTGTTTGCACTGGAGAAGTGTTAGACACTTGGTACTAGTTTTCACTAACTATTTAGATCTCACCATCCAGTCACCATTCTCTTCCTGCCCTCAAGACAGATGCAATGAAAGAGAAATCATTTGTGTGTTGTCCATTCACTGTGAAACTCATAGGAGTCTGAGTCTCCAGCAGTGTTCTAGGGCACCAGAGAGGAGGAAGCGTGAAAGGGAGAGAGAATAGGTGGATGGAAATAGAGAGCTAGAGCGAGAAGATGAGGGTAGAAGGGCTGATTGGAGCATTTTTGCAAGGGCTCCTTTTAGTTGTTCAGTCTAGCGGTGGCTATTAAGCCCACATACTCCTCTGTCAGTACAGACACCCACACACTGAGCTCCCACACAGTAAAGACACTACAGTCCATTCGTCTCGAAAAATGTGTTTTCTTCTACTAAAGCTGGGTTGCTGTATATTATATGCAGACACAATGTACATATGAGTTTATCCAGTACAACTTGTTTGCTTTCTAATATTTCTAATTTTGGCAAATGTTTGAGGTTTCTAGGTTGCATATCTATTGAACACTAAGGTTCATCAAAAATTGGAATGGCCATTAATTAGTCCTACAAACATAATGACATGAGAAGAGTTAATGAGTCAAGCCCTTGCTGTGTCCATCTATAGCAGCCTGCAGGCTTTAGTTCAAAGCACGTGCAGCAGTAATCAGCGTGTCCTCCAAGCAGTTCTTATTCGGGTCTTCCCAACATTTGTTGGTCAATACTGTTATGGAGTATAATAGTAAAAGACAAATTCATTCTCAAAGGAATGTATTCCTGGTTCCGTATTTTTATGGTAAATCCAGAATCGCACAATTATAGCCAACACGTGTTTCACCCTATCAAGGCATGCCAGCGTAGGCCTTTTTCAAGGATGTGTTTTCTACAAGTATATTCCTCAGTATAAGTAATGTATGTCTGGTCACAGAGAGGACACATTTCTGGAAGATAGATTCCAGTAAAAATCGATGTTACCCCTTGACCAGTCACTGCGGTTCATTTCACAACGTATAACTTCTTGAAGGACACTCATTTCTGATTCACATTTATTCAAACAAGAGATTTAGGTGACACTAGCCTCGTATGAGTTACCCTAGATCCTCCATACCCAAAAGTGGAGATGCATTAAAAAGGGCATTGATTGAAGGGCCTGGAGTGTGCCAGGCCTTGAATGAATGTACATATATTTCAAAACATAGCTGGAATGACCCAAACTTTCATCCTCCCAAAGTCAATAAATTGTATCAAGGTGTAGGGAGCTTTGATATTCTGCAACCCTATTATTCGGTAGCTTCAGGGGTGTTTTCCTATGGAAAAAAGCTGCTCCCCTATACTCATGTTTAAATAACAAATTAAGCAATGTTTAAAAACCTGTGTCCTATCATTTCTAAGGTACGTTATACAAAAAAAGTATTGTTTTGCCATAAGGTTTTTAAAAGTTCTATTGTATGGAAACCTATTCCCTACACTCCTCCCCCGTCATTAAACTTGTGTATTGTGGGTTTCTGGTTTCCAAACTATGAAAATATTGGAATATGTTTGAGTGCCTCGTCTAAGGTGTCCGTTAAACCTGTGGCATTCTGTCAAATTCAATCAAAATTGTAATTATAAATGCACTGTAAAGTCACATTTTTAAAGAACTTTTCTTGGGTTAAAGACTCACCCTATGTACTCTTAGTAGCAATTCTGCTTGCTCGCTCCATGAGATTCTGGTCACCTATTGACGCCTCAACAGTTGCAGGGATCACCAGCCACCGCTGGCACAGGGATTGGCCGCAGGACCTGATATGTTGGAGGATTTGGACACCAGGCCCTCCGGCCAACCCCTCCCTCCCTATGTGCACACCGAGGGGTTGGTTGCCCACGGATTGGATGCTTGGCCTGGCCACAAGCTGTGTGCAGCATGGAGTTGGCATTATGTATGGTAATAATGTATTACTTTACGTTAGAAAAGAAAAACTAGACACATTCTAGTTAGGTGAAAAGGTCAGTTGAAAGATACTGTTTTAAACTAACAAAACCACTGAAATTTACTATTTATAGTTATCCCAAATAGCTATAACTTGTGTCCTAAATTAACTATAACTCACGCCTTTGCCATGCACTGTGAATTAACCCCAATATTACATTATTCATTACATGTTCTATGACACCATTGTTCACATCACTGCAACATCTGAAAGGACATTATTGATGACAACACTCTGTATGGTGGGAGTACGAGTTATAGTTACTTGATAGAACTGTAGCTGGTGAATTTCAGAGGTGCTGTTTAGTTTAAAACTGTATGTTGAACTACATTTCCACCTAACATAAATATCCCTTTGACCTTTGGTTTATTCAGTGAATTTCTACTTTTTTTGATGCAAAGCAAGAGAATATTTTCATACCTACTAACAATAACATCACTATAACCTTTGGCTTATTTCCTTTTCGAGAGACTGCAAATATTTGCATATATCACACCTCATCTGTTTCCTCTCCTGAACCCTCGTTTCACTCGCTCCTGCACAAATTTCCTTGCATCTGCTTCACTTCACCACCCATGCACAAACCGCAGTGACTCACCTGCAAGCACTGCATTTTCTTTCATTTTACCCCTGTCACTATTTTGGTAGTTGTGTACCTCCTTCGCACACTTTTGCATATGGTCACAATTACAATTGGCAGACCTCACCATTGCTCTATATTCTCTACAGAGAAGCCAAGGATTGTAGGAGCACTGATGGACACTGTGAAAAATGTACACTGAGTTTGAACTGAACTTTGTAGCTCTCCATGTTGGCACATCTACAATCTGAACTCACTCAGCTACATAGGAGAAACTATTTTACACTGTGCAGCTGTACATGAGTAATATGTTCCATAAAGAAAACTACAGGAACACAACATCCTGGAAAAAAGCAAAAACTTCTAGGGAATGCTAAAGTAAGTAAAGTGTTAAATGTAAACTCGAGCAGCACTACTCTTCCTAAGCTGAGAAGGCAATGTTTGTAAGTGCGGCCTGTGGCTGTTACCAGCAGCGAGGCACGCGAGGGGTGGCAAGACATTTACAGCTGCGGCAGCCACTTAACGTGGATGAAGTTTTGCAAACCAGGTTTGATGTGCATTTCAAAATCTGTGAGTAGTCCCTTAAATAATAAAATAAAAAAAGCAAGTGACGATAGGATAGAGGTGTATTGGAAGAGCTTTGCGAGGTCCCATGTTGTCGAACTAAACTGGAACTACAGATCAGGCTTAAGGTGCGTCAGAAGAGCTGTACGCATAATTGGAACGTGCCCACTCCCACAAATCTAATTTAAGGCTGGCGCAGTGGGTAGACTGGCGCACTAGACAGATACCTGTGGCCTTATTTATGAAGGCCTTGCGCCACCGGTGCGTCACTTTTTCCCATGTTAAAAGTGACGCACCGGTGGCGCAAGGCCTTCATAAATAAGGCCCCTGGCTTTTTGTGATTTCGCGAATCGCGCATTTTTCGCAAAATTGACCAAGGTGCGCGATGCTCGCAAATGAATGTCGGGGGTGTTGCGGAATAAAACCGAAATGTTGCGTCTCTGAATTATTTATAGTTTTATGACCCTCCTGGAACTGAAAACAACAATCTGCTCTTGGCTTTCATTGTTGCCGAGCCAGCCGCACTGAACGTGTTACTGTCAGAAGGCAGGCAACCACACCCAAGGTCTGCTTCCGGTCTAGAGGAGCCGTGGACCGAAGCCTGGCAGTCAGCACATGCGCCCTAGCATTGCCAGTCTGGGGCACGACCGCGCTGGGAATGTCAAAATTAAGACAGTCGGGGGAATGGAGTCACCTATTTTTTGAAAAACGCCACTGTGTGCAGCAATTGCGAGCACGCACTTGTAAAATGCAGTGGCATGTAAAGTCATCAACAGTACGGATTTATTTAAGAGGAGGAGAGGAGTACCATCATATACCATTTACTTTGCATTAGAGTAACAGGAATGAAAAGTAAGAGGTCTGTAATGGTACTGCTCTGTAAACAAACCAGCAGTATTTATGGACATTTTAAGGATTTTGGGGCGTGGGCCAAACAGTTTGAGGGCCACTGTTAGGAGCAGCTTTGAATCTATGATCCAATTTCAGCTTCTTCATGCCCTCTTTGGCCAGCTCATTGGCATTCCACAGGCAGACTGGTCCAACATCTAAATGTGTTTCCACCTTATATTGAAGGAAAGTGATGTGTGTTTTCAATGTTATAAGCAGCAGCTTACAAATAATATTGCAAATATCTGCACCCACTGCCATTTCTCATATGTGAGGTCCCGTTTTGATCTAAAAGGATGTTTGTAAATCGATGTTGCATGAAGCAAACACAACAACATTTCCCTGCAAAAAATCTGTAATACACTGCCACACATTATTCGTTATATAAAAAATAAAAAATCAATAAAAAAATAATGGTATGTACGTTTAAAAATCATTCAATGTCATCGGGGCAGGACTGTGTGGATAACAGAGCCGGATCAATCAGGGGGCCCCTGAAAGGCTGGGGTCCGGGACCAAAGCCCACGTTGCCCATGACTTAACACGTCTATGGCAGTATTTGTTTATTTACAAAGCAATACCGATTCAAGACATTTACCTTTCTTTCCTTTTCTACAAATGCGAAGTAATATCTCTGTAACTGTACTACTGCGTATAGATGAGGGAGCCAGCAAATTAATGGGTATAGCCAGTCAAGGTTCTGGTTTGACCCTATGATAAAAGTTCTAAGCAATGTATTTCTTAAATATGTTTGTTGTTCACTTCAGTACATTAAACGATTTTACTGCATTGAGTAACATTTGTCAAAAGTAGTGGTTTCAGAAACATTCATGAACCCTCCACTCTAACAACGATACCATTAGTAAACCCAGGGATTAGTCAGTTGCCATGTGTCCTCTAGGTGTGATCTATATTGTTATTATAGATATGACAGCATTGTAATCATTACATCCATATGTGAGAGGTATAGTGCACATCCTGAACTTATGTTTGCGGGTGCTCTCATCTCTGTAATGAACACAAATGAGGTTCAGTGAAAAAGTGTTTGCCTAAAATCATTTAATTTGGTCAAGCATGAAGCTGGAGCACTATCATAGATTATACAGCAAAAACGAGAGATTTTTGTGACCAGCGCACAGCCTGAACACACATATTTGAAGGTGCTCTCATATCTGGGAATGAACAAGAAGGCTCAGTGAAAAAAAAGCATCTGTCTAGGATCGCACATGTGAAGGAGTCATCCCTGATTTTCTTTCAGTTTCATGCAGTGCAAATCAGCGAGTAGATGGGTATTTCTTTCTGACATCCAAGGTTGATGCTTTGCCTTTAACTCTAACAGGATGAGAATAGAGTGTAGGTGACAGGAAACATGTTGTTGTGGTTAGGGGAGCATACACCATGTTTTTTTCCTGCAGAGTCCCATTTTATTTGGACAGAACTAAGAAATGTCACTAAAATAGGGTACTGCAAAAATGCTGCAGAAAGTGCAGTAGTCTGCTGCAAAATGTCCCTGTTTTGTTCCGCAAAATTTCCTAATCCATGCTGCAATATCCTGGGGTGGTCTGATTAGAATACCGGGCACACTCTGTCAGCATGTGCCCCCATCCGAAGGGCTGCTTGGCTGGGCTACTAGCGACGATGGTGCTGGATTGTGATACACTAAAATGCAAGTGTAAGGTGTGTTGCCCCACTGTTCATGGAAGAGGAGAGAAGTGTGTCCAAATCCGACAGGTCAGCAAGGCTCAAGTTAGATCATGTTTGCTATTTAGATTTTTGCAGGTGGAATGTGGTGCAATTGCTCAAGTGCCGGGTGAGGTCTCGCTCGCCCTTGAGGCAGAAGCTAGAGTAGTTGCATCAGATGCTGGTCGTGGCCTGCCTGCCTTCCATTGAATATAATCCATCCATGGCTGCTGACAGAAGTGGCCCAAGGCCGGAGTAGGCAACCCTGCAGAGTCTCAATGAGCTGGGGCAGGGCCGACCAGTGGAGTCAAGGTGGGAGGGTGGATCTAGGCTAGGTGGGGCGACTCAGCTCCACCCACCTTTTAAGTTGTGCCTGCTTGTTGGATTTTGCACAGGGCTCTCTGCAGGAGTCCGATAGCAGATTGACTTCGGAGAGTGTAGTACAGGTACCTTTTAAATGCAGTGAATTGCATGCATGTTTCTGTTAACATCTATATATTGCCTTTGTCCGGTGTTTTGGCATTCTAGAGCTTAGTCCTTGACATTCCTAAAATGTTCATGATTGTAATGCAAGTGTGTCCCTACACGCAAGCTCCTGTTAAACTTTGCTTTTGGACTGTGTGGGGGTCATTTTCATTGTTCGCTTCACAACACTAAAGCAATGACACAAGTGCAAGGGCTGTGCTGGTGGGAGCCAAAAGCATCATCAGTGAAATGTGTGTCTCAACAGCAGTGTTTAATTTGAACCAGTGGTTTCCGGTGTTCATCATCAGCACCAGAACTTAATTGCCGACACCAGAGTTTGACAGTCTACTACAGGGTGGCGCTGTCTGGCTAATTTAGAGCTTACCACAACAACATTTACTTATAAATTCAATAGACATTAAGAAATAGCTGATACATGAAGCCCAAGCTACTTTTAAAACTTTGGAGGCCAGAAATAGCCTGTTCGCACACTGTTACTTGTTGCGTATGCGCATGCACGCATGCTGGGTGTGCTCTTGTGAGATGGCACTGCTCCCAGACTGCGGACACACTCCATGAGAGCTCTATCAATAGCAAGCTTGCATATGTTCTGCATACATTTCATTTTAGATCATTTCTATAGAGCTCTCACACGCTACGAAATGAGGACCTTGCTTTAGGGATGGAGAGAATAATTTCCCCCAATTTTCAAACATATATCTGATATTTATTGTTGAGTGCCTGTGCCAGCTAGTACATTGGGTAAAGCATGGCAGCTGAATGTTGGCTCTATGTAAAGTATTACTGGGGAGAAGTCTGTCTCTTCAGTTACTGCATGCTGTAGTGCGTTTCTACCGTGCATGTCTCCGGTCATATTCCACGTGTTAGGTGGTTTCAGTAAAGTACATAATTTAAAATAATCTATAATCCCCATCCGCATCAGTGCTTTTTAGTAAAGTATATGAGGGGCAAAGGAGGTCTTTTCAGGTCGCAAACGAGCTGAGGCACAAAGCTGGAGGGAAAGCTAGGCTGAGGGCAGCTCCTGTTAGTAATTCCTAGGTCACACACAGTACAGATTTCACAAATGCCTTACTGTGCCTTCTGTGCATGGAGCTGGCCTGCAGCCCAGGATCAGACAGTGTGTTTTATCACTCGCAGTTATCTGGGGAAACCAGATCCAACAACATCCAGGCGAGTGGGAGCGGTGCTGTGGGGACCCGGGCCTAGATATATTACCAGTGCACTGTGAATGCATGCAATTTTAAGAGAGAGTGCTTGCCTTTGTCCTTTTTAACGCTTTAAAATAATGCTTTTGTTTTGTTTTGATTGATCATGAGAATCAAGCACTTAGCAGCCATCTGGTGTAAAGATATTATTGAGCCCAAAAACTGTTTATGTGCTGTCATGCAAGTGTGTATGTTTTGAGGCACAAGTTGATCAACAGTAAGTCTTGTTACCTTACTGCATCCTGATCTTAGTTTTATTTGATTGTGTAAGACTAATAACATTCACTGTCAGCTTTTCAACATGTCTGACTGGCTAGTGACCCTGAAAGCCCAGTAGAACTAGGGTAGTCCATTATAAGTTTAGCTTGCTTCCTGGGGGTTTGGAGAATGGGGGATGCTTCAAATACCCAGCACATATGTAGGGGCAGTAGGGTTGAGTGCATGACGAGTTACATCATTGTTATCCAATTCAATAATACTGATTGTATCAACCTCAGAAGGATGAACGGTTGATTATTACAGCCAGGATTTGAACCTGTCACCCCATTAAGCATGTCATAGGTTGACAGTGTGGAAATGATTTCAACGTAGGTAATACTGTGCAAAAGGGGTTATATTCAGAGGTATACTGAATGCCCATTAACAGACAGTTAAACCAGTCCAGTGCCTTCCCACACCACACCAGGTCCTCTGAGACTGGCAGTCTAAGGCAAGACTTGATCACATGTGTACCATTGCCTCTCGAGGCCCTTCCTGCTGGTAGACCCTTCCAGTGTAGTGGCGGGCAAGTAGGACTGTGGGGCAGTCAGTTACATTTCAAATCAGTGGTACTGCAGAACAGTCAGATGTGTTTCGTGCAGGTAAGGAAGGGGGAAGGCCAGGTGAGGGGAGTCGACAGATACTAAAATAAAAAAAAACTCCCACCTTGAGTTCACAGCATCGCCGACTCAGCGATGTGGTGAATGCAAGGTTAGTGGCATTCTTTTTCTTTAATTTAATTTTCGCTCTTTGAGGTATGTCGATTTCCTCTTTACATGGTTGTGAAATTTGGAGCAGCTGTTTTGCTCACCACTTTCAAAGGTCACCAGCCGCCACTGCTAGGGTAGTAAGTGGACGGAGTGTGTGTTGTTGGATTGGGCCTGACTTGACCGGAAGTGAATAGCACGGAAGTTTGAGGTCAATATTGAAGTGCATGGTAGGATGGCTAGGAGCTTGCTCAGAGCAGAGTTGATGGTGGGCTGGGAGACAGCAGGTGGTGTGCCAGGCTTGCGGGAGGGCCGCTTCTAGTAGACCATGGCGTAATAAAGGAGAAACTGATTTACACCCGGGTTAAGCGCTGAGATTGAGTGATTGGGCATAGGGTGCAGTGACTTTAAAAGTGCAACACTGAACTAGTAGAAGGCAATTGACGAGGTACATTGGTAAAGCTGTGTGTGCGCGCGCCCCAAGATGAACCAATGAGCGATCTACAAGGGATAGAAACAAATATGCATAATGCCTGTGCGAAAAGTGTATTTTACTAAACGTCATGTACGTGTTTTCATATATTTTTCATCTTTGTTTTTCTCAGACTCAAGACGCCGAGCTCGCACTCTAGACGAGGAGCTAGCCAGTCTCAAGGAAGACACTGGCGAATTGCAGCAGTCTTCGAAGCACATCCCCTTGGTTTTCCCTGAATTCCACAGCTTTATGGTCCATTTTCCTCCTCCTCACGAGGCCCGCCAAAGCATTAGGATCATGTTGCTGTAAGAATCTTTGCACTGTCTCTTTAAAAAGTCCCGTTCTAATTATAAGAATGAACTGAATTTGGCAGCAGAAGGCAGAACTGAAACTAGTGGCCAAGCAGCGATATTTCGAGCAAGATCCAATTCTTGGCATTAGTAACGAGTCGCACGTTCACACACAAGCCCATTGCAAGCCTCTCTTAACTCAATATCCATCCAGAGCCCCCTGCCAACAGCGCAGTCGAGTTGCCTGCACTAGCCCTTGAATCCTAAAGTCGTGGGGCTGCGGTATTCATCCTTGTCGCGGGCTACCATGGAGGACTATGAGTTCAGTGTCCAGCAGCTTCAACCCAACGTGATCTCGGTGAGGATTTTCAAACGAAAGGTTGGGGGTCTCGGGTTCCTGGTGAAGCAACGTGTCAATAAGCCACCTGTCATCATCTCAGATCTGATCCGGGGTGGGGCCGCGGAGCAGAGCGGACTTGTCCAGGTGGGGGACATTGTCCTGGCAGTCAATGACCGGCCATTGGTGGATGTGCCATATGAAGGCGCTCTGGAGATTCTCCGTAGTATACCTTCGGAAACCTTTGTGGTACTTATCTTACGAGGCCCTGAGGGCTTCACCACCCACCTAGAGACCACCTTCACCGGTGATGGGACGCCGAAGACCATCAGAGTCACCCGTCCCGTGTGCGCCATGGCCAAAGCCATGGGCCTATCGAGTCAGAGCATCTTCAGCAAAGACCAGCCGCAGGCAGTTGACAGCGCAACTGGCTCGGCAGGCTCCTCATGGGCCAGAGAAAGTGGGCAAGAGGGGAGCCCGCTGATGGACTTCAATGGCCTCGCATCTGTCATGGTGGGAGGGAAGAGCGATGACATCAGCAGTACATGTCATAACGGCGGGACAGAAGACAATGTCATCCTCAAAGAGATCACCCCAGTTGTGAGTCACCTGCAGAACGGACGAAAGGAACTCAATGGCGACAGTCCGCCCCGTCTGGAGAAAAAGGACGTGGAGGTGCAGGTGGGCAGGTAAGGCACCCTTACTGTGATTTCTGACTCAACTCAGTGGCTTGTGAGGAGAGGGAGGAGGAAAGCAATGTATCAGGCCCTCTGTTGCTGTCTCTTAAACATATGGATATGAAGGCTTTGGTCCAACATAGGTTATTCATGTGTATACACCATTCTTGTTGTTCACGGATTAAGTTTCTTTTTATATATACTCTCTTTATTTCTGTTTTCTGGTGAACTTGACATATTTAAACAGTTACATCTCACGGACCACCCTGAACAATAGGCAGTACAATCCCAGGTCAGAGGCTATTGATCCGATCTGGGTTTCCACTGAAATTGTTTCCAAACCGACAATCAGCAATAATATTATCATTATTAATCATTGTTCACAGATTTTGTGGGGCTCATTTGGGCACCCACAGAATTAATGCTTATGAATTAGCAAATGCATACCATTATGAGGCACATGGAAAAGTGGAAGAGGCAATCACATGAGCCCTTGTGTATTCTAAAAAATACGGACATACATGTCTTAGGTACTTTGAGCACTAGCTATTTCTTAACCAGGTATGTCTGTAGTGTTTTTGTGTGAGCTGTAACTCAGCAGCTATTTTATCATTAGCTATTTTGAGCGTGAACACCTCATGTGGAAAGATCAGACATGTGTCATTCATTTTTAAATGTATTTTAAATATGTTTAACTCTGACGAGAGTTGCCATCTGTAATATTTAGGCGAAGTTGACTTTTTTTATCAGTCACCGCACTTCGAAAAGTTTAGTTATGGCCTTTTATTGATGATGTTAAAGTAGCATCTGTACTGGGGTGAATGTATGACATTGTTCTGCATTCTGTCCATCAACTGTGGTTTTTGCATTTGTCACCCCGAGTTGGCAGGGTATGCTCAATCGTGAGTCCCATGCACTCCACGCCACTGGATTCAAGCAAGCCGG
This sequence comes from Lissotriton vulgaris, assembly GCF_964263255.1. NCBI lineage: Eukaryota > Metazoa > Chordata > Amphibia > Caudata > Salamandridae > Lissotriton > Lissotriton vulgaris. Next base: position 301,685,665 of record NC_141699.1, on the reverse strand, counting down.
GCTGAAAACGGCTGGAATGCCAGAAACCGGTCCTCCGAAGCTTGTTTCCGGTCCAGGGAAGGCATGGCTAGGCAGTTCGGGCTGGACTGTTCCCATGTGGCACAGTGTCAGACTGATTTGCATATGGCCATGTCTGAACTGGGGTGGTGTGGAGTGCAAAAAAACGATGGATTTAGGCCCAGATCTCTGTACTGGGGTGAATGTATGACATTGTTCTGCATTCTGTCCATCAACTGTGGTTTTTGCATTTGTTAAAGTAGCATGTCCATAAAACATTGGACCTCTGCAGGTAGTCCGTCAGGACCTGTAGCTTTGCCATGTTTTAGTGCGGATACAGTCTTTTTAACCTCTGTCTCTGAGATATCCAATTCCAATGCCTCACTTTGCGCTTGCGATAAATGTGGAAGAGATATCTTATCCAGCCATGACTTCCTTGCCTGTTGGTCATCTATGATATCATCCCTATATATTTCCGCAAAAAACTGCGTAAAGGCAGTACTAATTCCTACATCTGATGACCTGAGCTGATTTTCCCCCGCTGCCATGATCCCTCTTATGTGGTTTTTTGCTTGGTCTGCTTTGACCCTCCAGGCTAAAATCTTACCTGCGGTTTCTCCAAATTCAAAATTGGACAGTTTGCTCGCCTCCCATTTCTTTGAGACCCTTTCTTGTAGGATATCTTCTATCTGACTTTTGAGGTCTGACATATTTTTTTGATCTTGTAGTGAGCCAGTTGTGCCCCTAAGCCTTTGTTCAATTATCTCCAGCTCCTGTTCTAGGTTTTTGATTTTGGCTAGATAGTTTTTCCTCATAAAGGAAGCTCTGTTGGTGATGCAACCTCTCAGGTATGCCTTAAGAGTTTCCCATACTAAGGCAAGGGAGGTTGAGTGCAAATTGCTATCTAAAAACATCCTAACTTCGGAGTTGAGGTATGTCACTTCCTCCGGGACCAATAGAATAGTTCGATCAAATGCCCAAGAGGGATGTTTTTTGTGAGTTTGAAGTATTAAGGTGAAAGAGAGAGCTGAATTGTCGGATAAGTGAGAGGGTATATAGTTAATGCTGGCTATAGAGTTTTGGAGACAGTAGCTAAACAGTGCAAAATCTATACGTGAAGTATGTTTATATTTTAGATTTCTATAAGATACCCCTGGTTTAGTGCCGGCTCTTTCTCTCCATAGATCTGCCAGACCCAGGTCCTCCATAATCCCTTTTAGAGTCTGTCTAGATTTGGAAGGGGGTTGGCAACTATACCTGCTACTATTAGTGGTTTTATCAAGTTTTGGATTCAAAATAACGTTAAAGTCCCCTGCCCAAATTATGGGGTCAGAGGTAGTTATTAAATCGTTCCTTATTATTTCCAAAAAAGATGGGTCATCAGAGTTAGGACCGTAATATCCGACTAGATTGTATTTCTGCCCATGTATAGAGAGGTTAACTATGAGCCATCTTCCAGATTTGTCCTCTCTGAATTCAAGAATCCGCACGTTAGCTGGTTTTTTGCAGATTAAGAGAATTCCTCTTATATTTGCATTATGGTCAGTACTTAAGAATACGTCAATCCATTTTTGCTTTTTTAAAATTGCATCTGCCTTGTTTTTTAAGAGATGTGATTCTTGGATAATGATGATCTGCGCCGGGGAGTCGCGCAAATATTGAAAAATGCGTTCTCTTCTCCCCTGCACGCGCAAACCATTCACGTTCCAAGATAAAAAAGATATCGATGTCATTTCTCCTTCCCGTTGCTCACTACCATTCCACCCGGTTTAGTATTTGTTGCTTTGTTTCTTTTAGTTATTGTCTCTAAGGCGATTGGACTGTAAAAAAGAAAAATCTGTTTTAAAGGGCCAAGCTTCTGAGGATAATTTTGAATTTTTATGCTTTTGTGCCCCCCCCCCCACCCCTTTGGAGAACCCATCCATACTTACTCCGACCAGTTGTTGGGCCGGTTTGCGCTGATCTGAGCTCTACTCTCAACACGGAGTTACACTCCTTAAAAATATCTGAGAAAAAACATTGTACTGTCGTGCACAATCACCATCGCCATCACCATCACCATCCCACTTTCCCTCTGTTTATTTGTTACTCACTTTCTCCAAATAGTGTGGATTTATTCATTTAATCATTTGTTTATCTACAGAAAAAGGGTTGTTTATGAAATAGTGCAGTATATTTATTTATTTATTTTTCCTTCCCCCTTTTTTTTTTTTTTTTTCCCTTCCTTCCCCTAACTTGGGTTTGTCATACTACTCTAACCTTGCGCCCATCTGGGAATCCCCTGGGCTCCCTTCCTGCTGGGATGATAGGCTTACTATTCCGTTGAGATCAGGAGGGATACTAACATGGGGAGATGTGTTGACAGGTGACTCTCTGAAGCCCTGGGAGGATTTGCGGGAGCAGCGGGGGATAGAGCTCTCGAGGTTTAAGTATCTACAACTAGATAGCTGGGCTAAGGCAACAAACAGGTCTGGGGCACCATTAGGGAAGCATAGTATCACCGAAGAGAAATTGGTAGCGCAACCTGCAGGGGGTAAAGAGGTCTCGAAATGGTACTGGTGCCTGCTAGAAGAGATAGACGGAGATTTCACCCTCCCGGAACAACTATGGGGCTCGGATCTGGGGGCCCAGAGCATCGAAACCTGGCAGAACTCCTGTACCCTACTATATAGATGTGTTAAACCCGCATGGCTAAGACGCAATCATTTTTTCACAATTCACCGTGCATACTTTACACCGCTAAAACTTTCTAAATTTATCCCAGGGAAGAAATGCAATAAATGCGGCCATATCGCAGCCTCAGATGTCCACATGTTTAAAGAATGCCCCAACATATTACAATTTTGGAATGAAGTTAAAGCAACTTTGGACTCCATTCTTAATACTTCGATCTCCATCACACTTTCCTTGATCATTTTTGGATGGGACAACAATATAAAGGGCCACGCTAGGACATTTCTGTTCTTTGCCATATTGCTTGCAAGAAGAGAGATATGCAAGGTTTGGATTGAAAATTCAGCACCAACCCACGCAAACTGGCTGTCGTCTCTCTACGCAACCTCTAAAACGGACTTGAGGAGATCAGGCGGCGAGCGTAGCCGTATCTTTTGGGACGTTCTGGTTCATTGGAGACAATAACCGGGGTTTTTTTTTTTTTTTTTCCCCGGTCCTATGATTATGCCTTGAAACTCCAAGAACTAGGCCCCCCCCAGTCGGCTCAGAATGGCTAGTTCAACTGAATAAAACTTCAAGTTTGGAGTCTTTTCCCACGATACTCTTCGGGCCATCCATTGCCGAATTCCACCTAATAGAGCATAGGATGCAGAGGAAACTCTGCTCCTGGATAGAGTGGTTGGCAGTTGGAGGTTAAATAAGAGGTGGCCAGGCAAATGAGGATACAAAAAAAAAAACAAAAAAAAAAACATTGGACCTCTGGAGGTACCAGACCTGTCTTTTAAGTTCTCTGAAAAAAAGGAAGATGTCCACAAATTGGTTCTGTCTCCAAAGAAAGGTCTACCGAGGCTATTCAGTGAACACCAGTACCCACTTCTTTTATGGACTTTCTAGAGAAGCTTCGTCAGTTTCTGTTTTCGTTTTTTGTTTCGGGTCTATGGTCCCTATTCAGTACTAGTCTGTCATTCAATGTCACCAGACTTCTGATGCACTCCAAAATCCCACACCCTTTTCAGCAGCGGCATTATTTGTTTCCCAGATTGTACCATTCTCCGATCCTTTCGGGATTGATTAGCATTTGAAAGAGTCGAGTGACATGACCTGGAAAGAGGAGTCTGTTGTCCTGTTGTTACTTGTTCTTTTCAATGTACGCAGTGTGTGCTGTGGCTCCACCCAGAGGTGTTTCTGACTCTCTCACTTCATGCCATTGGCTGCCTCCCACATGAAAAGCTTCCATTAAAAGGCTTGAGGGACTATTTTACCTCTCAAAAGTACCCGGAGTACACATTACCTTTTCTATGACATACATGGGTTGTATGCCGAAAGAAAACATTTTTGTTTGTTCTTTTAACTTCAGCAGGTTGTTTTTAAATATATTTTAGTCAGGATTCACATTTACCTTCCTGGAGCACTCATACAAAATGACTATGGCACTGGTTCCCCGATTCCATAAATGCAGATTGGGTGGTCGATCGTTCATGGTGATGGCCTCCAAACTATGGAATGCACTTCCTGTTCACATCCGTTCCTTAGACAATCTTTTTGCATTTAGGAAAGCTGTGAAAACGTATCTTTTCCCCCTGCCTTATTAGCTTCCCTTTGTGTTCTGCTTTGTTTGTTATGTTCTTTCCAGATATAGCGCCGGGACGCCCCTTTGCTGGGGCAGCTGTGCGCTCAAAAAGTCAATATAACATAACATAACATAACATAACTATGGAGGTGCAAAGTTAGTCGATCTGACCTTAATATGACACCATTAGAATGGGCAAATGCTGGTTGCATACTCATGTGCGTTAACGTCAGACCAATTGGCTTGGTCAGTGCCTGTTTTCTGTTGGAAGAAAAAGCCTGCTGACAAATTAAGGTGTGGTGCGATCTCCCTACATACTGCCATGTTCCCCTTATAGTTTGTTGTGCTTCTGCTCCACTGGCTCCCGGGCCCCCCTTTGGACCGGCTTGAACTGGTGAAATGATTGGTCTTTTGCAAGACCATAGCATCTGGTCTCACTAGAACCTAGCACCCACCCCTCTATGCTGAGGTCTCAGTCTGGGCAGGAAGGGACCCCCTCAGGCTTGGATTGTGTATCATTGACTAGTGGTGGAGTTGGGCAGAAGGCACAGAGCTCGAAACAGCACTCCTGCCCCTCCCCCCCCCCACACACACACACACACTGTGACATTCCTGCATAGATGTTCAAATGCGTCTCTTTACAATTTACCTCTGTCCAATCAGATACCAGTATGGTAGCTTCACATGACTATAGGATAGTTTAATGTGGCTCCCGTTCAGAAACATTAAGTGTAAGTACCTACCTGTACACTGCGGATGTTGGTGTTCTTGACAGAACACCAAGAGCTTACTGCTGTAAAGAATGTGGTTTCCAGCGTTATCCTCAACATAAAGTAATTACTCTGTAGGATGGAGCGCTTGACTCGGCTTCAGATTAATCACTTTTATCATTTTTCCTGTATGTTTGCATAAACCTGTTTTTGTGTAATGTGACAGCCTTGACAATGTCATTTTCTGACGAAACGTGTTTAGGCTGCCTTTGATATGCCAATTGGTTCACAGTCAATGTATTTGGAAACTGTTGGACTGACACGAAATTAAAGATACTTGGATTTTATGTCACTCTACAGCCTACTGGACCTATGTTTTGGACTAGTGAGTGTGCTTCAGTATCATTGTTTTCTTTTTAACAAATACACCGCTTCATCAGTGGAAATGCCACATATGTGGAGGTGGCGGAGGAAAGAGACATATGTTCTTCGTAGCATGTTCAGATTGCTGAGCAGAAAGCTATAAAGCAAGACAGAGACACAAAGTTTGTCAATATGCGTGTATGTGAACGAAAATGCTTCCATTTATATAAGAATGATCATATTCTAAAATAGTAAGTGCAGCAGGCCTAAGTTTCTCTTAAGAGCCTGCAACCTTCATTATCAAATAATACTGAACACTAAGACTGCCTAATATTGATTGCACGTTATGAATCTTTTTCTGCCACCCTTTACTTTGCATATTCTATTTCATTCCTGCTTTCTCTCTTTGTCACTGCTTTCCTATATTTTTCTTATTCCACTTTTCTCCCTTTTTCTTGGTCAAAGTGTGATGTAAAAAAAAAAAATCCCAGTCACACCTGCAACGACTGGCACAAATTAAGCACTGGCTGTGGATGTGTATGGATAAGCCAAGAGCACTCAAATGTTCCCATTTCAGTAACCCTGGTTTGCTGTTTGTACTCTGGTAATAGTAGTCCTGCATTTATAATGGCCAACGCTCCAGGCACTGACGAGGCTTCCCCCTTGCCTGCGTGTTTTTCTTACCAGCATAACTAGTATTTTAATGTCTCAGCCGGTACAAAAATTAGGGAAATCACCTAAAGCTGGTATTTTTCCCCCTTGTCATTACATACTTAAATAATTATAAGAAGAAAGCACTTAGGATGTGTTCTAGAGCTACATTTGTGGCCCCTGACTGATGATTAAAGTAAACAAAGACAGAAAGGCCGTGTTAAAAATGAAAACAGTCGATTTTATATACAGTCCGGTTGAAGTATCATGTCCCAGCCTTTGCTAAAACTTAAAACGTGAACAAATAGCTATTATTTTTTACTGGGAATGGAGGCAACCAATGCGCTGACACGTAAAGAAGGAACCAATAATGGAATGCTTTCTCTACAGATTGCGCTACAAATTGGAGTTTACAGTGCGTATAAAAACTCACTTTTGACTAAATGTGGAATCGAGGTATGGAGAGAGACCAATGCAATTTGATCAACCAGGAACCTCAGATTAGAACTCGAAACACAAAGCCGGGGTTCGGAAGCTCTCCGGCAGAACCTATGAGGGGACACAAGTTGCGGGGATCAATTTCTCCTAGTATTGGAGAAGCCTCACTCCTGTGTTGGAGATGGAGGGTGCCACTGAGTCGAAGAGTACTCACCCAGTCACTGGGCCAAGAAGCTGTCTTACTCCACCAGTGTGGACACTATGTTATAAGGGCCTGTGGGGACAGTCACGTGTTAGGCTCGAACCTTTCATATTATTTGCTGGCCGGACTTGCCTGAGGATCTATGTATTGGTAGATTCCTGCGTTAAATAGGACAAGGTGTGACACTCAATCAATCAATCAATCATTTCTAAAGTGCACTACATACCCGCAAGGGTCTCAAGGCTCTGGAAGGGGGGGGAGGTGGGTCCGCTACTGATCGAACAGCGAGGTCTTGAGTATCCTTCTGAAGGTCGGCAGGTCTTGGGTCTGTCGTAGGCTCAGTGGGAGGGTGTTCCATCTCTTGGTGACGAGGTGGGAGAAGGATCTCCCACCAGTGGTTGTTCTTTGGATGCGCGGGATGGTGGCGAGTGAGAGGTCGGTGGAGTGTAGCTGGCAGTTGGGGATGTAGAAGGAGAGCTGTCTGTTGAGGTAGGCTGGGCCGGTCTTGTGGAGTGCCTTGTGTGTGGGTGAGGAGTTTGAAGGATATCCTCTTGTTAACAGGGAGCCAGTGCAGGGTTCTCAGGTGGGGGTGATGTGGCCGTGGCATGGTATGTCGAGGATCAGTCGTGCCGAGGCGTTTTGGATGCATTGTAGTTGTTTGATGAGCTTGGTCAGGGCTCCTGCGTAGAGGGCGTTTCCATAGTTGAGTCTGCTGCTGAGGGCCTGGGCGACTGTCTTTCTTGTATCTGTCGGGATCCATCTGTATATCTTGCGGAGCGTGCAGAGTATGTTGAAGCAGGAGAAGGAGACAGCATTGACTTACTTGGTCATTGAGTGCGTTGAGTCGAGGATGATTCCCAGGTTGCATGCGTGGTCGGTGGGTGTCGGGCTGCTCCCAGTGCCGTCGGCCACCAGTAGTCGTCCCAGGCTGAACTGTTCGACCCGAGGGTGAGGACCTCCGTCTTGTCCGAGTTCAGCTTCAGACAGCTGGCCTTCATCCAGTCGGCGACGGCCTTCATTCCTTTGTGGAGGTTGGCTTAGGCGGTGATGGGGTTCTTGGTGAGGGAGAGGATCAGCTGAGTGTCGTCGGCTTAGGAGATTATGTTGAGGTCGTGCTGTCGCTACGTGTGCGAGCGAGGCCATGTATATGTTCAACAGCATCGGGCTGAGGGAGGATCCCTGGGGTACCCCGCAGATGATCTCGGAGGCTTTGGAATGAAATGGGGTGAGGCGGACGCTCTGGGTTCTGCCGGAGAGAAAGGAGGTGGTCCAATCCAGAGCTTTGTCTCGGATCCATGCGGCGTGGATGCGTGCGCGTAGTGTGCGGTGTCGGAAGTGGCAGAGAGGTCTAGGAGGATGAGTGCTGAGGTCTCGCCGTTGTACAGCATGGTCCTGATGTCATCAGTGGCGGCGATGAGGGAAGTCTCGGTGCTGTGGTTACTGCGGAACCCTGACTGGGAAGGGTCCAGGATTCTATTTTCTTTGATTTATCGGGTTAACTGTCTGTTGGTGGTTTTCTTGATGACCATGGCCGGGAAGGGGAGCAGAGAGATAGGCCGGAAGTTCTTGAGGTCTCTTGGGTGTGCCTTAGGTTTTTTGAGTAGGGCGTTTATCTCGGCGTGCTTCCAGATCTATGGGAAGGTTGCGATCTCAAGGGACCCACCTGACGTTGTGCAGGTGAGTTGCGATGGAGCAGCTTGCACTGTTGAAGACGTGGTGTGGGAATAGGATGGAGAGCCGGAGTGGATTGTGTGCATGGTCTTGATGGTGTCATCGATGCTCACGCTGGCCCAGGGTAGCAGGGGATCGTGGTCGAGGGTGTGCGGAGGGTCTGTTGTGTTGCTGTCTGGGTGTTGAATCTGTCATGGATATCTGCTATCTTGCCAAGGAAGAAGGTGGCTAGGGTGTCGCACAGGGCTTGCGACGGCGGGATGTCGTTGGTGTTGGAGCTGGGGTTGGAGAGTTCCTTCACGATGTTGAAGAGCTCCTTGCTATTGTGTGCGTTGTGGTTGAGGCGGTCTTTGAAGGAGGTCCTCCTGGCCGCCCTGATGAGGTGGTGGTGGTTGCGAATGGTGTCCTTGTGTGCTGCGTGGCTGTCCGGAGCTTGTTCACTGTGCCATTTCTTCTCTAGCTTCCAGCAAGCTTGCTTAGAGGCTTGGAGTTCTGGGGTGAACGAGCTGGCCTTCTTGCTGGTGTTTCTGTGGGGGGGGGTTTCTTCAGCGGGGTGAGGGTGTTGTCGCAGTCCTCAAACCAGCGTCTGAGACTGTGGGCAGCGTCCGGTGTTGGAGGGTTCGGTGGGAGGGCTGAGAGTGAGGTTTGCGTGTAGTTGGTCTTCGGTGATTTTGCTTCAGCAGCGGCGGGGGACCTGTTGGGTGCGGTGGTGTGTGGTGGGCTTCTGGAAGGTGAAGTGGATGCAGCGATGGTCGGTCCAGAGGAGTTCGGTGGTGTGGCTGACTGAGAGGTGCAGGCTGGAGGAGAAGACTGGGTTGAGCGTGTGGCCGGCAGAGTGGGTGGGCGTTGGGACGAGTTGCCTCAGTCCGAGGTTGGCGAGGTTATCGATCAGGGTTGTGGATGTTATACTGGACGTCCTCGGGATCGGTTTGAAGATTATGTTCCACCTCTCAATCTATCCAACGACTGGAATTGCCATTATGGCACAGCACATTGAACTGATTAAGCGAGGGATGTTTGTGGGGGAAGGTTAGGAACCAGGAAGGAAAGGAAGGGGACAGCAGGGAGGGAGATCTGGAAAAGACAGAAAGAGAACAAAAACTCATGAGTAACTTTCCTTTTTCTAACGTTTCTACATACAGTAATAACCAGTACACCTAATCCTGTCTAAATACCTGTAAAGAAAAAGAATCCTTCAGGGGAGAGATAAAGGATGACGGATGAGGGGATAGAGGTGTAGCTGCAATAATACAAAAGCAACAGTGACTTATAACCTCCTATTATGCTGGCATATACAATAGCAAACACCAATATACCCTTGAGGGCATTACATACCCCTATCTCACTCCTTGTACACTTCACAGGGATCGAGAGTTAGAATACCACTCCTGATCAATCCCTGTTAATAAAGGAGTAAAAAGACATAGGGATTAAACACCATCCATTCTGAACCCCATTTCATCACAGTGCAAAGAAACAGAACGTATTCGTCCCTGTGTTAACTTCACACAAAAACGATCGTCGTTAAGGTAATGCCCCCTGTACAGGAATCAAGTACAGGAGCAGAGTTGTTCCCCTCAAAGTTTTAGGAAGAGCAGAAACAGCAAATTGTACTGCAGAAGGATCCGTGGATTACTCTGCATCCACAGCACCGTCGGCCGACAATTTGAATTTGAATTTAAAAGCATTTGTACAGCGCTCGTTTACCCAGCGGTTTCTTGGCGCTAGTGGTGCACAATGGGCGGCAGCAGCAGGACAGATTAGGTCAGGTAGGCTTGCGTGAAAAGGAAGGTTTTGAGATTCTTCCGAAACAGAGGGTAAGACGGTGAGGTGTGCAGGGTAACCGGGAGGGAATTCCAAAAAGTTGGAGCCAGGACAGCGAATCTCGCTCCGCCTGCCTTCTGCTTTTTATAGCGAGGGATGGTAAGGAGGGCCAAATGAGCCGAGCGAAGTTCTCTGCCTGGATAATATGGCTTGATGGCAGAGCAGATGAATTCAGGAGCAGTGCCCGATCTAGCCTGGTACGTGAGACAGCCAAGTTTGAACAGGGCGCGCTCTCTCACAGGGAGCCAGTGCAATGTTTTGAGTAGTGGAGTTACTCGATGATGTTTAGGTAGGCCATGGATCAGGCGGGCCGCCTGGTTCTGCACCAGTTGTAATCGATGGATCGCGTATGCGGGGGCCCCATTATAGACTATGTTGCCATAGTCTATACGGGACAGTACCAAGGCCAGCACGATTATTTTTAAAGCTGAGGGAGAAAAAAAACGTGAAACTTTCCTAATTACTCTAAGGGAAAAGAAGCAGGAGGAAACCACGGAACTGACTTGTGGGTGGACGGTGAGTTGAGGATTAAGATAGATTCCTAGGGTTTTTACTTTGGGCACAGGGAGTGGAGGGACACCAAGGGAAGGGGGCCAAAAGGAAGGGGACCATGGACTGCAACCACCTCCGGTCAATACCGACCGGGACAAATCCGTAGGACTAGGGAGGGGCTAAACCCCTGTAAACAACCAGAGACAAACAGCCCTCACGAAGTCACCTTCAGGACTTCAGTACGTTATGCGAATGCCAGAAGCAAAACCTGTCCAGGTGCAAGCACCCTTACCGCACCATAGACAAACCGCTAAGACACGAACAGCTCCGACCGGAGAATTCCCGATGCTGAGCGTTGCACACCGTCCTCCTTATGCTTCCGCGATCAACCTCTCGCGAGATAGCAAAGGATCATGGGAGTGGTAGTTCTCCCACCGTTTACCCAGCGGTTTCTTGGCGCTAGTGGTGCACAATGGGCGGTAGCAGCAGGACAGATTAGGTCAGGTAGGCTTGCGTGAAAAGGAAGGTTTTGAGATTCTTCCGAAACAGAGGGTAAGACGGTGAGGTGTGCAGGGTAACCGGGAGGGAATTCCAAAAAGTTGGAGCCAGGACAGCGAATCTCGCTCCGCCTGCCTTCTGCTTTTTTTAGCGAGGGATGGTAAGGAGGGCCAAATGAGCCGAGCGAAGTTCTCTGCCTGGATAATATGGCTTGATGGCAGAGCAGATGAATTCAGGAGCAGTGCCCGATCTAGCCTGGTACGTGAGACAGCCAAGTTTGAACAGGGCGCGCTCTCTCACAGGGAGCCAGTGCAATGTTTTGAGTAGTGGAGTTACTCGATGATGTTTAGGTAGGCCATGGATCAGGCGGGCCGCCTGGTTCTGCACCAGTTGTAATCGATGGATCGCGTATGCGGGGGCCCCATTATAGACTATGTTGCCATAGTCTATACGGGACAGTACCAAGGCCAGCACGATTATTTTTAAAGCTGAGGGAGAAAAAAAACGTGAAACTTTCCTAATTACTCTAAGGGAAAAGAAGCAGGAGGAAACCACGGAACTGACTTGTGGGTGGACGGTGAGTTGAGGATTAAGATAGATTCCTAGGGTTTTTACTTTGGGCACAGGGAGTGGAGGGACACCAAGGGAAGGGGGCCAAAAGGAAGGGGACCATGGACTGCAACCACCTCCGGTCAATACCGACCGGGACAAATCCGTAGGACTAGGGAGGGGCTAAACCCCTGTAAACAACCAGAGACAAACAGCCCTCACGAAGTCACCTTCAGGACTTCAGTACGTTATGCGAATGCCAGAAGCAAAACCTGTCCAGGTGCAAGCACCCTTACCGCACCATAGACAAACCGCTAAGACACGAACAGCTCCGACCGGAGAATTCCCGATGCTGAGCGTTGCACACCGTCCTCCTTATGCTTCCGCGATCAACCTCTCGCGAGATAGCAAAGGATCATGGGAGTGGTAGTTCTCCCACCGCATTCTGCCGGGAATTGTAGTCCATCAGCGCAGCGCGATCATGACAGTGGAGTTGTTGTCATTGTTGTTCTCAAGGTGAAAGTTGAATCAGTTCTCCGAGGAGGATGTAGTCGGTGGAGGTTAGGGCGTGCGTCCTGATCAAGTCGGTGATGGAGTCACTGAACTGGGGGCTGGGTCCAGGGGGTTGGTAGACGAGGGTGCCTCTGAGGGTGGAGTTAGGGTCTGTGTGGATCTGGAAAGGCATGTGTTTGTGGGTGCTGAGCTCGTCGTCGGTGCTAGTCGAGACCCTGATGCTCTTCTTGGGGACGATGGCGATTCCTCCTCTGACTCCGTTGGTGCGGGCTCTGCGGGTGATCTTGTAGCCATCTGAGATGGTTATGGTGATGTCGGGTGCGAAGGAGTCGTTAATCCAGGTCTCTGTCAGGAAGGCGACGTCTGGGGATGTTGTGTCAAGCAGGTCCCAGAGCTCGACGGCATGCTTGCGTGCCGAGCTGGTGTTCAGTAGTATGGATCGGAGGTGGTTGGGTTCTTTCTTGTCGGGTGGTTCATCGGTTCTGAGGTTGGTGTAGCTGCAGTTCCGGCATGTGAAGGGGCCGTGTGTGCGTTTCGGGGCGGCATTGAAGCAGGTGTCGCTCCGTCCGGAGTTGAGAGCGTGCAGAGTGCTGGCGTCATAGTGGCGGCGGTCGTCGTGGCGGGTGCGGGGGCCAGGGGTTCTGGAGCTGGGTGAGGTCCAGGTGCGGACGGGCGCAGACAGGCTTGCCTTAGGTGTGCCTTTGGCACTCCAGCGGCGCGGCCGCGCAGCGGCTTGCATATATGGGGCAGTGGGAGGGAGGAGCATCCGGGAGGCGGGAGGTGGGGGCAGCAAATGGGCCATCAGGGGGGCAGGGCCACAGGGGACCTGTGGGGCGAAGGTGGTGAGGGACAACAAAGGTAACAGAAGGAAAAAGGGCACAAAATCGAGGGAAAAACAATTGGCACAGAGGGCAAAAGGGCACAAAAATGAGTGGAATAGAAGGCAAAAGGGGCTCCGAAACTAGGGAAAACGAGTGGCACAGAGGGCAGAAGGACACCAAAAAAAAAAACTAGTGGAACAGAGGGCAGAAGGGCACAAAAAATGAGTGGGACAGAAGGCAAAAGGGGCACAAAAACAAGGGAAAAACGAGTGGCACAGAGGGCAAAAGGGCACAAAAACGAGTGGAATAGAGGGCAGAAGGGCACAAAAAATGAGTGGAACAGAAGGCAAAAGGGGCACAAAAACAAGGGAAAAACGAGTGGCACAGAAGGCAGAAGGGCACAAAAAACGAGTTGAACAGAAGGTAAAAAGGGCACAAAAATGAGGGGAAAACGAGTGGCACAGAGGGCAGACGGGCACAAAAAACGAGTGGAACAGAGGGGAGAAGGGCACAAAAAACGAGTGTAACAGAAGACAAAAGGGGCACAAATCCGAGAGAAAAAACGAGTGGCACAGAAGGCAGACGGGCACAAAAAACAAGTGGAACAGAAGGCAAAAGGGGCACAAAAACGAGGGAAAAACAAGTGGCGCAGAAGGCAAAAGGGCACAGAAATACCGGAAAAACGAGTGGCACAGAGGCAAAATACAGAACACAGAAATACATGGGCAGCTAAGAACAGAAGGCAGAACGAGCAGAGAGGCAAGGGGGCAGCGAGGGGAACAGAAGGGAAACAGGGCAGAGACACGGGGGCAGCGAGGGGAACAGAAGGGAAAACCGGGCAGAGACACGGGGCAGCGAGGGGTACAGAAGGAAAGACCGGGCAGAGAGAGCACAGAGCCAGCGAGGGGAACAGAGGGAAGAAAAAGGGGCACAGACCACATACAGGCAGCGGGGGAAGACAGACAACAGCAGTCACAGACACAACAATGAAAATACAGGCAATGCAATAAAAGCAATAAAACGGAGGATGAACAAACCTACCTACAGCCTACCACTGGCCACCAGGGATGAGGCGCAGGTGGTAGCCTGTGGTGGTGTAGGGCCTCGAACTTCTTCAGCAGAGGCAGCTGGGGCAGGGAGACACAGGCGGTGCTGTGAGGAAGGGGAGCGGCATACCTGGTGGGGTCAAGGGTCGCACTGAGCTATTAACATAGCTAAAGGGGCAGGGTGGGGTCAGACCCACACAAAGCTGCAAGGGCATGTCAACACTCATCAGGACCTTCCCAAACAAGCACAAACATTCAGCGAAGAACAATTGTTTTACTTGGAAAACTGCTTTTTGAACATGCCAAGTAAGCTTAGCTATCACTGGTTTTTAAATGTCATTTTGAAACATGTGATTTACAATAGGTAAACCTTCAAATGCTCTCTTCACTTAGCTATATAGGATAATAGCGAGTTAATTATTGTTCTGTATCTGTTTCTTCGTCTGCCTTACTCTCAATGCCACCAATTGTGCCTTCATGTTTCCACATTTGCGTGTATGTTTCCATGTGCAGCCTACTCACCCTGGCTCTTCCCCTTCCTGCTCTGTCGGTGGGGGTACTGTGCATTCCATTATCACAGTTTCCTGTATACCTCCAGTGCATTCTAAGCACTCACTGTGCCTCTTATGCCCACACTACCTCCCATGCCTTACTAACACCATTCCTCGCGGCAATGATCCTGCGACTCAGTGTTTTCTCCCCTGTACCACTGAATGCTCCATCCGTCAGTGGCCATGATTAGCATTTACCACCCTGCTTCCTGGTCCTCTCAGGGCTGGCTCTAGGGCGGTGCGATCGGTGCCACCGCACCTAGCGCTGACTTGGGGTGGAGAGGTAGTTTTTACTCGCAATATTATCATTTTAAAAGCACCAACCTCCTGGCACGTTCCTGACCTCCAGCAATTTTTGTAGGTATCAATTAAAACGTCAAGATAACTCAGGGGATTCATCGTGTCCTAGTAAAGAGACCGTGGTTTGTCTAGGGGACGTTTTGACTCATCCAGAGGTAGCGCGGAGGGTTAATGTGGCTGCTTCTAAGAACGTGTACCATGCAGATCACATAGTGCATGTATTGTAAATAGGGGAGTGGGTTACTGCTTTTGTCAGAGAGATCCTTTTGTTACTTGCAGTTTATAAGTTACAATTCTGATATAGAAAATTGAGCTATTAAGTGTCATCAACGAGCTGCATGCAAACTGCAAGGTATATGTTAGAGCTTTGTGAATTTTGCCCAGTCTTTCATTATCCTAATCTTGCCCAAGGGGTTCATTTGGGTGGAAAACAATTCTTGTTACATTTTAAATTCTGAATTTGTGCTTTTTCAGAATAAGGACTTTTAAACTATATTGCCAACCAGTATCGATGACATGTCACTCCTAGACTACACCTTGTGGTCCTGTCTGATATACACTGATTTACACACCTATGATTGTCTCTGTACAATGTGTGTGTGTGATGTGAAATGCTCTGACACCTTACACTGGTATGAGTGGTGCTATAAAACTAAATGAGTCAGAGAGACAGTGCTTCTGGAGACTCGAGGGGCACTGCTAAAGGATGGTGGTGAGGGAATCCGTGGCAGAGGTGGTCATTGTGGAGGGGGCGAAATCAGCCATTGTCGCACAGGGTGCCACCAGCGCTAAAGCCGGCCCTGGTCTCTCTCACTGTGGTTCCCATTGATCCATGTGGCTTTGCCCCTCCTACTTCTTCCTTTATAATTCTCCTTCTGTGCCTTCCTGTTTGTGCACCTCATATGTTTCCCTGCGGATGCTCATCTATGCCTCTGACATCGATCCTCACGATTGCCTCTAGGCTTGTACTCCTTCTGTGTTTGCCTACCCCTACTCTCTGGTTCTACCTGCCTGTGCCCCTCCTGGACGTCCTGCTCTATGACAACCTCTTCTCTAACACTAGCCCACTGTGGTTCCCATGTTTCCCAGCCATCTCATCCTGCGCCACCATCAGTCATTGCACTACTTTCACGCTCGGTGACTTCCTGACACCCTTACACTTTGCACCCTTCCGGAAGTCTCACCCTCTGCTCCACTCTGCCATTCCTAGTTCCCCATGCCCTTCAATCTGCCTTCACGTCCAGCATCAGTTGCCTTTTCACCCCGCTTCATTCCCCATGCCTAGCCCTATAGTGTCTTCTTTACCTCCATGCCTACCCTCTCATCGCCCCTTGATTTACCTCCCTACACGTTTGTCTCCCATGATTCTTTTCAACCTCCCCTCCCACTATGCCCATCCTCCATCCCTTTTCTCCGACTATCTCTGTGCCCCTCCTGGTGTAAGAAAGCAAAAGACACACAATTGATGGACGGAATGCAGAACAAATCAAAACCTTCACCCCCCGCCAAGAGATCTGGGTTAAATCCATCATTCTTTTGGTGTGCCTCTCTGTTTCCATGAACATGTGCCATCTATTCCTGTATGCTCCTGTGCCCACTGCGGCTATTTGCCTGTGTGCACCTTTACCATGCGACCCCTTCTGAAATCACTTCAGCTCTTTTGTGGCACAGTAATGCACAACACATCCTGAAGCAGTTACCCATTTGTTACGTCTGTGTGATTGAACATTCAGTTGTTGCTCTTCCGCTGAACTTGCGTGTAAAATATGCGGTAGTGCTGCCCATGTGGTTTTTGTTCAAAGCTGCATCAAATGCCCGCTCCCATGTCTGGGTAGAAAATGACCCCGAGATTCATGGTTCCCTAGTTGATTGACGGGAGGTAACTTACTGTCTGTGCTGGTCTTGCACTAAATATTCCGTTTGCCAGCACATCTGTTTGGCACTTGCACAGAATCTGCTTTCCTACCAGTTCTCTGGACTGGATGATGGGTGACTACGAGACCTTCATTGCTGGCTCCTAGAACTGAATCCACCAGTTGGAGAGGTAGATCCCTATTCCATGGTAATTCCCATACTTCAATCCCTCCCCCACATCGCACTCTTAGGGTTTCCAGCACAGAACGTGCCCATCACCTGCACAGATGCGTCTCAACCCATCTGGCACCATCAGCATAGGAGTCAGCCTGTGCCCATGGGTGCTTCCACAATCAGCAATGAAGATAAACACTGAGCTGTCACAGCTGTGTTTCCTCTTGTACAGAGGAAACTTTGTTGGGAAGATAGGGTTGCCCAACCTTCCTCCCAGTTCAAGACTTGTCTACCAGTGAGAGCCAAGGAGCACACGAGGATCCTACGTGAGGACCCCAACACCCCTTTCACTGTTATTTGCAACAGCACCAGGATTTCTGGAGAGCAGATCTTGGTTGGCGGCTACTTGCTTTGGTCAGCTTAGTCACCATGGTGGCCCATGTTGTGGCAAACTCATCTCTGGAACTCCGTTCTCAATCGTGTATACAATTTTCAGAGACCCTGCCAGTCTTCACTAAGGTAAACAATGGAAGTTCACTTCACTGCTGATATGTCCTTTGGTTGATTCCACTGCTTATGTTATTAGATAGTAGCTTTTTATTTCAACGATAGAGATTTAAAAACACATAGATTCCCACAGAGTAGTATTTGGCTCTGCAATCAGTTCACACATTGTTGAATTTGCATATACAACATTCCCTACCCCCCCTTTATGGAGATTACAGGTTGCACAAAATACACCTGTCCGGCTACTCCGGTCCCTCAAAAAGGGAAACACCCCTCTATAGCCCGCAGTTCCCTTCAGTAGTTAGCAGTGAAAGAAAGAGTCAATGTTATGATCGCCTCCTTGGGCTGCAGATGTCTGCCACACACTGCTCCTGCATATTTAGCAGCTAAGACCGACTGCATATTTAGTGCCAGTCTCTCAGGGGTACCGATAAATGATTGCTTAAAGTCTCCTCTTTCAAATTGGTTTCTAAAGGAAGGAAGGTGTTCAGTACAGGCTGTGTGAGTCTGGAATGAGAATCATTGGGACATCCGAGCCGCACCATCAATTATCACCTTGAGGCACCTGTTGAAGGCTCTCTTTCTGTAAGGCATCCACATAGGTGATCTGGCTTATGGGTGATCACTTAGCCTATAAAAGGGCCCAGACTACACTACCAGGCATTATCAATTGACAGGACCCCTAAAAGAGCACTGAGCATTATTCTACTCGAAGCCCAACAGCTGCAGCACGGTTCACCATGAGATGCTCTGCATGGGTACTTAAAATATACAATATGTCCTCAGTCTAGACAAGGCTTTGAAACATTTTTGCACCACCACAGATGAACCGAACAGTGGAAATACTTATGCCGCTACAGATCCCAAATCCTGCTGTCCACCTCCTTACTTAACTAACCTTGCATCCTGAAAACTGAGAATCAAATGCCGCTCAGCAGGGCTTGGTACACAACAACTAACTCTAGACCCAGCCCTTCTTCAGTTTAGATAGCTACTAAAGCTGGACAAGGCTTGTGCCAGATGGTCTAGAAGTCCTCCATCTTTTTCACCATTGCACACTAGCAGAAGGCTCCCTAAAGTTCACAAAGTTTCACCAGCATAAGCCTAACTTAGCCTCACATGTACCAAAGAAGCACCCCCTCCCCATCACCTGTCGTAACAGACGTCTGTGAATGACTACTTATTGGGCAACAGCAGTATAGATATCGTAAGACAACCAGCTTCCAGTATCGAATACCCAAGACTAGCCACATCAGAGCACCTTCTGCCACTCCTTCTCACCTTGCACTCATCTAGGACATTCTTGAAAAGTTTGTTTGACTGCATAAGAATAACTGATCTACTTGCTGAATAGTTGCATGCTGTCTAATAGCCAGGCAGCACATAGGAGCCTCCCAGCATCCACGCAAAACAGCATCCACGCAAGACAGCCCCTTCTCATGAGTCACACCGTTCAACAGCTGCAGAGACGTTTTAAGGCATTGTCAAAGTGGGCTCTGGCCCAGGGCCCCAGCCTTTTTTTTAGAAGACCCCCTGATAGAGCAAGCTATTTTATGCAGAGCGTCCCCCCTGTTGACCTTGAATAATTCTTAAACATATTGTTTTAATTAATTAATTTTAATATGTGTGGGGTGTGAAAATCTATTTAAGATATTTTGCAAATAAATGTATTCATGATTCATGCAACATCCATAAAAAAAAGTTCTTTTGCATCAAAACAGGACCTCACATCTCAATGGGAGGGTTTCGCAGTGATTATTTGCAGTAATATTAGTGCATTGTTATAATACTGAAAACACATCATCACTTTCCCTGAATGTTAGATGTAAACACATTTAGCATTTGAACTAGTGTGCCTGTGCACTGTCAGTGACCTGGTCAAAGAGGGCATGAAAGTGCTGAAATGTAATCATAAATTCAAAGCTGTTCTGAATGGGGCCCCCCCAAATACCTTTGTGTAGTATCCCTTTAACAGTATGTCACTTCCTTCTTAGAATAGCTATGCTTGTCATGTGCATTCTACATTCTCTGTGTGGTGGTTGACCATTTGCTGTTGAACCCTATCTACAAGTGGTTGTACAAGCTGTGTCCTGTGGATCTGAATAAACTACTTCCTCTGCAACTATTGTGTCGGATTACTTCACAAACTGGCGACGACTGGGATGAAGAAGGACTCACCCTCTGACTAATGCAAGAAGTACCATTTTTTTTTTTTTTTTTTTTTTTATCCTTACATTGAAAAAAAAAGAAGAATCCAAGGACCAGCGTTCACACGTTTTAAAGGTATTTCTCTTTTACCTCTGTTATTTCCTGTTTATGTGCAATATGATGGCACCAGCGGCAGTAATTTATCAAGTGCTTTGATCGCACCCGCGGCAGTGTGCAACTACGTGTTTCCTGTCATCAATTATCGTGTATTATTTATTGCTCCTTCCAGTTTTGACAATTTATTCAACCCGCGTTAACCTACATTAACTTTCATTTTTTTTCTTTGGCGTTTGGGGTTGTCGAGAAATGAAGGAGTTAAAGTGCTGACCTGTTTTCTTTCAAACGCGAGTCAACATTCTGCCGCGTGTGCTGTTCTGCCAGCTTCGCGTGGAGCTCCATCTTCGCGCTGACTTCTCTTCCGCGTCTGCTGTGTCAACATTCGACACGACGCGCTGAACGCTGCAGCCTCACGTTTCAACCACGCAAAGGTCAGAGGTCGCACAGCGACCATTTTTGTCAATTATTTCGCGCTAACGTTACACCGTGTGCTTTCAGCCTCGCACATGAGAAAATCGACATTTTTTTTTTTCCTTTCCAATTGAAACCATACAGCCTACATCTACACTGTGTGAACTGCTGGATTACATTTTATGAACTGCCGGATTATTTTTTTTTCTTCTCTTTCTTATTTTAACGCCTGAAAGAACACTATTGACTTTGGTAATTACCTCTGTCGCTATTCTCAAGAAACGAAGTTGACCACGGTGACTACGTTTATTTTATTAATTTATTATTTTCAGTGTGCACTTAAACGTATTTTCAGTGTTAATTGTTTTCTTCTCTGCAGGTTTCCCTCATTTTCTCTAGAAATGTCTAATAACATTGCTGCTCCCTCTCATTTTTTACCCACTGCTGGGGATCCTAAGGTAGAATGGGACCTGTGGTATCCCACATTCCTGGCATATGTGGATGTAGTAGAGGAGGATGGTTGCTCAGCTAAGAGAAAACTAGCCTTATTAAAGAATTGTTTAGGTGGCACAGGCCTTAAGGAGTTAGAGAACTTGCCTCCCATTGATGGGGCAGGTGATTTTAACATTTTTGAGATCGTTGTAAAACAGCTAGCCACCAGATTCGGTAGGAGAATTAACGTAGTTATGGAAAGATTCAAATTTTATTCCCGTGCTCAGAAAGACGATGAATCAATCGAAAATTATGTAGCTGTGTTAAGAACTTTAGCTGCTTCATGTGCATTTGAAACTATTAATTTCGAGCAAGTATTGAGAGACCAGTTGATGATGAAGACCAAGAGCAAAAAAATACAAGAACGGTTGTGGATGGGCACCGAGTCTTCTTTAAATGCTGTTATTAATATAGCCAAAGGGATTGAACAATCAGAACTTTTTGTAACTGAGATCAGAAGTCACGATGTTAAAAGTAAAGTAGTAATCCCAGAAGTAGCTTTAGTGAAAGAGTTCCATAACCAGAGAAAATTTCCCATTCCTCAGACTAGGTATTTTCCTAGAGACAACAGAGCCCCTGGTAAGAAAAATCCTATTATCTGTTATAGGTGCGGTGCCAATGACCACGTTGGCAATTATAAAGGTTGCCCAGCGTGGAATAAAATCTGTGTTAAATGCAAAAAAACAGGACACTTTAGTAAAATGTGTAGATCTCCACAGAAAGTGAATTTGTTAACTGATCTTGACTACGAAGTCTCTGAGGAAGTTCAAGAAATCAACACTCTACTATGTGTTGGTGATTCTGCTTGTCCAGGTTTTCCCAAGGATAAAGTTTTTATTAATGGTATAGAAATCACTATGCTCATAGATTCATGTGCTTGGTACAGCATTATTGGTAGCGACATTTTCAACAGGCATTGGAATTCCTCATGTTTACTACCGTCTGATATTTCTCCTGGCGGATACACTGGTCGAAAAATTGATCTGTTAGGATACATGTGGGCTGATATAGGATTTAAAGGCAATAGCATCAAAGGGAAAGTTTATGTTTCTTCCAAGGGTGCCTCTCTTTTAAGTTGGCCACATCAACATGAGTTGAAAATCAAATTAGATCCCAATGCTTCTCCACCTGTATATATTGTATCCCCTGCTGAGGATGAATTTATTGTGTCAGTCAAGAACAAATTCCCTGAGATTTTTTCTGACGTCTTAGGTGAATTTGTAAATTTCAAACACAGAATCATCTTGAAAGAAAACGCAACACCAGTTCGACACAGGGTCAGGAATGTCCCATTGGCATATCGTGATAAACTAAAAACCATTCTTTCCGACCTGGTGACTCGGGGTATCATTGAACCCACCGAGTCTTCCCCCTGGGTTTCCCCAGTAGTTTTGTCAATTAAAAGCAATGGGGAGCTTCGTCTCTGTGTAGACCTCCGTAGCTTGAACACTGAAATTTGGGTAGATAGACATCCCTTACCCAACATTCATGAGCTAATCTCCACTCTCTCTGGTGCTTGCGTTTTCTCAACCCTAGATTTAGCCAGTGCTTATCACCAGGTTCTCCTCCATGAAGATTCTAAATTTCTTACTACTTTCATAACCCCTGAGGGCATGTTCCAGTTCTGTCGCATGCCATTTGGCTTAGCCAGCGCAGCGTCGGTTTTTCAACGCCTCATGAAAGAAGTTTTGGAAGGGTGTAACAATGCCATTGCCTTCCAAGACGACATCTTGATATATGGAAAAGACCATGAGGACCATGATAAGAATTTAGATAAAGTACTACTGTCTGTTAAAGCTAAGGGCCTGACTCTGAAGCTCTCTAAGTGCAAATTTAGACAGAGCACTGTGGAGTATTTGGGTCACGAAATCTCCGCTCAGGGTATCAAACCTAAACTCAATCACGTTTTGAGTATAACATGACAAGCATAGCTATTCTAAGAAGGCAGTGACATACTGTTAAAGGGATACTACACACCTCCCCCCCTTAAAAAAAACAAAAGAAGCATAACCAAAACAAGAGAAATAAAAGGAATCCACAAGGAGAAATTAGTGTACAAAGTCACGTAATTTAACAGGAGTAGACCTGATGCGAGCACTTCTTCTTAGGGGAGCATCAGGAGGCTGAACAGCATGGGGAGAAACAGAACTGCCAGGAGAAAACTGACCATTTGCTGTTGAACCCTATCTACAAGTGGTTGTACAAGCTGTGTCCTGTGGATCTGAATAAACTACTTCCTCTGCAACTATTGTGTCGGATTACTTCACAAACTGGCGACGACTGGGATGAAGAAGGACTCACCCTCTGACTAATGCAAGAAGTACCATTTTTTTTTTTTTTTTTTATCCTTACATTGAAAAAAAAAGAAGAATCCAAGGACCAGCGTTCACACGTTTTAAAGGTATTTCTCTTTTACCTCTGTTATTTCCTGTTTATGTGCAATATGATGGCACCAGCGGCAGTAATTTATCAAGTGCTTTGATCGCACCCGCGGCAGTGTGCAACTACGTGTTTCCTGTCATCAATTATCGTGTATTATTTATTGCTCCTTCCAGTTTTGACAATTTATTCAACCCGCGTTAACCTACATTAACTTTCATTTTTTTTTCTTTGGCGTTTGGGGTTGTCGAGAAATGAAGGAGTTAAAGTGCTGACCTGTTTTCTTTCAAACGCGAGTCAACATTCTGCCGCGTGTGCTGTTCTGCCAGCTTCGCGTGGAGCTCCATCTTCGCGCTGACTTCTCTTCCGCGTCTGCTGTGTCAACATTCGACACGACGCGCTGAACGCTGCAGCCTCACGTTTCAACCACGCAAAGGTCAGAGGTCGCACAGCGACCATTTTTGTCAATTATTTCGCGCTAACGTTACACCGTGTGCTTTCAGCCTCGCACATGAGAAAATCGACATTTTTTTTTTCCTTTCCAATTGAAACCATACAGCCTACATCTACACTGTGTGAACTGCTGGATTACATTTTATGAACTGCCGGATTATTTTTTTTTCTTCTCTTTCTTATTTTAACGCCTGAAAGAACACTATTGACTTTGGTAATTACCTCTGTCGCTATTCTCAAGAAACGAAGTTGACCACGGTGACTACGTTTATTTTATTAATTTATTATTTTCAGTGTGCACTTAAACGTATTTTCAGTGTTAATTGTTTTCTTCTCTGCAGGTTTCCCTCATTTTCTCTAGAAATGTCTAATAACATTGCTGCTCCCTCTCATTTTTTACCCACTGCTGGGGATCCTAAGGTAGAATGGGACCTGTGGTATCCCACATTCCTGGCATATGTGGATGTAGTAGAGGAGGATGGTTGCTCAGCTAAGAGAAAACTAGCCTTATTAAAGAATTGTTTAGGTGGCGCAGGCCTTAAGGAGTTAGAGAACTTGCCTCCCATTGATGGGGCAGGTGATTTTAACATTTTTGAGATCGTTGTAAAACAGCTAGCCACCAGATTCGGTAGGAGAATTAACGTAGTTATGGAAAGATTCAAATTTTATTCCCGTGCTCAGAAAGACGATGAATCAATCGAAAATTATGTAGCTGTGTTAAGAACTTTAGCTGCTTCATGTGCATTTGAAACTATTAATTTCGAGCAAGTATTGAGAGACCAGTTGATGATGAAGACCAAGAGCAAAAAAATACAAGAACGGTTGTGGATGGGCACCGAGTCTTCTTTAAATGCTGTTATTAATATAGCCAAAGGGATTGAACAATCAGAACTTTTTGTAACTGAGATCAGAAGTCACGATGTTAAAAGTAAAGTAGTAATCCCAGAAGTAGCTTTAGTGAAAGAGTTCCATAACCAGAGAAAATTTCCCATTCCTCAGACTAGGTATTTTCCTAGAGACAACAGAGCCCCTGGTAAGAAAAATCCTATTATCTGTTATAGGTGCGGTGCCAATGACCACGTTGGCAATTATAAAGGTTGCCCAGCGTGGAATAAAATCTGTGTTAAATGCAAAAAAACAGGACACTTTAGTAAAATGTGTAGATCTCCACAGAAAGTGAATTTGTTAACTGATCTTGACTACGAAGTCTCTGAGGAAGTTCAAGAAATCAACACTCTACTATGTGTTGGTGATTCTGCTTGTCCAGGTTTTCCCAAGGATAAAGTTTTTATTAATGGTATAGAAATCACTATGCTCATAGATTCATGTGCTTGGTACAGCATTATTGGTAGCGACATTTTCAACAGGCATTGGAATTACTCATGTTTACTACCGTCTGATATTTCTCCTGGCGGATACACTGGTCGAAAAATTGATCTGTTAGGATACATGTGGGCTGATATAGGATTTAAAGGCAATAGCATCAAAGGGAAAGTTTATGTTTCTTCCAAGGGTGCCTCTCTTTTAAGTTGGCCACATCAACATGAGTTGAAAATCAAATTAGATCCCAATGCTTCTCCACCTGTATATATTGTATCCCCTGCTGAGGATGAATTTATTGTGTCAGTCAAGAACAAATTCCCTGAGATTTTTTCTGACGTCTTAGGTGAATTTGTAAATTTCAAACACAGAATCATCTTGAAAGAAAACGCAACACCAGTTCGACACAGGGTCAGGAATGTCCCATTGGCATATCGTGATAAACTAAAAACCATTCTTTCCGACCTGGTGACTCGGGGTATCATTGAACCCACCGAGTCGTCCCCCTGGGTTTCCCCAGTAGTTTTGTCAATTAAAAGCAATGGGGAGCTTCGTCTCTGTGTAGACCTCCGTAGCTTGAACACTGAAATTTGGGTAGATAGACATCCCTTACCCAACATTCATGAGCTAATCTCCACTCTCTCTGGTGCTTGCGTTTTCTCAACCCTAGATTTAGCCAGTGCTTATCACCAGGTTCTCCTCCATGAAGATTCTAAATTTCTTACTACTTTCATAACCCCTGAGGGCATGTTCCAGTTCCGTCGCATGCCATTTGGCTTAGCCAGCGCAGCGTCGGTTTTTCAACGCCTCATGAAAGAAGTTTTGGAAGGGTGTAACAATGCCATTGCCTTCCAAGACGACATCTTGATATATGGAAAAGACCATGAGGACCATGATAAGAATTTAGATAAAGTACTACTGTCTGTTAAAGCTAAGGGCCTGACTCTGAAGCTCTCTAAGTGCAAATTTAGACAGAGCACTGTGGAGTATTTGGGTCACGAAATCTCCGCTCAGGGTATCAAACCTAAACTCAATCACGTTTTGAGTATAACCAAGGCGCCTTCGCCCAACAACAAAGAACAATTGGTGTCCTTCCTCGGTCTTACCGAGTTTTATAGCAAATTTGTTTCAGATTATTCCTCCAAAGTTCATGTTTTGAGATTGTTATTAAAAAAAGATGCAAAATTCGTTTGGAAAGATGAACACCAAACTGCCTTTGAGTTACTTAAAAAGGAGATTATTAACGCTCCTTTCTTGAGACCCTTTGATTTGGGTAGAGAGTGCATTGTGTGTGTGGACGCAAGCAACGTGGGGCTTGGTTCTGTGTTAATGCAAAAGTGTCAAGGTGAAGAATATGTTGTTTCCTATGCTTCCCGCACCCTTCGTGGAGCGGAATTCAACTATTCCACTATAGAGAAGGAACTGTTGGCGTGCACCTGGGCTGTTGAACACTTCAGGCAATTTATTTGGGGAACAAGATTTCGTTTGCGTACAGACCACAAACCGTTGATAAGCATGTTGACCGCTGGCGGTGGTCGCACTTTGACTGCACGTTTGGCACGCCTGGCTGCTAAGTTACAAGAGTTTCAATGTGTGGTGGAATATGTCCCTGGTCGTTTAAACGTCCATGCCGACTGTATGTCCAGACTGCCGTGTATTTCCTTAGTTGCCACGAACTCCACTTGTGATGTGGATGTTGCCTTAACTGTTGATGATGTGAATGATTCCAGATGCAATTCTACGTCTAGCATTATTTCTGAGTCGAATTGGCGTGACGCCATGTCTAAGGATGTTTCTTTATCCAATGTGGTGGATTTCCTGAAGCACGGGTGGCCTGAAGAGAGGAAACTTTCTGGCGATATTCTTTCTTTCAGCAAAATAAAGGAAGAACTCATGTTTGACCAGGGTTTTGTAACTAGGTGTGATAAAATAGTTCCTCCTTCCAGTTTACGTGAAAAAATAATTTCTATGGCTCATGAAGGCCACATGGGCATGTCTAACACCAAAAGACGCATACGTGAATTCTATTGGTGGCCTGGCATTGACAGGATGGTAGATAAATGGGTCAGTTCCTGTTCCCCTTGCTCCAGTAGCGATAAATCCGCTAAACCTCTTGCTGCCAAATCTGATGTTTCACCTATTGAGTATTCCATGTCTCCTTGGAAAAAACTTGGAATTGACATTGTTGGCCCTTTGGATTTGTCTGATAATAAGGTTGTTTTTATTTTAGTCTTGATTGATTACTTCTCCAAGTGGCCAGAGATCAAGGTTGTGGACAAGACCGGTTCCTCTCAGGTTGTTGAATTTCTTGATGAAGTTTTCTGCAGGGAAGGAATCCCAGCTGAGTTGGTCTCTGACAACGGCCCGCAATTCATTAGTAGTGAATTTTCGTCCTTCCTGGACAGGTGCGGAGTTGTTCACAAAAGGGTGTCCAACTATAACCCTCAAGCCAATGGTCTTACTGAGCGTTTTAACAGGGTCATTAAAAAGTCATTGCAACTTGCTATTAAAAGTAAATTGGATTGGAGGAAGTCCCTTCGTGCTTCTCTTCTTTCTTATCGCACTTCCCCCAATTCAGTCACGGGGTTTTCTCCCTTTGAGCTGTTGAAAGGTCGTAAACCTGGTTCCAAACTTCTACCTTGGTGGATGAAAGTAAAGATTCCTTCCTCACCTAGTGCTGATCCTTCTTTGGTTAGAGACAAGGTGTTGAAACATCAAGAGAAGATGAGATGTAACTCCACTCGTCTTCCTAAACCTGGTATCAAAATTGGTGATTTGGTGCGTGTTAAGTTTGGTAGATCTTGTGGTTCTAGGTGGAACAAATGGTCCGACCCATGTAAAGTCACCGAAGTCTTCAGTAAGGCTGTCAGAGTGGATGGTGGCAAGGTGTGGAACTTTCGCAGGGTTTCTCTGTGTAGAAAACCCAATGTGCTAATGAACTCTCTACCCTCCTCAAAGCTTCCCATTCCCAATCACTCTTCCGATGACTGCCATTCTGCCTTGTTGGATACCTTTTGCAGTGATGTTCAACCTTCCTCGAGTAACAATGATGTTCTATTTCCCAACATTGTTCCCCTTTCTCCCAATGTTGTTGTTCATCCTGAACAGTTTTCTCCTGGCAGTTCTGTTTCTCCCCATGCTGTTCAGCCTCCTGATGCTCCCCTAAGAAGAAGTGCTCGCATCAGGTCTACTCCTGTTAAATTACGTGACTTTGTACACTAATTTCTCCTTGTGGATTCCTTTTATTTCTCTTGTTTTGGTTATGCTTCTTTTGTTTTTTTTAAGGGGGGGAGGTGTGTAGTATCCCTTTAACAGTATGTCACTGCCTTCTTAGAATAGCTATGCTTGTCATGTGCATTCTACATGAGTCATTGCAACTTGCTATTAAAAGTAAATTGGATTGGAGGAAGTCCCTTCGTGCTTCTCTTCTTTCTTATCGCACTTCCCCCAATTCAGTCACGGGGTTTTCTCCCTTTGAGCTGTTGAAAGGTCGTAAACCTGGTTCCAAACTTCTACCTTGGTGGATGAAAGTAAAGATTCCTTCCTCACCTAGTGCTGATCCTTCTTTGGTTAGAGACAAGGTGTTGAAACATCAAGAGAAGATGAGATGTAACTCCACTCGTCTTCCTAAACCTGGTATCAAAATTGGTGATTTGGTGCGTGTTAAGTTTGGTAGATCTTGTGGTTCTAGGTGGAACAAATGGTCCGACCCATGTAAAGTCACCGAAGTCTTCAGTAAGGCTGTCAGAGTGGATGGTGGCAAGGTGTGGAACTTTCGCAGGGTTTCTCTGTGTAGAAAACCCAATGTGCTAATGAACTCTCTACCCTCCTCAAAGCTTCCCATTCCCAATCACTCTTCCGATGACTGCCATTCTGCCTTGTTGGATACCTTTTGCAGTGATGTTCAACCTTCCTCGAGTAACAATGATGTTCTATTTCCCAACATTGTTCCCCTTTCTCCCAATGTTGTTGTTCATCCTGAACAGTTTTCTCCTGGCAGTTCTGTTTCTCCCCATGCTGTTCAGCCTCCTGATGCTCCCCTAAGAAGAAGTGCTCGCATCAGGTCTACTCCTGTTAAATTACGTGACTTTGTACACTAATTTCTCCTTGTGGATTCCTTTTATTTCTCTTGTTTTGGTTATGCTTCTTTTGTTTTTTTTAAGGGGGGGAGGTGTGTAGTATCCCTTTAACAGTATGTCACTGCCTTCTTAGAATAGCTATGCTTGTCATGTGCATTCTACATTCTCTGTGTGGTGGTTGACCATTTGCTGTTGAACCCTATCTACAAGTGGTTGTACAAGCTGTGTCCTGTGGATCTGAATAAACTACTTCCTCTGCAACTATTGTGTCGGATTACTTCACTTTGGCTCAGGGCCCCCAAAATCCTCAAAATGTCCCTGAACATCTGAGAATACAAAACGAGATCCGCCCTAAATGCGAGCTAATATCTACTGTCCCACTAAAGTCTGGCATATGTGAGTCCCGCTTGCTTAGCAGGGCTGGACTGGCCATTCAGGGAGTCTGGCATTTTCCAAGTGTGCTTCAGGTTTTGTGGCTGCTTTTACAGCTGGAAAAGCTGATCTTTCCCACTTGGGACTTGCCCCGTGCTCCATTCCGTCAGTAGCCCTGTCAGCTGATGCTACGCTTGGGCCCGTGGCTCAAAGTTGCACTTTCAAATGTTTGTGCTTCAGGGACAAAACGTGTACTCCCAATGGATGCTACAGTGAATGCACGTGCATCCGCACGCTGAAGGCTTCATCTAAGGGTAACCGCAGAGGTGGAACAAGGATGCCCCCTTCTACTCTGACAGGAGTGGACATGGAAGCACTGCATGGCACGAATGGACCACAGGCTTCCCACAGTCTCTGCTGCAGTGAACTTAGCAGCTGGTACTTTTTGCCATGTGCTGGCAGATATCACCACCTTCTCTCGTTCATGCACGTCTTGCCCTGCAGCGCCTGGTACACATCAGAACGCAGGCTCCTTTGGATAGATTGGCACGGTGAGGATTGTGGACAGGCATCATGTTGACAATTGTGCTTTCTTTATAAGGTGGCATGACATATGAGCGTCATTTCGTTCCTGGCATGAAAAGCATGTTATACATCCCTGAGTAATGTGAATTCTGGCTGACTCTGGAGCCCTACATACGTGTTCATTGTAGACAATGATAGGGCAAGATAATGGTGCTTTGTGCACGTGGGCAGTGGTGCATTGTCTACACTCTAAACTATATTTGCAAGGTATAATGTGCATACAGAGGCACCGTGGAAATGGCACCAGCTGTAATCCAATGGATAGCTATGGTTTCTGAGGGTGGGCCTCAGATATTAGGTACCAGTCCGATGATCCTGGCAGCTGCCCTGGCACCCTGTGCAGTCTCCTGCTGCAGCGAGCGGCCTTCTGCCAGGACGAGCAGAGCTGGCCTTTCTGACCATCAAACCTCAGTGAACCCCACTGTGAGACGGGTTTTTGGAGGAACCAACTTGGGCGGCATCCCTTGAATGTGGCATATTTAGCAGCACATGGCTGGCATCTCCACTGCTCTGATGGACTTTTACACGGCACGGGGAGAGCGATGGCATGAGGTTCTGACAGAATATGAAGGCAGTGTACTTTATTGACGCATGTTTGGGCGCACTGGACAGTTGCCTTCTATGCATCCAGTTGTTTGCATCTGCAACATTTACTTACAGTCTCATGCATGACGTTGTCCTTTAGAGAATTATTGCTAATTGTTACGCTGGCAGAGCCTACAGTTTTGGAATATTTTATTATTTCCTCTGCCAGCCTCTATATACATCATAAGAATTTTTAGTCAATAGCTTTGACATTTGTGATGTAAAATGCACTATTTTGCCCATAATGTTCTCAAATTGTCATTATGGGCAACAACCCTTCCTGATATTCATCTGTAGATGCACAAGCTCACACGCGGAGCTCACTCCGTAGTTGCAACGTGAGGCAGGTCTTCAAATTCTTGCCATGGCTAGTTTTGGTTCCCAATCCTGCTACGCCCCTGAGGACTGCTGACAGTCTCAGAGTCTCTTCCAGTCCTTGCTCCCATGCTTCCATGGCGTATCAACAGCAACATACTGACCCCTGCTGGTGAATGTGTGGAGAGGGAAACTTCATCTCTTACTTTGCAAACTTGTTCTCACCTCAGGTCTTTTTCACTGTGGGGCCGCTGCCTGACTTCTTTTCCTTCCAATTCCTCTCTCTGAGCCAGGGAAGCTGCTTTATTTCAATGTGTCAGCTTGCCTCCTTTTCAGCAAAGCTATAGTCTGTGCTGCATGTGCTGCCGGTTCCAGGACTAACTGGTGGTGCACAGTTACTGTTGCAGTTTGTTTATTGCTCTTGGGGTATCGTTTTCTGGTACCTCATAGTACATCTTATTCCTCTTGGTTCTTGTTAGGACATCCTTGTCACAAATGTAAAGATCCCAGTACACGAATTGCCAGGTGCATGTCTACTCTTTTTGTAACTATCTACCTGTGCAGAAGTACTCTGCAGTGGTTTTCATCTCTACTCGCCACATCATGTTCTTCCTAGCCTGCAAATCTCAGGCGGAACCCTCCAACAGTTTGGGACACGCTCACTCACCAACCATTCTCAGATCATGCACTGTGTCCTCTGCACTGTAGCTCTTACCAGGAACGCCCACATATCACACATTCCAATTGTTCACACTAAAAGGAGTTACACCCACAAAGAACTGCACCTGCATGCCACAGATTCCTAAATATTATCCAAATTAGGGCAACCCAATACACCCTCGTGGGCTTGGGTACTGAAGAATATCCGGTAAAGGTGCCAGTAAGGGATGTTACTGCATACAAATGTGTACATTTTTAGATATTCTGGATACTCTTCTGTAGACGCATCTACACATTTTCTGTTTTACTGCTGTCCAAGAACTGCAATTGGAGGAAATCTAGGCACTATGTATAGGCCAGTCTTTTGTTATATTAGAGAAATGGCTTTGTACTTTGTTGACTAGTACTATGTGTCACATATTAAGATCAGATATCTGTCCTCAATGTGCTTGAAGAAGTATTTGTACCCTTCAAACCTATACAAAAGGCTAAAAAGATATAAAAATAAGAAATACACCCGGCTTTGTTGAGATTGTTTTCTTTGTGGAAAGTCAAAATATAGCTATGAAATTAATTTATGATGGTACCGTAGAGTATCCCGAATATTTATATATGTACAATTTTTTATGAAGTAAATTCCCTTGTTGATACGAAGTCCTAAATGACGTAAGAACCACACCTGTGTGCCACAAAATCCTGAATGGCGTAAGAACCACAACTGCGTGCCACAGAATCCTAAAGGGCTGGTCTGGCAGAGCAGTGTGCTGGCTGTTATTTTGGCTATTTATAGGCCTGTTTTATAGTCTGATGATCCATTTTTTACTAGTCATTTCCCTGATATTAGCACAAACATTGCCTGAGCATGCTGAAATCCATGCAGTCTTCAATACTGCTGGAGCTTGGGCCCACTCTAACATTTATCTCCAGATCGATGGTTGTGATAGGAGCAGGAGAGGTAAAGGGAGAATAGTATCATTTGTTAAAATCTCAATATACTGTAACCAATGTGGTCACACAATGATCCACTTACCAACTTAATCTGAGTTTAGCAGGGTTTAATTATAAATTTAGAAACAGACGGATGTAGACCAATCTCAACAATATCATATAGAAATACAGGACAAACAAAATGAGTCCAAATCTCCTGAAGAGATTTACCCTATATAATACAAAGCAGAAAATTAACTCTTTGATTGTGATACAAATAAGCAGGAAAAAGAATTGAGTATTATACTGCATCAAATGGTCTTCCAAAGTAAGGGCGAGCAACTATCTCTCCCTACACTACCTTAAAAAGGGTAACCCTAAACGAATAAGCATTTAGTAAAGGTGAAATCAGAAAGGTGTCAGCTATCAGAGTCTTCAGTAGAAGGCATTCCAACCATGGGTCAAGTAGCATAAAGCCACACAAGCAGACGCATGGATCCACTCCCCGTGAAGCCCTAAGATGTCTCCTCTGTCCCACACTACATTTCGTAATGAGTTTCAATGGTGTATACCCTAAGAACTCTCCGACCTGGGTCAGTAAGGTAGGTACAATAGCAATGGTCAGAGTCTATCGATTCACTGTAACATCAAATGTTATACGAGCATTTAGTCAGGTATGAAACAAAAAATTGTTACACCCAAATGTGCTTCACCTTTTATTCGTTGCTTTAGCACATTATTGGTCGGGTACCCAATTTAAATCAATGAGTACCTAGGTTTATGAAGTATCAATACATTCAACCATAGAGAATTATTCATTCAATTGCTTCATTGAATCACATAAATGCCTACGGGCATTGCTCTCATATAAATGTAATATTAAGAACTTCATGTGGAGAAGACAACACAATTCATACCAAATAATAACATTGTCAACGCGCTCAAAGTGATGGAAACAGGGAAACAGTTGGGTAGGATAGGTGTGATGGGAAAGAAGTGAGGACTGGGTAAAGGTGGTTGTGACTTTAAAACAATCACAGTGATATATAGGCCCTTCACAGTCTGTATTTCGATCTGCAGTTCCAATACACTCTTATACATAGGATCCGTTATATTCCGTTAGTTAGTCCTATGATTAGAGAGTGGATATGTTCTGGTCTACGTTTCGACCCCCCCTGGTTAAAGGGTAGATTAGGTCCTCATGCTGGGGTCTTCTTCAGGACAAGGAGAGACAGGAGCGCTTTATCACAGGCCCTTAGGTGGCCATTGTAGGAGGACCGTCATGGGTTCCTTTCTTTTCAAGTGATAGTCCCGCATTCATTGGGACATGAGGCCTTCCATCCAAACTGTTAATTCCTATCTTTCAATGGTCTCATCTAGACCGGCGTTTGTGCGGTTGAGAATCACGCACCCCACGCGGTTCGTTAAGTTGGACGAATTCTTACACGATGCTGCATCCTCGCTCGATGGGCCGTGAGTAATCTATTGTTGAATGTATTGATACTTCATAAACCTAGGTACTCATTGATTTAAATTGGGTACCCGACCAATAATGTGCTAAAGCAACGAATAAAAGGTGAAGCACATTTGGGTGTAACAATTTTTTGTTTCATACCTGACTAAATGCCCACACTACATTTCAGCATAAAATATCAATTGCATTTAGGGTCAATAATCCCATGTGACTAGTAAATTTGGCTTCAGCACAACTGTATACTTGCACCACCTTTCCACATTGATAAGTTGCAACTCCGTTCATCTTTGGTCATTCCTCTCCTCTTCCATAAGAACTCACTTCCTTGCTCATTACTGCACTTCTCCTTTCCAACTTTGTCTTCTCTTCCCTTATATGCTAACTAATGAGGCTTTGTTCATACCTGCAGAGGAAACGAAATACAAGCAATGCCTTTTACTTTGAAGGTTAAATACGAATTACATGTTAAACTTTAAATGTGAGCTTGAACTGACCTGGTTGCTCGAGGCCCACTCTAGTTAACTTTAACCATGCACAAGGTTACAAAATACATGCACATTTCTACACACACAATAAATGCAGCTTCTTAAGATGTATCAATTGTAAAGAATTACAAAGAAGTCTCTCTAAATGCACTAATATAGAAATAATTTTTGTTACACGTAAAAACATTAGTTTACACATACACATTCTAGTTTATTTACCTCACAATGGGAAAAATGTTGTTAACTGTCAGATTAATATATAAATGTTACATAGACCTTTATTAGGCACGTTCTATTCACAAACTCTTCCAGTGGAGTACTTTAAATATGAATTACTCCATTCACCTTAGAAACATTAATCACACAGCACTTATTCGAGTGCTGACTACTCATGATAATGATGCACTCCTACAGTGTCTCAGGTGGGATCAAAATTATACTACTCCAATACCTAGCAAAGCACTTGCACAGTGTGTCTTTACAAGTTCAAAATTACCCCAATTTGCAAATGTTGGCTACTTTTTTAGCTATCTAGTTCACTAATGGGGGACTTTTTTTTGGTGCTGGGCCCATTTACTGTCCATGTCTGATTGCAGCCAGTGCCCAGGGGATCGGTACGTTCACCCCCTCCCCCCCCCCCCCCGCCCCATGATTTTACAGATTGGCAACTTTTTTTCATATTACAGCCCCTGTCTGAAAGCAACATGTCCCTTTTGTTTAGGGTGCAGTTGCCGCATTATAAACAAGTTGCCATTCTGTGAATGTGAATGCAGATATGGGGATCTCCCCACCTCAAGCCTCCATCCCTTATTTGCAGCCCATTCAGTAGGATTCGCAAAATGAATCCGGTATTATAAATATTATTGGGGCATGGTTCTGCAAATCCTGCTGAATGTTTTTTCAGCTCCGCAACACATTTGTAAATCCATTGAAGTCAATCTAAAATTGCATTTGGGTTGTAAAGCAGTCATTGTGCAAAACACAGCACCTGTTTTGCAATCCAGCGTTAGTGGAACAGAAAAGTAACCCTTTAATTCCCCTTATGACATATAAGCAGGGACACTGGAATTATGTGATTCTGCATACCCATGGGTCTGCTATATTTGCCACGTATTCCATCACCTACTGTATAAGCTGCAGATTTTAACACAAACAAAAAAATAGTTTCTAGTTTAAATGGATCAAAATGTACTAAAGAGACAGCCACATGAGTTGTGGTGCAACGGAAAACCTTTCACTAATATTTACTGGTCACTTAGAAGTTGCTTATTGCTGTGTTTGGAAGTTAACCTGGAACTAATGATGTGAACCCTTTTCCAGATAGAGTTAACATGAGTACAATGACAAAATATTCAAGGAATATTATAAAAAACTTTCAGCATAATTCACATTTTGTTGGCGTGTAATTTAGTCAACCCTGCCACATAATTTGGTATTACCCTGCTGCATAATTCCAGTGCCTCTGCCTTATAAGTATGACATATTAATTCATTGAAACGCATTTAAATCCTAGCAGTAAAAGTGATTGGGCAGTTACAATTAATCTGTTGAAGTCTAGAAAATCTTTCCTCCTGATGTGAAAAATGAATTTGGTCCCTTTAAATCAACATGTAGTGGAGTTGAATACAACCGTTGGTACATTATTTTTTACAATGTTATTGTTTATGCAAATATGTAAAGCACTCTCACCTCTGCCAGTGATTTGGTGCGGGCTATATAAAAACAATCCCAAATAAATAAAGAGACTGGGCAATCATTCAGCGAATTTGGCCGCTACAAGACACCCCTTGCGGGTGAGTAGTGCGCTATACAAGTATCAATTTACAGGCTGGCTTTAGGGCAGTGTGACTGGTGCAGCCGCACTGGGTGCTGACTTGTGGAGGAGGGCGCTGTGACCTCAGGAGGGCGCTGTGTTTAGCAATATCTTATGATAGGCGAGATGAGGGGCACTTTTGCAGATGGTATTAGGAGAATCCGATGAGGTGGTCATTGGACATGGGGGCGCCAAAAATGGTTGTCGCACCGGGCACCGCCAGCGCTAAAGCTGGCACTGACCACACCTGTGCGAGCACCCATGATGAAAGAATAATAACACCTTGTTTTGCATACCTGAGCCGTTTTTATGTGCTGTAAATAGCATGTTATCATTAGTCATTTATTTTGAAAGGCTGTGCCTGCCTCACCGGAAGTAGAATCTATGACCTCCGGCACACCACATTTTGTCAGCGCCGCGCATCCACCGTATCTGTGGGAGAAACAACATAATAACCAATGACGCATGCGCTTGGAATAAGTGAAACTGCACCCAGTCCCTAAAGATGTGAAAATTGCAGGCTCGGTTGGAAGAGGTTAATATGATGGCAGGCGTCCTGAGAGCCCCTCAGTAATTTGCAGGCAGGTAAATGAAAGAATGCGGCGAGTGAGCCGGGAGAAGGCCCCGCAGGCCAGCTGTGAAAAGTAATTAAGAGGCAGGAGTCGGGCTTTCTGGAGGTGTCAAAGCAGCTTGTATCACAGGTGACAGGGCTCTGAGGAGCAGCCTCTGGAGAGGACTGGAGGGTGGCAAGCGAAACTTCCCCATTCCTATCGCTAAACACCCCTAATTACTTGTCATGGAGATTCTTGTGCTGGTCTGTGGTTGTCCAAAGTGAGGCAGTTAACCCCTTCAATGCTCATGATGAGCTCAGCTCGTCATGAGGCACAGTGCTCGTGTGCTCATGACGAGCTCGTCATGACCACACCCATTCCTATTAGTTACCAGCACAGGAGAGGAATATCTGCAGGTTCCATAAGGTTAAATAACTGCATTGGGTGAGCGAATGTTAAAAGCACAGTAGCGGTCCTGTTGAAACCTCGAGCCCATAACGAGCCGAGCTTTCATGTGGCTTCTGCCTGCTACCCAGGGTGTGGGTTACGGCCAGAGCTGCAGAGTTTGGAACAGGGAAACCAGGTTCAAGTCTCTGCATCGCTCTACATCCTGTGGTTCTGGGCTTATCACTTAATTTCCACAGTGCCTGGTGCTCAGGTAAAGTGCTCTGCTACCTGAGGGTCGAGTTTGTGCTATGTAAAAACAAAGCTGAAACAACAAAAAGGAAAGGCAAATAGATATCCATTTAGTGGCTGAGTTATACAAAGTGAAACTAGAAAACCTGAATAAATCGCAGTTTCCTCCTCTTAAAGTGTGTGATCGTAGGCAAATATTTTATTTACCCAAAACTCCTTTTTCTTCATTATCCCATAGAAAAGTACTACAAATATGTGAATTTAAAATACCAGTTTAAAAAAAAACGTATTTTGTCTGCTGTAATAGACTATCCTATAGATTCATCAAGCATCCATTCTGCGATTCCTTATTAGCGAAAAATAAGGATTCGCTAATAAGGAATAGCAAAAGGCTATGCATGAAGTTTTTCTTTCCTATGGGCGAATGGGAAGACATTCTCAATTTGCGATCTCAATTAGAGAATCGCAAATTAAGATTGCAATTTCAAGGGTACCAGGGTGTCAAAAGGACACCCTGTTTCACCCCTGCAATCTGCATATGGGTACATCTTGCACACACACATGCCCTAAGGGCATGTCTGTGTGTAAAATGGAACTTTGAAAAATGCACTTTAGTGCATTTTTCAAAGTTTTTGCAAATTACCATTAAATTCAAATTCATGGTAATTTGCTCCCCCATTAAATTCAAATTCATGGTAATTTGCTCCCCTAAATCGCATTTTTTTTACTTTAATGCATTGCATTTAAGGAATCCAAATTTGAGATTCCTTAAATGCAATCACAATTTAAAAAATCGCAATTTTGCGATTTCTTAAATTGCGATTTTTGCATTTGGGATGATGCATCCCAAATGCAAAAATACTGGTTGCAAAGGGGCAGATTCTGAGAATCTGCCCGTTTGCGACCGTTTTTTTAGCTTGATGCATCTATGCCTATAATGTTACTCTATAATAATCTGGGCCACGTACAGGGTTTAAATGACAACTATCTTGCCTCTTAGTTCACTAATGGTTTATGTTGAAAAACTATCTCTTTTAATAAGTACTTCTCAGTGCAGTGTTATAATGTGACTTATTAATGCTAAAGCTCCCACTTGTAAAGAAGTACACTTTTTGAATTTTTAAGAGGCTTTATCATATTTTAGGTGATGCTGCTGTATGATTTATATAGCAAATATTTTCAGGGCTCAACTCATGTGTGGGTTCTAAGAGTTGAGGCAGACCCTTGCCTCCGCTCTGGCTCGGCTCGCCCTGTTAATTTTATGATTCGCCCACCTCTAAAATATTGCCTGTTTTTTCTCTTACTCACTCTCTCTCTCGATCTCTCTCCTTCTCGCTCTCTCACTCTCTCTCTCTCTCTCTCCCTCTCTTTCTCTCTGCGTCTCTTCCCCATGCTTCAGCGCATCTTCAGGGGTAGTAAGCACTATGTCAATACTCATATCATACCTGCATGCACACATGCAGAATGGGAGCCATCTTGTAGTCTCACACCCAGGGCTGCCAATGGGACCCACAAATTAGGGGATGGCGACTAAAAGGGAATGGAATTTGGAAGAGTTAAGTGACAGCCTATGGTGTGCTGTATAGTGGTAGGTGAGCACTGAATGTTCAAGCCTGATGCCTGTCTCCGGCTCAGTTTGAGGTCCTCTTGGAGCTTCCAGCCAAAAACAAGCCTACCTTTCACAAGAGGAGATGTGACCTAGTAGCAACGTCTGCTGACTATGTAGCATGAGGAATCCAGTTCGAATCACATGCTCTTCTCAGCAGCCTATGAATTCTCATAAATTTCCCAGTGTCGAAAAAAAAATGGTAACATTTCTGTCTGTTGCGAAGTGCTCTTATGTCCTAGGGCAAGGTTTGCTCTATGTAGAACTACCAAAAATAAAATGTGGATTCTGCCTGTCACCCACTCTCTAGTCTCAAGCTTCAATAATTAAGAACAAAACATCAATCTTTGATTTCAGAGCTACCCATCTGGTGGCTGAATTGCACAGTGTGAAACTGGAAAATCAGAGATCAATCCTGGGTTCCCTACTTGACCAAATTGTGTGATCCTAGGGAAATACATTTTCACCATGCCTCTTTTTGTTCATTATTGTTTATGAGAACTTCTTCATATTCGGAAGTTCAGAACGTGCACTGTACAAAAGCCTTTCATATGATGTAATGGTATTTTTATAGCACAAAATTAGCCAAAAGGCAGCGTAGTCATCTACATGGTCAAGGACCATAATATGAATCTATGCCATATATAGGGTGCACATAACAATTGACTAATAGCATTGTCCTCAAGGCAGGGGCAGGAATGTTTCTCAGGTTTTTTTAAATTTTAATAAAATCTCATTGCAAAGATTTAATCTGATGTACTGAGGTAAAATGCTTCTGCATGTTAAAGAAATAAAATTAGAATTTTGAAGACACCTTATATTATTCTAACATGTTTCTTGCGTGACTTACATTTCAAGTATTTTCATAGGACGCTTCTGGCTCGGCTCTTCCAGTTAGTGACTCATCCACCTTTTCTACAGTTCATATATAAACTCTGCCCTCAAAGAAATTCAATAGAAGAACTGTTCTGGCTTACTTTGTTAGTCACAAAAAGATTGCATTTAAAAACAAGTTTCAAAGAACTGTGTATAACTGGTAGATCTCTTGGCGTTAGTATACAGGTCTGATACTTCAGGGGGTTAATGAACTTGCTGCTGAGATGTTTATGAAATCTGCAAGTTTAAATCCTCGTTAAAATATCTCAGAAGGTTTATGTGCTTGTTATAGTGCACCACATGTAATTCTCAGGTTAGAGGATGGCACAATACAGGGGCCAACATATCGGTTTACCTTATGTAAATTGACATACATAGTGCACTTATTCATGTAAGGGCTACAAAGACATACACATTTAGTAAATGTACATAACACAGTCTTACCTGCATACCCTTCATACATGAAGTACACACATATCTGGATACCTTACATACAAGCCGAGCTTCAATATCTCAGTTTATCTTTTGGGAGTCTTATGTGCTAACACGCAGACTCAATCTCTCTGTGCTGGGTCTGGGGCCAAGTTGTGACACTGTTCATTTGTGTTCCCTTTGCCTTCGACCCCCTACTCCAAAGCAGTGCACAGCTCAGACAAAAGTAATCCTACACCTTTGAAACTGGCTATTCCATCAAGGAGTAGGGGTTGCAAGGCATTAACAGATTAATATCTCTGCAGCTTCTCGAAGGCTGCAGTTCAGCACGTTATAGCCAGGACACAAGTCAGGGGTACACGCAGGTAAACGACATCCACCCTCTATTTTCAGAGGGTGGATGCCGTCCACTCTGCCAAGAAGTTGAGCCCCACAAAAGTATGTTGAACTTGTCCCGGTGTAATTTTCAGACACAGGACACGTTCAGCAGCACCTATACGTTATCTGCATTCCATTCCCAGTGCCAATGTGCAGGAGGTGAGGTAGGTTTTTTTCCACCTCCAGCTGAGCCGAAGTTAAGGGGCCATCAGGCTTCCTATTGTTTGAATATGCTGACTGGAGCCAGCCTGGAACCTCACACTTAAAAGTAAATGTACACAGCTCTACACAGGTACTTAAGAGAGGCATACTTTTGACTTTGTTCAGTCCTTGTATATAAGATGTGTTGGTCTGTCCCAGTGTTTACACAAATAACAATTTCAGTAGCACTGTTTTGCTTCTTTTATAGTGCTATGCATCCCAATGCAGGGTGTCCGAGCTCTTTACAAAACATACACATTATACATTGACAATAAATCATGCAAGTGTGTAAATCAATCTACAAGAGGAGTGACATGAGACGGGATTACACGGTGTAGGAGTCACATGTCCGTTTCTCACTGAGCTATATTAGAAGGATTACAATTTATGATCTGCAGGTAACAAAAGGTTCTCTGCATTAAAAGCAGTAACCCACTTAACTATCTACATGAAATAAATATTTATCTTCTGCATGTTACATGATGTGCTTAGCAGGAAACACATTAACCGTCTATACCACTTCAATTCAAATCTGTGACTTCACAAAACACAGATCTCTCCCTTAAATTCTTTAACCTCCAGAGTTATCTCACCATAACTACTATTCCCTGAGATTTACTGGTTGGGCAGCAGATGCTTTAACCCAATCAAATATTTAAAAATGCAGACTTTGCAACCAATTAAGCAGACAGATCTACTTCCATGCTTTTCCTTGTTGCTAATATCTTTGTGGCAGGGTTTAAAAAAAATAAAGGTATTAGTTGAGGCACAGATTTTGCGTCAGGATTGCGCCACTTTTTTGGTACAGCTCCAACACAAAATCTCATTTGTTAAATCCCATAATGTGCTTAAATGTACTCATGATATACCTGATAGATATCTGTGTCATGCTTTCTCTTGAATACTACCTAACTTGGTTAGTCCTCCCACTTCTTTTTTTAGGACTTGTGCCCTGGGTCTATCCACACCACACTGATACATTTGACAACATGCATAGACCCACTTAGACAAACAGAACTGTACAAATGCAAACTTTTAAAGACAGACTTAATTATATAGTTATACAAAGTTGGGAAGTGGCCAATGGCACTGTGACATCCAGATCGTGCTGACTAGGTCCTGGTGAAATTTCATTTAAACTGGCATAATCTTTTGTAATTTGCGGCATTTCAAGTTATGATTGTTACAAGGAAGGCCTGAGATGTCACTATTATGGCATAATGCATAATTGAGGTTTCATTAGGGCTGGTGCTTAATTTGTAAAAAGAATGACTGCCAGTGCCCAAAGCTCTACTGGGAAGCCCGCAGCCGGTGCTGTTAAATTTCAGCACTCTGAATACCGAGGTTAGTCTTGAATCCACCTCATGCCTCCATTATCTACTACCGGACACTCCCAATCCCTTATATCACT
This sequence comes from Lissotriton vulgaris, assembly GCF_964263255.1. Classification (NCBI taxonomy): domain Eukaryota; kingdom Metazoa; phylum Chordata; class Amphibia; order Caudata; family Salamandridae; genus Lissotriton; species Lissotriton vulgaris. The sequence goes on along the minus strand of NC_141699.1, from coordinate 301,643,555 downwards.
CTTGCAGGTTTATCGCTTTCTCCCTTTGTGACGGGTTTCTCGTCTTTCTCTTTCTTTCCACTTTGTTTTTTTTCCACTTTGTGTTTTTCCATCTCTTGCTCTCATAAATGTCTGATGTGGAAAAATAAGTGTCAGTCCCCAAAAATGAGTTCTGATGGGCCCCACCAGCAACCATTGCATTCAATTAAATATTGATTAGGGTAAAAAATACAAATTCTATTGTTTGAACACAGGGGTATGTGAACCAACTGAACTCCAGAAGATGCTGTTCCCTTCACGCAAACGTATCTTGAGTGTAAAAAATAGTTTAAAATGCCAAATCGGTAGTTGGTATAATAGCTCCTATTTTTGTGTACATTTTTGAGCATTTCGCTTACTTTCCACAAAGGAAATTACACAGCTTCCACTCAGACCTGGTTCTGGCTGCTTAGATAAAGGTGTTTTGTATGCTCTGATTTCTGAACCTATATTTACAATGTTTAAAACAAAACTAGAAGTCCCATAATACAACTTGCTAATGGCTTAAATCCTGAATTGGCTGACTGTAACTCTTGACATGGTGCCACTTAGCAGCGAAGCTTTTACAAAGTCGCCCGAATACCAACTCGTGTTTCCTCCAGCACCTCCATTAATGTCTGCTGCGATAAGAGGTAACTCACAAGGGTTCCTCCATATTTACTTCAAGGTGGCAACCCCCCCTCAATCACTGTTCTGTGTGTGACTTCCTTGGTGGAAATTTTTGAGTTTCTGAGAGAATTTGCCTCAGAAGTGAAGTATGATCCCTTTCCTTCCTTTAATAGAACCCTTTTCCACCTGACCTACATGTTATTTTGAATTGCCTCCTAGGCTGAGAATAAGACACCGAAGCTAAACCAGATTGGATTAGGAAGCACCTAATATTAAATGTGCATTGTAGTTTCATTGGTAGTGGGCGTAGAGGGTGTTCCTGTAGGCCAGCCGACTGGACTACGGGAACACCCTCTACGCCGGAACCACAGCCAAACTTCAAAAAAGACTCCAACGCATCCAGAACGCCTCCGCACGACTCATCCTGGACATCCCCCGACACAGCCACATCTTCGGCCACCTGAGAGACCTGCACTGGCTCCCCGTCAGCAAGAGAATAACATTTAGGCTCCTCACCCACGCACACAAGGCTCTCCACGACCGGGGCCCCAAGTACCTCAACGACCGCCTGACCTTCTACACACCCACCCGCCAGCTACGATCAACTAGCCACGCCCTCGCCGCCGTACCACGCATCCGCAGAGCCACCGCAGGAGGAAGATCCTTCTCCTACCTGGCAGCCAAAACTTGGAACTCCCTCCCCATCCACCTTTGGCAAACCCAAGACCACCTCTCCTTCAGGAAGCAGCTCAAGACCTGGCTGTTCGAGCAGTGACGTACGCCTCTCCCCCAGCGCCTTGAGACCCTTCCGGGTGAGTAGCGCGCTATACAAATGCCTTGATTGATTGATTGATTGAAATTCAAAAATGTGAACTTGTGAGAGCCTGCCTGTTGTTTCACGAATGGCTGGAGCTGCATAGTGCCCATTCTCTGAAGGTTGGGACTAAGCCTTATGCTCTGCCTGTGACCTGATAGTCTGCAATATTCTTGGGTATCCTGTCTGTATGCAACCTCACCTGTTCCCACAGAGAACAGAAGAGCTAAAATATACCACCCATGTGCCCCCCCAGATGAAGGTAACCAGCGGCAACGTCCCTACAAATGCAAGTCAGCTGTCCTCACAGATTTTATCGGTGCGGTAAGCAGAAGAGCTGGTTACCCCACAGATAAGAGTGTACCAGCAATCCTGAAATATAGCACAACAGTCTCCCCAGACCCCTATCCAGGGATGGAGGCAAACAACAGCATTACACCTACAAATGCACATCAGCTGTCCCCACAGGTAACAGAGGAACTGACATAGCGCACCATGAGGCCCTCCAGACCCCTCATCAGAGATGGAGGCAAGAAACAGCAATTTGTCTACAAATGAAGATGAGTGAGCTACCCTCAGGAGTGGTGACTTTTCCTGGCGATCCTACTTCCATTTCATTGGGGTGAGGCTCTCTCTGCATCCTCCAGAATATACCGTAGCCTCTGTTCAGCATAGCCTGAGCATGGTCCTGATACCAGCAGAAGTGTTCCTGAGCAACACCTGTGCGACCCTTGAAACTACAAGTTTGCCCTGAGGTCGCTCATTAGACTGACCACTGCGCCCTCCAGATCACGAGCACATGCCTTGGACCAAAAGGACCTTTTGTGTGCCATTTCAACTAAGACGCAGAAGACAGAATTGCAATTGGGGAACGAATCAGTCCTAACCCTTAGATTGAGAGTTTTGGGCTCCATGTTGCTAATGATGACAAGACTCAACATGCAGCATTGCAAAGAAGCCAGGGAGTTCCTCTCTTTAAAGGGAGATAGCTCAACTTTTCAATAGTGACAAGCGGCTGCTGAAATATAGTCTTATAAAGATTTTAAGTATCCATACTGGCTCGGCTGGCTAGCCCAAAAACACTTGCCATCAGAGTCACAAATCTTGCAAACAAAATGTAAAGAAATAAAGTACTTAGAGCATGGATTCTGTGCTCGGCCAACAGCCTCACGTGGGGAAGGTCACATGCGTCTGGTTAGGGCAAGGGCCTGTATGCAGGACATGGACGAAGACTGTTTGCAGCATGGGTTTGGTGTCCTCAGAGGGTATGTGGCATGGCCTGGTCTACCCCAATGCGCAGAAGATTGGCTGCTCATGAAGATTCTGGTGCATGACCTTACCATATGCCGGGTCCTGCAGCCCAACCCCAGTGCACAGTGTGAAATGCCATTCACAGTGGGAGCGGTTGCTCGGTGAAAGTTGAGTCGAGTAGATGTCTGGAGACAAAGCAGTAAGCTGAAGGCCTTTTGCAGCAGAGGTTGGAGCCTGCGGCGGATTGGGTGCAGGACCTGGCTGGAACCCATGGCCTTTGGCAAACCCCCACTGTGCATGGATGAAGGCGGTGTGCTGCCAGTGTTGGCTACCAGCAGAGTTGAGCACAGTGACTGGCTAGATGCAAGACCCTGCTCCCAACCCCTCTGAAGATGGACGAAGGCTGTGAACAGTGGGTATTGGCCAATCACAGATAGTTGGGTACAGGGGCTGGCGAGAGGCAGGGCTCTGTGGTCTACACCAGAGCTTAACTGCCCTCAGTGTGTTGTGCACAGGGCCTGACCATACACCAGATCTTGCGGCAAACCTCATGGTGCAGTGTCTAACCCTGCAGGTCTACTCTTGCAGTGCAGGGAAATATTGGATATTATGTATAATATAAAAAAAGAATTGGAATGTCACATGGATAGTGTGACCCAGTATTCCAAGGATTCAATCTTTGAAAAGTATTTTTTTTAAAACAAGGTTGATTGTTGCTTGCACTACAATATCCACAGGGCATCTGCTCACAATCCGCCCAAACTGTATTTGTAAATATTGCATTTTTAAGCACACTACGCTATTGTGATTCTTCATATCTGGGACTACAGTTCTGATTAGGGTTTGTTTGTGACTCCTGAAAAACGTAGATGTTCAGAACCAGCACGTTTTGTATACTGTTAAACCTAAAGGTATCACAATGAGTGAAATGAAGTTAAGCCATTACAGGTAAAAAGATCCCTAGGTCACACCTTGGACAGTATCTGTTCTAACCTCCCGTCCCTCTCCTCCCTATCCCCTATACCTCAAATCTGGACTGACCATTGTCTAATCCCCTTTCATATTTCTAGCGACGTCATCCCTACCTGCAAAAAACGTTTACGCCAGCCCGCCCGTCTCATCAACTGGAATACTGTCCAGAAAAACCTCACTCTCCACCCCCTTTTCCCTTCTAATGCCCCTTCTCCCTCGGGCGATATAGACAGAGACGCTATAAATCTCAACAACTGGCTCACCCATGAATTTTCGACTCGCTGCCCTCCCCACAAAAGGGACAAGGCCACGAAAACAGTCAAACTTATGGCCCCTTGGTACACGCCGGACCTAACCGCCGCCCACCTCCTCTGCAGAAAAGCTGAGAGGAGATGGCGTAGTACCTACGACAATAGCGATCGCAGGAACTACATCCTACAGAGGAAAACCTACCTTGCAGCCATCAAAACAGCAAAAAAAATCTACTATGTTAATGCTATTTACAACGCTAGCCAAAAGCAAAAAACCCTTTTTTCTATAGTTAAATCCTTTACCAAACCCAAAGCACTTCAACCGGAAATCCCCCCCTCCCAAGAATTCTGTGACAAAATTTCAGACTATTTTGATGACAAAATCACTCTCATCCACAAAAATTTCCCTCCCCCACCCCCAGCTCCTTTACCACGGGACCTGGACCATGTTAACCAGCCTACAAATAGTTTCAAAAGCTTTACTCCGGTTACTTTGTCCCAGACCAGAGACGCGATCCTTGCTTGCAAATCTGGCTCTCCCTCTGACCCCTGTCCACCTAGGATTCTCCACCTTATCATCGACGAAATTAACCCTTCCATCAACACCATAATCAATCAATCTCTCTCATCCGGTTCTGTACCATGCTCCTGGAAACAAGGGGTGGTCAAGCCGCTCTTGAAAAAGTCGAACAAACCCCCCTCTGACCTGACCAACCTCCGTCCAATCACCCTCCTACCTGCACTAGGTAAAATAACGGAACAGTTAGTCCATAAGGAGCTCAAGACCTTTTTGGACTCAAATAATTTGCTTCACCCCCAACAATCCGGTTTCCGGCCGAAACATTCCACTGAGACGGCCCTGATCGAGCTGACCGACACAATCAAAACCCTTCAAGATCAAAGGAAGAAGGCTATCCTGATCCTTCTTGACCTCACGGCAGCTTTCGACACTATTTCCCATTCCATCCTGATCAAGAGACTCTCAGATATTGGCATCTCCAACTCTGCCCTATCTTGGATCAGCTCTTTCCTCAGTGACAGGTTCCAGACCATCTCACTTGGCCCCTACCAATCCAAGGAGAAAAAGGTGTTCTGCGGCGTCCCCCAAGGTTCCATCCTGAGTCCCCTCCTTTTTAATATCTACCTTATTCCTCTCCTTACCCTCATTGAATCGTTCGGCATAACGGTCACTTCTTATGCCGACGATACTCAGCTGATCATCCCCCTTGATGAAAATACCAACACGGCTGAGCTCAACCTGAAACACTGCCTTACAGCAGTCTTCCAATGGATGGACACTAATCACTTGCGCTGCAACTCGAACAAAACCGAGATTCTTCCCATCGGAAAAAATGCATCCTTCTGCCCTGCCCTGTGGTGGCCGGACAACTCTGCCGCCCCTCCTCAAACCGTCTCATCAGCTAGGAACCTCGGTGTCCTCTTCGACTCCGAGCTATCCTTCGACCTCCACGCTTCGAACACGGCAGGTAAATGCTTCGGCATAATAAAGTCATTAAGGAAATTCTTTGACTTCCTCCCGCTCGAAGCGAGAAAAACGGTAGCGGTAGCCCTCATTCTGTCCCGAGTCGACTACTGCAACGGACTCATGGCAGGGACCAAAAAATCGACCCTTGCCAAATTACAAAGTGTCTTGCACACTGCCGCCCGGCTTGTCCTGAAACTTCCACGAAAATCCTCCATCTCCGCAGCCCTTAAGTCCCTGCACTGGCTCCCCCTACACAAGAGAATTCTCTTTAAAATTCTCATCGTAGCTTTTCGAGCCTTCAATAAAACCGGCCCTTCCTACCTAACCAAACGATTCCCTCATTACACTCCGTGCCGATCCCTAAGATCTGCACAAGACAACCTCATGACCTTGTCTAAATTCAATCTAAAATCCAAAGGCGGAAAAACTTTAAGCAACCTATCCATAAAAGCCTGGAACAGTATGCCAAGGCACCTCAGGCTTCAAACATCTGAGAAACCATTCCGGAAGCTGCTCAAAACCTGGATCTTCACGCTCCCTGACGACTGGTCCAAAGCCGCCATTTAGCCTCCCCCACTCCCCTCTATGACTGGAATCAGGACCTATAGCGCCATGATGCTCCTTCCGGAGCGACCGCTTGCGCTTTATAAATACTACTTCCAAATTCCAAATTCCAAGAGTAGAAAATAGTCCAGCAGTCCGTTATTAGCTCCCCAACCAAAACAGAAGTCTCTTCAACTGGCTTCTTTAGTTGAATCACCACATTGTTTGAGAACATTCTAAGCACAGAATATTATAATACGGATTAAAAGTATATTAATAAAACAAAGATACACCACATTTCTCCCTTCAGTATTAAATATAGCCTTAAAGCCTGCCGTAGAGGGCTTTACCGACTATTAAAGGCCCTCTCCAGCGTTAAAGGCCCCGAGCCGAAGGCGAGGGCCTTTAACAAGGGAGAGGGACTTTAATAGCAGTATAGCTCATCTACGAAGGGCTATAAGGCTAATAGAACATTCTGCCACTAGAGGACAGAATGTTCTACCAAAACAAACAAAGCCTTTTGGAAGCGTGAGGGGAGTGGAATCCCCTCAGGCTCCCTGAAGCCTTTGTTTACAGCCAGAGCTGTGAACAAAGAAACATTGAAATGTTGGAGCTCCAGGCTTATACCAGCCATTATAAGCCCAGAGCACTCCATTGTTTTCAATGGAGCTCCCAACATTCCTATGTTCTAATATAAGATGAAAATATATCATATACACAATTTAAGAAAATACATTAAGAAAATGGAAAAAGTCTTTAAAAACAAGAAAAAAGAAAATCGCTCAAGAAATAAAAGAGTAAGTAGAAGGAAAAATAATTTGGCTTGTTGAATGAAAGAGGGTCATGAGTAGGCAAGGTTTAACGCATCCCAAAATCCTAAAAGTATGACGTTCCTTGATAACTCTTCTGCGCCACTACATCTTTGCTCACGGCTCCGCATTCTCTCATAGGAGCCACTAAATTCCTGATACAGGTTTCCATCACTATTCTCTGTAAAGCTTTAGGTCAAACTGATCTTCCATTATCTATCTGAGGAGCATTTAAAAAAAGTTTCACTGCCTTCATGTCTCACGTGCATTTAGATCAATCAGCACATCTGCCGGAGCCTTAATTTTCACATAATCTTCAACTGAAACTTTAGAGAACTTTACGTTTTTCCTCTGGGATTTTTTTTTACCTTTCTAACTGCTAGAATTCATCTTTCACGCACATGAATCAAATCCTGATTAAGCACACCTTTTACTGGGACTCATCTTAGTGCACAGCAGACAACCCTTAAACAATTGAGAAGGAGATTTGCCTGTTGAACCATGCAAAGACATTCAATATGCAGTTATATGTTTCTAGAACTTCTTGCTCCAAACCAAATCATTTGTTCTTGCCGTTTGGATGCCCTCATTTAAAGTCTTATTCATGCGTTCTACTGCACCATTTGTCTTTGGGCAATACCCAGAACTCTTTTTGTGAGCAATGCCAGAATTCTTGAAATAGTTCTCTATGGCACCAGAGCAAAGTTGAACGCCATTATCAGGCAAGGTGCTTTCCGGCTAATGTTCGAGCTTGAATACATTTTCCAAGATTATAATATACATAGCACATAAGGTGTGTTGTGTGAGGTACACACACCGGCTGTTTCTTATTAAGCCCCGAATTTGTTGCACACATGAAATTAGGTTGCAGATTATTAGCGCCACTCACCACAAATAAAATCCACTTGCTGCAGCTGGTGGAATAAATACAAATAGGCCTACAAAAGGTGCTCCTCTCACCACAAATGTCTTCTGGAAACAAAAAAGACATCACAGGTATGCCGGTCACCAAATTACTTAAGTAAGACAGGCTAGATCAGGTGTGCCTGTCACCACGTACAGCTCCTCGGTTGTTCGATTCTTAACATGCACCAGTGAGCATTGTATTTCTTTTCAGACTCCATGTAGGATGGTGGCACCTAAATCGCAATGCACTGTGTTACACTGATATGCATGTCCATGACTTCAGACACACAAGAGCACAATGCCTTCTGCCAACCTCCTGATGGTACGGGGATACCTGTCAATGACATTGGGTGCCTCGTCCTCCACATTTTCTTGTTTCCCAACCTGACCTCCTGATGGTTAGCGCTCCACTTCACCATTACTACCTCCTCGTTGAATGCCACCAGCAAAATGCAGATGACTTGCTACCTCCTCCGCTCTTCATGAGATGTCACCTGCTGTTATTCTCTGTATCCACCAAACCTCAGTACTGGATAATCATTATTGTTACAGTTATCTTTTTATGAAAATCTCCACAACAATTTTGTTTTGTTGAAGTGCCCAGGTTCTCACCAGTGAAATGAAGTTATGCTACAAGAGGTAGGAAGATCCATGAATGGAAAATAGGCAAACAGGCATTTATTAGCATCCCAACCAAAACAGCAGTCTCTTCAACTGACTTCTTCTGTTGAATCATTCCTTGCACTCTTTTCAGAGCAATATACACACAGAACATTATGACGTGGATTAAAGGTAATACACCAAACCGAGATACATCACAATAAGCACAGGAACTTCCATGCTGATCTCTTTGAGATTCAGAGCACCCCTGCTTTTCCGGCCCCTACATTAGCATACTGAAAACTGTGTGGATAACTCCGAATAGTGTCAATATTAATGACAAGAAGCTGCACTGCACATCAGAACATGATAACCATATGCAGACAATTTAATAACACTCCGGATCAATTTGACTTTGCCCTTTCTATATTTCATGCAACGTGTATCCTTTATAGCGTCTGACTAGTTCACCTTCATGTTTTATGAGGGTTCCCCACATAGCACTCCTCTAATTCCTTATCATCCTTCTGTGGCTCATCTATCACTTTAGATTTGTCATTTCCTTTCTTTTCTTTGCAGGGAAGACACAACCAGTCACCTTTATTCGGGACACATCCTTTACAACGCAACTTTTACCACGTAGTACCTTTACAGCGCAGGTTTTTCAACGCAAGTCATTACAACGGCTTGCGCTGGGGGAGCTCTAGGATAGGTAATAGTTTAATTTACTATCCAACGCCTTCCCTACTATCCACGGGGACTGGAGTTGGAATAGTAGATTAAACTATTCACTATCCAGCACCCCCCAACGGAAGTCGTTGTAACGACTTGCATTGAAAAACCTGCGTTGTAAAGGCATGCATGGTAAAAGCATGCGTTGTAACAACGTACATCCCCTTTATTTTGCCCCCTGTCCCATGGACACAATTTTTTTCCCCTTCTGACTGTCCCACCAGACAATCTTAGTTGCAATAGTGCTGCAGCAGCACCCCAAGATGAACTGGAGGAAGTTCTGCGCTGTCTGTTGCCAGATGTATTATCTGTTTACAGTGGGCTTAGAGCCCACCCATTACTTATCCTTTGGTTGGCTTTTTTGACAACCCCCCTCCCCCCCCCCCCCCCCCCCCAGTTGCTCGTATGCTTCTTATTTATTAGTTTGTATGGGCTTTACTTCCTCGTCTTGTCTCTGTCCCTCCCCTGGTCCATTGGCACATTTCTTGTGTCCTTCTACTCGTCACTTTTCGGGCTTTTTTTTTTCATTTATTTAAGCACTCCACAAGAGTGCATATGTTTTCCAGCTGCACCCTTGCGTTCATGTACCCTCTGCTGCACTTGCGTTGGCCTTTCTCTGCCTGTTTGCTTCTGCTCCCTCTTTGTGTTGGCACTTGTTTGCTTCTCCCATGCCCATGTTGCTCTCATCAGTTTACTGTCCTCCTTTTCAAATTCCTCTCCCTCCACTTGCTTCCCACACCCTTGATCTGAAGTGTTTCCTCGGTTGCTTGCAACAAACCCTCCTTGTTGCTTCCACCAAGGCCTTTTTTTATTTTTATCTTTGTTTACCGAGCCAGCTCAGATCTGTGAACAAAAAGGAATAAATACTTGTTGCACTTGGCTACACAATAATGCACCTGACCTTGTCATGGGCTTTTTTTGGTAACAGCAAGTATGTCCGAAAGGCGAGGCCTATTTGCTTTGTCAGTGTTTGTTTTCTTTTTTGTATTTTGTTGGCGCCTGAATACCGTCAAACATTAGGCGTAGAGAAGCAGTCCGAGGCTCAACTGTAGTTTTATCAACTGATCCTTCGTTTACTCGCTTTTTTCAAAACAAACAATAGGCATCAGAGGGCTTTAAATGGACGCCGTGAAATATATCTGGATTAGAGCATCCTTTATCCTGCAGATCTATTTTTGTTTTCTGTCTGGCTGCAGAGAGATGGCATTTTGATATATGAACTATGATGGTGCTCTCACCGGGTCCATGACAGCATAAAAGGCAGAGGCAGTTTCAACAGTTTCCTCACCCTACTTAGTTCAAGTTTCAAAGCTTTATTCGACAGCATGTCATAAAAGCAAAACATACATCCCTACTTAAGTAAATAATGATTAGATGGCTTCCATTCTAACGTTTACAAATGGTTCAAAAATATATCGCCACAGCTGGACTTAAGAATGAGATACATTACCTCCGACTTAAGAATGAGACACATTACCTCCGAATTCTCGATTGTGTCAAATATTTTAAGTAGGTGAAAAACACAAAACAGATTAATTATACTTTGTTTGTTAGATTAAAACGCTTTATTATTACTGTCATTTAAAATAATTTTTTTTAACTGAAAAGAACTACAGATCCACAAATTAGTGTATTTCATGGCAGCATTGGAAGGTGTAATGAATTTGTGACGTGCAATGTCGATTTTCTTCAGTCTTTGATATTGTTTAACCATTTGATCATGAGGCATCTGCCTTCTCAGGTTATTACGGTTTAATTGTTATGGTTATCTTATGGCATGGCATGCTGTGCTATTGCAACTGACCCATTTCCATTTCACATTCATTCTAGTAATCGGTACTCAGTATCTGATTGAAGGTTCGCCCTTGTTTTACTCAATATCGCTGACATTCGCAGGCAACAACCCTTGTTAGGGGACAGTCTGCTGAGGGTTTTTCTTGCAGGGGGCTCTATCAGCTGCAGCAGGACACGACATTAATATGACACACATTGCCGAAAAGGTTAAGAAAGTCTGAGCTTTTAGGAGGAGGGTTTCAGGAATGTAGTGCTTGCCAAAATTAAAATATCGTTGAGAGGCAAAAAATAAATCACATGAGTGGCTTTTTCATATTATGTAGAGTTGGTCAACCGCGCATTATCAGTTTTATTGTAGATACATTCACAATATTAGTGCAAGAATAGTTGATACAAGCAAAGGGTTAGGAGTAATGCGGCAAGTCTTGGCGCCTCTAATTGCAGCTTAAGTGTAAACCAAGAACAAATAATGAACGGTGCTACAGGTAAGAGGATAACCCAAAACCTCCAAACTGGACCGAAGTCCTTGAAACAATTATACAGATAACCTGTGCACACACAATTTTCATTGACAGTATTAATACTGTGTGTATTACAAAACCATCACAATCACAATGGAGGAAATGACGTTTTCTTTCCGTATGGTTTATTTGTTTTTCAGGTGCCCAGCCAACACGTGATTCGTCAGGGTGTAACCCAAGACTTCTTCAGGGCTATTGGACAGATGGCTAGAATGTCAAGTTTTCTCTACGCCGGTTTTACTTCCGTCCCAGCTGTGGCGTCAATCAATCAGTCCGGCTCCAGAAGCAGAACCACGCCGTCAGCAGAATTGCTGTTTTGCCGCGTGGACAGGAGTATTATAAGTGCTCCGTATTTGGTACTGACCAGTCTATTCCCGATCACCAGTTTGTCTATTGATTGATTGACGCCACAGCCGGTACGGAAGTAAAACAGGCGGAGAGAAACCTTGACATTCTAGCCATCTGTCCAATAGCCCTGAAGAAGTCTTGGGTTACACCCTGACGAAACGCGTGTTAGCTGGGCACCTGAAAAACAAATAAACTATACGGAAAGAAAACGTCCTTTTGTCCATTGTGATTGTGATGCTTTTGTAATACACACAGTATTAATACTGTCAATGAAAATTGCATGTGCACCGGTTATCTGTATAATTAGTGCAAGAATAGAACCCCCCAAAAATGGGTTCCTAGGTTGGTAAATGGCACACTCGATACAGCTGTTCATCCCAGGCCAAGGTGCCTACGACTGGCCTAATAGACGTACTTACCCTTACTGATGCAGTTGCAAACCCTAGCTATGGGCAACCTGGTTAGGAATTCCCTTTATTTCATGGTGGCTCTATTGTATAAGGGATCTACCCATGTTTAAATGCTTTAGAGATCGCAAACACCACGCAGTTCTGCTCAGTTAGTCCTGGTCTCTCCCAGATGCCAGGCAGGCCACATATACTATCATGGTCTTAGCTACTGATTAGAATGGGATTTTTCCACATGCTATGGACTTACCGTAATATTACAAAGAAAGCTCAGCGTTGTTTGTTCGCAAGGAAATGCCACTAAAATGAAATAAATGGTTAAATAACATGCTGCAATCTACACGAGAACACCATGTGCTTGAAAAAAATGAGAAATAAGAAAAAAACAATCACTAACCTAGCCATTTTATAAATTATATTTAAAAAATAACAAGTTTTCTGTTGTACCATGCTTTTTATTGTCATCCCTCAAATTACATGCAGATATTACATTACAATTAACCATGGGCGGAGTAGCACTACGCGAAACTCTGCGAAGTGGTAAAAAAACAAGCTGCGCAGTGTGGTAGAAAAAATTGTTTGCAGTGATTTTCAGTGCCGGAAGCTTGTCCGCACTGTGCAATCATCGCGAGCGAGCGCTGCTTTTCTTTCTGCCTCTCGAGTACATATTTACTCGAGCTGCAGCTGTCTCAATGCGGACGGGCGCGAAGAGGAGTTTTTTTGGAACTCCGCGAGTTCCACATAACGCGGAGTGCAGAAAACTCTGCAAACTCCGCGAGCGGAACCGAGTTCACCGCCCAGGGTTAGTTACAATATCAGATACACATTTAACATCAACTATAAAATATAAATCACTATCCAACCAGGCACCCGAATTGCAGGCAAAATGAGTAGCAGATATTAATAATAAAAAAAAAATTTGCCATTAGTGATTGGGCTCCAGTCTGTCCTTGATATGACCCTTCTGTTTTCATGTTACTGCTCTGGGCGGTCCTCTACTGTTTCCAATAGGAAATTCCCCCTCCCATTGGTGGCACATTTTTGGGACGTTGCTGTACATCTTTTGGGGATCTAATCCAGTAAACTATCTCAAGTAGTGTGGTCTCACTGCTCTACACAAATGTTTGCATGCCTCTCACCAAGGCAGTGCGAGATACTGTATTTTCCCAGTAAATACGTGGAGGTACCTCCTTCCACCACCTGCTCCTGCGCTCCCTGCTTTTCCAATGTTGCGTAACGGGAACTAGGATATGGCTGAATGACACAACCACACATGTCTAAACCATGCATGCTTTAACCATGCGGTTTTTACAACAACCACATCTTTTTCAAGCATGCCGTTATCAAGTATGCCTTTAAAATGAAATTTGTTCTAAATGCATGTTTGGTAAAGGTATATGTGTAGTAAAGATCCCACCCCAGCCCCCAAATTCCTAAAATTCATCCCTCCTACTTTTTAATCTACCCGTCCCAGCTCTATTATCTACCCCGACCTCCTACCCAGATCCCTAAAATCAGACCCCAGCCCAAAAAAACTACTCAACCCTAGCACACCACCCTGAGCCCTACAAGCTGCCCCCTGCCCTGAAAACTGCCACCCCCCCTGCTCTGAGCCCTAAAACTCTGCTGCTGCTCTAAAACACTACCCTGACCCCAGCCCCCCACTCTGAGTTCTATAACCTACCCCCACTTTCCCCTGGCCCCAGCTCAACTTCCGGTTCCTCTCCCCCCGCCCCCATCCTCTCAGACAGCTAGAACGCCGACTGCCTTAACCATGCCTATGCGTGGTTAAGGCATATACGCGGTTTAGGCAAGCGTTGTTCAGCTTGCTGGGAAACGGCTCACATGCTTAGGCACATGTTGTAAAGGCTGTTTCCATTTTATGATTTTACTCCTTCTCAATTTTATTTTAGAAATCTTTCATTTCCCATTATGCTCCATCGGGGTGGGAAGCTCCCCTGTGTGTTCAGGAGTGGCTGTGCTCCAGGCTGTTCCTTGTTTTGGCCCTTCCGTTTACTTCCCGGGGCATTGCTCTAGCATCTTTTTTTATTACACCATGATGCCACCTCACAATGGTTGGCCATTTTTTAGACGCTGTTACGTGTCTGTGCCAGTGGCGCACCAACAGCAAGCACGTCCGCGTTTTAGCAATAATGTTTTTTTTTTTTATAGGAAATTGATTTAATCATATATCATTAACTCTGGCTTAATTGTGCCCAATTACATCTTTGATGATGATATGCCGATGAGTAGTTTCTTTACTTCCTAGCCTCCTGTGGATGTGAGCGTCCTCACTAATATGAATATATAGTGTTTGTCAGCAGTTAATTGATTGATTGGAGAGTGTTAAAACCCATCTAAGTGTTTAATATGTGCTAATAACTAAAAGGGCAGATTGATAAATGCAACTGGGTTTTGTGTGGTAAATGAAATGTGGTGTGTTGTGGGTAATAGTGCTATTTAGTTTGGGCCTTTTTGGGACTAATTGAAGAAACAGCATCCCTCGTTTTACTTGAAGTTGGAGGTCAAAGGTCATACTAATGATAAATTGCTCTAGATGAAATTTGGCTGTGGATGATAAATGCAAAAAGAACAATTGATTGACAGAATGTTGAATAATTTCAAACATTCACCCCAGTACAGAGATAGGGGCCTAAAACCATCGTTTTTTTGCTCACCACACCATTCCAGTTTAAACCCAACCATATGCAAATCAGCCTTGACCCTGCTCCCCATGGCAACAGTCCAGCCCAAACTGCGGATGTTCCCTGATTGCCTAGATCTCCTTGTTGTTTCAATGAATACTCATGAAATACTCCTTACCCTAACCACATTAAATAAAATGATGATCTGTACATATTTATGCTGTAGAATATTTGATTTGTGAACTATTTGCCCCTATTTGAGGATTTAATTATGTTTTGCCTCTATGCCTCTTTTGTATTATATATCGAGTCTTTTGTATAATAACATAGTATACGTTTTAACGCTTAACATTCGTTGCATTTATGGTTTTTGAAAATAATAATGGTCCTGATGATGGAGATGCTCAAAGAGTAGGGGACCCAAACGTTGACATTTTGAGATGCCACGGAGTAATACACTGTGTGCTCTAATGAACATCATGAAAACAATGAAAGTGCTTATCGATAGTAAATAGTAAGGGCAATTCTACGCGAGATGGCTAATAACGTCCAGGCATTTGAGGTGCACGTATATATAAGATATTGCATGCGCACAAAATCAGAGAAATAATGTATTTGTTGGTTGTAAATTATGATGTATTGCCTAATTTTGTTACATTTATGACTTTGATGTTCAAAGAATTTTCAAATATTTTTTTAATAACCAATTATTCTTGTTTATCTTATTACAAAATAGAATTGTTGCGACACAGTAGTCCTACTGCATACATTTGCAGCTACTTATGAACATATATTACAGAAAAATGTCACATATCTCGACAATCACAGATCCCGACAATCCCAGATCCATCCGGAGTACTCCCACCATCGTCCCCATATTTTCACATGTTTTCGAGGACAACCACTGGCTCGATATATCGGTTCCTTCATCTTTGCACACTAGTCCCTGGCATCTCTCCAGTCTAATATGTTGGGCATCTGCTTCGCCCTCCATTGCCAAGCGATATCCCCCTTACCAAGAGAGTAGACAGTCCCATTATTGTGCGCTTCGCATGTAGGCCACCAACATCTTCCAGGATACTCAGCAGAACGCTTTTAGGGGTAAGAGCAAGGGGTGCCACAAGGACATGGTTCAGCTCTGACTCCATGGTTTACTAGTAGATCACAACTGCAAGGCATGTCCAGATCATATGACAGAAATCTGCATTTCCGAGAGCAGGAAACAATCAGGTGATTCAAGGCTGCGGGCTTGCCATAGGCTGCAGGGTGTAAGTTAAGTGGTATGTAGATAGTGTAGTTGGAAAAGTTGTATCTGGGATGAGACCGGGTGGGCATTTGTGCATCTCTCTAGTCGGCTTCGTCCAGTGGGCCTACCAAACTCTCCCATTTAAGTTTGAGGGCTGTGAACTTACCTGGAGCATTTAGCACCAGTGGTTTATAAATCTGGGGGATTCCCAGGTGGTGGGGAGGGCTGACTAGGCTTGTAGCTCCTGGAATTACCTCATTGCGGATCCTTGACCCACATCTCTGAGGCAGGTGATCCTGATTCTATCCCATGGGGCAAACCGTTCCAGTTACGACTCAGTGGAGCCATCTTTCCCTCCAAAGGGGAGTAAATTGGGTGAGCCTTTTATCCCTTCCTGTCATTTGCAATGCCACTTGCCAGCTCAGGAAGACCGTTCCACTTGGGTCGGGGAGGCCCGGGTCAAGGGGACCACCATAGAGAATGTGCAGGATGTTGTCAGGTCCCAGGAGGGACAGCTGTGTCTCATATGCAGGATCTCCTCAACCTCCGTTCAGCTAGTCATCAATCACTAACTGCACTGCCCAGTAGTATAGTCTGGCGTCAGCCATATCCATTCCCCATTGTATGTAGCCTGGCAGACTTCATTCAGAGTGATGAAGGGAGGGTTGACCTGCCCATTAGGAGTGGATCAGTGCCCCCAAGTCTCAAAACCCAGGAAGGTGGGTTGACTGTGGGAAATTTTGCAAGGCGTAAAGGAAACAGGGAAGTACCTTCATTTTGAACAGGGATACCCTGTCAATAATTTGATGCAGGATGGGGGCCTACCACTCAATGCTTTTCTTCATATAGGAGATAAGAAGAGTTATTGAGATTCCATGTCAAGCTCAGTTTAAGGGTCGTGTACACCCCGGATATTGAAAGCTAAGCTGTCAAATTTTGATGGACAGCGGCCATGTAACGACCTCTGTGTCTCCAACAAAGCGAGTAAGTAGAGATCTGGACCAATTGGCCCATAATCGGTGGCCTCTTCGTATAGATTTAGGAGTCTGAGAACATGTGGACTGAAGTGATGGGGGTAAGTCAAGTGGACTTCATAGGTGTATAATGCTATTCTATCATCTCCTCCACTGGTTCATGTCTATCCCCTTATCTAGGCATCACATCTGATCACCCGGGCCATGGGTTCTATTGCCAGGTGAAGAAAGGAGGAGAGAGGGGACAGCCCTTTCTATTGCCCTTTCAAATGGTAAAGGCATCCAGGAGCACCCCATTAACATGTACTTGGGCAGCCGGGGTCGAGTAGAGTTACCCCACATAGTGACGGAAACATGGCCCAATCCACTCTCTCTTCCCTACCTTGTCAATAAATAACCAATCTACAGTATCAAGTGCCTTCTTGAAGTCATTTACAGAAGGCTCCTGAAGCATGTGGCGACAAACCTGTGCCTAGTGCAGTGCTGTGTGCTACAGGCTAGCATAAAATAAATATTGGTCTTCATACACTGGAGAGGGGAGTACCGGAAGGAGTCTACGGGCAAGGACCTTAGCAAATTAATTTTTTTGTTCTGTATTAATGAGTGATAAAGGTCTGTAGGAGACATTTTTCTTGGGTGGTCTCCACAACTTATGAATCACCACTATGGTGGCAAGATCCAGGTCTGGGGGAACTGCCCTTCAGGTCCAGCCTCAACAAAGATATCTACCAGTGAGGGATCAACATGTCCTGAAAGTTATGATAGTATTGAGTGTGAAATTAGTCAGGTGCAGGTGACTTTCCCGCATTAAACTAATTTAGAGCATCACTGACATCCTCCAACATGAGGGGTTTGTCTAGTTCCACTCTCTGAGGCCTCCAGATCAAGGGAATAAGGATATCGACCATGATGGACCTGGTCTTCCGCTGTCCTTATCTCTTCTACTATCATGGGGACTATCCTATATGCCTTATCTTCTGTAGCTAGCCAGAAACATAACTTGCCTGATTTATCTCCGTGTTCATTCACTCGCTGAGCAGAAGCCCTTCAACATTAATGGACTTTATCTAGGGCCAGTTGGAAGATGGATTATCTGTCCAGCTCCAGTTGACGGTGAATCATAGGCATCAGCCCTATCACACATTCCCTGTCTAGATTAAGAATTCAGGTTTCAAGATCTACCAGGCGGACATGTTTCAGTTGCGCCTTTCAGTGCAGATAGACCTTGGCCACCCCTCTAATAGTGGCTTTGCTAGCCACCCACAGAGTACCAGCAGAAAGGACCGAGCTCTGAATGACATCAAAATAGTCCTGAATCTCAGAGGCTAGGATTTCATTCCAAGTCGAATCCACCAGGCATTCACTCGCTGAAGCGAAGGACTTTGGGTCACAGGAGTCCTAAAGGTAGTATGCAGTGGGGAGTGATCTGATATACCTCAGGGCAGGATATCTATGGCTGTAGTGCATAAGACATCTGGGGCCGGGAGTAGCATGAGGTCAATACAGGAGAGGGGCTTGTGCGCTGCAGGGGTTTGGGTATAATCTCTACCTTGTAAACACCACATCCCTCATACATCAAAGACCCAATGAGAATATCCAAGATGCAAGCAATATGTCCTTCCCAATTCCATGCGACATAAGGGTTACACTGGAGACCCTTTACCAGGTCTGGGACTGCATTGAAGTCCCCAGCAATATTTGTGACACCTTGCGGGAAATGTAGGAGAATAGTGCCCCCCAGCCAGGCCGCCAACAACCTCACAAAGTGGATCAGCAACTGCGCAGACGACCTCGCCCCTCTGAGGACCCCGCACAGTAGACCCGGGAGCAAGAAAGCCCCATGGTTCACCGACGAACTAAAGAGCTCCAAGAAGAACTGCCGAGCCCTCGAGAAAGCCTGGTGCAGAGACCCAACACCAGACAACATGACCACCCTCAAGCTCGCCACCCGAAAACACCACCAACTGATCCAAGCCACCAAGAAAACTGCATTCAAGGATCGACTGGACAGCAAGGAACTCTTCAACATCTCGCCAACCCCAACGCGGGAAACAACGACATCACCCCATCACAAGACCTCTGCAACTCCCTCGCCTCCTACTTCCACAACAAGATCGCAGACATACACAACAGCTTCAGCGCACAACCGACGCTCCCCACGACCGCACCTACGGCCCCCACCTCCACCCTCCTCGCCTGTACCCCGATCAGCACCGAAGACACCATCCGCACGATGAACTCCATCCACTCCGGATCTCCAACCGGATCTCCAACCCATCCCTGCCCTCACCACGTCTTCAACAAGGCCGACTCTGTCATCGCACCCCATCTGCGGGACATCATCAACACCTCCTTCGACACCGCGACCTTCCTGGAGAGCTGGAAGCACGCCGAACTCAGCGCTCTATTGAAGAAACCTTCAGCGGACCCCACCAAACTCAAAAACTACCGCCCCATCTCGCTCCTCCCGTTTCCGGCCAAAGTCATCGAGAAGACCGTCAACAAGCAGCTGGCCGCCTTCCTCGAGACGAACGGATCCCTCGACCTCTCGCAGTCTGGCTTCCGGGCCAACCACAGCACCGAGACCGTCCTCATCGCAGCCACCGATGACATCCGAGCCCTGCTCGACAACGGAGAAACAGCGGCCCTCATCCTCCTGGACCTCTCCGCGGCTTTTGACACTGTCTGCCACCGCACCCTAGTACAGCGCCTCTGCAACGTCGGAATCCAGGAGAAGGCACTAGAATGGATCATCTCCTTCCTCGCCGGAAGGACACAGAGAGTCCGCCTCCCCCCGTTCAGATCAGAAGCCACCGAAGTCATCTGCGGCGTTCCTCAAGGCTCCTCGCTCAGCCCCACCCTCTTCAATGTCTACATGAGCCCCCTCGCGGCCATCGCACGCCAACACAACCTCAACATCATCTCCTGCGCCGACGACACCCAGCTGATCCTCTCCCTCACCAACGACCCCGCCACCGCCAGAGCCAACCTGCACGAAGGGATGAAAGACGTAGCCGAGTGGATGATGAACAGCCGCCTGAAACTGAACTCAGACAAGACGGAAGTCCTCATCCTGGGCTCCTCACCCTCCGCCTGGGACGACTCCTGGTGGCCCCCCGCCCTGGGCAGCGCACCCAAACCAACAGACCACGCACGCAACCTGGGCTTCATGCTGGACTCCTCCCTCTCCATGACCAGACAAGTCAAGGCCGTCTCCTCGTCGTGCTTCAACATCCTGCGCATGCTACGTAAGATCTTCCGATGGATCCCCACCGAGACCAGGAAGACGGTCACCCAGGCCCTCGTCACCAGCCGACTGGACTACGGCAACTCCCTCTATGCCGGAACCACTGCCAAACTCCAGAAGAGACTCCAGCGGATCCAGAATGCCTCAGCAAGACTCATCCTCGACACAGCCACATCTACGGACACCTGAGAGACCTGCACTGGCTCCCGGTCAACAAGAGAATCACCTTCCGGCTCCTCACCCACGCACACAAAGCCTTACTCAACCAAGGCCCTGGATACCTCAACAGCCGCCTCAACTTCTACAAACCCACACGCCAGCTTCGATCGACCGGCCACGCCCTCGCCGCCGTCCCCCGCATCCGAAGAGCCACCACAGGAGGAAGGTCCTTCTCCTACCTGGCCGCCAAGACTTGGAACTCCCTCCCGACCCACCTCCGCCTGACCCAAGACCACCTCGCCTTCAGGAAACAGCTCAAGACCTGGCTGTTCGAGCAGTAGCGGACCCCCCCTCCCCAAGCGCCTTGAGACCTTCCGGGTGAGTAGTGCGCTATATAAATGCATTGATTGATTGATTGATTGACAAGTCTCCATTGCGATCTTGGGTGACTGTGGAGGGATAAAGACACGTAAGAAGTGGAATTGACTACTTTCAAGGAGTCTCTCCACCCCTGCATATCTGCCCAGAGAGTCAGCTGTTATCTTTATAACCGCTAGGGGAAGATAACCTCTGAAACAGAATGGCCCCCCCTGCAAACCTCAAGAGATCCCTGTGTGAAATACTCTGCCGTAGCATAGCATCCGGGAAACGTACACGTGTTGCCCAGCAGATGGGTCTCCTGGAAAATAATATTAGACTGGTGTCCTGCAATTAGCATAGCAGAGAGCTGCTGTTCTTTTAATATAGTCTACTAGGACATTCTTTTTCAAGGAAAGAGCTTTGAAACTAGCTGTTAGCAGAGCAGCAGTGGCAATCATTGAGCTGAGAGTGTCTCGGATGAGTTCTGGAGAATGTATGATTTGCCGTGCGGAATCATGATGGACGGTGTAATAGCCTGTCAGCCAGCTGGTAGTGGATATTGGTAGTGTGCATTTGGTGTAAGAAAACAACTGTGAAAACAATAATGAACAAAACAACGCCCTTTAACCCCAAAACCCCAACTACATACTTCTCTCCCCAGAAGCATCTATCGACCCCAAAGTAACCCTCCACATTTAAAGGATCAAGCTGACAGCAACCCTACAGTCTGACCAATGGAAATGAACACAATGTTTCAGGACATAAAGGTGCTTGGGTAGCTAAGCGTCAAGGGTCATAGTGGGCATCTATCTTCTGTTCCATGTTGGAGACAAAGCGGGTTAGCTTGGGGCATTGGGCCCCCGCTGAATCATCATGTATCGGAGCATTTGTGTCTCAGTTAGTGCTCTGTGCCTGAGACAGACCCATGTGCATGCCAGATGTATTATTACAGCTGCAGCCTTTTCGGGATCATGTCTTCCTTTGGGATCGGGTCTCAGTTATGTATGTCATGGGTTGCTGTCTAGCCCGGCTGGAGATTTTGTTTCTAAGCTGCCCACTCCCAGGTCTCTGGGGAAGTGTGTGCACGAACTGTGTATCACCTTCAATGTGGCTGGGAATATCAGCATATATTCGTTGGCTGTAATTTTAGTTTGACCTTATTAAAGTATTTACCCCTGAATTGAACCAGTGTGAATACAGGAATACCATGATACGAGTGATTGGTCGAGAAGGGGCCAAGTTTCCAGAATTTTTTTACGGGTCTGCATATTCAGCTCCCTGTAGAAAATCTACAAAACACTTATTATTTTTGCCTTACCCTGTTTTCAAAATCCTCCGCCCTGGTTTTGAGGTGTTTGGTGGTTGAAAGGAGTTTAGACATCATGGATTTGAGGGTGGCTAAATCATCCTCCAGCGCCGAAACTTTGTCTTCTTCCTTGGAAATTCGTCTTGGCCATGTTGTGAGGGTCATGATGCCTTGCAGAGTAGGGTCGCGTCTACCTCCATTTCCCTAGTCTTACTCTCTAACGCTTCACACAAGGCCACAGTTTCCCGTCAAACAAAACCGTGTCCAGAGAATCTGTCAATCTTGAAGGTATGGCGTTTTCAGGTGAAGGCCAGAGGTGCAGGTAAGATAAGTAGTGAATTTATGCATTTTGGTCCGGGCTTGGCCATTAAGGCAATTGTCTTTCTCCATTGTGCATATTCCATTTTAGCTGGTCATCAGAGCATCTCACGGAGCAATGCAGTTCCACTTGTGCTCAGTCTCAGTCCTGCACCTCTCCCACTAATCCTCCAAGGGCTAGGAAAGAAGGGTGGGGCAGCACAAGAAGCCAATAGTTCCCACTGGTCCCAGAAGATTTGGCCTCAACACACTCTGGGATCAGGGTCTTCAGACGTTCATCACTTCCATTTACCACTGAATTGAATTGAATTGAATTGAAAGAAAATTTATAATGCGCAAGAACAATAACCCGCAGGTATCAAGGCGCCTAGCAAAAGATAAAAGAATGATCAGGAACGAACATAAGACCCTAAACATATGCTTGCCGGAAGAAAAGGGTTTTTAAGGCAGTACGGAAGTTCTGTAGGGACGGGAGAGATCTCAGATCCAGAGGAAGTTCGTTCCACCACTTAGGAGCAAGGGTGGAGAAGGCTCTGCCACCCCATTTGGCTCTTCGTACACGGGGGGCTGCCAGAAGCAGTTTTCCAGAGGAGCGCAGGTTCCTTCGGGGGACATAGTGGGAGATGATGGATCCTATTCCAGTGTCGCTCTTTTTGGCGATGGCTCTGTAGGTCATACATAGGACCTTAAACCACTGGCCTGCTTGACCCCATGGGAAAACCAAGGTCATCTCTCAGGCCTATGTGCACCCCCAAGTGGGAAAAAATGGTGGGAAGAAAAGTCGTCCTCCACAGGGAGCACTCAACAGAGACCCTCATTCCTCGATTCTCCTGAGCTGAGGAGGAAGGCCTTTGGGCTGTGATCATCTTGCTCCAGGCCGCTGATGCCCAGCTCACATACGAAAGGCTTCTTTGTGGTATCAAAAATATTGAATGTTGCGTTAAGCCTAGAATTGGGATGGGTATGCTCAGACGTGAGTCCCTTGCTCTCCACACCACTGGAGTCAAGCTATCCTGGCTGAAGACAGCTGATAGCCAGAAACCAGTCCTAGGATGCTTGATTCCGGTCCAGGAAAGACATGGCTTGGCAGTTCGGGCTGGACTGTTGCCATGAGGCACAGGGTCAAGGCTGATTTGCATATGGCCATGTCTGAACTGGGGTGGTGTGGAGTGCAAAAAAACGATGGATTTAGGCCCAGATCTCTTTACTGGGGTGAATATATGACATTGTTCTGCATTCTGTCCATCAACTGTTGTTTTGCATAGAATTAGGCAGTGGCACATGGGAGGGCCCAGTTGGAAGTCTCTGTGTTCATGTGGCAGTCTCCACCTCTGGATCTGATGCGGTCCATCAGACAGGGCCACCCAGTGGAGGCTCCTCCGCTCTGGGTCCTCAGACAACTCTCAGCTGGCTAGGTCATTAGACGAAGTCCCGTCCCCACTGGAGTACAGGTCAGTTCGCTGCTCCAGATAAAGACCCTGATAGGGGAGGCAGCTAGGGCCTGGGGCTTCTCACTGCTGTGACCGTGGAGCCGATGGTTTGCTATAAGTGTGCCAGATTAGTGCAGGATACTGAGAATGTAGGTGCAGAAGCTCATCTAAAGTGTGCCCACCATCTTGGCTGCCTCGGCCACGCCCCCTTCATATTTACTAACATTTTTATTTTGTGGTTTATTTTTTTTTTTATTGGGCTCTTGGGCAGAGACATTTTCTTGATAGGCAACAAATCTCTATTTTAAATCAGAAAGTTTAGGTAATTATCTAATATCCCACATCTGCCTGTCTGTTTCCTATGATAGGCCAACATTAACTCTGTTAATCTGCGTTCAGCCCTTCATTCAACACCGCTAACAGAAGTAGCTGAAATCAACTCATGCGCTGCTAATTTTAACACCCAGATCTCCAATATCATCAATGTTCTGGGCCTCCATGGTTCTGGTCATAAAACTCCCTCCACCGGTTGGTGTTTGGAAGAACTTCGTGAGGCAAAGTGCAACTGTAACTCCCTTTAGCTTATCTGGAGGAAGCCATACACTTTAGATCCTAAATTGAGTTATACAGTGTTGATTTAAAAAAAAATGCCTGTGCCTTATCTACTTACTGAAAATTGCTAAACGTTTTCTTCATCCCTCCGCTTACAATAACAATATCATGCCAACCCAGGAACTCTTAGCTAATCTCTTACATTTTCCAGGATACAGTTGATGAAATCTAGTATGATTTTACCCCATAACTGCCGATGGATTCTCTGTTTTTCTTGAATTCTCATTCTCCTGCACCTAATGGATCATCTCTTTCTAGTTCCCACAACTGCCTTCAGTAAACATCCCCACTTTTATTTACCTTTATTATTTCCGGTTCTCCTCGGTACCCTTTTCTTTCTTCAATTTACACTCTTGCTCCAGATGTAGAGTATCCAGCTCTTGCCCATAATTGTAGTAGATCACAGACTTCTGCAAATGTTCCAGTACCTAGAAACATGCTTTTTTTTAAAACTGTCTGCTTACCCCACTATTCTTACCAGTGTACTATTGCCCTATCTCTTTGCTGCCTTTCCCAGCGAAACCTTTAAAAAGAGTAATAAACCATCAGATCTCTATCTAGAATGCTATTTGCTTTTTGACGCAGTATAATCCTCTGCGCAGACAGTAACAAATCAACCCCTCTGTTTGTAGCATATGATCTCAAAATTATCTTGGACAAAGCCAGTTCAGCCACCTGGTTCTTCTAGATATATCCACTGTCTGTGATACTGTTTTGCATTCCTTACTCATTTCTAATCTCTTTATTTTGAGTTTCTGTCACCCTGCATTAATGTGGCTTAGGTCTTTTCTTTCCTCTGTACCGCCTTTTCAATTTTGTGAGATTTTCATTAACTGTGGGATCCCGCAAGGTTCACTCTCGTTCATCTTTCAGCCTTGCATTATTCATTTGCTGCTTCACCGACCTGACTGGTGCAACTCATTTGGATCTGAGATGTACATATGTTAACAGCACTAGTTTCATTGCCACCATCTCTGGCAATATCTCTCTAGCTCAAGGGAGATTCACTGCATGTATGCCCAACGTAGCAGTTTAGAAGGAACGAAACTGCCTTTAACTAAATGTGGACGAAACCAAAGTCTTAATTTTTGACAACAACCTGCTCTAGTAATCTTTGTTGGCCTTCTGAGCTTGATTCTGCTCCAACTCCTACAAACCCTGCTAGAAACTTTGGTTTTGTGTTTAATCATAAACTCTCTCCTCTCAAGTCAGCCACGTTTCTGCTGAGGAGCCTGAGGAAAGTCATGCCTTTCCTTCCTGTTTCTGTGCATAAGCTTGAGGTCCCTGCACTTAGCACTTCTCTTATGAACTATGTAGAAATTCAACCCTACTTGCTCCAGATTGTACAAAGGTCTGCCGCTCGTTTGATTCTGAATCGTCCTCTGCGCCAGGAGGCTCTCTGGCATATTAATTAAACTTCAAAAGCAAAATTAAGTCATTCATGCGAGCAAGTGATAAAAGTGAGCTGACCATTGCCCCATGCTGTATATAGTTTGTGGGTGAAAGTAAAATGTGAGTGACCATTTCAGCGGACCAATAGACGAAACCCACTGACCACAATTCCCTTCTATTTATGTATACTATATATGAAAGTTTTCAACGAAATAGCCCTGTGAGGGATAAAAAGAACCTTCGAGAAAGATAAACGGGAAGGAAATGCATGGTGGTGGATGAAGAGCCATGCACTAGACAATCGCAGTGTTCGGCACCCCAATACCGGCCGCAGGCTTCTGAGAAAAACTTTGTGCCTCGGCATTTTTTTTTTTTTTACAAATTGAGCACTGCTAACTTACACCTTATTTATCACTGTATATCAGACCACACATTCCTGCATCACATTACACGTTTCCAGACCCCCCCCCCCCCCCTTTGTAGTAGACCGCGGCACCTCAGGTTACTGTAATAGACACAACATCTCTTCAGCTACAGGCAAATGCCAGTAGACCTGTTCTGAAGGATCTTTGGCATTTTGCCATCTTTGGGAATGATGTACAGTATAGTTATACGCTGGGCACTAAAACTCAATGGTGCAATTAGTGTTGATGCCAGCAGATGGAGAGATTTAGTGGCCAATTCAGCAGCTAGCACAAAACAAGATTTATAATGTACTCATACACGCCTTTTGCTAAGATTGCTAATAATAGCTTGACTTGTGAAAGAGTGCAGTGAGAGAACGAGTACAGGCAAAAAATACCGCCACGTAGTTTTACCATTACATACACCTCTAATGAAGGCCCTTAGGACTCTAAATGAAGGCATGTGAACATGCAGATGTTTGCCTCATACAGGAAATAATTTAGCCACATTTCGATGGACATGGCCATTTTACATTGATACTCACCTGGAAAGTGAAGATGTTGCTCGTCTTTCCAGAGACGCTGCAGGATGCCCTCCTTCAGTCCTGTCAAGTATCACGCAACAGGTGTGACACTCACACATTTCAGTGTGGTGTTCCGCAACGCCGCACTGAAATGCATTGTCACGCATTTTGCCGACTGGTAAACTCGCGCCACCAGAGGCGCCTGTGCACGTCTCCTGTTGCTCCGAGTCCGAAAGACGTGCTGCTGCCAGTGCCAGCAGCTGCTCTAGGTTATAAATAGTTGCTCTGTTATGTTGTAATGGCTGCTCTCAGCTTGTGGACTGAGTGAGAGTGCGGCAGTGCTAGGCGGCTACAATGTAACAATGCTGGCTCCAGGCTGTCCGCGGCGCTGTAATTTCCTGCCGCACCAGGTTTAAGTTTGACACGGCCCGGACACAGTTGCAATTAATTAGGGGGGCGGTGCCGCCCTCTCAGCACGATGCTGGCTGACACAGTTAGGCACTCACCACGGGCGCCAAGGTATATCCTCGCCTGTCGCGGCATTTACACTGACTTCAGGACTTGACTTGGATAAATGTAATACATGAGGTGCATGGCCACACGTAGCGCGGGTCGGGCGGACTGCAAACAGTGATGTTAGCTGCCTCACATTCCGTGTTTAGAGACGGCAGGCCGCGCGGGCGAATTTTGCAAGAACCTGCTGCGACCGGGCACACACCGTGGCCTTAGGGGTGCTGCACTACAGTCTAGCAGCCATGTGAATGACAGGGCCAGAGCGAGCTTCGCACCTCAGATCTGTCCTGTCCTGCAGTCAGGTCGCTAAGCTAGGACAGGACAGGCCCAGGAACTAAATTAATAAAGGCAATGCCGCCCGCCGGCAATTTTATTTCCGAGAAGCCAGAGTCAGCCAACTCGAGGGCACTGGTGAAAGACAGGGCCCAGCCCTGCTGCATCATGCAGTCACAGGAGATCGCAGTCCGGTGAGAGTGCCCGTCCTCCCTTGTATAGAGAGTCACGCCGGCCGGCATTGTAAGCATGGGGCAGAGACAGTCCTGTCAAGTATCACGCAACAGGTGTAACACTCACGCATTTCAGTGCGGTGTTCCGCAACACCGTTCTTAAATGCATTGTCACGCATTTTGCCGACTAGTAACTTGCGCCACCAGAGGAGCCTGTGCACGGCTCCTGTCGCTCCGAGTCCGAGAGACGTGCTGCTGCAAGTGCCAGCAGCTGCTCTAGTTCATAAATAGTTGCTCTGTTATGTTGTAATGGCTGCTCTCAGCTTGTGGGCTGAGCGAGAGTGCGGCAGTGCTAGGCGGCTCAATGTAACAATGCTGGCTCCAGGCTGTCCGTGGCGCTGTAATTTCCTGCCGCACCAGGTTTAAGTTTGACACGGCCAGGACACAGTTGCAATTAATTAGGGGGGCGGGGCCGCCCTCTCAGCACGATGCTGGCTGACACAGTTAGGCACTCACCACGGGCGCCAAGGTATATCCTCGCCTGTCGCGGCATTTACACTGACTTCAGGACTTGACTTGGATAAATGTAATACATGAGGTGCACGGCCACACGTAGCGCGGGCCAGGTGGACTGCAGACAGTGATGTTAGCTGCCTCACATTCCGCGTTTAGAGAGGGCAGGCCGCGTGGGCTAATTTTGCAAGAACCTGCTGCGACCGGACACACACCGTGGCCTGAGGGGTGCTGCACTACAGTCTAGCAGCCATGTGAATGACAGGGCCAGAGCGAGCTTCGCACCTCAGATCTGTCCTGTCCTGCAGTCAGGTTGCTAAGCTAGGACAGGACAGGCCCAGGAACTAAATTAATAAAGGCAATGCCCCCCGCCGTCAATTTTTTTTCCGAGAAGCCAGGGCCAGCCAACTCGAGGGCACTGGTGAAAGACAGGGACCAGCCCTGCTGCATCATGCAGTCACAGGAGATCGCAGTCCGGTGGGAGGGCCCGTCCTCACTGGTATAGAGAGTGACGCCGGCCGGCTCTGTAAGCATGGGGCAGGGAGAAAGAACAGAACAAGCCAACTCCAAGAGGATTTATTCATTTCCCGTCCGTCCCCCCCCCCCCCCCACCATCCCACCCCCACCGAGGTTGGTGTAACAGCTTCTCTCTGTGGGAGGGAAGGGTCGTGCGTGGATAAAGGATTGAGGGAGACGCAGCTCTCTGTTGTTCGTCTCTAACTCTGCAGAGGCACATACTTACAAATGCAATAATTGCTCATGGGTACGAAGGCTTTCTTATGCCAAACAAACTAGCGCCGCAGCTACTTTTAGTATATGTTCCCGGCCCTTGTCAGGTCCTCCTTCGATTGTCCCAGTCTGACAGGATGTTTCATTTCCTGCCTGCCAGCCGGGCCCTATTCATTGCTGTTCCCCTGGGCGCCCTGATGCATGGCACAGAGTTAAAGGAGGAAGACGGTGACAATCGATCACCTGTTCACCTCCTCATGACCTGGGCACATACTGTTGCTGTGCCCTGCCCAGCCAGGCAGAGCCCAACTAGTGCCCGGGCCAGGCTCGTCACCACGCAACCGTGATTCTCACAGTGAGAGCTGAGAGCAGGTGGCACGGGTTGAGGCTGCAGCACGGCTGGCTGTCTGACTCTCTTAAAAAGAGACAGGCCAACGATCTCTGCTGTGACACTACTCAGGCAGCTCCTCTCAGTGGGTCATTCTGACTATCAAGAGACCACACCAGGCAAGTCAGATATTCATTTAATAATTCGCTGATGAAACTCAAAACGTTTATTAAGAGAATGGGGAGGGGGCCTCCAGCGCAGCATAGCGCTTTGTAAATGGGTCCACTGAAGTTGTCTGTTTGTGCTGTAAATGCAGGCCATCTCAGAGTTTTGTCTGCACTAATAAATCATCAAACTGCTAGTTTAGGTAAAGGGTTTAATATCCTTAGTTGTCAGAGGTACTACAAGCAGCAGCCTTTATTTTCCCAGCACTGTGAGACTTGCTTAGTCAGAGTTAAGGCAGATAATTAATATCCCCACCAGAGAGCTGTCAGAGTTTTGTCTCATGGCTGTTTTCACTCACTATTAAGTAGAGAGGAGAGTTTGTATGCATACTGCAAATAAAGTTACCAGCATATTGTATTGCAATGAACGGTATTATATGTAGATAGCTCAGTGGGTTGCCGCTTTTGTCACAGAGAACCCTTTGATTTTTGTGGTTCAGCCGCACCTGAAGCTGAGGTTGGGGTGGAGGTTGCTGATTATTTAAAAAAAAAGAATTGCTTTAACCCCTCCCCTGCTGATGACGGAACCGATCCGTCATCAGATGCGGTGGCGCTGTGCTGATGACGGAGCGGTTCCGTCATGGCCCTGCCGCCGCGCCTGCGCGGCGCGTTCTATCGAGCGGGCGGGGCCGTGACGGAACCGCTCCGTCATGAGCACAGCGCGACCAACGCTGGTGACGGAGCGGTTCCATCGCTAGCATGCGCCCGCCGCTCTACCGCCCTCCCCCCTTAGCACTGCGGCGGAATAGCCGCCGCAGTGAAGGGGTTAAAAGCACCTGCTACGGAGTTCGAATTTCTTATTGCTGAACTCAGTGTGATTTCTGAAATTTGCCTGTTTTCATGGACTTCATTGCATAATTTGGCCACAAGAAGTGTAGCTCTAACTGTCATGCATTTAGTTGTTAAATGTCTTTTGTAAATTCACCGAATCTTTGGAAATATCACACATAAGCAATCTGAAATATTAGCAGATTTGCTCAAATAAATGTAATTTCTGACATTTATATGATTCCCTCGTCTTTTACTGCTTGATTTTGCTAGCGAGAAAGTGTCACTCATAGTCGTTGAAATGTCACTCATAATTACACTGAAATTATGAAAATGTCAATCATAGCAATCTGAAACCTTGGCAGATATGCTCCTTATATGTCTTTCAGCCAAAAATCATCACATTCAGTTTGAATTCTACACTGTGAATTTGAACTGCCACTGTGACATCCAATTCAAGAGGTCGTAGCGTGCGGATTTGGAATGATATTACAATATTACATAGCTTACTATTTATTAATCCAATTATATTTTCATAGTGATGGTCTGTAAACAGGAGTCACTTTGAAGTGCTAGACCAGACCACATTATCCATATTCTCTGCAGCTTAGCAGCTGAGGGCAACAGGGGGGGAATGTGTCTGCGTCCTTTACTGTTGGATCAACTGGGACAATATCATGTTTGACACCTTGACCCGGCCGTGACTTTCAGACTAACACAACTTTGTTACAGCATCCTCACCAGTGCCTATAAATAGTCAAATCAAAACTACAAGTCCTAGTATGCAAAGTACTGATGACTAAAAGGTCGATACTCCCTGGACTGGTGTCTCAGTTTATATGTGGCTGCACTATGTAAGTTGCATTATTAAGTAATACGCTGAATGCATTGTTGAAATGAGCGTGCAATGTATGCACAGAAGTGAAGGAGGGTATGTTGTTGCATGCAAGTTTTCTCTGGCCTATCGGGCAGTAGTGCACTGCCAAGAAGGTCTGGCCCAATGTAGTCTCCATTTTGTATCAAGAGGAGTTCTGTGGCCAAGGCAGACGGGTATCTCAACGAGTGGTGCATTACTGCTGTGAGAGCTGAAGAAGAAGAGCAGAGTAGTTTCTGCCAGCGTAGTGCCGGGGTAAGGTCAGTAGCGTAGCCAGTGTCCCATGAGCCATAGAGTATGAAAGGAAATTGCCCCCCTGGCTGCTGTTTGAATGATACAATGCAGCAATAATCAGGTTTCAGTGGGCCCCTCAGGCCTCTGGGACCTGGTGTCACTGCACCTGCCGCTCCAATGGAAACTACACCCCTTGGTACGGTAACAGTATGACTCCATGTCACCAGAGGCAGTGCTCAAGTACTGGATTTCCCTTTGCACACCATTGTAGTCTGGTGTTTTAGCACAATTAATACCCTGTGGAAGAGGTGTGGCGCAGTGGTCAGGGTGCCTGACTCTGGACTACAGGGTTCATGGTTCGATCCCCAGCTCGGGCAGCAGATTAGCCCAGCACCATGTGACTCTGGGCAATAGCTTGCTTAATCTTCCCAATGGCTCCTAGCACCAGGACACCTCTGCGGAGGTAGCTGTGCGCTTTACAAATGCTGGCATTTACATTTACATTTATTAGAGAGGTAAATACATGATGTGACCACTCCGTCTAATAATACGGAATGAAATGAAAGACATTGAATATCCAGCCATTATTCATCCAGCTTATTACTTCTAAGGTCTTCCTCCGGTGTCTAGCGGCCTCCAGATCACCACAGGTTCCCCAGCTGGACCTGCCATTTATAATATACCGCCTCACTAGCCGCAAAGGGTATCAATTTAGCCAGCCAAGCGTTGTTGAGTGCAACTCCATGGATCGCCTTTTTTGTGGAAGTAATAGTCTTGCAATTAATGATCCAAAGAATTACATTATCGATGGGTCTAGAGAAGGAAGCACTCCAGCCAGGCAGACGGGCGTCATTTTCAAACAATGAAAGCCAGTACCCCTGCTGTTGTGGGCAAGACCATAAAGTGTGTTTCCAGCTGCCTGATGGATTAAGACTGCAAGTACCAGGATGCATTAGGTTGTTAAATATTAATGGCCCAGAACTGCAGCACTGCATTCCTTATACGAAGTCACCTGCTAACCTTATGCCAAGGATGTTAGCGCTTGCTAAAGTGCCACAGGCGTACACCTTAGGCTGGGCAAGCATGTTATTGTACCTTAAAATACACAATTTGTCGCCCGTTTACCCCAGCATGCTTTTTCAAGGTAATCCATTAATTTGTCATTAGTAAATGAATATATATCCAATATTGCATTAAAATGCGTTTTTATACAATTGTATTGTAATAAAAGGCGGTTTTCTTACCACAATCCTATATTATTGGTAGAATGTGCTTTCAAATGTACTACGTGCCACAGTGTTTCCTGATTCAGTACCAAGGTAGTACTGAAATAGGGTGTTGCAAAGTCTTGAATTGCTGCTATTTAATGTGGGTCACTTTTCTCGCTCGCTTCCCCCGCCTGTTTTTTTTTTTAACCCGCCTGACCTCGGTTTTGTGCCAAACCAATGACGGATAATTAGCAGCAGCAGAAACAATGGCTGCTTTGGAACGTGAAAGTGATTCGCTCACTACATTAAGCAGCACAGAACGAGGTGGTGTTAACGAGGGGATGTGGCCATGCGTTTCTGTAATTGCAAAGGACTACATTATGAATCACTCACAGCAGAACAGACCGGCTGAATAAGTCCTTGTCATTGTCCACCCCTTAAATTGTGAAATATGTGGTCCCGTCCTCGCCCCTCCCTGGCCCTATTCAAAAGCAGTTCATTTCATGGATGGGTTTGTGATGATTCCCAGTTAAAGATGAAAGGTCTCCGTTCAAATCAAATTATCTGGATTATACTGAACAACATTTAGGAAATTGCATTTCTTGGTCTGTGGCACTTGATAGCCTCATGTTTGGGAGATATGCACTTTTAGCCGGCATTTCGTGTCTATTTTTTTTACAATATTACCCTTTAATCAAGCAGTTTATTTTAATGATTGGAATGTATTTTGGAAGAATTTCTTGGTACTAGTACAGTGTATTCTCCTATGCTTGTCTAGTACTCTTTGTAGTATATATTCAGGCCATACATACCCTTTTGCTTTCTCCGGTGTTAAGTTATTGATTTTGTATTTTTATTCGTGTCCCTCAAAAACCGTATCAGAATTTTGGATTTATACGC
The DNA here is from genome assembly GCF_964263255.1 of Lissotriton vulgaris. NCBI lineage: Eukaryota > Metazoa > Chordata > Amphibia > Caudata > Salamandridae > Lissotriton > Lissotriton vulgaris. The sequence goes on along the minus strand of NC_141699.1, from coordinate 301,610,140 downwards.
TTACCTATCGAAGTGTGCCCTTTTAGATATCTCCATGCAACATTTTATTGCTCAGCATTACCGCCTCATCACTACCTCACCCCACTCTCTAATTAGGTGAATGCCACCTGCAAGTTATCAACTTCTGATTCAAGTACTTTGGATATGTTAGCCCCATCCACCTACGGTGGAGGCTAAGAGATGCTGGCAGTCCAAGCAGCCACCTGCTCTTTTACAGTTTCCGTCGCGAGACGAGGGATTCAGACATGATCTGTGGTGGGCTTGAGTCTTACTCCAAAATTGTCCCAACTGCCCCATACCTTAACATTTGGGCTTGCAAGGCTGAATCCTATGTGTGCATCACGGAGTGTGCCTCCCCCATTAAGGTTTCACTTGTAAGGGTCCCTTATAACATATAGGTAGATGGAGTGTATCAACACCGAAGATCCTGCACGCACTCTCTAATACTACAACCCTGGGTGGAACTCATGGATTCAGGTATGAGTATGTTTTACTGATAAGATGATGCTTTTAGCGTCTTTAACGAAACACAAGCATTTGCAAAGCAATCAGTCTCGCCTTTGGGACCTTATATGCATTTAGCTATGCAGCACATTAGCCTGGGTGCTGAAACATCAACTGTTCTTTAACATGGAGGGAAAGTAAGCACCAAACTGCGTGACACGCCAGGTATGAGAACACATGGGATAGAAATATTACCTTTCAGCGGGTAATGGTATTGTCCAAAGCTCTGTTTTTAATATAAAATTAGGGCCTTCTGTGGTCGTATCACTGAAAATAAAAGATTTGAAAAAAATATTATTGTCTACAGGTGCTTGTGGAAGACAATTTCCTTTGGACTGGAATCTAGAGAATGCTAAAGTGATTCTTTTATTTTACTGACCTCTGCTGGTCGTTTTCTATCAAGAAAGTTAAATAGAGGCAGTTGCCAGACAAATAAAAAAAAAAGAAAGTCCCTCCGTAGAAAGCACTTCTGGTATTTTACTGACCTCTACTGGTTGTTTTCTATCAAACAGTTAAATAGAGGCAGTTGATCAGAAAAGAAAGTCCCTAAGCGGAAGCAGACAAGTCCTAGGGCTGATCTCCAAAGCCCACAAAGTACATACACATATAAGTATATACTAAAGTATATACAAGAGGTCTCGAATACTCGACCTAAAAATACTGTGAGTCCTTCATGTCTCTGTGTCAGTGGCACGACTGTCTGAGATGCCAGATGTAGTTGCAGGAAGGAGTGCGACAGTACATTCTCACAGGTATCAGGGCAGAGCATCCCAACATCTGATGAAGTGTTGGGTCAAGATCCCCTACTGATCAATTCACTGGCCTTAATATGTTTGCATCACCTAGAATGTTTGAAATGCCTGTTTGTGTCTGGACACTTATTGTAAACTCAGCAACCACAAAAGATGCCATGGAAATAAAATCACATTTGCCTGATGACAGAAGCCACATAAATTCTGTGCCTGTTCAATTCGCAATGTAGGATGTTATTTGCACATGAACAGCAACAAATTCTCATTCCCCACCCAACAAATTCAATGTGTGATTTTACTTATCCTTATATCTGGTGCTGCAGGAATGTATTATATATATAATGTAGGGGATCGTATCCTGTGCTGCACATTTCAAATTCGCCCCTGTACCCTGCAAGGAGGACATCAAAGAGAATGGAGTTAGACCAGCGATTAGCCGGCATTGTATTCTCAAAGGATTTCCAAAGGAGACGGATAAAAATCAGGACTCTTTTAGGGTTGCTAGCCACTGTTGTGTCATCCAATAGAGGTACGTTGGGGATTCTGACATCTCAGAAGATTGTGAATCTGAAGCTTCTGTCTTTTAAGTGAGATCTACCCAAGTAAGAACTTGGGCAGTAAAGAGTTATTAATACAAGTAGTGTTGAGTATTTTAGACCATTATTAAATGCTGCCTCTAGAATAGTGTATCACAGTGTTTTCAATATTGATGTCTGAATTGGAATAAAATTACAAGATTGGCAGAACTTTCTTTCCTATACAGTTCATACTTCAACATTAGTTCAAATAGCATGTTCTTGAGTAACACTGGATAAAGTCCCAACATGTTATGCATATGTCTTGTATCGATGATGGTCTGGGACATGAGCTATTCCGCTTCATAACCACTATTCTGGGACCACAATATGGGCTCTGGGACCTATTCTCAGTGTGCGATCAGTTGAGGCAGACACAATTTAGACCAACCCCTTATTGTGAATTTGGGAAACTAATAGCTTATACATCTTTTACTGTCTTGACATGGCTAAAGGTATTGTAGTGTAAAGTTAGCTGCTAACGTTGCAGTCAATATGGCCCTTTTTTAGGGTTAAATATAAACAAAATGGAGCCATGTCAGGTCCCCAGACAAGCTGCACAGCCATATGTATACAAGAATCAAATGAGTCAAAAGTCTTTTATCACACTGTCATAATTTAATCTTCTTTTTGTCCTCTTTTCCCCAATTTTTATTCTCCAAATATCCATTATCCTTAAGTTCGTTTTTCACATGATTTCCGAAATCACCCATCTGGGCTTTTGAAAGTAGCAAGAGAAAGTTAGAGTTTCCACATGTCACAAGGTCTTAGAAGTACCCAATGCATTTCGGGAAAACTCCCTTCATCAGGGGTTTCTGAAATACAAGATTTCCTACAAGATCACATCAGCATAATCAATATAACCATAACTGTATTAACAAACCTAGTACACCCACGCACTCTGTGTATATTATGCTTAGTGCATTGAAATTAATATATACTACTTGCTACATGCTTTGACCCAACAAAAAAGAAAAAATCTGTGACCTACTAACCCCTCAATTCAAACAGAAATCTACTTGAAAACAAACAAGACAGTGATCACGAAACCCCATATTTATATCCCAAAAGAAAACCTCCGGAACCCACACATAACCAGGGCTTAAAAACCAACTGCAACTACGTAGCAATGTCCATTCATTTGCTGACCAAATCTTCTATTTGACTGCATTTGTGACTGAAAGTGGAACGTTCTCTAAAAAAGTTCAACTCGTGGCCGAAAAAACACCCCTCCAGTGCTACTGGTATTACATTTAACTGTCAGTTTCATATGTTTATCCTCGCTCTGTTTGACTATTCAACGTTCTTATAGTTGGCGCAATCTACCCGAGGCACTTATTGCTGAATATAAAAAAAGAGAAAATTAGGACAAAAAGAAGATTCAATTGTGATAATGTGTAAAAAGACTTTTCACTCATTTGATTCATGTATACATATGGCTGTGCAGCTTGTCTGGGGACCTGACTTGGCTCCATTTTGTCAGCGATAAGCACATCAAGCTTGCACACCTCAAACACTGTTGAGCATCTAAAATAGCTGGAGTGCATTCTACCACTCATGGGCCCAGTTGTAGGTAAATCTGATTTACCGTTTCTAGAATACCGAATTTTACTGATTCGGTATTCTAGAATCGTTAAATCAGATGTAGGTAAAAATTCGGTAATTTTTACCGAATCTGTATGATTTGGTAATTACCGAATCGGTATTTACCGGTTTGGTAATTGCCATTGATTCCTATGGGCCTACAGGCCCATAGGAATCAATGTCAATTACCGAATCGGTAAATACTGATTCAGTAAAATTACAGATTTTGCAAGGGTGACAGGGTGTCACTTTGACACCCTGTTGCACCCCTGATTTTGCCTTGTGTGCCATGTGACACGCATACATGCCCTTAGGGCATGTCTGTGTGCCACATGGCACAGGTGTACATGCACAGATGTGCATGTACACTGGAATTCGTTATTTACCATGCAATAGTATTACATGGTAAATAACGATTCGGTAATGGCCTGTGGCACTGTTTTCAGTGCCACCTACATCTGTATTTACCGATTCTGTAAATTTACCGATTCAGTATTTTACTGAATCGGTAAATTTACTGAATCGGTAAATATACCGATTCTGGAAATTAAGCCTATCTACATGTCAAATACCGGTCGGTAACGGCCGAAATCGGCCGTTACCGACCGGTAATTGGCGACCTACATCGGGCCCATGGTGTTTTTGAGGGTTGCCATGTAGGCATGGGGGAGGGCTTGAGATGGGAATGATCAGTACAACGCACCAATGGTCACTTTAATGAGTTCTATGAAAAACAAGTGCATTTTCAGCCAGTTTCACCTGCTGAGTCCGATGTGATTGGAATAACTGAAACCCCTGGAGGGATGATCCCTCTAATCCCCTACGTGGTCGCCAGGTAGGACAGTATGATCTTATAGTGTACTGTATCAGATGCTCAAGCCAGAATAGTGCACAAGTAATACTGGTGCTGGTCCATGTCAGTGAACAGTTTTTCACTAATGTTCATAAGGATGCCCCCTCCACGTGGACAGATTGTTGAAGACATTAGTTGACTTAATATAGGTAGAGTTCAGTTGTTTTCATTTTTGGTGTGGATAAAAGGCCAAAGATTGGTTTGTAGTCTACCAAAACAATTGGATCTAGATTCATGTTTTCAGGAGCAAGGGCCTTGTACATCATCACATTTCGACTAGGATGCAAAATGGGTAAAACTTTAATATATTGTGCCTGACTTGCAAACAGCATTGCCCAACCTTATAATGATTGTAATGATTCCTGGATGAAAATGTTTGATGGAATTGGTGTCTCATTGATACAAGAAGGATACTCTGCTATTATCTTTGAGTCATCTGTAAAGTGTGAAACATGTTCTGTCTGTGTGTGGTGCTTCCTTCAAGGCAGTGGATAGCAAGGGGTTGGCCACGGGGCCTGCGCCCATTACCCGCAGAGGCGCAAAACCCTTAGCCACGCATGGCCGAAGTGCACGAGGGAGGGTTCACATCAGTGTCTCAGCCTGTGGCAGAGCCTTTGTCCACTCTCCCATTGCAGGCAGCCAAGGCCGTGGACCTGCATCCAAACCCTGCGTGCATGCAACCCCGTGGCCGTGCATGTCTAAAGTGCGCAGTGGGGGGTTGGCTGCAGTGTCTTGCCTGTGTCCAGATCCTTCGTCCACCATCCCTGCACTGGTAGCCAAGACCGTGTGTGGCAAGCAGTTGGCTGTATCCATGTGCTTATCTGTGAATTGGAGGTTTTTTTAAACAGAAATTAACAATATAAAAATGTGTTATTTTAAGCAAGGCAGACCTATTGGCTTTGTCAAAGAATCCGAACACCAGCATACAAAAAGCAGGCCTGTTGACTATATTAGGGGATCAGTCAGCTTATCACCATATACAAAGCAGACCCGTAAAGTTTGTCAAAAAGTCGACACAGTGATTTTTTTTATAAACTTAATCCAATGTACTCTTTATTAATACACGAATATCAATGCTTAGTAACAATAATTGTTTCAATGTTTTAAATAAAGCATTTTTATTCACACCAACCTTAAACATGTATTTGAGTCTTTTTTAAATACTCTTCCAGCCACAAAATACAGCCATAGACCTAACCACAATGGTTTCTTGCAGTCCAGCTGAAGAGTATAACGCTTCAGCTCGGAATGTTTTATAAATGACAGTAAGTTTTCCTGGGGCCATGTACTCAGTGACCCAGGAGACTTACTGTGAGTTAAAAAAAAAAAACACTGCTAGGGAGCTGCTAGCTCCCTGAACCACCCACACAACATTTAAAAACATGGTTGGTGTTGCCCCTGCCCCTTCTTGAGGTAGAAAACCTTGCAAGTCATTATGTGGAGCTCTGCTCATTACATTTTCCTGTTGCAGGTTTTCACTGTTTTAGTTTTTTTTGCCCTGTGAAATATATAGAAAAAGTTTTTTATCGAAGCATGTCTGTTTGCTGTGTTGGTTTGGTGTCAATAAAGACTCAAACAGCCTCCGTGAGTGCTTTTTCCTTGTGGATGGAAATCCGAGATAGGAGAGTGAAGCGGTAATTGATTTGTGGGTGCACCCCCGCATTAAATGCACCCGCCTGCGAGTGCATCGCTCTGGTGTTGTTGGAGCTGTTATATATACATATATATATATATAATATATTGGTTGAGGAGTGTGGGGGGAGGCCCATGTCGCCCCATGTCGCCCGAGCCTACCACTTTCTTTTATGATTGCAGTGCGGGGAGCCCATTTCCACGTTGATGTAGCTTTTTAATTATTAAGTTGGTGGGTGCCCCAGTCCCACCCAGGGCACCCACATAATTAGCCTGTGTTGGGGGCCTCCAGGGGAAGCCCAATGCCTCTGCAACCCCGCTGGCTCCCCTGCTAGTACCTATCCTCCGGTGCCAGCAGGAGAAGTTGTAGTAAAAAGAACATGCTCAGCATCTCATTTGATCTTGAGGTCATTAATTTATGCAACATGTACTGTACAATTTATCCTGGGAGCCTTTCAAAATCTATCTGAAGAGGTGCAGCAGGGAGTGGAGTTTCACTACTTTATCCATGATGAAACCGCAAGTCCGATTCCTCTCAGATATTTCCTTTGATGGCTTCTGTGCGATTGCAGCTGCCAGTGTTTCATCAATTGCACCAAACAGACAAATTTGGAAGGACTCATGGAAAGCTGAATCATCCCATAAATCTTCGCTTCCAAGGTTGCGCTTTACTGGACCAAAACATTATTGTTGCCAGCTTGAAGTTTTGGTTAAGAATCCAGGAGTAGGAGTGTTGGAAATGCCCCTTTTTGCATGGTTATCCCCAAACTTCCTCCTATTTTTCCTGTCCTGTTTTGTTGGCTTTAGGACTCTGGGTACTTTACCGCTGATAATCAGTGCTAAAGTGCATATGTTCTCAGTGTAAATTGTTATTATGATTAGTCATCCATAATTGGCATGGTTGATTTACTGGTAAGTCCCTTGTAAAGTGCACTGAGTGTGCCCAGGGCCTGTAAATCAATTGCTACTATTGGGCCTGCAGCACTGATTGTGCCACCCACACAAGAAGCCTGTAAATGTGTCTGAGACCTACCACTGTAGTGTCTGCACATGCAGTTTATAACTGCCATGTTGACCTGAGGCCCTAACCTTCCCTTTTCTTACATGTAAAGCACCCCTCGGGTAGGCCCAAGGTACCCCCATGGGCAGGGAGCAGCGTATGTGGAAGGTAGGACATGTACTGGTGTGCGTGAGATGTTCGGATAGTGAAATACTGTCTGTTGGACTTGGCCCTTTTTGCAGGGTCACCCCAAATGTTTTTGCCTTCCTCCTGTATTGTTCCTGTTTTGTTTTTGTTGGTTTTATGACTCTGGGCACTTTTTCACTGCTAATCAGTGCTAAAGTGCATATGCTCTCTTTTGTAAATTATGTAATGGATTAGTGATTCCATGATTGACAATTTGATTTACTTGTCAGGCCCTAAAACAGTGATCCATGTGTGCCCAGGGCCTGTAAATCAAATGCCGCTGTTGGGCTTGCAGCACTGATTGTGCCAACCACAGAAGCAGCTTGTAAAATGTGACTCAGACCTGCCATTGCAGAGCCTGTGTGCAGTCTGGGACTGCGATTTTGACTTGATGAGTGCACACACTTGCCTGTCCCAAACCTTCCCTTTTCTGCATGTTAGTCAACCCTATGGTAGGCCCAAGGTACCCCTGTGGGCAAGGTGCATTGTATGTGAAAGGTAGGACATGCCCTGATATATGTGGCATGTCCTGATAGTGAAATACTGCCAATTTCGTTTTTCACTATTGCAAGGCGATCTGTTCCCATAGGCCAGAATGGGCTGTTTGATTATAATATCTTACAAACATAACTGACTCTAGGAACAAGATAGGAAAATAAAGTTTTGTATGCCTGAACTCAGAATGTTACGATGCATCTTTTAGTGAGGGTGATTTTTACATTCTGTGTTTGAAAATACCACTTTTAGAACATTGGTATTTTTTTGCCTAACCATCCAGCGTGCCTCTGCTAGGTTTGTGTATTTCATGTCTGGTATTTGGATGACGGGGCTGGAGAGGGAAGTGGCTCCAGAAGTCTGATGAGTCGGGCTGGGCTGAATAGGACCTGATCTGTGTTTGGAGTAGTGGGAGGAGTAGCACCTACACCTGATTAGGCCTGTGCCTGCCTTCCACAATGATGGCTCCGCCCCCCTGTGGTGTGTCTGGAGCCAGGGCTCACATTGACAAAAGAGGTTGTTTTGCACTTGCAAAGTGCCCCACAGAACCAGTTTTGGCTGGGTACAGACACTCTCTGCCTTCAGAGAACAAAGGATTTGTGTGTATAAAAAGAGGGGCCGAGACCCCAGACATTTAGATCACTTCTGGGAATCAAGACAAAACTTTGGCAAGGAGAGAAACCAAGAAAGCTGAAGGAGGAGACTGCCCCTGTGCTGTGTGCTGTTTGGGGTTGGCCTGCAGTGGTTACTTATTGCCAAGGAAAGGAGAAAAGGAACTTTGTGTGTACTTTGTCATCCTGGGGAAGATCTCTAAGGGCTTGAAGCTGAGCTTGCCTCCCGTTCTGCAGTCTCAGCGACACAAAGACTTCACCACCAGCTCCCCTGAATTTCCCTGCTGGGAATTCTACCTGCATAGAGATGCCTGATGCTGTTTTGGGGACCTCTAGAGACTGCGTGTCACTGGGAGCTGGAAGCGCAACGCAACGAGGAAGAAGCGTGTCGCTGCCACAGCTGTTGCTTTCGCATCGCCGAAGAAGCATGCCGCCACAGCTGTTTGCTGACGCATCGCTGAAGACGCATGATGCATCGCCAGAGAAACGCGTCGCCGCCGCAGACGTTGCAGTCGCATCACCGGAGAAGCGTGCCACAGGGCCTGTCACGGCTCAAGAGTTCACTGAGTTTGCCACACGGCAGTCGGGCGTGCACTCATTGCACCCAAGATGTTGCATAGCATCAAAGACGCCATTTTGTCTCATCCCACCGGATCATCGCATCGCGGTGCCACCTTGTCGCATCATACCCGGAACGCAGTAAGAAACCCATACATCACTTCCTCTCCGGTAAGGCACCAATGCATCATCTCCCCTGGGCTGCAGTAAGGAACTGATGCATCACCTCCCCCGAAGCAAGGAACCGACGCATCACCTTCCCTGCAACCCTTTTGTTTGTATTGTGTTACGCATCCAAGGTACTTTGGGAGTAAAGTGTTGCATTTACCATCTACATTGAACGGATGTATGTCGTTACAACGCATACTTTTACAACGCATACCATTACATTGCATGTGGATAGTGTAGGAGTAAAAATGACTATTCTAACTCCAGGGGGGTGCAACAGTAGGGTAAGTGTTGGATAGTGTAGGGGTAAAAATTACTATTCTAACTCCAGGGGGTGCAACAGTAGGGTAAGTGTTGGATAGTGTAGGGGTAAAAATTACTATTCTAACTACAGGGGGTGCAACAGTAGGGTAAGTGTTGGATAGTGTAGGGGTAAAAATTACTATTCTAACTCCAGGGGGTGTAACAGTAGGGTAAGTATTGGATAGTGTAGGGGTAAAAATTACTATTCTAACTACAGGGGATGCAACAGTAGGGTAAGTGTTGGATAGTGTAGGTATGCGTTGTAATGGTATGCATTGTAATGACTGCATTGTAATGACATGCGTTGTAGTGGTATGCGTTGTAGTGACATGCGTTGTAATGGTTGTGTTGTAATGGCATGCGTTGTAATGGATGTTGCGGTGTAAAAGTTTTGTTGTAAAGGTAGTGCGTTGTAAAAGTTGCGTTGTAAGTGTTGTTTCCCACATTGAACTAAGCTCTTTCTACCATTTTTAAATAATATTTTTGAGTGCTGTATTGTGAATTTTTGTCTTTAGGTCTTTTGTTAAGTCTAGATAAAGATTACTTATTTTTCTAAACTGGTGTGGTGTCCATTTGTAGTGTTTTCACCGTATAACTTTGTGTTCACAAATGCTTTACACACTGCCTCTGAGATAAGCCTGTCTTCTCATGCCAAGCTACCAAGGGGGCGAGCAGGAGTTATTTTAGCAGTGTATGCCACTTTCCATTCAAACAAGACAGAGGAATAAAGTTTAGGCTCTATGAATTCAGAATTTAATAACACATCTTTTAGTAAAGATGGTTTTTAAATTGTGTGTTTAAATATGCAACTTTTAGGAAGTAGGCATTTTTTTGTTTAACCATTCTGTGTGCCTCTGCCGATTTGTGGATTGACTGTCTGGTTTTGGAGTGCCAGGAACTGGGGATGTGCGTTCACTGTAGACAGCCATTGGGGGAGGAGGTTGAGGTGTGCCTGCCACTTCCTGGATGGCTCAGAGCTGAGCTTATTTAGACCGTGGCTGCATTTAGAGTAGTGGGAGGAGTTTTCCTTGCACCTGAATAGGGCCTGTCTTCCCTTGCACAATGCTGTCTCCACCTCCTGTGGTCATGCTGCACCAGTGAGGACACAGAACTTGTCAGAACTGGGCTCAGAGACCCTGGCACAAAGAAGAACAAAGACATAAAGGAGTATAAGTAGTGGAATTAAAACCCCAGAACTTTAGATCACTTTTGGAATCAAGAGGAGCCTTTGCCTTGTAGAAGTTCTGGAGAGATGTGAGGAGGAGTACTGACCCTTTGCTGTGTGGGGTTGATCTGCAGTTTCTGGTTCAGCCAAAGAAAGAACAAAGACTGGAACTTTGCAGAGAAACCTGATTGAAGAAGAATCTCCAAGGGTGTGTGCTCCTGCTCTGAAGTCTCTGGGTTACAAATACTTCATCACCAGCTCACCTGAAATCCATTGCTGGTAGATCTGATCTGTCAGGAGGTGCCTATTCCAGTTGTCAGTGTCTGGTGGTTGTTCTTGCTGTTGAGAACTGTAAGAAACTTAGAAGAAGCAAGAAAAGCAATCTCCAATGCCATCAGTGACACCGCTGTGACACAGCGAACTGCACCGAGGCCAGGGGCACCGTTTGTGAAATGTATGATGCACTGCCCACCTGCACCACAGCTCCAACACCCTTTGACGCCTGCAGTTATCAGCCTTCCCAACGCCAGTGCCTGCATTCCATTATTGTGGAGAATATAACCAATGAGGGTTACTCCACGCGTCTTCGCATCACCTCAATGGAACTGCTGATGCAACTGACTTCCCCCATCCTGGACTTAACGCTTCGCCTCCTAGCGGACACGACGCTTTGCCTCCCCTGTGACAGCCAGGAAGCCAGCTTCGACCTCAGCGCCAATGCCTCATCCCTATGACGCCGTGCATCGTCCAAAGACTGTGTTCCAAGGTACTGTTTGTGGGGCCGCCTGACTCTATGCCCGATGCCATGCGTCTCACAGTCTCTGCCATACTTTGGATTATTGCCTGTCGCAGCTTTGAAATAGTCCCAGGTGGAGCTATTTGTTTGCAACAAGTTCTATTTTTGAGATAACTGTTCTAAGTCGTATTTTACTACCTGTATATTGGATTTATGTTGTTTTGGTCTTGTTTGATTTAGATAAAGATACTCTATTTTCCTAAATTGATGTGGTGTCCATTTCTGGTGTTATCACTGTATTACTGTGTTTTAACGACACATACTTTACACATTGCCTTTGGGATAAGCCTGTCTGCTCATGCCAAATTCCCAAAGGGGTGTGCAGGGGTTTTCTAAAGTGTGTATCCCCCTTATCCTGACTAGAAGCAAGGGTCCCTACTTGGACAAAGGCACCTACCTCTGCCAATTAGAGATCCCAAGTTCTAACAGCTGTGCACTCATGACACCAGTTCAATGTGTAGGATGAGGGCTAAAGCTTGGTTCAAATAGATATTTCGGTCCTGCATCATCTTCTAAGACTGCTCTTCAGTCATGTCAAGGAAGGAGTTGAGACATGGGGGTCTTCTTCTCAAAAAAGTCCAGGTACCTATCAAATGCTCCAGTTGTTTCCTTATCAAAGTCCTAACTGTCTACAGATCCCAGAGCGTCATGTCGCGGCCTTCTCAAAGTCGTTCTCAAGTCTTTGCAGGAATCAATAGGAGATGCTTGAGTCTTTCAGGTCATACAATGTGTAGGAAGCTGGCTCTGTATACTATACCAAAGCGAGCTATAGTGTGCACAGAGTCCAGTGGAACCCCAAAGGTAGACAGAGGTATAGTTAGATAGCACCTCACTCTCTATTTGTGGTAGCTTGGTCGAGCAGTAAGGCAGTATCAGAGCACAGTTTAAGCATTTGTTGTACACTCAGTCAGCAAATTAATTCACATACTCAAAGACTGAACTTCAGACCAATTGTGTTTGTATGAAAAATATTCTTTTAGTTATTTTATTTTCTAGAATCAAGCAAGCCAGGCACAGGTATGTGATAAGTACTTTGCAGTAAATATACAGTTTTAATAAAGTTTGGATTTGTAATAGTAAATGCACTTTGTTTTGACTTACAGTATGGTTTCGGAGAATTGCAATACTTTGCAAATACAGTACATAGACTTGAATAGGTTTTTCAGTAAAACTACAGGTAAGTTACTTGTGAGATTACTTTTCTTACTCAGAGCAGTATACCTGGATACTACTTTGGGATATTTCCTGTAAACAGGTAGGTAAAATCGTTTTTGCTAGTTAGTGCAATTTTAAAAAAGTTCTTTAGGTTTTCAAACTCCACACAGAAAATTTTCTAAGAAAAACAGTCAATGTTATCCTATCGAGGAAAATAGTGTTATCGTTTTTTTAAGTAAGTATTTGGTAGATGGAGTTGAGGTTCTGGGGGTAGACTCGGGAGTCTTCCAGGGTCAAGGATACATTCTTGTTACACCCTCAGCGGCACTAGGTTGGTCGGGTGCAGAGTGCTGAGGCCCATTGTTATCCAATGGGGGATAGGAGGCCTCCAGTCGGTGGCTGCTGACTAGCAGGCCACTTGGTTGTGAGAGCAAAGCTTCTGGACTTTAACTCAGGGCAAATGGGGAAACAAAGTAGCACAAAAGGTGCACCCTCAGTGGCACCAGGGCGGCCGGGTGCAGGGTGCTGTTTCAACAGGGAATTACAATTGACTGACCTTTTTAAAAAAAATGCAAGAATTTTTAACCGTTTGATTTATTCATTGGTTGCGTGCTGCAGTGCTGAATAATGAATCTGCCAATGCCAAAATGTTAAACAGATTATTTCGTAATAGCATATGGTAATTTTGGGTTTCTGGTGTGCAAATCGGTTTGAATCAAGAGCTGGGGGTCATTATTTCCAGCAGTGGATTTAAGTAAGAGTTGATCAGTGCTGGTAATATCACGTAGAGAGGCATGCTGGGAGATGTAGTTTGTACATATGGGCATTTATATAGTGTGAATGTGTCAAGTCAGGGAATCCGTGCCAGAGTTTATGTCACGCAGTTACTTTTGAGACTGACCACCTGGGGACCATCGAGAATGGAGATTTATAGAGAAGCCAAAGGGGAGCAGTTGATGAGGGTTGCACTGTAACAGAGCAGTGCCCTCCAGCGTTGATATTCAGCAGGATGAGGGAAGCATAGGGCTTTGTGAAGATGATGCAAGGTTGTTAAGCAGTCGGGTTTCTCAAATTAAACACATGTTACGGTGAGTGGAGCATAATATTGTCGGCACAGTGAGGACGTTGAATTGAAGGTTAACATTTTAGAAATTAGGTTATACAAAGAGGGGATTAAGGAAGGTTTGGTGAATCATAGCCACGTGGGGGTTGACACTGAATGGGTGTTAACAAGGATGTAGGGGTGGTTTGTTGGTGCAATATGAGGAAATAGGCAATATTTTAATCCTGGTCAAATGTGTAAGTTAATTCAATCACCTGGTTGTAGTTAAAATTTGTGAATACAGTTTTTTATTGAAATAAGCAGAACTTTCACGTTTACTGATGGTGGTGTTTAATTGTTTGCTTTGTAGATACCCCTGGCGAAGGGAACAGATATTTCCGAAATGCATTGGGTGTTGCCAATAAAATCGTGACATGTGGAAATACACACTCCTTCTTTTGTTTGTGTGATCTTTTGGAGTACAACAGACGTATGAGTAAAATAAATTGATTAAAACATGGAAAAAGCGGATATAAGTATATGGAATAAACAAAAGTATAAAGAAGAATTTATTATTTTGATATATTGGACTCATAATAGCTGTGCAGCCGGAAGGGTTCCAAGAATATGGTTCCTCTGTGTTTAAGTTTACACAGAGATGTGTGCCAGGTCGACTCTTCACTTTGTTCTGCACCAAAACACGCAGCCTGCAAAGGCAGTGTGTGTGTATACGTACGGGGCCTCTAGTCAAGTAGACATAGTTGTGGTAGGTGGACTACGGCACGGCACCAGAGAATGTATCCCGATAGTGATGGCTATCAACGCTACACATACAGCTCGTGTTTATGAACTTATGTTGCCCCGTGCTTCATTTTAAATTGGACATGATTGCTGATTATAACCTGCAGAAACAGATAGACTTTGGATAATGCGTGTTATTAGATAATTGCACGATACCAGAGGTTACATTACGATAATAATGGCCATTAGTGTGATACATCCTGCCCATGATTATACACGCGTGATGTGGTCAGGAGAATGCAAAGCTTTGCATGTTGGTAAGTGTTGGATTTTATACATAGATGTGACATGACTGTCCTAAAAATCTTTGCAGGTGACAGGACCTGTAGGCGGTCACCGCGGGGAAACGTGATCAATTGACGCGTAGCTCACCCCAGCTGTTGGTTGCAGGTATGCAGTATGAACGCAACCAGATGGTACGGGAGCTATATGATATCATAAGTGAAGACTGAGTTTATCACTGTTGAGAAATGTGTTTTCACAGTTGGCGCTTTTCTATTCCTTTTTTATTTTTATACCATCATAGGTTTGATGTGAACCTCCCATGAAGTATTGATTTGGAACCAAAGCAGCTCTGACGAAGTTGCCCGAATTGTCTCTTGGCGACGAAACATGTTGGCTCTTAATAATTGTTCATGGTTTGAAGGGAACCATTTTTAATTTGGGAAGCTAGCAGCACTGAATAAATTTATCCTAAGCTAGTTAGCTTTACCAATTTTGAAATGTGAGGACTATCTGTCCATATCCTCACGGGGTCCAAAGGGCATGCATGGCAATAGCATTTATAGATATTGCATTCACATTTAGGCTTCTATAGTGATTTTGATTTCATGGGTTTAAGATTTTTTTAATAATGCATACACACATTTCTTTTTTCTCCTCTCAGAGAGAACGTAACCGATGATGATAAGTGGACCTGCTGACAAGTACCAGTCAGCGGTCCCCTTGGTGGTGTTACCGTGAGGTGCTTTCTCTCTGTTCCACACTTTTTCATTTGTACTTGGGTGGCTCTATGATGATATAGGGTTTTAATTAGGATACACCACAACACCGCGACTTAGACAAGTCTGGGAGGGAGTTATAAAGGTTTAAGGTGACCCCTCCAGTGTTGGACACACAGATTCTGGGGTAACTAATAATGATCAGGCCTATTGTTGGTTTGTAATGGACCCAGGGCACACCAAGTCAAAGTTAATGAGTGTTGTGGCAAAAAGTTGGGGGTTACTGCAACAGAAACCCACTTTCCTACACAATGGGGCTTTCAAATCCAGTTTCGGGAACCTATAAGACAAAGCTTCAGGCACACTACGTAACTTCATTGTCCCCCTCACCATCAAGCTTCTCTGGCGGGTATTCAAAAGTTGAGAAAAAAAACTTCAATTGTTCCGGTTTCTCCTACTGAGCTACAAACAAGGGGGCTATTCAATCTTATTCCTAGTGCAAAAATCTCCAGGGGATTATCCTCCAGCGCTGACATTAAAGACAGTCAACTCCTTTGTCCTAAGCCAGAGTTTCAAGATGGCCACAATCCAAACAATAATCCCAATGATTTTGCCAAGAACTTATTTGACAGCTCTAGACTTTTTTAATACATATTTACAAATCCCTATCCATCCAGGACCTAAAAACACATATGGGCTTTGTATTGGGGTGACATTTCCAATTTGAAATCCTCCTATTTGTTTTTTCATCTGCTCCAAGAGTCTTTCGTCTGCTTGCCGTTGCAAGAAGGTGTTTTGCTTTCTGAGGGAGTTGTGGTTTATCCTCATTTAGGTGACTGGCTGATATCGTTTAAGGTTTCCAAAAGCCACCAGAATTTTGCAGCGGTGTGTTTATACCTCCTGCAAGGAAAAAAAACTGACATCCAGACTGACTCTTTTCGGAAAAGAACAGGTGACAGCAAGAGATTGGCTAGGGTTCACTGGGACATGGCTGCATCTCTGCTCATTGTTCTCTGGTCTCGTCTACTTTTGTTTCCCCTGGTCAGACATCTTTTACAGTGCAGAAGATTACGAAGCAATGATCCCAGTTACACCACAGATCTACCAGGATCCTCAATGACAAAGGTCCCCATTTATCGCCTCCTCATCCTGTTGTAATTGCCACGGGTGCAAGTGCTTTGGGGTGCAGAGCAGGCCTGGTGACCTATTCAGTACAGGTACAACGAAGTCAAGAAAAAACAGGCTACTCGTCCAGCTGTCTGCAGTTTACTGGGCCCTTCTGTGCTTTTTGCCAAATTTTTGGTACCAGGCGGTCAGGATGGGAACGGGCAGTCAAGAGGCCAAAGCGTATATGAAGAGTTAGTGGTGATTCCGATATTCCAAATGTATTTTCCTTGTCCAGAAAATGTTTGTCTGTGCAGAACCCAGTTTTCTTTCTTTGGTGATATATCTTCCAGGGACAGAGAATGGTACACTGATCAGCTGAGTTGAGTGTTTTCCTCCTTAATAGATGTGTGCCTGTGTCCTATTCTGTTTCAGATATTGGAAACTCGACTTGGCGTTACTTGGCTGCATCTGTTGCCACTGAGAATTCTCTCCTTGCCGGGTTGTGCTCACTGGTTCCATGGCAGAGAGCTAAGGGACTGATGTCCTCACCTGACCTCACCCTGTCCTCTTTCCCCACTGAGCATTCTTCTGGTACTGCTTCATTAAGATTTGATGAGCAGGGTAACACTTACCTAAGCCACCAACTCCTTCTGCAACCAGTCTGGCAAAGTTGAGGTTTGATGTTAAAACAAAATGCTCTAGGCTTTTTTCCCTAGTTCATATTCTATTTTACCATTGCCTTATTTACAGTGTCACAGTTGGTACTATTCCTATTGAATGAATCAATAAATAAGGTTATTTACATGACGACTTTACTATAGAGAACACTTGGCGCTACGGCTATGTTGTTATTTGTTGTGGTTTTCTTGAAGTTCACTCTTTTCATTTGACATTTGTAAGATTCCAACTCTGTGGGGTACGGCGGAGGTTTTTTGCCCATGGGGCAGAGCTTAGCTTGTAGTTTTGGGCCCAGGTAAAGTCAAAGCAGTTGACAGGCTGTAGAAAGGTGCATTGATGGCTGAGCAGGCGGCTAATTCGTTTCTGTCAGACATCCGCGAAGAGCTGTTCAAATTGCGCGCGGCTCAGTGTCGCCCCCCCTGCTCTCGCGGTGAGGCAAAGCTGCCTCGCGCCGTCGGCCTTCGGGCTGCGAGGTGGGGAGATCTAATGGCAATGATGCCACGCAGCCGCCAAGGAAGAAAGATGTTCTGAAGAGACAATCAGTTTGACGGGCTCTGCCCTTCAGGGGATCCTCCTGCCTAGTTAAATCCTCTCCTCCAGGCTTGGGAGATCACAGCCTCGCGCTGACAGGGCGCAGCGGCGCGCGCGCGCGGGAGACCTGCATATTTGTACTGAAGAAAGGCAGTGTATTGACAGGCTTCAGTCTCAATCTTTGTGTCAGAGCCTGCTGATATCAGGAGCCTGAAGCAGCGGCTGTTCATTCACAGAGCTACGGAAGCGAGGGCCGCTGTCTGAGATCACAAGGAGGGTGTACGTTGTGTGAGGCCGGGCAAAGGAATGTGTAAAACAATAGTTAATTACGAGGATATTCTTCCCCAAGGAGGTCTGACTGACATCAGATAGACAACGAGAGCAAAGCTTTACACAAGTGTGTAGTTTGTTGCCAGAAAAACAGGTATGGCTGCAAAAGAAACTCCATAATACGGCTGCAATTATCAGTCCCCGGTGACTACTCTGCACTCTTCATGGGAATGCCTGGAGATTAAATCTGAGTATGCATTTACCTTAATAATTATTATTTTAAAGTCAATACCTTGTGAAGACCCCTGACGGTGCAATTGAAAGCAAATTCCACAGTAGCGAAGTCTATGCACCGCTCCTGCCTGCAGGGTCCTCTTGGCGCTGTAGAAGGCAGGTACCAATCACAGGTTCCTCTGCTGAGGCGCTTGCTTTCCTACACATGCCGAGCCAGGAACTGTAACAATTTAAGACAATTACCATTCATGCAATAGCGCTGTCTGTCTCCTGGAAGCGCTAGCTGGTATCGGAATTAGGCGTGGGCGGAAAATCCGTTCCGCTCGCGGATTTTGCGGATTTTCGGGAAATCCGCAATCCGCGAGATTTGCGAATTTCCCGCAAAATCCGCAAATCCGCGAGCAGCGGATTTTGCTCGCACTGCTCGCACTTTTCGCGTGAGTTCGCGCCCCGCGAATAAGTGCAAAATTGCAGAAATACGATCTTAGCAAAACTGAAAGTAACTACTTACCAGGTTCAAAAGTTCAGGCTCATCATTAGTAGCCATTTCCTGGAGTGCTTCCTGAGGGGCCCCTCCAGAGTTCAGTTGCCAGTTGAAACTATTATGTGACCCTGCTCTGAACCTCAGAATAGTTACACATATGCCACAAAGGTCCTGAATTACAGCTAAGGGAGACAAGCAGGAGCCAGGCTGGAAGTTAAAATCCATTAATCAGCCCCTAATTCATTATTGTCAGTTGGGGCAGGGCAGGTGTTGTAACTAATTTTGCAACAATGAAAGCACTTAGCAAGTGCAAAAGATCACTAATCAGGGCGCACTAAGGAAGCAGGTGCCAGCTAAAAAAATATTCTGTGACACATGAATCAGCCCCAAATTAATTCAGGTCACTTGAGGCAGGGAAGGTGTGCTTTGCTTTGCCGAAAATAATGTACACTGGACAACCAGAGGGTGTGGTGATGAAACAGAGGGTGGCATGGGTGGGCCAGAGGGTGGCATGAGTAGTCAGAGAGTGGCAGTGGTGACAGAGAGTGGCAGTGATGAAGAAGAGTGTCCCAAACAGGCTGGACACGTAGAAACAACAAGTTCGCGAAACTTGCGACCCGACAGGTAAGTTCGCAATTTGCGAAAGTGTACAAAACCCTCGCGAACTGGCAGAAACACGGGCGAACACAAAAAAAAAAAAATCCGCAAATTCGCGGGAATTCGCGGATTTTGCGGATTGCGAATCCGCAAATCCGCAAAATTCGCGAACGCGAGATCCGCAAAATTCGCTCATGCTTAATCGGAATGCCTTGTTCTTGCATTCCTCACTGCGAAATGAGACAAGGCTCTGCTGCAGGGTTTCTGCCGGCATTCCGCGTTTCTAATTGGCACAGGTTCATGTGAAACAGGAGCAGTGTTGCATCCGGTTACTGCGGATTAAAAACCAAGAACTCACTCACCCCTCATGGCAACGAAATGCACTCCAGAGGGATGCTGGGTTTGCAAGATGCAAACATTATGAGAAACATTTGAAGTACATTCATTTAGAGATTAATGCTGAACATAATCCAATCACGCTGTGACTCTCAAGTGAGCTTTAAGCCTCTCATAATATTTTGAAAAACAAAACCTAATTTGGAGACTCTAGCCTGTAGGTAAGCTCAAACATTTTCCAGGGGGCCAATAAGTTTGGCCTGTCATATGACCAAGGACCAGGCGCGGAACGCCCATTGGCCTCAACGGGCTTCAGCCCCCCCCCCGTCGTGTGTGTCAGCCTGGGCTGAGACAACTTCCCGGGCACACAGCCAACAGTTTTTGAGCTGCCAGCCGCACCCGAGTACTTCACAGGTCTTTTAAAGACCATTCACTTGTTAACAAGGCTTTTTAGAGCCCCTGCATCTCCACTCTGCCTAAGACTGGAAGAATTAGCCCCCCCCCCCCCGCCGCAAAATTTGGCTCTAGTTGCTCCTCCATAAACACCAAGAGGCCTGACTTGACTTGAACACCTATTATTGAATACTAGACACAAGAGGGGTTTCCAATATTTTTCTGTACTCCCTCACAAGAGCGATCCCTATCGCTGATCAAAGTGTCATGGTGTTCTATTTATAACAGAAATGTCAATACAACATAGGACCATCCCACCCAAACACGAAAAAGTATGAGAAAGGAGAGAAAGCGCCTCACGGTCGATGGCCAAGGGGGTTGCTGGTTGGTACTCACTAGCACACCCACTTATTATCAGTTGCTTTCTCTCCATAAAAGAAAAAGAAATCGTATGTTCTATCGTGAAAATCTCGAAAACCTGAAGGAAAAGGAAGAAGACAGTGAAACCTAAATGTAAATGAACTGTCAGTGCACAATGTCACTACAAGTGTCCACTGGATCCCATAAGAATAAAGATACAATTTCCACCATTAAAAAACGGTGCAGTTTACTAGCTCAACGTAACTTTATTTAGTGCTGTAAGCTGCCCCAATTAAAAATGGTTTCAGTCAAACCATGTTCAATTATGAAAAGCCAACATATTTTGTTGCCAAAAATTCGTGCAACTTCTTCAGGGCTGCAGGGGTTCCAAGTTATAACTTCATGCAGGATTCACATCCAACCAGACGGTTGCAAAGATTCCTCATACCTGCAACCATCTCATAGCGGCACACGCGTCAGCTGATCACGTGCCCACAGAGTGACTGCACACAATCACGTCACCGTAACCGAGTCCCGCCGGCATTTGGGGAGCGCCTCTGCCAAGGACCGCATTGGTGGCAGCAGGTGGCAGGTTTTGTTCATCTAAATTACCAACCCAGACCATTCAGATGGTGAACATAACAAGGGACTTATCTGTTAGGTCCCTATGTGAATTTTTGCTAGGGTTGTAGGAAGTATGAATGTTTTTTAATTCATTTTTGAAAACTATCACTTAAAAAAAATTCTTCCCAATGCACTGATACACTAAGGGGAAATGCACTTTTTGGGGAATTTTGTAGAAACTTTCAACTTTTGTTCACGTTTGTTGCAAGACGTCTTTAAAAACAATGTATTCCTAAAGTTAAATGGTGCATGACACCTTTACTTCTTTACTGTTACTTTAGTCAATAAGTAAGTTTATTTAGAAATAAATGCTTGCCCCTTTTATCACCATCTTTCGGAATATTAAGTGCTCCCTCACATCAGGGGAAGACATGTAAAGGTCAAGTGGGCCGCATGTGCCTCTCCGGGAGTATCAACGGTATAGGGAGTGGATGGGTGAGCACCCATCAATCAGAGCGGCCGTAGAGCTCCTATCAAGCCAGTCCAGTGAACCTTCATTAATCAGAGCAGGCCAGTGAGCACCCATAAGAGAACCGGTAAGTGCCCATCAATCAGAGGGGACCAGTGAGTGCTCATGAAATCAGACTACTGACAGACATCAATCAGAGCAGATCAATGAGCACCCATAAGAGAACTTGTAAGTGCCCATCAATCAGAGGACACCAATGAGTGCCCATGAAATCAGACTAGTGACAGACATCAATCAGAGCAGGCCAGTGAGCACCCATAAGAGAATCAGATGGTGTCCATCAGCCAGATGGGACCAGCGAGTGCCCATCAAAGCAGACTAGTGATAAACATCAATCAGAGCCAGCCAGTGAGCACCCATAAGAGAACCAGGTGGTGTCCATCAGTCAGATGGGACCAGCGAGTGCCCATCAAAGCAGACTAGTGATAAACATCAATCAGAGCCAGCCAGTGAGCACCCATAAGAGAACCAGGTGGTGTCCATCAGTCAGATGGGACCAGCGAGTGCCCATCAAAGCAGACTAGTGATAAACATCAATCAGAGCCAGCCAGTGAGCACCCATAAGAGAACCAGGTGGTGTCCATCAGTCAGATGAGACCAGCGAGTGCCCATCAAAGTAGACTAGTGATAAACATCAATCAGAGCCAGCCAGTGAGCACCCATAAGAGAACCAGGTGGTGTCCATCAGTCAGATGGGACCAGCGAGTGCCCATCAAAGCAGACTAGTGATAAACATCAATCAGAGCCAGCCAGTGAGCACCCATAAGAGAACCAGGTGGTGTCCATCAGTCAGATGGGACCAGCGAGTGCCCACCAAAGCAGACTAGTGATAAACATCAATCAGAGCCAGCCAGTGAGCACCCATAAGAGAACCATGTGGTGTCCATCAGTCAGATGAGACCAGCGAGTGCCCATCAAAGCAGACTAGTGATAAACATCAATCAGAGCCGGCCAGTGAGCACCCATAAGAGAACCAGTAAGTGCCCATCTGTCAGAGGAGAGCAGTGAGTGCCCATGAAATCAGATGAGTGACAACAATCAGAGCAGGCCAGTGGGCACCCATGAGAAGACCAGTAAGTGCCCATGAGTCAGAGGAGATCAGTGAGTGCCCATCAAAGCAGATTAGTGACAGATATCAATTAGAGTGGATCAGTGAGCACCCATTAGAGAACCCGTAAATGCCCATCAGTCAGAGGAGACCAGTGAGTGTCCATCAAAGCAGACTATTGGTAGACCAGCAATCACTTATAGGTTCTTGCGATATTAATGAGCAGTTCACAATGATCTCCTACAGTCCTAATGCAATGCAGTTCGTAAGGTAGTAATAACACAGTCCTTAATGTACGTACTAATGCAGTTCGTAATGCAGGTCGTAATGCAAGAATAATACGATTCGTAATGCAAGACTAATGCAGTACGTTATGCAAGAATAAGGCAGTTCCTAATGCAAGAATCAAGCCATTCATAATGCAAGAATAATGTGATTCGTAATGCAAGAATCAGGTAGTTCGTATTGCAAGAATAATGCAGTTCGTAATGCAAGAATCAGGCAGTTTGTAATGAAAGAATCAGGCGATTCGTAATGCAAGAATCCGGCGATTCGTAATGCAAGAATCCGGCGATTCGTAATGCAAGAATCAGGCAGGTCATAATGCAAGAATAATGTAGTTTGTAATGCAAAAATTATGTGATTTGTAATGCAAGAATCAGGCAGTTCATAGTGCAAGAACAATGCAGTTTGTTATGCAAGAATACGGCGATTCGTAATGAGAGTATCAGGCAGTTCATAATGCAAGGAATAATGCTGTACGCCAATCTGCGCGGTCAACTCGGGCACTCACTAGGTCCCAACAACAGAGACAATGGTCATACGCTTAAAAGGACGGCCCCAGTACTGCTGGGCAGGTACAGGCAGCTCAGGACTCAGTGCATCTAACGCGGTGCAGCGGGAAAGAGCTCGGAGTACTCCTGTACTCCTCCTGCATGCCTTCCCAGGCCACACACGCTTGCGGCTCCCGACCAGAGTGCAAGCCTTACCTGGGGAGGTGGGGTGCGCTGCCTCGCTCTGTCTCTCTCCCTGCTCATCAGACATCCTGCTGGGCGGCCTCAATGACGTTTCAGCTCCGGTGTTAGGTGACGCTGTAGCCAGATGTGTTATGGCGCTGCCTTCTCCTTCGTTGACGATCTTGGGCAGATTCCTCTCGGTGAACAACGATCACGATCCCTTTAACCTTGCAACTTTCTTAGCTTCAAGAAATCCTTTAGCACGTTGCGGCTCGGGTCGGCAGAGGTGATCCTCACTCACAGCCTCAGTTACTATGACGGCTCGGGCCACAAACAGCAATGCAGAAACGTGGACGATGTTTCACGCTGCAGGGGCAATGCGATCACAGGGCACCTCGTAAACAGTAGCACGGACCACACAGCGGACTCAGGTGTGCAAAAGCACCACACACCAAGCATTGCTGAGACACGGTTGGAAACTTTTATGTTCCTGAGTTTCTACAACAGGGGACCAGCTCTCCTCAGGCCCTAGGAGACACGCTCCTTCAAGACACAGCGCACAGCAAAGTCCTCAGAAGCAGGAGACACAGCACACAGCAAAGACCCTTGTCCTCTCCTTAGACAAACTATAACATGCAGGCCAGCCCCAGAATACACAACAAGAGCAGTCCTTCTCTTCAGTCTCTTCAGCTGTTCTTCATTGGCAGAGGTTCCTCTTGATCACTAAGTAGGTTCCATCCTTTTTCAGTCTGGATTTCAGTCTTGAATTCCAGGGTTTCAGCTCTCACATTTATACCCCTAAATGCTTTTCCAGTCTTTGCGTTCAGGGGGCTCTGAGCCCAGTCCAAACCAGACCTGGGTGTCTTCCTGTCAATGCACACCCTCTTCCTTTGATAGTGAGGGTCTGGGCCCCAGATGCTTAGCAGGAGGTGGAGTCTTCCTTTTGTGGCAGCAACACAGCCCTCTTCACATCCAGGGGGCCTACTCCCCCCTGGTTTCACCTACCCCTCTTTGAGGTCAGGACACTCGCCAGACTCTGTCACATCCAACCCAGATGGCCAATACACAAACAGGCAGAGGCACATAGGATGATTTAGGGCCAGAAACCATCCACTTCTAAAAACTTGGTTTCTAAGCACATAATTTAAAAACCATCTTCACAAAACGATGTGTTATTAAATTCGGAGTTCAGGCACACTAAACTCCATCTCTCCATCTTATGCCAGTGGGAAGATATGCTGGAAATATGACACAGCATTCCCCATTCTTTCCTATGGGCAAGATGACCATGCAACAGTGAATAACAAATTTGGCATTATTTCACAGTCGGGACATGGTTTCACACATACACAGCACCCTGCCCAGGGGGGTACCTTGGTCCTACTACAGGGGTGTCTATTGTGCATAAAAAGGGACGGTAAGGCCTTGCAAGTGGGTGCACTTGTCAGGACAACAAGTTAGTTAACAAACTGCGCGCAGGCACTGCAGTGGCAGGCCTGAGATCTCTTTTTAGGGCTACTTGTGTGGGTGGCAAAATTAGTGCTGCAGGCCCACTAGTAGCAGTTGCATTACCAGCCCGGGCGCACATAGTGCACTTTACTACGGACTTTACTAGTGAGACATACATACAATTGTGGCAAACAATTACCATAACACTTTACACAGGGAGCACCTGCACTTTGACACTGGTCATCAGTGCCAAAATGCCCAAAGCATCTAAGTCGGAAACATAATGTCAGAAAAACGTCTAGGAGGAAGGCAAAAAGTTTAAGGAACTTTAACCACATAGGACCAAGTCCAACAGTCACTAACTAAAGTCAAAGCTAATTTGTATTATGTTATGTTTAATGTTATATTATAGGTTGCAGTGTTTAAATTATGCTACATCACACGTGTTGTTTTAAGTTGCTTGCTAATATTATGTTATGTCAACGGCGGTTGCTACATGAGGGCGAGTCGTCTCTGCCTTCTGTGGCACTAAACATGAAAAATAAAATGGCAATGAAATTATTTCATTGCCACTTTATTTTTCACATTTAGCAGCGTAGCAGCCTACAGCCGGGATTAGTGGGGGCGTGTCTTCATCTGCTGCTGATTGGCAGCAAAGGAGGACTGGAGGAGCAAGATGGGCCCTCCAAAGCGCTCTTGTCATGCATCAATTTCACACCATGTGACCAGCTTACACTGGCTTCCTGACACAAAGTGCTTCTTGTTCAAGGTACAATCCGTGAAATTGATGGTTTTGACCCTCTGTACCTGCAGGACAC